>NC_041409.2:7949575-8612075 GCF_900747795.2 Erpetoichthys calabaricus | reverse complement strand
TTTAATTGGGAAAAACACATTTAAGATCATTAAGGCCATTTATATTACAGTGTGTCACCTGTATGGCTGCTAAAAACAAACTTGTTCAAATATTTCATCCATCCATTTCTTAAACACTTGATAATTGTTAACTAAGATGCCCCTGTTGTAATTTTTCAACTGGTTAAACTTTTAATGTTGAATAATCCTGCTTCGTGATTTCCGGCTTACTGTAAATTGTAACTTAGATCTTATTCACTGTTAAATACTATTAATTAAGATAAATAATGAGTAAAACTGACTTAATATCAGTCTGAGTCATCTAATAATGATGCTGTCAGCGGTGTAGCTGCTTTTTACTGTGGTTACACTAACAGTGTGGGGTTCTGAAAATCAGAGAAACTGCTTAATGTGCTGTTACAGTAATGTAGTTACTTATAATACAGTCCGACAAATCAACGGAATACTTCTTGTGCTGAAATAATGGTATGTACGTTTGTCTCATACTCTTTTCATTTTCATATAACATAATGCTAACCTGAAAACAATATCTGCAAATACTAAACCCTGCAACTATGTACTATACCTTGGAAATGCTTTAATGTTAATTATTCTGAAAGACAAATGGTGATGCTTAATGTTATGCAATAAAAATGAAAGATTCAAGATCCGGCCATTTATATTCATCTTTTGACCAATTGTTTGACCTTTTACTGCATATACTTTGTGGGTACATTTCTTCCATATCACATTTTGGTTTCACAATTAGAAATCATTTTATTTTTTCAACTAAATCATTTATTGTTTTTCAATTGAAGAGCTGATTAATTCAAATGAGAGACAATGCAGTGATCCCCAATAGAAAAAAAGAATACTTTAAATATCAGTTTACTCCGCCTCATGGCACTTAAATCACACAATCAACTGTATATGACAAATTAGTTAAAACCTGTCATGTCACTGTGCTAGCATCAAATCTCACCAGAAAATCACTGAAGCTGCCCTTTTCTAACTGAACGGATCAGGCTTTCATGTTAATAATACCTTATTTCTTCCTGTATAATTTCACAGATAATTATGTAGACTGGAAGTGACTTTAAATTGTATTTCCCCAGAGTTGCAGATGTCTTCATTATCATTTTAAATGAGACACACTAAGCCTTTGATTTTTTCTCTTTAGATAAAAATGTTTTACTTCTTTTCCTTTTGAGTCTTTAGTTCCTAACTATGTATAAAGATCAAATATATAGATACGTAGAAATGCTTTTCTGCACTTATTTTCACTTTCCTGTATTATAATTTATGGTACAAGTAAATGTGCGTGTGTGAATATATACACTATATATATACTCATATCTCCTGTGGCTCCACCCACGTAGTAGTGAAACAGGACAAACTTTAACAATCAATAAAAACAATAAAAACGTTGGCACTGTATCTGATCATGTTCAGCTCTGACGGGAGAGCGTTCCCCGCGTTGGGAGAAAAGCACGTGGCCGTGATACCTCTGGCAATCAGCAGCTACCCTCTAAAACACACGTAGCTCTGATCTCTCTCAAAAAAGTCAAAAGTTACTCCTTAACAATCTGTAGATGATCATGTCTGTTGAACAAACAAGTCTTGCTAGCTAAGTGGAGGCAAGGTACGCTCCAACAGGTGGCAAGAGGTAGACTGACTTGAACAGAGGCTGGTCCGTGAGTGAGGACCCTCCCCTTGATCCGCAGCCTTTTCTTTCAGATTCGCACAAATAAATCGTTACCGCAAGCGAACTATGATACTTAGCGCGATGAGAGAAGTCGCAAAATCAACCGGAATGTTCAAGAAAATTATAGAAAAAAAGTAGTTCCCTCGTGAAAAGCGGACAGACATACAGACAGACAGACTTTGGATTTATAGATGTGTACATACAGCATTTTTCAAGATGAAATGGTAAAATTTGGTTACTAAGGGTGCTGGGAGCAAAAATCTATATTTGTACTTTGAAAGGATGTTCACATTGTTAATCGTAAATGTTTTATGTTTGCACTCTAGTCCAGTGTTTCTCGACAGCTGGGTCACAAGTTGCTATTGTTCATAATGTTGGTGGGTCACCACCCTGACACTTACATTCTGTTCCTGTATTCTCCCGGCCCGATGATCACCTTCAAATTACTAAGGGTGACTCTACTATACTTGATTTTTTGAAAGCTCTGATGATTATGCTCGATTTAACAAGGCTAGGTCATGTGCCCCACAACTCTGAGGATAGCACTTGATTAACCGTAGTGGAGCGAAGACACTTACACAGGAAAAAGTGGGTCAAAACACCAAACAGGCTGAGAAACACTGCTCTAGATGACATGGGACCACTGTTAGAACCAACATGAATTTAAGCTGAATTTGACAATAAGGTGTTTTCTTAATTTTGTACCTTCTAAAAGCTCTTCATATTGAGAAATAAGAACTTTATTGGCAAATTATGCTAAAAAAAATTATATACTTACTATAGGAAATCCTACCTTGAGCAATGCCCTTAACCTGAAAATTGCTCTAGGGGTTCTGTACAATGTCTGACCCTGCGCTCTGACCTCCAAAGGCGAAAAGACAGTTTCCCTTCAGGGATCAGTAAGTATATCAAATCGAAATGCAAACAAAAATAAGTAATGTGACTTTAAAGAATTTCCTTTTTACTTAAGTTAAAAACCAAGGGTTTACAGCTATAAAATGCATGAAAATAGAAGATTACTGCCTTTCAAAATCATCTTCTTCAGTTGCTCTAAAGACAAAAAGACTTTTTCTAGTTTAATTTCAAAAGTATACTCTGAGATGTCCAACTGAAAAATCATTTCAGAACATAAATAAATAAAGAGAAGCGTAACTGAGCCGGATAATAGAACATTCTCCCTGAGTTAGAATCTGAAGGAAACAATATTTGCATGAATTACAGCCTTGGCTGTGTTTGCATACATCTTTGCCAATTGGATGGAGGAATATTTGTTCATTCCTCCCTGTGCATTTTTTAAGAACAGTCAAACTGCATGGTGACTATTGATGGCTCATCGTCTTCAAGTCCTTCCAAACATCCTAAACATTCGCCTATCTGTCTTTCAGTCAGTATATGGTGGTTGCTTTGGCAGTATGCTTTGGGTCTAAGTCATTTTGAAAGGTGAATTATCTTTGCATTGTCATCTTCTTGGATTCAGGCTTTAGATTTTATTCAAGAGTTTGCCCGTATTTTACACTACTCATCCAACCCTCTTTTCTGATCCAGTCTCTTATTGTGGAAATTGTTTGCTTTGAATGGTAAAATATTAGGGCTTTTGTCAGTTGTACCTTTTTGCAAAGTTCCACTTTGGTCTCACGATGACTATAGCACATTTTGAAACTTGGCTACTGAATACCTAAAGTACTTTTTTACACAAATAAACATGACTTGATGTGTTTCTTTTTTCTTTTAATTTTTTTAAGGAGTGGTCTTTTGGCTTGGTGCTTGAGGATCTTTTTGACTTGATGATTTTTATTGGCTTCATTCAGGCCAGTTTTGTAGAACACTTATTATATGGCCATACTGTGCCATAAAGGCCTGGAGGTCCTTCAAAGTTGCCACTGCACTTGTGGGAGGCTCTCTCTCTGATCAGCTTCCTACTTGGTAGGTCATCCAATTTAGAAAGATAGCCTGAACTTGGCAAGGTCTGAATGATGCTTTCTCACTTCTTATTGATGATCTTAACTATGCCCCATGCAATAATTCAACCTTTTGAAATCATTTTATTCCCATCTCTTGACGTGTGCCTTTCTAAGTTGTGGAATTCTTTAGCAATTGCTCCTTTTATTCTGAACTAATCAAGATCACCATAATTGATCAAAGGTTGAAGCCAGTTAGTTTGTTGTATGATCGGTAAGATGATTGGTTATACAATTGCAATTTTAATGCACTTACATAAAAAGATATTCTGCTGTTTAATATTAATTCATTTGTGGAATGCTTTACTATTTTATTTTCTCTTGACAAATGTGGGTAACTGTGTAAAAATAAATATTTATTATGCTTTAATTTTTGGGATCATACAACAAAGGAAGAAATGCTCAAATGGTCACATGATGTAATATTGTCAAACCAGGGTCACAAGAGCTTACAGAAGAAGTATGGGGTGCATGGACAGAGTGCCAAGCATTGGACTCACTCATACATACTACAATAGGGTCAATTTGGAAATCAGTAATTAACCACATATACATCTTGAGGTAAGTGAGAAGAAAATGTCAGAATAACGTACACACTCCACACATTAAATGAGCGGATGCTTGATTCAAACCCAAGATACTGAAATCCTAAGGCAGCACCACCAAGTACTGTGTAAAGTAGATAAACTAATTTCACTTATAACCATAAATATTGTAACTGAAATAACAATTATTTAGAACATATTTACATTTTAGAGTTGAAGAGTCGTTTTCACTCTACAGTATCTATCTATCTATCTATCTATCTATCTATCTATCTATCTATCTATCTATCTATCTATCTATCTATCTATCTATCTATCTATCTATCTATCTATCTATCTATCTAATCCTGCCTACTATACTACAAATATTTATCTATCATATAGTGCCTTTCACATCTATCTATCTATCTATCTATCTATCTATCTATCTATCTATCTATCTATCTATCTATCTATCTATCTATCTATCTATCTATCTATCTATCTATCTATCTATCTATCTATCTATCTATCTATCTATCTATCTATCTATCTATCTATCTATCTATCTATCTATCCTACTGGAGCTCACATCCCTGGAAATGTCTAAGGAGATTATAGAAAGGAGGTTAAACAACTCATGAACTGGTGTAAGAACAATAAACTAACCTGAATGATAGTAAAATGAAGGAAATCACTATCAGCTTCAGGATGAATCATGCCATCCACCTTCCCCTCTCTATCAACAACTACATTGAGGAGTCAGTCCAGAGCACAGAATTTCCTGTGAGGTATCAAATG
The DNA here is from genome assembly GCF_900747795.2 of Erpetoichthys calabaricus. NCBI lineage: Eukaryota > Metazoa > Chordata > Cladistia > Polypteriformes > Polypteridae > Erpetoichthys > Erpetoichthys calabaricus. The sequence goes on along the minus strand of NC_041409.2, from coordinate 8,607,108 downwards.
ATTTTTCCTGAACCCAATACACCTCTTCTCTAATCAAGAGAGGTCAGGAGCGATATCAATTACTGCAGCACATGAGAAGACCTTAAACCACCCTCGTCACTTTCACCGACTTCTACAGAAGCAGCACAAACAGTGTATTGACCACCTGCATCTTTGACTGGTATTAGGCCTGTAATGCCTCAAATTGGACTTCCCTGAGGAGAGTGGTGAGACCAGCTGAGAATATCATTGGGACATCTACGCCCCACTAACAAACTCTATAGCAAACATTGTATAAAGAAAGCCACCAATATCATTAGAGACCACACTCACCCCCACAATGGACTGTTTTCCTTTCTGCCATCTGGCAAGCAATACCAAAATGTATAGTGCAGAACTACCAGGTTTCAGAAAAATTTCATGCCATAAGCCTTTAGACTCCTAAATATTACAGTTGTAGTTTGTTAACAAAGTGAAATATATACTGTATTTATCTGTCCAATAATAACTGCTGACATTGTCTGTTAAGTTAAACTTATTGGTAAATAACTCTGTATTGTAGGGTGTTTGTACGTATGTATGTTGGTGATTCTCTGTTGTTTATTGTTGTCTATTCTCGTTTATTTATTCTTGACATTATTGAGCTGGGTGATGCAATTTCGTACACTGCTGTGTATGGTTTCGTATGACAAATAAAGTTAACCTTAAACCCTTAGCAACGCTAATCACTCAGCCACCATACTGTTACCAGTGTAAAATATTGAATGATTTTGAGCATCCACCATAACTCCAACCAGTTTGGCTACTTTGTGTTTGTGCACAGATTCCCTTATGATGCCAAAGGACATATGAAAGTTGTAAAATCATTGCCTTGTTAAAAGATAATAACTAAGGAGGGTGCGTCCAGGGAGGTGTACTCCAAAGTGATGTGACATTGCAGAGCACCTCTTCTGGCTGAAACCTTTTCTTAAGAAAAGAGTCAGCATGGTATAGAAATTCTATTGCTGTGTAATTATATTTTAATTAATTTGCTTGGCAATTAATTATCATTACAGTGTGTTAGTAGTGCATGTAATTTGAATTTCTTTGTCTGAAGGTTTTTTTTGTCATTTATTATGGAAATAAACAGATGGATATAACAGGAAGGAGATTTATACATGTTTCGTACTAAAGATGAAGTCAGCTCAGTTTTGAAAACAAAAATAATTCCCAATTAAACTTTAAGTTTTAATTAAAGAGTGGTGGCTCTGAGGCTAGGGATATGCACTGGCAATCGGAAGGTTGCCGGTTCGAATCCTGTAAATGCCAAACGCGACTCTGCTCTGTTGGGCCCTTCAGCAAGGCCCTTAACCTGCAATTGCTGAGCGCTTTGAGTAGTGAGAAAAGCGCTATATAAATGCAAAAAATTAAAAAAAAAATTATTTTATAGCATCTACATTATCATGACAGCCCTGTAGAGAACAAACAGAGTCCAGAAAACGGACGGAATGAAGAAACACCTGTACGTCTGAAGTCATGTCACATCATTTTCCAACCCCCTTAATCTAGACCAGGGTTGGAGTGGGTGCCTAAGCCTTTCCCAGGGCGCAAGGCAGGAACAAATCCTGGAAAGCGTGCCAGTCCATCACTGGGCAAAAACACACACACACAACAGGACCAATCTAACATCACCACTTTGAACACTGGGAGGAAATAGGAGCACCTGGAGGAAACTCATGCAGGCACAGGAAGAACGTGCAAACTCCAGAGGACCCAAGATGGGAACCCTGGTCTCCTTACTGCAGGGCAGCAGCACTACCACTGCATGACTGTGCCACCTACATATAAAGTACTGTATGTTATTAGGCCAAATCAAGCAATATACAGTACAGGTCTCAATGGGCCTCACGTGTGTCAGGAATTGGAGACATGTCAGCATTGGTCCCTAGCTCTCTTATTACTGACTCAGGTGATGCTGCAGTCCTTCTCCTCCTTGACCTGTCCGCTACCTTTGACACTATTGACCATGAGATATTGCTATTGCGGCTTGAACATCTTGTTGGGCTTAAAGGGGCTGCTCTTAACTGGTTCAGGTCATATCTAACTGGTAGACACTTTTCAGTAACTTTTAATTCCTCTTCTTCATCTACTGCTCCTCTTAAATATGGTGTTCCATATTTCCATTTCCATATTATTCTCCATATACCTTCACCCTATTGGAGCGATTTTTAGGAAATGTAACATTTCTTTTCACTGCTATGCTGATGATACTCAGGTTTATATTCCCATCTGCAACTGTACAACAAATCAACTCCACAACTGTCTGTCTGAACTAAGATCCTGGATGGCTAATAATTTTCTTGATCTAAATCAAAATAAAACGGAGGTGCTTATAGTGGGTCCATCAGCTAAAGCCCAAATTGGTCTTGGACTTCTCGGCTCTTTCTCTGTCTTTTCCAAACCTCAAGTCCGCAATCTTGGTGTTACCTTTGATAGTAACCTCTCTTTTGAGAAACAAGTAAATTCTGTAGTCAAGAGTTGCTTTTTCCAACTTCGTCTATTAGGTAAGATAAAGCCTTTTTTATCTCCTAGGGATCTTGAGATAGCTACTCATGCGTTTATTTTTTCTCACCTCGATTACTGCAACTCGCTGTATTCTGGGATTAACAAATCCCTTATACACAGGTTACATTTGGTCCAAAATGCTGCCGCTAGCTTTCTGGTTGGGGCAAGAAAGTCTGACTCTGTTTCTCCTGTTTTAGCTTCTTTACACTGGCTGCCTGTCAGTTTTCGAATTGATTTTAAAATCTTGCTGCTAGTTTTTAAATCTTTAAAATCTTGCTGCTAGTTTTTAAATCTTTAAATCTGAACTGTGTGTTTTACATCAGCCATCTAGAGTGCTTAGATCTTCTGGTCAGCTGTCTCTGGTTGTCCCTCGTACCAAGTGTAAAACTAAGGGGGACAGGGCATTTGCAGCTGCTGCGCCTCGCCTGTGGGACTCTTTACCTCATCACATAAAGGAGTCGTCTACAATTGAACTGTTTAAAACAAGATTAAAGACTTGTTTCTATTCACTTGCATTCCGTGACCTTCAGTAACACTGATGCTTTCCTCTTTGTGATTATATAACATTACTTCTATTTTTTATGTATATAACATTACTTATATTTATTATGTATTTTATTTTATGTTCATATATTTTATTTCTATTTATGTTTTATGTTAATTTGTTTTGTTTTTCTTTTATTCTATTATTGTAAAGCAGTTTGGCCACAGCATTACTATGTTGTTTTAAATGTGCTATATAAATAAATTGACATTGACATAGCCAAAGAAATTTTAAAGCAATTGTGAGATTCTGTCAACTACAGATTCTGAAAATGCAAATCTTCAAAGCCTAAAATTAAATTACAAAGCTTCAAAAGTCAATAAATATGTAGAAGAAGAAAAAAACCTGTTAAGATGTATTGCTGTTTAAGAACATGTTAATTTATTCAAGGAGTGTTCTCCCTGTGTTTAGTGACACTGTACTGAAGGCACATTATAAAATAAAATGCTAAATCCAAGTGGATGTTCATATCTCTCCCTTTAAAAAACCTAAATGACCCTAATTTATAGGGTTCAACACCAGGCCTCCATGTGGGGTTTTCCTCACGTAATCTGTCCTCTCACATACCAAAGATGTGCATGTTAGTTTTTTAACAACATTCATAAAGGCCAATATGAGTAAGTAAGTGTATGGATTGACACAAGTCGGTGCTGTGAGAAACAGGCTTACTGTTCTTTGAATGAACTAATCTTGCACTCTGACTCCTGTCATTTTAAAATGAGGGGCTAAGTAAATGGATGAACTCCCACCAGTATCAGAGTATTTCTCATGCATCATCAGAATTATACTTTGTCCTTTAATCTGAACTAACAGATTTAATTCTGGAAGAAATTTGCTGATTCTTTTGGGCAAGAAAGATTTACATCTACTTTATGTAACATTTAAGTTGCTTTCTATTTAAGATGTTTTCTACATTTCTGATAGAATATAAGTAAACTGTAAAAACCAGAAGAAGTTTAAAATGAACAGACCGATGAATGACAAAGGTTTAATAGACTGATAAACTATGCTCATTACCTTTCTTGGTTATTTGATAAAGGTTACTGAACTCTTAATGATGGATCAAGTCAAGTCAAGTTGGGGAGCATGCACTGGTACAGCGAGTTGCCGCACCCACTACACGACGAAACAACTCGGGATCCCAGTTTGCAACCCTCCAGGCGGTCCAGTCCCACCCTCCGGAAATGACCCTCTATCTGTCGCAGCCAGGTGTTATGTGGGCGACCCCTTGGCCTGATCCAGCCATTCGGGTCCCCAACAATGAGGATCTTACGAGCTGGATCACCCTCTGGGAAATGCGCCACATGACCGTAGTGCCGTAACTGACACTCCCTCACAATGCAGGTAATATGCCTCATTCAGGAAAAACATGAGCCACCGCTCATTCGACACAAAGTCAAACCAACGGTACCCAAGGATTCTCCGAAGAGACACAGTACCAAAGGAGTCCAGTCTTCGTCTCAGGTCACTGGACAGCGTCCATGTCTCGCAACCATATAGCAAGACAGGAAGCACCAGAACTCTAAAGACTCGGACCTTCGTCCTTTTGCATAGATATTGGGAGCGCCACATACCCCTTTCCATTGACCACATGACTCCCCATGCTCTCCCAATCCGTCTACTGACTTCATAGGAAGAGTCACCAGAGACATGAATATCACTGACAAGGTAAGTAAATTTGATGGATCAGTACAAGTAAAATATCCATAGAACCATCCTTGCATTTTCTGAACTCACCACTACCGTGTCTGGATTGTGAGGTGCTATAGCATTTTGGAGGTATCAAGTAAAAGGCAGGGGCCTGCTCAGTAGGCTTTTAGTTCCTGGTTGATTCTGATTTAGATTAGACCGAAACTCTGCCTCCCTTCTTAGTTTCAATGTGATTGCAACAGGCAATAAGCTAAGCTCTCCTTTCACAAATAAGACATTTTCTTTTCACTATACAAAGTGAAGTATACACATTGCGCAGTCAAATGCTTCCACTTGGGCATTTTCTTCACCATTAATTTCAATCCAGGGAGTCTATCACAGTAAATCTGGGAGCAAGGCACATATTCAGTATCTCATGACACGTCAGAGGTTTCAGCCTGTGTGATCTAAACATGTACACAAGTAGCCACAATGTGCTCCACATCCACAGTATTGTTGATTACATATTGTACTGCATCTTCCTTCTTTGAAGACCCCAGAATGATGCTCTATGGACTGCTTACCTCTGTAGATTGTTGTAAATTAGAAAGCCACTTTGGGAGTGCCAGTGGTTATTTAGCAGGGTCAAAGACCTGTATTGACCGGTGAATGTGTTATTCATTTATATTTCATACTGTAATTTAATATGATATTACATACAATAGTCTCACATGACCTTAATAAGCTTTCATATGCAAATAGTATGTTTAGCAACACTAATACACACTAATTGCAAATGTTGCAAAATTTCCATTCATTCATTTTTCAACCCAATAAATATTTACAGTCAAAAGCACTACATTCTGATCACACTCAATAGTTGTAAACTACGTAGCTGTATTATTAACTTCTCACTTTACAAATGTTAACAAGTGTCCCCTTTGTTTTTGGCATGTAAAAGGGTGCCTTGTAATGATCATGTTGTATGAAAATGTGTTTACAATATACAGTTTAATAGACCTTATTCTTTAATTTAGCGTAAAACATTGTACTGACACTCTCTGCGCATGTCTGTCGAAGTTGCTGTCTTGGTACTACAGTTTTCTTCTTACATCCCCATAGACATGCATGTTAGATTATAAGGCGATCCTAATTTGGCCCCGTGTGTGTGAGCTAACTGGCAGTTGAATGGCACCCAGTCCAGAGTGCTCTTTCCTTGTTGTCCAGTATTGCTATAATAAGGCTCAGGCCCTGTGCCATCCTAAACTGGACTAAGCAAGTTTGAGAATATTATGTCACATTGGGCCGACTTCTGAAAATGTAATTAACTGATTGATTGATTGATTGATTATAACACCTTGTTAAGTCTACATTAAATGATCCTTGCAAAGAACTCTTTGTGCTGCTCAGAGTACTTTTTCTTTTACCTTGTGTTCAGCTTCTGTTTTGAGAAATTCTGAAAGCTATTACGTTGAGCAAACCTAAGAAATCAACTAACCCTAACCCTAACCCTAACTCTAAGAAATCAATTTAGAAGATACCATAAATTGAATTATATATTAAATTTCAACAGAAGGATGCAAGTCTGGTCTTATTATAAAGTGCTTTTCCTTACAATATGTCTGGTTATCATAAACAGAACTTACTGGTAAACTCTAGAATATCTGCATGGCATCTGTCTGTCAGTTCTGATGTGCTTTACTCCTAGGAGAGTCCGTTTGACTATTGATGCACTTAATACACTTGAGGTGCATCACCAGTGTCCGAGGGTCATGCAGATAAAATGTAGAAGACCTTTGCTTTGTGTAATTCCATTCTGAGCTACACCAGGAATGCTAATTGTAATTTTTAATTTTGTGCTTTTGTTGGGCAATGAGTTTTCTTAAAATACATTAGCCAATCTCAGTGTTATTATGTGGACAGTAAATAAACCATTCTTTATGAATGGTAAGTATCCAGATGTTAGCATGTTTCAGTTTGGTGTGAAAGGGGGTTGTCTTTATATACTGCACTGTCAGTGGTCCTCAGTAAATTAATATGTAACTAACTAAGTGCTTTTCTGTATACAATATTTGTAATTTTTTTTGTAAACCAAAGGCTAAAGTGTGATATAGTGGTTAAGGCTTTGGACCAAGGACTTCAAACACCGATGCTGTGGGTTCAAATCCTGCTACTGACTCTGTGTGACCATGAGCAAGTCACTTCGCCTGTCTGTGCTCCAGCTGGAAAAACAAAAGAAATGGAACCAATTGTGTCTCAGATGTTGTAAGGTCAAATAATAAGTAATAATAACATTATTGGGTGTGGTATACCAGGTCCGCAGCTAAAAAAGAATCCATAAAGCTGTGTCACTCTCCGTGAGCGCGATTGCACAGCCGCGGGGAGTTAATTGGAGTAGTTGGAGCAAGTCGCACCGACACGTGTGGGTGCGATCGCTCGCAATTGCTTCATTGACCTCCTGTGGTGCGTGATTGAGGCACTGCGCACACGGAGTTGTGTGTGTGTATATATATACAGGCCAGCACAAAGGAACATGGGGATGGATCGAGAAATCGGGATGGATAGGGGAAAAAAGAGGTTAAGGGACGTGTAAAGGCAGGTTTGGAAAGAGGATCTGGCCACCTGATGGTTTTAAGGCAGAATGAGCTGGGGCCCCGCGAAGGAGCGTTTTGCTGTGGCGCTTTAGGGGCTAGTCCACCCCACTAAATGTTCAGGTGAGTGGGGTGAGCAAGGCAGGTGGATCTGAGGAATGACTACGTGAGCGCGAAGGAAGAAGAGAGGAGAGCTGACCTTGGACGGTCTGGTTGTGATGTCTTATGGCAGCCAAGATGGAGGTCGGCAAAAAGGAGCTCGTTGCTGTTGGGTCTCTGCCAGGTACGCGAGTTTTGGGTGAGCCGGGGAGAATGGGAGAAGGAGGTGTGCTGAGATCGTGAAGAGTGAGACTGCATTTTTAACCTCAGATTTTAAAGGATTTATTTATTGTTTTTATCCCCACTTTGCACTGTTTTTATGGATTATTTATTGAAACCGTGATGCACTGCACTTTTTGTTTGGACACTGTTTTGATTTTTGTGTAATAAAAGCACTTTGGCATTTTTTGCACTATCCCCTGGCTTCATTCGATAATTGTCCTCATTTGTCAGCTCATCTCGGTGACATTACCGTCGGTGTCGGGTTCAAGAGCTCCCAGAAGTCGGATGGGAATCTGGAGCGAACCCGCATCGTCACATTGGGTCACTGCAGCTGATTGCTCTTGAACACGCAATATATAATTATCCATGAGTAAACATTAGATCAATTCTTGCTTTTCCTATTGACTTGCTTTTGTTGATGGTCATTGTAAAACACAATTCTAAAGTACAGTGATTGCTCTTGAATTGAAACAGGTAACCTGTAGAAATAATGTGAAATTTAAGTATTTATTATTATTATTATTAGATGTTTATGATTTTTTACTTGTTTACATTGTTCACTAAAGTATATCCTGTTATGTTTATTGCCACTTGGATGCTCAAGCTTGTATTTTTTTTTTGCCATAGCCATAGACCAGACAATGTGCTAACACCAAATCGTGCTGTACCTTAACTTATTGCAAAAGCAATTACATTTACATGCCACACATTTGGGCGGCCCATGAAATAAACTGAATGTTTATACTTTTGGGGTTGTTTTCTGTAGAGCTTGAAGAGGAAAAAAACAACTGCCAGTACTATGGTTTGGAAGCTCCTTAAACGACTGGAGGTCCCACTTTAAAGTCTGCAGATGCAAACGTACATATAAAGAATTTTAGCAGGTTGTGAGGAGGGATATCCTTATTTAAAGTATGCAGACACGCATGTAAATGTTAATGATTTCAGAGGTCATTAGTCAAAGTCTGTAGGTAGGAATATATACAAGGGGGCACCCAAGAATTTCTGGAACTGTTAAAAACAAACTTTAATTATACTACTTACGGCAATTCTATTTTAGTCACCGTCAAAATACACCTCTTCAGATGCAGCACACTTGTCACAGGACTTCTCCATTCTTGGAAATATTTCCTGTATACATCATCTATTAGCACACCTAGAGCCTCTTGTGATTTCTTTCTGGATTTCTTGCACAGTTGCAAATCTGTGACGATGCAGGCCCACTCCACGCTCCCATCTTCTTTACGGGAGCCCTGAGCCCAACACCGTCCGTAATGTCATATAGATGAGCTGACATATGAGGACAAATCTCACATGAAGCCAGGAGATATTTCCAAAAAGTGCCAAAGTGCTTTTATTAAAACAACAAACAGTGTCCAAACAAAAGTGCAGTGCCTCGGTTTCAATAAATAAATCCGTCAAAACAAGTGTCCAATGGGGATAAAAATCAAATAAATCCTTAAAAATAAAAATGCAGTAGTTAAAATGCAGTCTCTCTCTCTCTTCACTCTCCGGCCCACCTCCGTCTCTCTTTCTCCTCAGCTCACCCATTGCCCCATCAGCTGGCGGTAACCCCACAGCCACAAGCTCTTTCAGCCAACCTCCGTCTTGGCCTCCTTATGGACGTCACTGCCAGACCGTCCGAGGTCGGCTCTCCTCCCTTAATTTTTCGCGCTCCCGCAGTCACTCCTCAGATCCCTCGGGAGGACACCTGCCCTGCTCACATCACTCACTCGAACTTTTCACAACCTAACGCTCCTTGGCGGGGCCCCAGCTCGTTTGGCTTCCTCTTTTCAGGTGGCCAGATCCTCCAGATAAGACTGCTGTTTACTGTCCATTAACCTCCTTTTCTTCACCACCTCTCCTCTATCTATCTATATTCTTCCATTTCTATCTCCCTTTTCTCAGGTGTCGACCCGTATATATACACCTCCGTGGGCGCAGCCCCTTAATCACACACCGCAGGAAGCCAATGAGGCTATCGAGAACAATCGCACCCACACATGCAGGTGCGAATCGCTCCAACTACCTCATTAACTCCCCGCAGTCGTGCAATCGCGCCCACGGAGAACAGCACGGCTATACGGATTTTAAAACCCGGCCCTTTTTTTTTTTTGAAGCAGCGGACCCGCTATACCACGGGTGTCGAACTCCAGTCCTGGAGGGCCGCAGTGGCTGCAGGTTTTTATTCTAACCATCTTCTTCATTAGTGACCAGTTTTTGCTGCTAATTGACTTCTTTTGCCTGCATTTTAATTGTCTCGACTCAGGCCCCTTAGTTGTCTCTTTTTTCTTAATTAGCAACCAAACAATAATGAGACACAAAATGAGCCAACACATGACCAGCACACCCGTGCCCATCACACAATAACTGAAAATAAAGAAAAGTGAAGTGGTACGGCTGATCTCTCAGGTCACCAAAACATGTTGACATTGGTGTTCTTAGAAAAAACAGAAAGATCAACAGGTTTGGAAACGTCTGCTGTGGCAGAATGAGAACAGCAACAAGCCATGGAATTAAATAACGGGCTTAATTAACAGCAAGTATCAGCTTCTCATTAAGAGACTGGTTGGAATTTGAAATCCTACTTTAGCTGGTCATCTGTTGGCTCGTTTCACATCTCATTTCTGTTTGGCTGTCATTTAATGAAGAAAGGAATAAATACTAGTGGTGGCCTGGCGCCCTGCCCAGGGTTTGTTTCCTGCCTTGCGCCCTGTGTTGGCTGGGATTGGCTCCAGCAGACCCCTGTGACCCTGTAGAGTATTTCTAGAGACCCTACTTATCCTGCCTCTGAACTCTTTTCCCTCAAGCAGAAGGTACCACAGCCTGAAATGTAGAACTACCAGGTTAAAAAATATTTTTTTTCCTACTGCCGTTCGTCTTTTAAATGAAGCATTTTAGTTTTTTATTGTAGGCATTTTTAATTCAGAATTTTATGTATTTTCAATTTAGACTTTTATGCACTTTTAATTAGAAATTTTTATGCACCTCTAATCAGAATTTTTGTGCATCTTTAATCAGAATCTTTCTGCACTTTTAATTGAATGTAATTGATTTTAATTATGTGTTTTTATTAATGTCTTGTGCATCGTATTTTCATTCTGCAGCACATCTTGGATGTTCTGCTGAATGACAAATACAATTGAATTTGAATTTGATTTGATTTGTAGTTAGGATATAGCAGGTTGGATAATGGATGGATGGAATAAATTCAGAGGACTGAATCCTTTAAAACCGGGCTATTAAAATGAAGGGAAAAGAAGTTAATAAGCAGTGAAAACTGGTCACTGATTAGAATGAAAACCTGCAGCCACTGCAGCCCTCCAGGCCCGGAGTTTGACACCCCTGCGCTATACCACAAAATCGTCTTCCTTTCAGTCTCAATTTTAATTTTGAGAACAAGAAGAAGTCATAGGGAGCGAAATCTGCAGAATTTTGTCAAAAACTCTTTGACTCAAAGTGCAGTGTGTGCAGGTGAGTTGTGATGGTGCAGCAGTGACTGCATGTATGCTCTCATGGTGCAAAATGCAGTTTTGTGTGTGCCCTTACTCCGGATTTATTTTTTTCCTGATGATTTCCCACAAGACGCCTCAAAATTTCAGTTAAATGTTGCAGATTAACAGTCTGTTTTTGAACTCTTTATTGACAAGTTCATTAATTTGCAGAAACACGATTATCATTGTTTTGATGTTCGATATGTTGTGACATGCTTGTTTTTTTTTTTTTTTGCCCTGGAGAAAATAAACTGCCAAAGTCATGCACACAATTGCAGAATAAGTTATAGAAATACGCACTCGATCAAGTCGGCACAATGTCACTCAGTGGACTGGTTAACAAGACTTTATGCAAACAATACTTAGGGGCAATGTTCCCTCTAAGCTGAGCGCGTGAGCGATCGCTCACACGAATTCAGAGCGTCGCTCATACTTCCCGCACGATCACTCATTCCGACGGCGTCGCTCGTACTTATCGCACGATCGCTCACTCCGACTGTCGGAGTTGGTGCTCATAAATTTTTGGCTTAAACAAAATGTCGCTTATAAACAATGTTTTTTGCTCACTATATGCTACTCCTTAGAGGGAACATTGCTTAGGGGCATAGTTAATATCTAATCCTACTCCCATGCTACTGACTGATTCTGGGAATTCTTGTGCCCCCTCCTTGTATTACAATGAAGTAGCTTGTGGAGGACCCATTAAGTTTAAACTTAAGCCATCTGTAACCTTTTCTTAGATCTGTGGATGACACTTCCACATCTACTTATCTCTCCCTAACGTTTTGCTTCTGGTGATTCAATGCCAACTCTCACAGCCACAGCATCTGGTATTGGCATTTAAATTTTATAGTTTGCTAGCAAACTGCCTAAACTTGCTCACTAATCTAAATCTCATGTCTGAGTATCGGTGTTCCTACAAAATACATCTTGTAAATAATGTGATTTCAGTTTCAGATTGCTGCTATTACCAGAAATGCATTGGTATCTCAATACCTACCTCTTTGTACAAATGAAAGGCAATGAATGAGGGTAGAATTGGCAGCTTTGGTATTAGAGGATAGCTAACACTTTGGTTTTTGGGAACAATTCTTAAAACTTTGGTTATTTTTTAGGTTTAGTTGTTGATTACATTTTTGATTTTAGACCCTGCTGAACTCACTCACCCTTGCTTCAGTTTAGAATGCCATTATGAAACAGCATATAGAGATGAGGTGGAACAGCTGTCTGCATGGTGTCAAGACAACAATCTATCTCTCCATATCGACAAGACAAAAGAGATAATCGTGGACTTCAGAAAATCACATCCTGCCCACATCCCACTCAGCATCAACGGTTTAAGATGTGGAGACTGTTAGGAGTACCAAGTCCCTTGGTGTGCACATAACTGAGGAACGTACGTGGATGCATAACACCTCATCACTAATCAAGAAAGCCCAGCAGAGACTACAATTTCTGAGGCGGCTGAAGCGAAGAAGTCTTCCCCCTTCCATCCTCACCATGTTCTACAGAGGCACCATTGAGAGCGTTCTGGCCAGCTGCATCACTGTCTGGTACGGCAACTGCAACTGCAACATATCCGACCACAAGCGCCTGCAAAGGATAGTGAAGACAGCAGAGAACATTATTGGGGTGCCTCTCCCTTCACTATAGGACATATTTTACAAACGCAATGTCCGCAAGGCATGCAGCATTGTGTAGGACCCCTCACACCCCTCACGTGGACTTTTCATACTTCTGCTATCCAAGAGAAGATACTGCAGCATCAGAGTCAGATCTGCCAGGCTGCAAGAGAGTTTTTACCCCCAAGCTGTTAGACTCCTTAACACCATGCTGCCTCCTGGGATCTTCCACACGGCCTCAACCACCTCTAAAAACAGAACTTTTATACATGCGAGCCACTGTCCTGTAAAGACGAGTGTGCATGGAGAAGAGAACTAAAAACCTCATACTGACCTTTAAGGATTTGATACTCTTGATATCCTTCTGCTGTGAAACATTCTGACCTGTCATTGTTTACACGTCTTAAACAACTATTATCATACACTGATCATTTCTGTATTATCTATATCTGTTATTTATTATTTATTTATTACATTACATATCTATTGACTATACTTATGTATCTAGATTGCAAATACCATACACTGCATCAATGTCCATATTGCTGACTACACATAAATATTGCTACTACTTCATTATCTTGTCTTTGCACAATGTCTTGTCTTGTTTGTGTTTTAATTTTAAATTTAAAATATTAATTCTATTTTTGATTTATTATTTGCACGTCATGTTGTTACACTGTGGACCCTGTGCTTCGCAATTTCATCTGTCTGTATACTTGTATATGATTGACATGACAATAAAGTTCACTTTAGCTTTGACTTTATGCAGTATTTATATATATATATATACATTTTAATGTGTACCAATTATAATGTCATGATTATTAGCGTTATTTTTAAATATTTCCAGAGTAATTAGTATCTTGAATTTGCAATTTGAAGAACATTCTAGTGTGAGAGAAAATTCCAATTAAGAGATTCTTTTTTTTCAGTTGCAAGTTTTTGAGATAATCTATGACAGCGGTTCTCAAACTGTTGGGCACGTAACAAAAAAGGGGGCGCAAATGTTGCCATATGTGGTGTAATTTCGCTATTCGTAGGAAAATTTTTAACTTGTATGTGTGTATCGGCAGCAAAAAATATAGGAATACATTTTATTAGGGTTTCAAAAAAACGTTAGGGGAGCGCAATTAAAACTGTTATGAAAACTCGGGTTGCAAATATTTAATGGTTGAGAAACGCTGATCTATGATAAACATGTGAACAATAAACTTGGCCATGATTGAAGCTGTTAAGTCTATAACCAAGTTCAGTCCCACTTAAATCTTAAAATGCAGTTTTATCAAAAGTCGAGAAAAACAGGGAATAGTTTAGTTACAATGAGTGTTACCCAGGCCAGCTTCTTATTTCTGTTTCTGTGATACATTAGTGTGCCAGCAATGAAGTGATTGAAATTAGACTGCAAGAATTATCATGGTAAAATGCTGACTTCAGAATGAGTCAGTGCAAATAGTATTTATTTTCAAATAAACTATACTGTCAATGAAGAATATATTTCATGGGCAGTATAATTTATACTTACAGGCAGCACTGTGAAATTCTGAGCATTAAGTTCCATGACAGCAGCAACAACAAACAATCCCCGTTTTCATAATTTTGGAATGTCTAAATAAGTTCTGAGAGATTCTGTGATTTTAATGATAACTGAATATGCCAGGAATGCAGAAAAATTTGTGTTTCTTAAATTGGAAAAGAGTCCCTGTGGTTAATTCTTATGTCTTAAAGCCCCAATGATCTGGGTTCAGATCCAATGTGATATTCATATTCTTATGGTGTTCCTAAGCTCTTCTCTAGTAAGTTTAGTCCCTGACAGATACTAAAACAATTTACAGTTGGTTAATGGGCAGTTGTGCATGAATGAACCCTGTGATTGGCTGTATTCAGTCAAGAGTTTGTTCCTGCCCTGCAGATCCATAAAACAGGTGGTTGATAATGAAGATACTGTCTGGCGGTGTACAGTGATGATGACTTTGTCATTTTTGGATGTCTTCAATGATGGCATTAATACCTGGCATATACTAGAAGATTTTTTTTTAATTATACTATTCTTGAAAATATGAAAGACTCCTGACAGCATGACAGAGTTCAACAATTTTGTTATCCTCTAGATTGTCTGCAGTTGTCGGAGTTACAAGATTGTGATCACAAAAATCCTCATGCATTGACAGATTTACAGTGCCAACTCACTGAACCTGGGACAGAAGTTCACTCATTTCTCATTGTCTATCGGTCTAAGTGCATTGCATGTGGAAAACTCGGTGCCCCCCAAAGTACAAGACTTGTAAACGTCAAACATATTTATGTTTTAAAATTAGAGGGGCTGACTGACTTGTGAGTACGTCTGGGAGGTTAAGATTAATAACTGCGTACCATACATTCCAGGATTATTTCGGAAAATAATTGTCTAAGACTTGTTTGAACAACTTGGGATACTTTTTTTGATTGTTGGAAAGATTGAATGTGTTTCAAAATCGGACTGATGATCCTTAAATGTGCACCTAGCATGATGTGTGATCCAAATTATCACATTTTGTTTATTCACTTGCCCAAACCTACTGCAAGAAAAAAATAGTGGAAATCTAAAAAAGGGTACTGCGCAAAAATGAACCTTATTAGATTGTATCTATTAACCAAATGACTTGCTATGGCTTCTGCACAGTTTATTTGTCTCCGTTTTATCATTTTTACTGTTGCTTTCTAATTTCCTCAGATCTCCCCTTAAGCAATGAATGGAAAACTATGAAAAGTACAACTATCAACATCTCATTTTAATTATTCCTCAGGCAAAAACTTTCTAAAATTAATTTTCATTTTATTGTGATCATTTATTTGTTTAGATATTGAAGTTTAATTAAACAGTAATATTATTCTAGAAATTGTTAAAACCTACCTTTTTCAATTTAAAAAAAAACTGGAATGAACACCCTGTACGAAAATGAGACCAGAAACGTCAGCCATCACCTTTATTTGAAAAAAGATTGTTGCTCAGTATAAAACAGGCAGGACCAGGAGAGAGCTAACTTTTTAAATTAATTAACTAAATTATATCCTGCTTTCCAGGTTTTAAAGGATATAAGATTGAAGGTCAGTATGCAGGGTCATGCCACCATCAGATTTTTATTGTTTTATTGGATCCCCCCAACTCTTAATAAAAAGAGGGCTCAGAAAATGATTGGAGAAGTGTTGTATGTTTGGGGGCAGAGATTAATTGTTTTGTAAAAAGCATGCGTTGTAACAAAAACAACAATCGTCCATGTCTGTGTGGTGTTTCTCTAGTTTCCCGCCATACACTAAATATGTGCATGTTGGCCTAACCAGAGATTGTAAATGGACTCTGTGTAAGCATTTAGGGCTTGTTCTTGTCCTGCAATGGTCTGGGGTCCCTTTCAGATTTTGTTCATCCTTGTGCCCAGTGACAGTTTTATAGGCTGTGGCTCCCCATTAACTGAATGAACAACCTTTAATAGACATTATTGCCATAATAACATCAGTTGCATGACACTTGATTTTGTGAAGCTCAAAAGAAACGAAAAGTAGTCATTCTTAATCATTTGCAATTTTTAAAAGCAGCAATATGCATCAGCACTAACAAACAAAAATTCTCTCCACAAGTGGTTCAATCCAATGCAATCTTTATTTTTGGCTTCCAGAGGTGGCATAATAAGGTTCAGTACACCCATTTAATACAGGAAATTATTTGATTGTTAACAGTTTAAAATCAGTCTCCGCACTGTGCAAAACAAGATTTTTTTTTTGTCAACTTCCATGTCAAACACCATTTTAGTCTAATTCTTAAATATACAGGGTGAGTCAAAATAATGCTAACACTAATGGATTATTTTTATCTCGACCACACCTTTCCAGGTCGATGGATAGGTCATGGTGGACCATTGCCATGGCCTCCACACTCCCCTTATTTGACACCCTGTGATTTCTGGTTATGGGATATGGTGAAAGAGCGCGCGTATAGCAGGAAAGTTCGTGATACCAATGACCTCAAGGACAGAATAAGGACTGTCATATCATCTATTCCCCATGAAATGTGTGTCCGGGCTTCAAACGGTACTGTTGCTTGTTGGTTCTTGTGTGTTGAACATGATGGCAAACAGGATGAGACATTCCTGTAAATCACGGGTGTCGAACTCCAGGCCTGGAGGGCCGGAGTGGCTGCAGGTTTTCTTTCTAACCCTTTTCCTAATCAGTGTCCAGTTTTCACTGCTAATTAACTTAATTTTCCTCTATTTTAATAGCCCTGTTTTTAATGATTAAGTCTTCTGAATTGATTCTTTTCTTCATTAAATGACAGCTAAATAGAAATGAGATGTGAAACAAGCCAACAAATGACCAGCTAAATTGGAACTTCAATCTCCAACTAATTTCACTCCAACCAGTTCCTTAATGAGAAACTGGTTGTTGCTGTTAATTAAACTTGTTATTCAATTCCATGGCTTGTTGCTGCTCTCATTCTGTCACAGCAGACATTTCCAAAACTGTTGCTATTCTATTATTTTCTTGGTGACCTGAGAGATCAGCCTTACTGAGACCTTCACCTTTCTTTATTTTCACATTTTGTTTGATGGGTACAGGTGAGCTGGTCATGTGGTGGCTTGTTTTGTGTCTCATTACTGTCCGGCTGCTAATTAAGGAAAAAAACAACTAAGGGGGCTGAGTCAAGCTAATTAAAACTAAGGCTAAAGAAGTTAATTAGCATCAAAAACTGGTTGCTAATGAAGAAGATGGTTAGAATGAAAACCTGCAGCCACTGTGGCCCTCCAGGACCGAAGTTCGACACCCCTGCTGTAAATCATCTTGCACATATCAAGTATGTTTTGTGAATAAATTGTTTCCACCATTCAAATGTTGACATAATTTTGACTCACCCTGTAAGCTATAAATGTCCATTCTGTACTGAATTCCTGCATGGATTAAATAAAAAATAATTAAACATTTTAAAGAAACAGCAAATCTCTGAACTAACTTACCAATCTTTTAGGGTTTTGTATTCATGTACAGCAACATTGGAAAAAATATGCACTTTATATTCTTATTAATTTGGATATTTTTAATAAGATGGAAAGGTTATCACTGTGGTAAAGTAGGTTGTGGAGCTGTCAGAAACAAACTAAAATCCGTCTTTTTTTCTGAGGTAAATCTCTTTTGCTAAATGATTGCCCAAATGCAGAGGATTATGCCATTTACGGCTTGTCAACTCCAGTAATGTTTCATATGGAGTATTACATTCAGATTATAACTTCATCAGAGGCCAGTCATAGCTTTTACTATGCAAAAATCCACATTAGTAAAGCATCGTTTTAATATCTCTTGCAAATTTAGCAATGAAATGTCCATTTGTAAATCTTCCTTATTCAGAAATTTGATATCTATTTAGTGCTTTAGTTATAAGTCTACCAACACTAATGCAATTTTTCTGTCGAAAAATGAATGAATCGAAAAAATAATCTATCAATTTTGCTTCAATGTTTGTTTCTTTATATATATATATATATATATATATATATATATATATATATATATATATATATATATATATATATATATTCACGGCATTCGTAGTCTGTGTCACAGTCTGATTGTATGGGTGGTTACCTACCAGGTAACGCTTGTGGTTGGCCAGCAAGTCTGCTAACATCCGCCACAGTGCCCTCAGTTGTGAGGAGCAGATCATAGAATGGTTGAAATAGTTTACTGTCAAATAATGCGAAGAGTACGCGACACGTGTTTCGCCCTAATTCTGGGCTCATCAGGTGTACACACTCTACTGCACTCCCTCTCGGGAATCGAACCTCGGACGTCAGCGTCAGAGGCGAAGCCCCTAACGTTGCGCCATGGCGTGTGGTTCGTTTATTTCACAGCATGTAGATCGGGGTAATTACATTCACGGCATTCGTAGTCTGTGTCACAAACACGTGTCGCATACTCTTTGCATTATTTGACAGTAAACTATTTCAACCGTTCTATGATCTGCTTCTCACAACTGAGGGCACCGTGGCGGATGTTAGCAGACTTGCTGGCCAACCACAAGCGTTACCTGGTAGGTAACCACCCATACAATCAGATTGTGACACAGACTACGAATGCTGTGAATGTAATTACCCCGATCTACATGCTGTCAAATAAATGAACCACACGCCGTGGCGCAACGTTAGGGGCTTCGCAGCTGACGTCTGAGGTTCGATTCCCGAGAGGGAGTGCAGTAGAGTGTGTACGCCTGATGAGCCCGGAATTAGGGCGAAATATGTGTCGCGTACTCTTTGCATTATTTGAGAGTAAACTATTTCAACCATATATATATATATTTACACATATATACATATAGGTATACATATATATACATACTGTATATATATAAGGGCTATGATGATTATAAGTCCCCATCACTCCAGGGGTTGGTGCTGTGTCTTAATGTCTTTTCACCTCTGCAGTCCAGAAGATTGACAGCTATAACACCCCAACATCATTTCCAACATCTGTCATTCCGACATGCCTCTTCCTGCTGGAAGGATCCTCCATCCTGAGGCAGTTCAATTAGGAACTTGCATCTGGAAAGACGTTTCTGCAATTATTGCATTTTTGGGGGGGATTGTTTCTACTTCAATTACACAGGGTCAGCAGGGTGGTGTCCCAACTCTTTATTGTGGTCTGTCTGTTCTCTTATAATATTTATACTGCCTACAACAAGTATTCACCCACTTGGATGTTTTCACTTTTTATTGTTATACAACATTGAATTTAATTACACATACAAGGTGTGACAATTTAATTTCTGGAATTAACCTGCAGAGAAAATGTGTGCACATGTGTGCACTATTAGCTACTGTCACCTTTGAAGTAATCGTCTTATGCATGTATGCACTGAGATAGACGATGTTGTCACTGCTGGAAACATACCTGGAACTCTGTTTCTGGAATACCCCTGAGCTCCTTTATCACATTACGCTGGATATCAGAAATGTCTGCAACTCTTTGTCCTTTCATGATAGTTTTTATTTTTTAGGAAGAGACAGATATCACAAGGGGCCTTTCACAAGTCAGGTAAATAGGGTTGATGATCCAAGCTGGTAATTGATTTGTTAGCCAAGAAGTCGCAAACACTAGCGCATTATGGCTTGTAGCATTGTCATCATGTGCGATTCACTTATCAAGACAAGTTTATTGAACAGAACACCATAAACTTTCCAGCACTTCTAAATGACATTGTAGGGTGACGGTTTGTTCTTGTGCAATAAATTTGTGATGGACTATCCCCTTGTGATCAAAAAAACAAAAATATAACATGATTTTTATCCACACGGGTGACACTACATGGCTGTTCCACAGATTGTCACACCTTGTATATATAAGTATCACTTTTTTTTTAAATTTTACATTATGTACTTTTGTATCATCAAGGGATGCATCACAAAAGAATATGGGTTTTACTTCAGTCAAGTTTATTTTTATATACTGCTATTAACTGTTACAAGCACAAGCTCAAAATGGTGTACAGATTTTACAAAAAACAGTAATTTTTAAAAACAAAGCAACATTTAAATGGAGCAAAATACAATATAATAAGTTTACTTTTTAATCCTTCATAAAGTACTTTAATAAAATGATTAAAATGATGAACCTCCAAAGTAAAGTCCTTTCCTGGCAGCCTCAGAAGCAACTAAGCCATCACTGACTTATAGCCATTATAGACTCACCAGCCAGCTTAACAAGCTCATCTTTAGGATGTGGGACAATACCAGAGAGAAGGCAAGAATGTACAAGCTCGGCACAAACAGAAACACCAGTAAAGTTTGGTATTTAAAATAATAAAATGTATTCTAATATGCACTGTGCCTTTACAATACCTTTTTTAAATTTACGTTTGACCACCATCCCCTGCCAATACACTAAATGAATTATATGGGGCTCTGTGATGGCCTGGTGCTGCCTTGTACCAAGAACTGCTGGCACAAGATCTGACTCCTGCTACCTTGAACTGCATTAAGCAGATTTAATAATGTTAATGAAATAAATAGTACTGTATATCTATATTTGTATGTACACACAAATACAGTATATTGTAAAGGTTATTCTATTTAAGTTGATGAAATCTAATCTGATTCCAAAAGGTACCTGGGTTTCCATATTAAAAAAGTCTGCATTAAGGACTGTTACCAAACTGTGGTTTCTGTCTTGCTGTATCAGGGAGTGATAATATTCCACATGGCACAAATAATCAACAACTTGATGTTATTCATTCCTGAAGACACCTTTTATTTAGTAATTTAACACACATTGGGAATATAAAAGGAAGGTAATTACATACTTTTCGATCTTATTATGCCCTGTCAAGAACAAATGTTGGGATGCCTTATTATCTTCAGAGGGCATATAATCTTTTTCTCCCTTGTACTCCCTGGCTGCACATATATGGAGGACATACTGTTTCGTTAGAGAGTTCTGCTGACTCATGGATACAGTTGCCTAGATTTAAATACTGTGCACAGTTGCTGCCTGTGTGGAGTTTACATATTCACTAATTTCTCTGGGTAATCTGCTTTGCTATCCACTTCCCAACAATGAGTGTTTTCGATAACTTGGTGTCTCCAGCTTGGCCTTCTCTGAGTGACTATGCTCTGTGATGGACAGTTTTGGTTCCTGTCCTGCTTAAAATAGCTGCCAAGATTTGCTGTTGCCCTCACAGCACTCAGTTTGGTTAAATGGGTTGAAAGTTGGGTTTAAAGTTTTGGGAGCAGTCTCTAAAAGATTTTTTATTAACTTTATAAAAATCTGAATTACTATGCCAAGATGTGGCAAAAAATTAGATTAGGTAATTGATTAGTCATGAAAATTGGTTTCTGATTGCTGGAACCCAAAAAATGAAAAAAGACAAACATAAATCCAGTCATGAAGAGACAAAAAGAAGTACAACCTCCACACAGATTCAGACTTGGGTTGCTAGAGCTGTGAGGCAGCAATGCTAAACACTGTGGCACAGTATTGTGTTAGAATTTAAAATATCCTGTGTGGCACCCGGCTGAGGGTAGTTCACAGCCGGGACGCCCAGGAAGACCGGAGGAGGGCTTGTGTCTCCTCCTAACCACGAGGGGGCGACCACCCTGGTTCCTTTGGGGGTCACGGGTACGAAGCTGGGAAGCTCAACCCTGTAGGGGCCCGTGGTTGTCGCCCCCATGCCTGGAGAGCCCTGGACCCCAGCACTTCTAACACACCAGGAATTGCTGGGGGGAAGACGACACCCGGAGTGCTTCCGGGTACGCAGCCGGCACTTCCGCCACACTGGGGTGCATATAAAAGGGGCCACCTCCCTTCACAGAGTGGCTAGAGGGGACTGGGCGGTCTCATGGCCTGGAACCCCTGCAGATTTTATTTTTTTCTCCAGCCTTCTGGAGTTTTTATTTGTTTTTTCTGTCCACCCTGGCCATCGGACCTTACTCCTTCTTCTATGTTAACTAATGTTGTCTTATTTTAATTTCTTACTTTGTCTTTTATTTTTCTTTTCTTCATTATGTAAAGCACTTTGAGCTACTTTTTGTATGAAAATGTGCTATATAAATAAATGTTGTTGTTGTTGTTGTAGAGTCGGGTGGAAGAGGACAAGGTCTGTGAAGAGAGAAAGAGAAGGTGGCAGTCTGAAGAAAGGCACACTGTGGTGTTGGCCTGGACTGGGGTGATTGGTGCTGTGGCACTGGGGTTTGTGCGTGATTAAATAGTTGTAAATATTGTAAATAAACATGTGTTGGACTTTAATACGATCTCCGTCTATCTGTGTCCGGGGCTCGTTCCTCACCTGATAAAAATCAAAGTTTGCTGCATTGCTTTGCCTCAAATTTAACACTTGCTTCAAGAGCTCAAACTCCCAGAAGAATTCTCAAGGATTATACAGTATATGCTAAAATGCCATAACACAAATATAATCCAGTCTAAGGATCTGCTACAAGTATAATAACATAAAATAATGAAAGCCACCATTGCTATAACTGAGTGTTAGAGTTACAAAAATCAAACTATACTCATTATTCAATAATCATGCTTTGTTTTCCTTAATTGCCTCCTTCCAGTCCAGAAAACAAGAAGTTCTATTCTCAAATTGCTGAGCTCGTCACCCTATAAAGGAAAGTAAGCCAAACCTCATTTTGAACACTTATGATTTTTTTTACTACTACCCAGAGCTTCTAACTATAGGTAAGGGTGGGGATAATGACTCTATGGTAAATCATTTGAGGACTCTGTACCAGCTTCACCACCACAGTTTGATACAACATCTGGGGCCTCATCTATAATGCTGTGTGTAGAATTCACACTAAAACATGGCGTACAGATGAAAGTGGAAATGTGCATACACACAAAAAAATCCATATTCATAATTCTGTACGTACTCCAAGTTCCAGGCACTTCCCCTTTACAAATCTCAATGAATGTGAAATTTAACAGCCGTGCATACGCCTATGGCCCCACCCCAACTCCTCCCGGAATTTCATATATTTTAAAATGCAGAACAATATAAATATCACCTTCCATTCAGTGTTTGGTTAAAAAATAATGGAAAAGGCACGTGAAAAAAAAGAATTTCATGAATGTGAAGTGGAGGCAAGGAAAAATGTACTATTTGTTGGCTTACGCGGTGTTATAAGCCACAAAAGCATGGTAGAGACACTTGAAAGTTCTAGTTCAGAAAGTCACACAGTGCCCGAAAGAAAAAAGAAGTGGTCAGATATCACAGTCGATGTGAAAAGGTGAGTCACAGCCCACCATCCGTTTATTCTTTTTCAGACAATATTACAAAAGCGGAACCCCCGTGCGATGTTCAGGCAGTGTCTATACGTCTTCAAGTGCTAGCAGCACAAACACCTCTGCCTCTGGAACTGCTGGGAGGCCATCTAGCTATATGCTGATGGACGTTGTTCTGGAGTCACAAAATGCAATAGTGGATGCTGTAAGAGATGTGGCTAATGAACTAAGGAATATAAGGGATGTACTATGTGATATTAACCACAAATTAAACGAATTGGTTAAAAAATAAATGCTGCATCTGATTACCTGTTTTTACATTTGGTAATTACATTCAAATTAATTTGTAAAACTGTCCGACTTGGCTGATCATTTGGTGGGTCGAGGTCAGGTCAATAAAAGGGCACGCTGCAACACACTTTCTGTGCACTATAGAGCAGCACATTAACTGAATGGAAATGCTTTTTATTTATATATGCAAATTCTTTCCCTGAAGGTGTCTTTATAATGTAGCAACGGCACCAAGCGCCACAACGGATCGATTCTCTGCTCTTTACTTTGAGGTGACTCGCTGTCCTTATAAGGACTGCTTACCTTTTGCCGCACTAGTTGGAAAAAGCACCTGCGACTGTGCGGAGCTGCTGTTTTTAGCTATGAAATGTTCCAGTGTGAACTGGAGTCTGATGGGTCCAAAAGAACACTATCATCAGTATAAAGCAGACATACAGCACTTAGACTGCCAAATGGGATACTTTCCCAGCCTTTTGTTGTGCCTTGATATCCTGCCCATGAAACTCTTGAAAAAGACAGAAGTCAAGACACATCCTTTGGTGATCTCAAACACCCACACTGAAGGGATGACTCCTATACACTTAAAGCATCTGCCATGAGAGGCTATGGGCTACACAGTTATTTCATAAAGCAAACATGGACAGGTTAGAGTTTCTGTTGCAGAACCTCAGAATATTCATTCTTAAACAGGATGATGAGTATGATGCGAAATAATTGAACAAAGCCTCTTTGTCTGCTCTGGTTTTACAATGTCGGGTGATCTTGGATAAGAATCTCTGCCTTACCAGATGGACAGACACCAGCTGAGGTGGTCTAGGCCTGCCATTAGGATATACCTACAGTAGATGCACACCCATGGGGCAGAGGTCTGCATCAGGCTGAGCTATTGGCAGAAGGCTCAGGTGCAGACACAATTGCGGAATTAAATCTGTCAACTGGCCTGAGTATATCTGAGAATATTCGAAGGAGAGCTTAAAGAATTGCTGTTAATAGTCATCTTTGGATCTGTGGATATAACAGCTTATGGTTATGAATGAAAGGTATATGAACTTATCCATCCCACTAGCAAAAGCATTGACTTTTTTTTCATTTGAAATCCTGAATTTCATGACTGTTGCTCCATACTTTGCACTTTATTCTCCATTCTTGGTTTTAGGATTTCATATGGATTTTGTATGAATTTAGAACTATCTGACCATGATTATCATGTACAGTAACAGAGCTCTGGCCTGCGTCGCTTATTACTTTGAGATTTTTTTCCTAATGTTCATCTATAGATTGACACTGAAAAATATGGAAGCTAAATTCCATATTTTACACTATTGAAACTCCACTAATTCTAAACGCTGTATGCTGCACCTCTACTTATAAATAATGTAATCAACTGTCAGGATTAAACTTGTTTAACTTTAAAAGGCAGTTCTTTCTATTTTTCAATCCAAATAATTTTCAGTTAATATTATATGCATATCACAGATATATTAATTTTTCACAGCAGACACAGTCAGAAAGGCCTTGCTCCTACACAATTGTTTCTTAAACTAAAACCAAAAAACAAGACAAAACACAGAGTTAGAACGTGGAATCAAATATGAAGAACCACACAGTAAAGTCACAAATTTCTTTTGCTTGCTGTCAGTTTAGGATCATGATGCTTAAAGACTTTCGGGTCCCAAAATGGCCTCCATGATGTCACGTCCAGGTCATGCATGTGCCGATGAGACAACACCATGCAGTGTGCATGAATGATATCATCAACAGATCAAGACCTAAAATTGCAAACAAAGCACAAGAAACTTCTTTAAATAATTCATAATAATAAATTACATTAATGACTTGCCTCAAAGCTTCCCATCAGATCCCGACACAAAGGGCGAAGGCAGTTTGATTTTGCACGGTTGTTTCAAGTTGCATTATAGAAGCAACAGTGATAAAGATGGATTAGAAAATTATTATTTATCTCACGCGCATCTTGAGACGAGTAAAGAGTACTTATTTTGGCATGTTTTAGTCATTATACAGTCATATGAAAAAGTTTGGGACCCCCTCTTAATTCTTTGGATTTTTGTTTCTCATTTGCTGAGCTTTCAAAGTAGCAACTTCCTTTTAAAATATGACATGTCTTATGGAAACAGTAGGATTTCAGCAGTGACATTAAGTTTATTGGATTAACAGAAAATATGCAATATGCATCATAACAAATTAGACAGGTGCATAAATTTGGGCACCCCAACAGAGATATGACATCAATACTTAGTTGAGCCTCCTTTTGAAAATATAGCAGCCTCTAGATGCTGTCCTCCTATACCTTTGACGAGTGTCTGGATTCTGGATGGAGGTATTTTTGACCATTCTTCCATACAAAATCTCTCCAGTTCAGTTCAATTTGATGGCTGCCGAGCATGGACAGCCTGCTTCAAATTATCCCATAGATTTTCGATGAAATTCAAGTCAGGGGACTGTGACGGCCATTCCAGAACATTGTACTTCTCCCTCTGCATGAATGCCTTTGTAGATTTCAAACTGTGTTTTGGGTCATTGTCTTGTTGGAATATCCAACCCCTGTGTAACTTCAACTTTGTGACTGATGCTTGAACATTATTCTGAAGAATTTGTTGATATTGGGTTGAATTCATCTGACCCTCGACTTTAACAAGGGCCCCAGTCCCTGAACTAGCCACACAGCCCCACAGCATGATGGAACCTCCACCAAATTTGACAGTAGGTAGCAGGTGTTTATCTTGGAATGTGGTGTTCTTCTTCTGCCATGCAAAGTGCTTTTTGTTTTGACCAAAATAACTCCGTTTTTGTCTCATCAGTCCAAAGCACTTTGTTCCAAAATGAATCTGGCTTGTCTAAATGAGCATTTGTATACAACAAGCGACTCTGTTTGTGGCGTGAGTGCAGAAAGGGCTTCTTTCTCATCACCCTGCCATACAGATGTTCTTTGTGCAAACTGCGCTGAATTGTAGAACGATGTACAGATACACCATCTGCAGCAAGATGTTCTTGCAGGTCTTTGGAGTTGATCTGTGGGTTGTCTGTAACCATTGTCACAATCCTGTGCATATGCCGCTCCTGTATTTTTCTTGGCCTGTCAGACCTGCTGGGTTTAACAGCAACTGTGCCTGTGGCCTTCCATTTCCCGATTCCATTCCTTACAGTTGAAACTGACAGTTTAACCCTCTGAGATGGCTTTGAGTAGCCTTCCCCTAAACCATGAGACTGAACTATCTTTGTTTTCAGATCTTTTGAGAGTTGCTTTGAGGATCCCATGCTGTCACTCTTCAGAGGAGAGTCAAAAGGAAGCACAACTTGCAATTGATCACCTTAAATACCTTTATATCTCATGATTGAACACACCTGTCTATGAAGTGCCAGGCTTAACAAGCTCATCCAACCTATTTGGTGTTACAAGTAATCAGCATTGAGCAGTGACAGGCATTCAAATCAGCAAAATGAAAAGGGGACCCACATTTTTGCACAGCCAGTTTTTCACATTTGATTTAATTTCATACAACTAAATACTGCTTCACTAAAAATCTTTGTTCGGAAAACACCCCAGTACTCAGATGTACCTAGAAAATGAAAGACATAACACTGTTATCTGTTTTGTTGAAAGGAGAGTCAATTATTATGCAGGCTGAGAGGGGTTCCCAAACTTATTCATATGACTGTAAGTCCCATTTTAAACGATAACTGAAATATGTGCTTGTGTCTGTTGCGGAATTCAGGGTTCCTCCCAGCCACCATCCTCCCTGATACAGTGATGACGATTTGAACACGAGTCACTGGCATCAAAAGCTGCACATTTTACTACGCAGCTAAACACAGTGTGTGACCCACCAGTTAACACTCACTCCTCCGCTGAGGGATCCCAGGTCATAACTGTTATATTAATGCATTCTTATACACATATT
Organism: Erpetoichthys calabaricus; assembly: GCF_900747795.2. Classification (NCBI taxonomy): domain Eukaryota; kingdom Metazoa; phylum Chordata; class Cladistia; order Polypteriformes; family Polypteridae; genus Erpetoichthys; species Erpetoichthys calabaricus. The sequence goes on along the minus strand of NC_041409.2, from coordinate 8,579,433 downwards.
TTTCTTTATTTTAAAGTTTTTCAACCTAAGGATATGTTTTTTATTTTACAAAATTAATTTTTCCTCACTTCTTTTTTATTATTTAAAAGTACTTGACATCTTGTGGCCTTCGCACGGACAGTTTGTGCCTTATCTTTCAACTTCATTGTGACCCAGACTTCTGATTCTTGTCTTTAGTCGTGGGTTCGATTCCAGGTTTTGATCCCTGCCTTTGTTTTGACTACATGTTTGTCGTTTTGACCATTCTTTCATTATCACAATAACCCTTGGATTACTCTTATGTTCCAACAATTTCATTGTGTGTCTTTGCTGAGAAATTTGCTCAGCAAATCCAAAATCCCTCTTACAGAGCTACACATTCGCCCTGAGATTGCAATGGTGGAGATTGAACATTGGCCCCTGGAAATACAAGCAGAGGCAATTTTTTGACTTTTATAGTTCCCAGCAAGGAAAGTGAGTGACTATATTAGCAGCTTGCATACACCTCTCCTAGCCTTTGACTAACCTGGAGTTCTGTTTCACCATCATTAGAGGCTATAGGGCAAATTAAAGAAGAAAACACACAAAATATAAAGTTCAAGTGACATCACCCAAGGTAAATTTGAGGCAAGTAACTTATCGGTAATTGCAGGTGCACAGAATGTTTCTCAGTTTAAGGTCAGACAATCTCACAAATTCAGCAATGGAAGATTTTGACATTTCTAAAATTTGATCAGCATGCTCTACTTGAGATATCTCAATGACAGCTAAACTTTTGGGACAGGTTTGCTTGAAGAATAAGTGCACCAAATTTGAAAAAAAAAACCAAAAACAATTTGTCCACTGGGACTGACTCGGACCTAACTTGTTTGATGTGGACAGACAGACGCGCAAAAACGGCAACCACAGTAGGTGTTTTTAGCATTATACTGCTAACATTCCTTAAAATGAGCAAATGGATTTATTCATACATTTAGGTGAGAGTCTCTTTCTTTTTTTCGTTTTTCATATAAAATAAATTAGAAAAGTATAACAGCCGCCCAGGCTGTAACTCACTAAACACAGTATGCAGGAGTCAGGGTCACAAGAAGAAAAATGAGACGTTTACTGGAGCTGAAATATGTAGCCTTCTTCTCCCTTCCAATTTGCTTACCTTACTTAACACTTTTACGGCCTCTTGCAACATGTACAAATTTTAGCCAAATTTAATTTGAAAAAGTAAAATATTTTCAATGTCATATGGTTGTTTTGGCTAGGGTAAAAAAAAATCTAATGTTCCAAAATTTCCTTTGCCTAAAGTTAAAATGATTTACTTTCAGAAGCCAAAAATTAATCTATGCCATATATAATCTTTAAAACATGACTAAGTTCTGCAACTAACAGCTACTGTATATTCACTACCAGTAGTAGTTGTAGTAGAAGATGTGGTACTAGTAGTTGGGCGTAATCATGAAGGCTGTGGTACTAGTACTCGAGGATAATCATGGTACTAGTAATGTCGATCTTGTTACTAAGCAGTAATAATAGAACCTCTAGTATTAAAGTTGTGTTCTGTTAAATTATGTTAAACTAATTGAAGGTCAAAGGGATCTGAGCCTGTTTTTACAGGTATGACAAAAGCCAACCCAAACTCTTAATCACCAGGCATTATTATTATTATTATTATTATTATTAGTATTAGTAGTAGTAGTAGTAGTAGTAAACATAGTAGTAGTAGTAGCAGTACTAGTAGTAACAACAGTGTCATCAGTTGTTTTGTAATATTTACTGTTATTATTACTAAATCTGTTGATTTCAAAAGAGCATTACAATACAAACATTGCAAGATGATAAATAATGATGATGATGATTATCAGCATAATAATCAGTTGTATTTCAGTTATTACTATTACAAATTATATTGATTTCAAAGAGCAGTGAATTACTCAATAAATGACCTATTTATCACTATTATTATTATTATTATTATTATTATTATCAGTAGTGGTACTAATGGTTTTAATGGCTGCATTTTTTCTTAATTTTATTTCTACTAAATTAATTTCAAATGAGCAGAACATATACTGTATACATTTCAGTACAATATCTAGGAGTCACATACAAGTCTCTTTCCCCAACAAAATGAAACAAAATGCAAAATAAAAAGGCAGCAAAAATTGATGCATTTGTTACTATTATAATTTATTGCAAGTACTGTTATTATTATGTGGTAGTAGTTACTGCTACTTATCCTTAGAATTAACAGTTGTGTAGTGGTGGAAGAAGTGAAAAAACGGTATTATTATTATTATTATTAGTAGTAGTAGTAGTAGTAGTAGTAGTATTACTACTACTACTAATAATAATAATAAGTACTACTACTACTAATTATAATAATAATAATAATACCTATGGCACTTTTACCAAGAATAATTTAAATTAAGAGGGTCTGTAATTCATGCAGTGCATAGAAGCTTTTAAATAATCATGCAGAGAAATTTTTTTCATGGCCCAAGAGAAAAATAAACAAGACAGGACTCTGTTCATGTAACATTTTTTTTTCTCCAACATTAGCTTAATACCAAATGAATGACAGTGCAGGTCTTTATTTGTCCACTTGATGGCAGCAAAGGCTGATAGAATGCCCTTCCCTGCGGGCACCTACATGCTGGCAGCCTTGAGATGTTCCTTTTTCTGTTGAGACACCAACATGTGCTGCAGTAAACTAGGATCTTATAAAGCAGGGGGCAGGCAAGTGTGTGAATTGACCTTTACTCTGAGCAAATTAGTAACTTAGAATTTGCCGTTCACTTTGTTTCTTTTTAATATCCTCACAGGTGGCGCAGTGGTAGTGCTGCTGCTTTGCAGTAAGAAGACTGTGGGTTCGCTTCCTGGTTCCTCCCTGTGTGGATAGCGCTTTGAGTACTGAGAAAAGCGCTATATGAATTAATATGAGGCAGTTAGTAAGACAGATTTTGTTCCAATATGGGCCCTATGCTGTTAAGTATCATTCTGGATTTATAATACAGTCAATATAGATGACCTTCTATAAAGTTAGTAATTACAGAATGGCTTGGTAGACTGTAGGACAATACCATTTCTAATAGAATCCTCTGACGGGGGCTAGCACACAAAAATCTTCCTTAAACATCTCTTGAACACCTCCAATGCCAACAAATCAGTGACCTAAGTGCATCTGTCCTGGATGTGAGCCCCAAATAAATCTCTCTGAAATAGTTACTTTGGGAACTCTGCCTCATTTATTCCTCAAGGATTGCAGCACACTGTTTGGAAAGCTACATTCTAGCTTGAGGCACCATCCACCTAGTACTTTTCCCGGGATGTTCCAGGTCTGTACATTTATCTCCACACCTTATTACTCCATTGTCCTCTCTTCCCATAGCTCATTGTGTTATACTGCACAGCTGTTGCAGCATTACAGTGCACCTTTCATTTGTCTTGTGGGTTCTGGAGGCTAAGGCACTGGTTTATAAACAGTAAGCTTTACCAGTTCAACCTTTTCAACTGGTTTATTGAGTGACCCTAACTGAAATACTTAACATGTTCATGTGGCAACTGTAAAATCTCTGTATAAATTCTATGTGCAGTACTACTGTATGTAAGTCTAGATAAACAATTAGAATATTGTTCTGTACTCTTAAAGCATACTATATATATATAGAAAAGATGTTACTGAGCTGCTGTAATCATCCATCTATCCATTATCTGACCCACTATATCCTAACTACAGGGTCATGGGGGTCTGCTGGAGCCAATCCCAGCCAACACAGGGCGCAAGGCAGGAAATAAACCCCGGGCAGGGTGCCAGCCCACTGCAGGGCACACACACCCACACACCAAGCACACACTATGGACAATTTAGGATCACCAATGCACCTAACCTGCATGTCTTTGGACTGTGGGAGGAAACCAGAGCACCAGGAGGAAACCCACGCAGACACGGGGAGAACCCAGGAAGCGAACCAGGGTCTCCTTGCACTAATCATTTCTTTAAAAAAGCTTTACAGTCATGGCCGAAATTATCGGCACCCCTGGAATTTTCCAAGAAAATGCACCATTTCTCCCAGAAAATGATTGCAATTACAAATGTTTTTGTATATACATGTTTATTTCCTTTATGTGCATTGAGTCAACTTTTCTGTTGTGTGTCTAAGTGTGCCATACTAAGCATGGAGAACAGAAAGAAGAGCAGAGAATTGTCTGAGGACTTGAAAACAAAAATTGTGGAAAAATATCAACAATCTCAAGGCTACAAGTCCATCTCCAGAGATCTTCATGTTCGTTTGTCCACTGTGCGCAACATAATCCAGAAGTTCATAACACATGGCACTGTAGCTAATCTCCCTGGACGTGGACAGAAGAGAAAAATTGATAAAAGACTGCAACAAAGGATAGTCCGAATGGTGGATAAACAGCCCCAATCAACTTCAAAACATATTCAAGCTGTTCTGCAGACTCAGGGTGCAACAGTGTCAGCTCGAACTATCCGTAGACATCTGAACGAAATGAAACGCTATGGCAGGAGAGCCAGGAGGACCCCACTGCTGATACAGAAACATAAAAAAAGCCAGACTGGAGTTTGCCAAAATGTACTTGAGGAAGCCAAAATCCTTCTGGGCGAACGTCTTGTGGACAGATGAGACCAAGGTAGAGCTTTTTGGTAAAGGTCATCATTCTACTGTTAACAGAAAATGGAATGAGGCCTACGAAGAAAAGAACACAGCACCTACAGTCAAACATGGTGGCAGTTCTAAGATGTTTTGGGGATGTTTTGCTGCCTCTGGCACTGGATGCCTGGACTATGTGCAAGGCATCATGAAATTTGAAGACTACCAAAAGATATTGGGGCGCAATGTAGGGCCCAGTGTCAGAAAGCTGGGTCTGCGTCAGAGGTCATGGGTGTTCCAGCAGGACAATGACCCCAAACATACCTCTAAAAGCACCCAGAAATGGTTGGAGACAAAGTGCTGGAGAGTTCTGAAGTGGCCAGCAATGAGTCTGGATCTAAATCTGATTGAACATTTATGGAGAGATCTCAAAATTGCTGTTGGGAGAAGGTGCCCTTCAAATCTGAGAGACCTTGAGCAGTTTGCAAAAGAAGAGTGGTCAGAAATTCCAGTTGAGAGGTGTAACAAGCTTGTTGATGGTCATAGGAAGCGCTTGATTTCAGTTATTTTTTCCAAAGGGTGTGCAACCAAATATTAAGTTGAGGGTGCCAATAATTTTGTCCGGCCCGGATTTTGAGTTTTGTGTGACATGATGTCAGATTTGGCTTTTTTTTCTGTTTTTTTGTGTTGTTCCAATGCACATAAAGGAAATAAACATGTGTATACCAAAACATTTGTAATTGCAACAATTTTCTGGGAGAAATGGTGCATTTTCAAGGAAAATTCCAGGGATGCCGATAATTTCGGCCGTGACTGTATGATTATCCTCTATTAAAAATCTGCTGTATGAAATAAAGACTAGCTACAAGAACAACAACAATATTTATTTTTATAGCACATTTTCATACAAATGATGTAGCTCAAAGTGCTATACAAGATGAAGAAAGAAAAAAATATAAAAATTAGCAATACTAATTAATTAAGAATAAAGTAAGGTCCGACGGCCAGGAAGGACAGAAAAAACAAACAGAAAAAAAACCTCCCGAGGGCTGGAGCTCCACAGGCCTGCTCTGTATTAAGGAGTACTTTTCACTGTAAGCTATCAGATTAAGTTAGACTTGTGCGCAGAATGAGATCCTTCAAGACTGCACAAAGTCAAATCAGAGTCCTCAATGCATTTCTAATTGAACTCAACCCTGTAATTGTTAAGGGGGACCTGACAGTCCATTTTACACTTTGACCAGATGACTTTCACGACAGGTCTGACAAATTGGATTCATTTAAAATGTGAGGTTTCTTTACTTTTCCTCTATTACATTTTAGTTTAGGTAAATACAGGTTTTAATTGCCATGTTCTCACTTTGCCCTCCAGTAATTCACACTGAATGATTAGCAGAGGTGCATTGTCTCCGTATTTGTTTTTAAATTCCCATTGTTCATGTTATAATATAATATGGGGAGTTGGACTCCTGCTGGTTTTAATTCAGAATGCCCTATCTGGGGATTGCATGCCCATCTTTATGATACTGAAAGTTAGTAGTGCAGGGGTCTCTTAAGCACATAGTTTTAGGATTTTAACACATTAATAAGGAATCGGGGAATGATTGCCGAGGCACATTTGTCAGTTTTACATGCCTGGAGCTTATAAGCAAGCAGACCAAGGCTGATCTTGAGAGAAGGGTATAGCTGCACACCCCTAGTGCTCTGAAATTTGAGAATTTCACTTCACAGCCAATCAGTGTGCATATTTACAGTGCATCCGGAAAGTATTCACAGTGCATCACTTTTACCACACATTGTTATGTTACAGCCTTATTCTAAAATGGATTAAATTCATTTTTTTCCTCAGAATTCTACACACAACACCCCATAATGACAACGACACACAACAGTTCACAGTTCATGTCAGAGCACAAACCAAGCATGAAGTCAAAGGAATTGTCTGTAGACCTCCGAGACAGGATTGTCTCGAGGCACAAATCTGGGGAAGGTTACAGAAACATTTCTGCTGCTTTGAAGGTCCCAATGAGCACAGTGGCCTCCATCATCCGTAAGTGGAAGAAGTTCGAAACCACCAGGACTCTTCCTAGAGCTGGCCGGCCATCTAAACTGAGCGATCAGGGGAGAAGGGCCTTAGTCAGGGAGGTGACCAAGAACCCGATGGTCACTCTGTCAGAGCTCCAGAGGTCCTCTGTGGAGAGAGGAGAACCTTCCAGAAGGACAACCATCTCTGCAGCAATCCACCAATCAGGCCTGTATGGTACAGTGGCCAGACGGAAGCCACTCCTTACTAAACGGCACATGGCAGCCCGCCTGCAGTTTGCCAAAAGGCACCTGAAGGACTCTCAGAACATGAGAAAGAAAATTCTCTGGTCTGATGAGACAAAGATTGAACTCTTTGGTGTGAATGCCAGGCGTCACGTTTGGAGGAAACCAGGCACCGTTCATCACTAGGCCAATACCATCCCAACAGTGAAGCATGGTGGTGGCAGCATCATGCTGTGGGGATGTTTTTCAGTGGCAGGGACTGGGAGACTAGTCAGGATAAAGGGAAAGATGACTGCAGCAATGTACAGAGACGTCCTGGATGAAAACCTGCTCCAGAGCGCTCTTAACCTTAGACTGGGGCGACGGTTCATCTTTCAGCAGGAGAACGACCCTAAGCACAAAGCCAAGACATCAAAGGAGTGGCTTCAGGACAACTCTGTGAATGTCCTTGAGTAGCCCAGCCAGAGCACAGACTTGAATCCGATTGAACATCTCTGGAGAGATCTTAAAATGGCTGTGCACCGACGCTTCCCATCCAACCTGATGGAGCTTGAGAGGTGCTGCAAAGAGGAATGGGCGAAACTGGCCAAGGATAGGTGTGCCAAGCTTGTGGCATCATATTCAACAAGACTTGAGGCTGTAATTGCTGCCAAAGGTGCATCGACAAAGTATTGAGCAAAGGCTGTGAATACTTATGTACATGGGATTTCTCAGTTTTTTTATTTTTAATAAATTTGCAAAAACCTCAAGTAAACTTTTTTCATGTTGTCATTATGGGGTGTTGTGTGTAGAATTCTGAGGAAAAAGTGATGCACTGTGAATACTTTCTGGATGCACTGTATATCACATGACTTACACAGCAAAAACTCAGAGAATGGTCTGGCCCACAGCACTCCACAACACTCCTACTAGAGAAAACTCCTCCTTAACAGTTGTCATTACTCCTCAGTAAAACAACCCTAACAATAGCGAATGGATGGTTTTAGAAAATATCACGCAAGGGGTATGTTCAGAAAGACACAAATGCCTGGGCGTGTCATGTAATGTGACTGATGTGTAAAGCAAAGGCAGCTAAGCATTATTGGACGTGCACACTTTGACTAGCTGGTCAACAGAGGAGAGTTGTAGGGGTCTGCAGATGGATTCTGTTGGATCTTGGAGTTAATCAGGAAGTGAGACACTGGCAACAGCTTAACCAGTAGGAAAAGACAGGACAATGTGCAAAGACACTTTTCCTTTTCTTTTTGTATTGTTGCACTTTGCCTGTTTTAATTATTTTTAAACCCCTTCTTCTCAAACACGCTCACACATCCCTGCACAATTTGCTCTGCCTTCTTGACAAGTCAGGTCCCCTTAGATTCGTTTTGGCTTTTATTTTAAGAAATTGACCAGAATATTGTGTCATTAAGGATATGTCCCCAAAAGGGGTTTCGGGATGTATTAAGGAGTCAGCACGACCAAGGAAAGGTTAAACAAATGGTGTAAGGACTGAGTATTGTATGGCTCCAAAGTGTATTGAGGTTGTGGAAAAAAATGGCACAGTTAGCTTGTGATTACTACATGGGAAAAAACTTTTTTGTGAGAGAGGGCCACAAACTGAATATATTTTTGAAAGAGGCTTCTGAAATACAGTTTGCATTTGAGTTACCTGTTAGCTATTTTTAAGTGGTTCCCACTCAGTTAATTGGAAATGAGTATTCATTTTTGCCTAAACAGCGAATCACATACATAAACAGATGAGCATGTTTGTGTTTAAATTCTTATTTCAGTAGTCTTCCTTCTTACCGTAAATACTCGCGTATAAGTCGAAAAATGTATGCCTTAAAATTCATTAAAAAAAACAGGATCGACTTATCCGCGGGGCAACACAATTGTCCATAGAATTTGGGTAATGACATTGTACAGTCAATGCTTCACGGTGTTAAGTCACCGGTCATCTGCCGTTTCCCATGGTCTTTGAAATAATTATAAGCCAGCAATACTATTGCTAATTAGCTAGTTTTTTTCTAATTTCATTAAATAATTCTTTAAACTGTGAAATACTTGAATTTGAGCATTAGCTTTTGCAGGTTTTGTCGCCATTAACAGCTGATTGTCGCCCTCTATCTCTGATAGCTGTCAAGTTTTACCCTCGACTTATGCGCGGGTCATAACAAATTTCGTAATTTTCGGCTTAAACAATACACTCGACTTATCTGCGAGATCGACTAATACACGAGTATCTACGGTAGTTTACTTTACACCCCCAATGGTCATTGTCAGAGACGAAAGCTCAAGGGATGCTTAATGGGTTTTGAACAGGTACAAATTGAGGGAAAAGTTGAGGGCGTAATTCAGTCCTCAACTTTATTCCATTCTTTGTCTCTAGAATGGAGGACGACACCCCAGAGAAGCATTAGCGTCACTTCCATCCCACTCCTGGAGGTCCACTTCCACCATTTAGATGACTGACACCAAAAGTCAGTGGTCAGTTTGGAACTAGCTTTAGGCAAGGACAGACATTTCTTACAAAAAGAAACTTTTAAAAGCTGGTAATACCGTAGTTCTTGATCCATAAGAAGTCTCAGTCCTGAGAGATTACTCATCTCTTTGTGTTCATGTTGCAGTGAACTGTCCTAAAGGGGGGCTTTCTACAACTGGAACCCCTCTCCCCCTTCTCCTTATATTAATTACATTATATACTGCAGATACTATTTTTAGAAACAAAAATAAAAATTCAAAACTGTTCAACAGTTATTGATTTATTGCCTTGTTGCAATTGTTTTCTTTGAATATTATGCTAAACAGGATATTAGTGAAAGATGAAGATTTATGAGTATATGTTTCTTACAAGGGTTTTATTCTTCACCATGACTAGCTGGTCTAAGCTTAATATATTTATATACTACCTAAATAATTACTAGGAGCTTTAATAACCTAGACGAACAGTGTATATGCATTATATATTATAGATATAGATACAGATTGATAGATATAAATCGATAATAGATATATACGTTGTGGCAGACGCCCCTTCAATGTATATTCAGGGGGAGCAGCCCTGGACGGGTCAGTACCTCCTCCTGGATGCTGGATGGCCGCCCCCCTGGGTTGGAGCGGTGCCTCAGTCTCTCGCAGGGCTTCATGGGAGATGGAATTCTCAACAGCCCTGTTGGGGTGGCTGCCAGGGGGCGCAGCATGGGTCCCTGAGCCCAGCTGGACTAATCTTCAGCCCCACCCGGGAGTGTAACCGGAAACAGGTGATCAAGCACCTGAAGCACTTCTGGGTGGGCCATAAAAGGAGCCATCGACCACCACTCAGCAGCCAGAGTCGGGTGGAAGGAGGACAAAGCTGTGGAGGAGTGGTGGTGAAAGAGAGAGTTTTGACTTTAGTGTTTAGTGCTTGGGACTGTGTTGTGGCTGAGGGGTTCACGGGGAAGACGTGCCGTCCAGCTGAAGAAAAATAAAAGTCTTTTTATTTCATATGTGCCTCCCGTGTCAAGTCTGTGCCGGGTCGGGTGCAATATAGCACCTTTCTTACAATGTATATATGCAGAATGTACAGTTCATAGTAAATGGTAAAACTGTATGAGTGAAAATATTCTGGGGCAGCACCGTGTTGTACAGCGGTTAGCACTGCTGCCTCACAGATCCTTTCATCCTGGGTACAAATCTCACACCCTCTTAGTCTAGGTAGACTTTACAAGTTCTGCCTGCGTATTTGTGAATTTTTCTTCAGATTGTCAGGTATTCATCCATCCATCCATTTTCCAGCCCGCTGAATAAGAACACAGGGTCACGGGGGTCTGCTGGAGCCAATCCCAGCCAACACGGGGCACAAGGCAGGGTGCCAACCCGCCGCAGGACACACACAAACACACCCACACACCAAGCACACACTAGGGCCAGTTTAGAATTGCCAATCCACCTAACATGCATGTCTTTGGACTGTGGGAGGAAACCGGAGCGCCCGGAGGAAACCCATGCAGACACGGGGAGAACATGCAAACTCCATGCAGGGAGGACCCGGGAAGTGAATCCGGGTCTCCTAACTGTGAGGCAGCAGCGCTACCCACTGCGCCACCATGCCACCCCAGGTATTCATCACAACCCAAATATACAGAGGTTAAGTTAATTGACAATTTTAAATTTAATACACATGGATAAGTAAATATGCCCTGTGATGGACGGGTGCACCAACCAGTGATTTTCTGTCTCAATTTGAAAACTGCAGCGACAGCCCCCTGACTACCATGTAATGCATTAGGTAGGTCTAAGATTGTTATGTTACTGCATATTTTAATTGTGCACTGAGCTTGCAAATGTGAAATGGACTATATTAAATGTACTAAATAAAAAAATCAATTAAAAATAAAGACTAAATAGTGTAAGTTTTTCATTAGCATAGGCACTAGATAACATGAAGACAGGGATAGCTCCTTTTTATTGTTTTTTGAGTCTGATCATTCAGCAGCTTCTGAAGAGACATCTCTCTTGAAATCTACTGCAGCAGCATCCAGTGACTTTTCTTGATTGGCTACTAATTGCCTGCACTTTTACCAACAGGGCATGTCAGAACAGTTAGACAGTAATGTAGAGTGATGCCATGAAGTCATGTGGCCTATTTCCAGAATGCTCTGCAGCAGACAGACACATTGACTGCTATGTTAGCTTATTGGAGGCAGACTAGAAAAGCCTTAAGCGATCCTAGATACATTTTTATATAAATTTAAACATATATGCTGTGCAAGTGCAATGTGTATGCATACACACACACATATACAATATATATTGTGGGGCACAGGCCGGACACAGACTGGCAGACATTGTTTTGTCACCCAACACACATTTATTTGCAGACTATATACAAGTATGACAAACACAAACCCAGTGCCGCAGCACCAATCACCCCAAAGTCCAGACCCTCTACACAATGCCTTTCTTCAGGTTCTGACCGCCTCCACTCCTCTCCTCCAAGCTCTGTCCTCTTCCACCCGACTCCAGCCCTCGAATGGAGGGAGGCAGCCCCTTTTATAGCCCCCCGGATGTGCTCCAGGTGCCTCCCGACAATCTTCCGCCGGCACTCCCCAGTGTGGCAGAAGTGCCAGCTGCGTACCTGGAAGCACTACGGGTGTCCCCGATCCTCTTCCCCCCAGCACTTCCGGGTGTGGCGGAAGTGCTGAGGTCCAGGGCTCCCAAGGCTTTGGGGCGCCCCCTGGCAGTGACCACAGGCCCCTACAGGGCTGAGCTTCAAAGCAACCAGGGACAACAGCAACAAAGTTCGTATACCCCTATCTTTAGGAGCATTTACAGGAATAACCATGACAATTTGGTTCCTGTGGACATCAGCCCAAGTCTTCCCGGTATTTCAAGGTGTGTTTCTGACATCCTGTCTGGTGCTGCCACCTGCTACCGCTCAAGAAATTGTAACAACGTGGCGGTTGTTCCAAGACGAAGCGATGGGTGACACAAGTGTTTTCAAGATTGAGGAGCGTTTGGTGGCCACTGTGTGGGTTCATGAGCGGCCTGTTACTGGGAAATCAATCAAAAATGTCATGGATGACTTTGTTGTGCGTTTTGGGAAGGCATCGCCGGCAAAGAGGACGTTGTTGCAGTGGGAGAAGAAGGCTTTTGCAATGGGCAGTGTCCAAGATGCGCTGCAAAGTGGAAGACCATCCACAAGGCATGAAACGTGTGCAGATGTGGCAGAGTCTGTCCAACGATCCCCAATGAAATCCATTCGTAAATGTGCTGCTAAGTTGGGAATAGTGGAATCGACAATGCGAAAACACATCAAACAGGACTTGCAAATAAAATGTTGGCGTCCATTGCATGTTAACGAGTTATCAGATTCCGACTTGGATAGACGTCAGGAAGTTTGTGATCTGATGCTGCACCAATTTCCAACAAATGCTGAGAAGAAAAAGGTTTTGTTCTCTGACGAGTGCGCAATTAATCGCAGTTCCCGCAATCGAAACGTGTTTTTCTGGGGAAAAGAAAATCCACATTTCTTTGAAGAAATTGAGCATAACCCACCACACGTGATGATCTGGGCCGGAATGACAGCACAGCATTTGTTTGGCCCTTATTTTTTTGAAATGGTGAATGGCTGGCTCATCCCGCAACTGAGAAGCCAGGGCGTCCTTGACAGTGTTTGGTTTCAACAAGACGGGGCACCTGCCCATTTCGCAATCACCGTGCGTGACCGCCTCAACGAAGTTTTTGGGAATCATTGGATCAGACGAGGATCAAACAACAATCCCACTCCTCTTCCGTGGCCTCAGAGAAGCCCAGATCTCACAACTCCAGATAATGCACTCTGGGGGTTTATCAAAGAAGACGTGTGGAAGCGCCGTTATTCATTGAACGATGAACTGAAACATGCGGTTCGCGCAGCGTTCCAGAAAGTCACCCCACAAATGTTGCAGAACATGAGCAGGAGAACCTGGCGGCGCATTCAGCTATGCAGAGATCATGAAGGGACCCATACAGATGTTTTGGATTCCTAAGAGGTAAACTTTAGCTTTCAAAATCCTCCAAAAAGATAGGGGTATACGGACTTTGTGCGCATCCTGTATGTCAACAAGAACCTGCAGCACTTCCGGTGGGCTGTAGGAGGAGCCTGCAGCCACTGCTCAGGGCGTCAGAGTTGGGAGGAGGAGGACGAAACTGCCCTGGGAGGAGTGGAAGACAAAGAGTGTGATTTTGGGTGATTTTTCTTTCTGTGTGTTTTGAGGACTGTGTTGTGCCTGTGGGGTTGACGGGGAAGACGTGCCACACAGGTGAAGAAAAAATAACACTTTTGTTTATTTTACCTGTGCCTCCGTTGTCAGTCTGTGTCGGGTCGGCGCCAACCAAGCGTCAATATCACTATATATATATATATATATATATATATATATATATATATATATATATATATATATATATATATATATATACACTAGACATTAAGCCCGTTACAATAACGGGCGCTAGAATTGTAGTGCATAAACATTAGTAGGAACAGTCTATATTAAATGGCAAAGGACTATCTATTTTCTGTTACAGTAATACTGGCTTGTACGTGGCTGTAATATGCGTCACTGTATTGTGTGCCTTTAATTTTCTCTCACAGTAATTCATCTCTCCAGCAAGTATTTTAATCTGTGCTGGCGTGCAGCTGATTATTGTATGTATGGTGTCTCCCCAGCAACGGATTTTATGTGCGCGAAAATAAATCTACTTTTAAACGTCATCCTATTGTAATATCATGAAAATTCGTATATTTAGGAAAACACTTTACACTTTACTGGGCCAAGTTTGTTAATCGCAAATCTGATATCCTTAAAGTGAACAACAAACACTAATCCCACCTCTTTGGGGAAGCTGGTCTCTGCATCTCAGTACCCGATTGGACTTTTCGTGTGTTATGTTTTAGGTCTTACCTCATTTACCGAAATCCGATTGGATCGGCCGCACGATATTTTATAGGTCCCACCCTCTCTGTCTTGTGTGACGCATCAGGCGGCCTTTGAAGCATCGCACCGTGCCCCGCGCATGCGCACTTCACCAGAAGACACACACACACGGACACATGGATGCACACAGGGATTTTATTAAAGAGGATATATATATATATATATATATATATATATATATATACTGTATATATACATACACATATACACACACACGTAAATATATTTACATATATATATTTACATATATATATATATATATATATATATATATATAATGGGCGGCACGGTGGCGCAGTGGGTAGCGCTGCTGCCTCGCAGTTGGGAGACCTGGGGACCTGGGTTCGCTTCCCGGGTCCTCCCTGAGTGGAGTTTGCGTGTTCTCCCCGTGTCTGCGTGGGTTTCCTCCGGGCGCTCCGGTTTCCTCCCACAGTCCAAAGACATGCAGGTTAGGTGGATTGGCGATTCTAAATTGGCCCTAGTGTGTGCTTGGTGTGTGGATGTGTTTGTGTGTGTCCTGCGGTGGGTTGGCACCCTGCCCGGGATTGGTTCCTGCCTTGTGCCCTGTGTTGGCTGGGATTGGCTCCAGCAGACCCCCGTGACCCTGTGTTCGGATTCAGCGGGTTGGAAAATGGATGGATGGATGGATATATATATATATATATATATATATATATATATATATATATATATATATACATACATACAGTATAAAGTATATCTGCACAAGTGCCCATATATACACTGTTCACATAAAATAAAATATATATTAATATCCTGCATAGATAAATATTGATTAATATTTTCTACTTTCAACATTGCTGTATTTATAAATTGTTTATTTAACAAGTTATTTTACAAATCAGGGGAATTAAACACAAAAATGATTTATGTCAGGAAACAATTTTTAATACAATTTGTAAGAAAAGATCATCTAAGCCAATGATGATATTTAGACAGTATAAAGCCAAAGCAAGATTGTTTTCCTTTAAGCTGCTCACTCCAGAAGCGGGTCCATGACACTTGAGAGCGCAGTTATGGCCCAGCAGACCTATTTCAGAGTAAAACATCAACATAAATTAAAGGACGAGCATGAAGTGTGAATGGCTGCTGATGACTAATTTACATTATGTCAGTCTGACTTTGCAGCAGGATAAAACATCACTTAAACTCTAATCTGTATTCAGAGTACAGGTTTTCAGTTTATGCCTGCAATGTTCTTGTTTCTGCTGCCACTCCATTAACTAGCAAATAGTCAATATGTATTGATAAAGTGCTATTTCATGAAGCTCTTTTTCTGCTGGTTTATTTACATTATTTGTCAACCAATGTCACTTGAAATGTGACTTCATTTGCTATCTGCTGAGAGATGAGTGAAATGTTTATGTAAAGTTAAAGTATTATACAAAAAATATATAGAAAAGGGATGTCTTTCTTATCAGCTTATAGACCCCCTCAGGACATGGATGTATTTCTTATCAGCTTATAGACCCCCTCAGGACATTAAAAGCAAGATATATGACAACAAAAGACCAAATAAATCACTTTATTGTACAGTACCTACATGTTGCAGATAGAAGCAAGGGAGTCAAGACCTCAAAAAGATGCTGGAATTAGATGGTAAAAGAACACATCAGTCTCATCTGGAAAAATGTTAAAATACAGCATTGCAAGGGACTTCGTTGTAATGACTGATGTATTGTCCAGTTTAACTTTTTCTGTGCCAGGATATGCTACACAAGTGATCCAACAACTGGAGGCACTGGGCTCAGTAAATGAATGCCATTGCTGTATTGCCAGCATTTAATCCATTCCATGTATTTTAAACAATTCTCCAAATTCTTTTCTGATATGCTGACATTTATTGTAAAGCTCTTTGAGAGAAAGCACAGTATTAAAGGGAATATTACTTTCAGAACATAAGCCCCTTGTCTGAAATGCGATATTTTGCTCTTCTTTCAAAATAGTTTAGCACTGCCTCATTTTCACTCTTACTCTATCCTTTTGCTTTCATAAGCTATTACTACATGTGTACTTTATTTGCTGCACTTGCATAAACGTCTACTGTAGCCCTTCCTTTCTCTTTATGTTGTCATTGGTCTTGATACCTCAATAAACATGCTATTCTTGATAAATTTCAGTCAGGTTTTAGAACAAAAAACTGCACTCGTTAAAGTAGTAAATGACTTGCAGGGAAATGCAGACAGAAGCCATTTATCTGTTCTCATCCTCTTAGATCTGAGTGTTGCATTTGACACCATTGATCACAATATTCTTAGAAATTGCCTTAGTCAATGGGTGGGCCTCTCTGGCAGTGTCTTAAATTGGTTTGAATCCTACCTGGCAGGGAGAAAATTCTTTGTTAGTTGTGGTAATTACAACTCAAAGACACATGATATCCTATATGGTGTTCCACAAGGCCCTATCCTGGGTCCGCTGCTCTTTTCGATTTACATGCTTCCGTTAGGTCTGATTATCTCAGGGCACAACGTGAGCTACCACAGCTATGCTGATGACACACAACTGTTTTTATCAATAGCACCTGATGACCCTGATTCTCTTGATTCACTAACACAATGTCTTACTTGTATTTCTGAATGGTTGAATAGTAACTTTCTCAAGCTAAATAAAGAGAAAACTAAAATTTTAGCGATTGGCAATAATGGATACAATGAGGTTATTAGAAATAAACTTGATGAATTAGGATTAAAAGTCAAGACGGAGGTAAAAAACTTAGGGGTAACTGTTGACTGTAACCTGAATTTTAAATCGCATATTCATCAGACCACTAGGACAGCATTTTTTCACTTAAGAAACATAGCAAAAGTTAGACCTCAATATCATTGAAAGATGCTGAGAAATTAGTTTTCAGTCGACTAGATTACTGTAATGCGCTCCTCTCAGGACTACCCAAAAAATCGTTTGCAACTAGTGCAGAATGGAACTGCTGGAATCCTAACTAGGAAAAGAAAATCCGAGCACATCTCTCCAGTTTTGATGTCACTACACTGGCTACCTGTGTCATTCAGAATTGACTTTAAAATTCTGCTTATGGCTTATAAAGCCTTAAATAATCTCGCTCCATCTTACATATCAGAATGTCTGACACCCTATATTCCAAATCATAACCTTAGATCTTCAAATGAGTGTCTCCTTAGAATTCCAAGAGCTAAACTTAAAAGAAGTGGTGAGGCGGCCTTCTGCTGTTATGCACCTAAAATCTGGAATAGCCTGCCAGTAGGAATTCGCCAGGCTAATACAGTGGAGCACTTTAAAATACTGCTAAAAACACATTATTTTAACATGGCTTTCTGATAACTTCACCTTCATTTAATCCTGATACTCTGTATATTCAATTCATTATAATAACTATTCATGGTGGCTCTAAAATCTGTACTAACCCCTACTCTCTCTTCTGTTTCTTTTTCTTGTTTCTTTGTGGTGGCGGCCTGCGCCACCACCACCTAATCAAAGCACTGTGATGTTCCAACATTGATGGGTTAAAAGCCAGAAGTCTGCATGACCATCATCATCAAGTCCTTCTGTGAGAACCCTAAATACAAAGAGGACTGTTTAATTTATGTGAGGTGGAATGCCCAGAGGGGACTGGGTGGTCTCATGGCCTGGAACCCCTACAGATTTTATTTTTTTCTCCAGCCTTCTGGAGTTTTTTTTTGTTTTTTCTGTCCACCTGACCTTACACTTATTCTATGTTAATTAATGTTGTCTTATTTTAATTCTTACTTTGTCTTTTACTTTTCTTTTCTTCATTATGTAAAGCACTTTGTGCTACATTTTTTGTATGAAAATGTGCTATATAAATAAATGTTGTTGTTGTTGTTGATTATTAACTTAACTTAAGAATGGCAGTACAGATTGTGGGCAGGGAAATGCAAAAATAAAATCCAACTGACTAAAAGGTGAAATCAGAAGCATGTTGTCAAGGCCTCTCAGCATGAAAGAATAAAGATGTTTTCCAATGCTTTATTAGCTTTCTTTTATTTCACTTATGTGTCATTCCCAAGGGTGCGAGAATCTGGCACCTGTCTTCGACATGGCTACAGCGCTCCAGAATGTTTAATCACTGTGGAAAATCTCTTTCTAATATCCATTAGGAGAGCTCAAACACAGAATTAGGGCTCATCAGGGAACTTTTGCAATTGATTTTTTGACATGAATTTTTTATTAAATTCCCGACTAAGCATCCTTCCCTTGGATAATCTTATTGTTATAAATGCGTTCAAAGTTGGAAGCTTAAAAAAAGCTCACATCACTTGCTTTACTGCTGAACCGCTCTTAAGAATAATCACCAGAAAAAAGGAAAGGGTGGGATGTTCATACAGTCAGCTTTTGCTTTAGTTGGACATTTTAAAAGTTTTCTAACCTGGGGACCTGCATGATTCCCACAGTATCTTCAAACATAGCCAAAAAGAAGCTAATGTGTCTATGTAAAAATATGGAAGACACAAAGCTGTATAGTTAAATTGTGTCAGTTTTCAACAATGAAGGCAAATGGTTAACTGCAGCCAGTTACCCTTATATACAAATAGCAAGATTCTGATATAAAGTGGTAATTCTATATGGAATAAAGACTAAGACTTGTTAGTGACCCTTATAAACCGCACCAAAACAAGTTCTCGCCTGACAAATCACATTAAAAATGGGAGAAGGATAGCTGACATCCAGGCCTTTTATTTTACTCCATTTTGATAAAGCCAACTGACTTGCTGAAACAGACATTTTCATTACTAACATTTGAAAATGCAATTTGAAATGTATGTGGGGTTTCGAAGGGCAGCAGGTGTTTTTTGACATCCTAACCTAGCTGTTGGACAGCTCCAGGGTTAGAGCTGCTCAGTGCAGCGAACTGCTGCAGTTCATTACAGTTCAAAGCCGCAAGAGCCCATGGCAAACTGCTGCGATAATTTGGCTTTTTCATGTCACAGATTGATAAGAAATGAATAGCTAAATTCTTTAATTAGTAAAGTTTTCCTACCGACTCTATGGACTGTTATTAGAACCTGCAAAGATGGAACTATTCCAGTGTAGCAGACATGTAATACAGGATGACTACTGAATTGGATTTTGTTGTATATAATGTCATGAATGACAAACACTAACACTACACCTTTTACTTGTATACAGTCTGTAAGCATACAGGTAGTCCCCAAGTTACGGACATCTGACCTACGACTTACGAACGGTGCCACAGCTGCAACGCATGCGCCTCAGCAACTGCCGCTCAATCATCTTCGGCCTGGGGATGCTGCAAGAGGTGGCTGGACGGAGGCTGGAGGGGGCGATTTCGCTGCTCATGCATTGTAGTGTCCCTCAGGTGGCTCCAGGCGGCAAGCGGTGATTCGTGGTCCATAGTCACCAGGGCCACTGCTATCGCTCGTGTGCAGGACAGAGGCTTGATGGGGCGGTTCACAGCCCACCCACCACGCCGCCGCAGCTATTGCTCCTGATTGGACGCGGGCTGAATTGAGCGGAGGGGGGCGTTTCACTGCCCGCCCACCACACGCGGCTGCACCGTTCATTCTCAGTGTTGCAGCTGGTGATGCTGCAAGCAGTGACCTGGTTGTGGCTGAACGGAGGCCATTGAGGGTGAACGGGGTGGCAGGGGGTAGCATTGTAGTCTGCCTCGGGTGACTGCCTGTTGAATGGGGGCGGTGGTGGGCGATTCACCTTTGGCCACACCGTGTTCGTTCTTGGTGGGCGGACGCCTCAGGCAGCATACTGTAGTGGAGGTGACTGTATGGTGGGCAGGTGGTGAATCGCCCCTCGACGCCCCCATTCATTCTCAATAGCAAGCCTGCTTGTATAGTTACATACATAGCAGGAAGTTTTCTCTCATCAGTACCCCAGACATGCCGACGAGGGGTACCTTCGTGCTGTGATAGCGTGTAGAGTGCTGTGCAGAAGAGCTCATCTAAACCTTTTGTCTTCACCCTTCAAGAATGTCTCTGAAACACAAATCTGATGCAAGTGCTGGTGATACAGTAAAGAAGAGAAAAACCATCACCATGGAAAATAAAGTAGAAATAATAAAAAGGTCAGAGAGGGGTGAAACTCCATCATCATTCATTGGCTGAACACTTCGTTACAGTCGGTCAACAATAACATTTATTAAAATAATGTGCATGTTCCGACTTACATACAAATTCAACTTAAGTACAAACCTACAGTCCCTATCTCGTACGTAACCCGGGGACTGCCTGTACTGAGAAATAACAGTCCTAGCAGAAATAACAGAGAAGGAATCTGATCCTGCCTAATCACATAGATTCATTTTGTTTTATGATCCAGCTCCAGATAAGCAACTATTTAATTCTTATTAAGTAATGAGTCAATGTTTTCATTTTCATGCACACTGACAAAAATGTAATGGTAATACTAATGGAACCAAATATTCCTCAAATGTATTTAGACGCAACACTAAATGAGAAAGAAGCTATTTAAGGCAAAGGATTGAAGAAAAATCACATCTGTAAATAAAGTGAGAAATATTCAATGGTAAAAACATGCACAGATACACTGACAGAATACCACTGAGATCTTTTCCCTGACTATTTTCAGCCTGCAGCATGTTAGATTGTGTATCTTAATTAGATGCCATCAGGTAACTATTTGAACAAAATTACAAACTGTATGTATGTTAGGGAAAACTTTGTGTCTGAGTTTGTGAGAAGGTCTGAGTTTGCCTTTTCTGTGCTTTCTGTACCTTTTGTTTCCAGCAAATGTATCATGGAGATGAAGAGATCATATAAAATTTAAACTTTTAACTGTAGTATTATATCTAAAAAGGTGATAAGATGTTTGCCCCAAAGACTTCTATTCTATATAATTAATTTAGGCTCTTTAGATCTACAAAGATACAGAGTGTGTTATGGATTATACTAATTATTTGTATGTTGATTGGTACAAACTAATGTATCAGACAAGTAATTTCTTCAAATAAATGTTAGTGGTGAACTACAAACAACTTTCAAATAGTCTGAATTGGTGTGTCTGCGATGGACTGTCCACGGTTTGTTCATACCGTGTGCTCTATGTTAGCTGTGATGGGCTTCAGCTTTACCCCCGTGACCCTGTTCAGGACTAAGCAGGTTAGAGTATGATTGACTGAATTAGCGTAAGCTGCCCTCATTCAGGATATTCATAAGAAATGTAATGATTTACTTCATGGGGTAGAAGTACAAAATAAACCAAAATAGTTGCATCAGGTATTTGAAATATGAAAGAGTGCACTTCATTTTGAATGTCTGAAGTATAAATATTCTCAATTATAGTAGAAACTTGTCA
Organism: Erpetoichthys calabaricus; assembly: GCF_900747795.2. Lineage (NCBI taxonomy): Eukaryota > Metazoa > Chordata > Cladistia > Polypteriformes > Polypteridae > Erpetoichthys > Erpetoichthys calabaricus. The sequence goes on along the minus strand of NC_041409.2, from coordinate 8,557,835 downwards.
TTTTTTACCATCTGGTAGAGGTGCGTAGTGGGATAAATCCCTAGTAAAGGATCAACTATCGAAAAATAACATCATACAGTAATCCCTCGCTATATCGCACTTCGACTTTCATGGCTTTACTCTATCGTGGATTTTATATGTAAGGATATCTAAATCTATATCACGGATTTTTCACTGGTTCCCGGATTTCTGCGGACAATGGGTCTTTTTATTTCTGGTACATGCTTCCTTAGTTGGTTTGCCCAGTTGATTTCATACAAGGGACGCTATTGGCGGATGGCTGAGAAGCTACCCAATCAGAGCACGCGGTTAAGTTCTTGGGTGCTGATTGGCTCAGCAACGGAGCGCAGAATTCAATTCCGCTTTGCGTTAACTAGGAAACCTTGTCTCACTCATTCAGCATCAACGTGTTTCGCTGTGTAAAGAGTTAACTTTTGTGCTCGACGATGACATGACTTTTGATGACGTCAATGAGCTGCTCGATGCTCAATCCGTATTCATGATCGTATTCATAATCAGCAACATTGAAATAACATATAATGACACTTCATATGCCTATTATACCAATTCACATTTTTTTCACACTTTTGTTGAAAGGAGTAACTTTGACCTCTTGTATCCCATTAGGGCTTAAACTCTGTAGGTCAGGTGATATGACATGTACAGCTTCAAGTCCTTCCATTATTTTTGCAGAAGACACCTTTTGGCTTACTCTTTATCATAAGAGTGTAATTTCCTGCACAAAATATGGTCCAAAATGGCCTAAAAATGTGGAATTTTCAGTTCGAGAGGGCCTAAAATAGGTGACAGACACCAAAAGACGTATATTATGTTGTGGGAATTTACTCGTACTGCCGAGTCAAGAGGTTTCAGACAAAACAAAACTGAAGTGATTTCAAAGCATTCACAAGTGATTCTTACAAACACAAAATTATGGCTATAATAATAATATAAATTTTATCCAAAATTAAACATAGTATTTTACCGTAAATACTATACATCTGTGTCAATGTATATCTGTGGTGTGTAATGGTCCTTGATTAGTTAAACGAGACAACAGAGAAATGTTTACTCAAGGGCATGAAGCAGGATCAATGCTTTTCAGCTTATACAGTTAGACACTAGGAAAAAGCATAAATTTTCTTTGGACAAGTCAATTTGTGCTAATTGGCCAAATATATGTCTGTAGAAAAACTAAAAACACAAAGTACTACTGAATAAAAAATACAGGAACGCATAGAGAGCAGACCATTCAACCCAAACTAGCTAACAACCTCTGTATATTAACAGGTAAATCGTAACAAAATATCAACATTCGAAGGATCCCATAGTTTATTTACACACCACTACAATGCTTGGTAACTTTTCTCATGTATCTATTGTTCTCCTTGTGAAGAAATACTACAAATTAGGAATTGCTATAATCAAAGAGATCACCATCATTATGAATGGTTACCAAAATAAGTAAAGAAAAATAAAGGTCCAAAATTATCAGGTTCTTTTGGTGCCGGACAATCAACAACTTTAAAAGCAGAAAGAATATAACAACTGAAAGGTAAAAGAGTCATTTTTTTCAGTGAGAACAGAAAAGGCTGAAAAAAAAGGAAACAAACATTAAAGAGGCTCACAATGCATGTTTTAATTGTTTACATGCATCTGAACTTGAGGACTACCTTAAATTTACACGAATAGCCTGCCTTACTAACTGCTTATAATGTTTAGAGTAGCCGACGCCCACCATAGCATACGACGGTGTAAGAATAGGAACGGAAAACGGTGAGAAAGGAATTCACAAATCAAGAAGAAATAAATACTTCTTGAAAGACGCAGTATGCATGTAGAATTTCTGGCCAAGCAGGTTTACATGTGAAAGTGCTAAATAAATCAGGCTTTCCGAATTTACGTACTATGGCCATGGCATCCTGATAGTTTTGTTGCATGTATCTTGGACTTCCTGGAAATGTGGACAGTAATATGATCATTTTGCCTACACATACGTTGTTATTTTCAGCGTTTGCTTGCAGTGAGTCTGAAAGTCCTTTGTATTGTTCCACGCGCAGATCTTGTTGATGTAATCTGAGATAGTTGAGACGCGTGCCCTCTGTTTTAACATATGCATCTACAAAGTACTGTTGGAATAGTTTGCTGCTGGAGTGCAAAATACTAAATGTATTCCTCATTGCTAATTTGTACGCGTAAAAATTGGCATCGAGTAAGCCTTATTTGTTTGGTGGTTCTTTTATCGGGAACATGTTGTAAATCTTTGTGCTAGTCAATGTCTCCGTAAGGGAATAAAAGTAGGTAAGCTATAGGATCGCAATTCATATTGAGCGTGGAAATCTGTTAACAGGAGTTGCCTTTGGGATAGATGCAAATGTCCCTTTCGGCAGGCGGTTCGCCATTTTCTCTGACGAAAATCGCTGCAACATCGGTGTGACATGTAGTGGCATTGTATCGTCATAAATCCTGCCTAGGGTTTTCCTTGACAACCATTTGTACAGATGCTGTTGGATTGGACTGAGTGATTTCATTCATGTGTTTGTATGATTTAGCGAAGGGGTTGATGGTTCTGAGAATGGAATCTAGCTGGAGAAGTAAATTTTCGCTGCATACAGAGTTTGCCTTATTTTGTAATCATACTTCAGTAGCTTGCGCTGTGTCAAAAACATACAGCTGTCTATATCCTTTAGAGGTAGAAGTGTTAGCATATAGTGGAGAGATTTGGTGATACATTTGCCAGTGTATTTTAAAACAGTATAGTCTGTGGCCAGGAGGTTGAGTTATCTGTGCACCCATGGAAGCAAACGCTAGAGAAGAGTTGTATTCTCGAATGTGTTCACGATAATTTTTAGCTTCTGATGTCTGCTGTGTAAGAAGCTGTTTGTAAGACACAGGTGACTCCTGCAAAGGTGGTAAAGCTACTTTACCGTTATAGATAGACAGACAGACAGACAGACAGACAGACAGACAGACAGACAGACAGACAGACAGACAGACAGACAGACAGACAGATAGATAGATAGATAGATAGATAGATAGATAGATAGATAGATAGATAGATAGATAGATAGATAGATAGATAGATAGATAGATAGATAGATACTTTATTAATCCCAATGGGAAATTCACATTCTTCAGCAGCAGCATACTGATACAATAAATAATATTAAATTAAAGAATGATAATAATGCAGGTGAAAAACAGAAAACAACTATGTATAATGTTAAATGTTAACGTTAATGTTAATGTTGTGGCAGCACTTCAAGTACTTGTTGGATGTATTACGCTCAGCAGGCCAGTATAGTGCATGACATGGAAGAGGATGAATAGGAATCGAGAAATGTGGGCCGGACCGGTTTTGAAGTGGAAGCAGGACGAACCAGAAGAGAAATATATATAAGAGATAGTAGGCTAACTCAAGATGGAAAACCGAAAAGTTCAGGTTTTGACTATTTATATTTTCCTGGAATGGTCTGCTCATGGATTAAACCTCCTAATAGTGGGCTAACACAAGATGGAGAATAGTAATAGTGATAGCACAAAAAAATCAAAAGTTCTTTAGATTAGAATTTAGCTTCTTGTCTTACATGAACAAATGGTCAGTACAACAGGGTTTACCACACTAACAAGAGGCCACCACCACTATAGAGCTAACATAAATGGCTGAGCAGCCAACATATACAACTGGCATCAGCCTAGGACTCCCAAGTTTCGGATGCGACCTATCCACAAACTGACTCTTGCACAGGAATAAGTATAGAAAGGGAAGAAAAAGGTTAATGAAAAAGGGGGATAATAGAATGGCCAAGGTTGTCCTTTTAAATGTGCATTAAACATGATCTTTCTTTATGGGTGCAAGGTTGATTCATTACAAACAAAAAGTGAATTTACGAGGATTGTAAATTTAAGAAACAGGAATTGTTATTGGGTAAATGTAACTCACTGGGAAGAGAATGAATTCAGAATGAAAATAGGGAGACAAAAAATAACCATAAGGGTAACAGACCCTTAACTACTTGGAAGTCAATGGAGAATAAAACAGAGGACAAACACAAAACTCTGTACATTTAAAGGCAAAGAATATGATGATTAAACAACTGATACTCAAAGAGATGGAGTCAAGATAACAAAGTAGACAGAGTTACAAAACCCCCAAAATGGACTATAAGATAAATAAGATAAATTCCTGTGCTAGAATTCTGAAACTGGACAGAAGAAAACATAAATGGCCTAAATAGCACATAAGTAAAATGCATAAAGAAAGCTAGAAAGCACACTTTCTGTGGCCACCAAAGAGATGCTTGCGCGATGTCTGTAAGCTTTGCATTACCAACTATGCCAACCGTGTTGTAAATTATATTCTGACTAGCACAGTGAAATGCCCATTTATGAAAATTGGATTAATGGTACAATCCTCAGTCCATCTGTTTCGATTGTGTTGTGCAAATCTCTATTCCACTGGATATCCCTTGCATCCTTCTTCCTTTGTGTGCCTTGTTGCCTTTTTCATGAGATATTCTAACCCTCACATCCCTCTTTCTGTGTTCTTCTTGATGCTTTTCTTCATTGGACATTCCAGCCCATTGAGGACGCCTTGATGATGTGATGCAGCAGACAAACAGATTTATGCCACATGGTTTTTTATCTTTGTTCACTAGACATCCTCTTGTCAACACCAGATGCCAGTTGTTTTATCACTTATGTTTTATCTCAAATGTTTGAAATGATGAAAACCATTTTGCATTTATAATTAAGAATTGCTTATATCTCAATTAACCACATTTTTTATTATATTACAAAATCCATAGAATGCAAAATGAGGGAAGTTTCTCATAAGGCAGAGCGTAGAACACTAATTAATCAATTTTTACCAAGCAGTGTTAACAGCTGTAATTCTTTATTGTTGGGGGTCTTCGAATGGTTTGATCAGACAATATTCTATCCTTATCCTACAGTTCTGTAGTAAAGATCTTAACCAGAAATAGAAAGTGCAACCCCAGTCCATAGGTCTCTGTACTGGCTACCAGTTACGTTTGAGCTAAATTCAAAATCTTTTTTATGACATACACATTTATAAATGGATATTCTGCTTTGTTCACTTTCAAAATGCATTAACATCTACATTCCAAAGTATAGCTTGCTTTTGCAAAACACAGGCTCTCTTAAAATTCCAAGGATAAGTAAAACTATAGTACTGTAGAAGGCAATTAAAGGGGCACTTTGAAACTGGGATTCTGCAGGAGCCAACATCTATATTACTAACCGAGAATGGTAAACCGGATGGCATGGACGCAGGTACACGGCGATGGGACCATGAGACATACTGCGCAGGCGCGTACAGCGCGCGTCTCATAAACCGCACTCGAAGTTGTATCCACCGCGAACGAAGGAGTCACGGCCCAAAAACGAAAGAGCTCAACTGACGTAAATGAGAAATGAAGCAACAACGCGCCCATAGCTAACGACTAACGACACAGCCATACAAAAAAGAGGATTCTGCGCTGCAACCCAGATTCAAACGGAAGAGGCTACGGCGGCCCCACAGGTCCACAATGATAGTACGGAAGGTGCAGGCGTCACCGCCATATTGTGAGTGGCACTACTACGGAAGGCGCAGGCGTCACCGCCATATTGTGAGTGGCACTACTGCGGGGTGAAGTTAGGAATAATGTGCTGCTTGGGATTGTACAAACCGCTGAACGCTTTACACCAAATTCAAACACAATACAGCTCAACGATACAAACACGAGCCCACCTGGATAAGATCAATGAACGCAGGCGCCTACAACGAGTGTCTGAAACTGCGGAAGCAAAGCAGGCACGGGTTCAAAACGAACGAGCTCGACTGACGGATATACAAACACAAGCCCGGCTGGATAAAATCAATGAACGCAGGCGCCTACAACGCGCGTCTGAAATGCCGCAAGCAAAGCAGGCACGGCTCCAAGACGAACGAGCTCGACTAATGTATTTCAGGATACCCAACACTGGGGGTAGGCGAGCGAAGCGAGCAGGGGGCGGAGCCCCCCGTGTGAAATAATAGATGGAGGCGCAGGACTTTTTCCCTGTCATGCAGGCTATAATGGACAGACAGGATTGAGATTGCCCACCGGCAGTAAATATAAAAGAGTAAGGAACAGGAGATTGATAAAAACAAGGATCAAGGCCAGAAAACAGGCAAAGACTGAATACCAGAAGTTTGGAGTTTGTGCATCAAAACCATAATGTCCAAAAATCAAGTAAAAAATATAACAACATAACAAAACAAAAAATCGTAAGTCAAAACATAAACATCTCAAGATCCATTGCCTCATTAATCAGAAATTGAGAAAAACATTTTTAGAAATAATGCAGAATCTTGAATGATTACCTTCTGTGCAGCACCAGTTTAAATACTATCACCTCGATGACGTCACCCAGCATGACTTTCAATAACCCAACGTTGTGTCTAAACAAAGCGATGTTGTCAGAGAAAGCAAATGAATAAATGTATCTCAATAGTACAATACCATTACCACCAAATATGGAAATTTGATTTTCATAACTTCTAGAATACAGAAAATAAACAGAAAGAATTAAATTAATCAGTTAATCAGAACTGGTCAGTATAGCACAGTGAAGAAGATGAGAAAGTCAACTTTCACTACTTTTAGGTTCAAGTGGAAAGGGATTGAACTATCTGAGCTGGAGACACGTGGCAAACTTTTACTTCACGATGGAAACAAATCAGGGTTGTTGCGAAATGTTTGTTTAATGCTCCTCCGTGGAAACTACATTGTGTTTCAAAGTAAAGAAAAAGGTGTTCCCTGCTGCCATTAAGAAGAGTGTGTGAATGTGAAGAGATATTAATTTACTTTTATTCATTTATTTTTTTATTTTTCTGGGACTGGACCAGTTTCATTAGAAGACAGTGCAGCAGGCAGTTGTGATCAGATTGTCTGCAGAGCAAAGATGGTGTGAGATAAAAAAAAAAAAAAAAAAAAATCAAAATAGTCCCACTTCTAACTAAACAGCCCCTAATGTGTGGAATGATGTTTCTGCTGTTATAAACAAAGGCCCATTAGTCTCAGCATTTAAATCAAGGCTGGAAATCCTTTACTTTAGCATACTGTACTGCTGTTCATGTTGCATTATTATCTATTGCTTAACTGTAACTGTTCTAGTCATCATGACCTTAGGGATCGAGACTGTATTTGGCTTCACTGACACTACGTCCTCTGAACTAAAAAAGAGTGGACGGTAACAAGTTTGTAACTAGTAATAGTTCCAAGCTCACACCATCTTATGACTTTGCCAAAGTCAAAGTATTCTTTTATATATTCAAGAAGGCGCTGGGATCTTGGGACATTCATGGAGCCAGACACAGAACAGCCAGGTAGCCCAGGGCATCTTGGATTTTTTTTTTAAGTACTCGGCTTATTTGTCGTACATGCCGAAGTTTTGTTTCCCTCTTCTCCATTACTTGTTGGACTTGCCATAGGTTACCTTTAATTGAATTAATCTTAAATGTGATTTACATCCTTCCATGCATTTCTATAGTTTGTTTCCCTAACTACAGACTTTGAAGAGTCTAACTAATCAGCATCAAGCAAAAGTTGGGAATATATCCTGGATGGCCTGCTAGTCAATTGCATATGTAATCATAGTGGGTCAGTTATGAGTTTCCAATTAATATAAATCACGTGTCTTTGGGAGACAGAAACACAAACACACACTGCTAGCATGCTGGAAAATCAAATCCATGCCCCTGGACCCTAAAGACGCAGCAGCTGTAATGACTGCACCATGGTGCTTTCCCACATGAAACTTCCATCCATCCATCCATTCTCTAACCCACTATATCCTAACACAGGGTCACGGGGGTCTGCTGGAGCCAATCCCAGGCAGCACAGGGCGCAAGGCAGGAACCAATCCCAGGCAGGGTGCCAGCCAACCGCAGGACACACACACACCAAGCACACACACTAGGGACAATTAAGAATCGCCAATATACTTAACCTGCATGTCTTTGGACTGTGGGAGGAAACCAGAGTACCCGGAGGAAACCCACGCAGACACGGGGAGAACATGCAAACCTGATATTAATAGAATTTTTTAAAATGTATCTAAAATAGTGTATTTTATTTAATTTAGACTGTAAAGTTTTAGGGCGGCACGGTGGTGCAGTGGTAGCGCTGCTGCCTCGCAGTAAGGAGGCAGCACTGAGAGGCAGCAGCGCTACCACCGTGCCACCCTAAAACTTTACAGTCAAAATTAAATAAAATACACTATTTTAGATACATTTTAAAAAATTCTATTAATATCAGGTTACTTTATGCACAGAAAGAACAATTTATACATATTTTGTCATACAGTTCATACTTTTTAAAGTTCACAGATATGCAATAACTGAAAATATTGAATGTCTGAGTTTTGGTAAAGGCATGTTTTATTTTTGTAGGTAAAAGCTGCTCTTTTGTCTATAGAAAGAAACATTTGATTTATATTTTGTAGAGATGACAGTCTACATGGGCACACTGCTGATAACAATTGTATTATTAAATATTATATTTGGCTTCCTGACTCATACATCCATCCATCCATCCATTATCCAACCCGCTGAATCCGAACACAGGGTCACGGGGGTCTGCTGGAGCCAATCCCAGCCAACACAGGGCACAAGGCAGGGAACCAATCCTGGGCAGGATGCCAACCCACCGCAGGACACACACAAACACACCCACACACCAAGCACACACTAGGGCCAATTCAGAATCACCAATCCACCTAACCTGCAAGTCTTTGGACTGTGGGTAGCAGTAGTAGTATTTAATGGCTTAGGGGCGGCACGGTGGCGCAGTGGGTAGCGCTGCTGCCTTGCAGTTGGGAGACCTGGGGACCTGGGTTTGCTTCCCGGCTCCTCCATGCGTGGAGTTTGCATGTTCTCCCCGTGTCTGCGTGGGTTTCCTCCCACAGTCCAAAAAGACATGCAGATTAGGTGGATTGGCGATTCTAAATTGGCCCTAGTGTGTGGTTGGTGTGTGGGTGTGTTTGTGTGTGTCCTGTGGTGGGTTGGCACCCTGCCCGGGATTGGTTCCTGCCTTGTGCCCTGTGTTGGCTGGGATTGGCTCCAGCAGACCCCCGTGACCCTGTGTTCGGATTTAGCGGATGGATGGATGGATGAATTTAGTCAGCCAAAATGAAACACATCATGGTTAATAGCTATGAACAGACACTGTTCTGGGGTGAACGCTAGGCTTTGATTGCCTGAATGCATAACCTAACCTAAAACAATCAAAGCAGGGTATAATGGAAGAAAAACAAAAGCAAAACTCTGAACTGAGCAGTTCCTGCAACCAGTTACAGCTTCTTTTCAAGTTGTGGTGTTCTAAAGCTAAATGTCATTTGAGACTTTTTGAAAGCTCCACAAGATAGTACTTTGCACCATACTAAGAGGAAACTGGTTCAGTAATTTTCCAATTCCTCAAGTGAAAAAATTCTTTATTTCTATAAAAAGTAACTTTAAACATTTTCAAGGTACATACATGTGTTCTTTTCTAAGAGGTCATTTCAAAGCAAACTCTGGGATGTACCAAAAGTAGTTCAGTACCGCTTGTCTAAGCCTTGTTTAGAATACTCCAGACTTAAGGAGCAGACTCAAGCAGGTACTAAGTAGGTGGTTGCATAAAAATTGGGCTAGAAGCTAATTAATGGAGAGAAAATGGAAAATACAGATAACTGGAGATTGATCAACTCAAACATGAAATTAATTTCTTAAGGATTGTATACTGGGGCCATTTCTGATTATGGCATACATTAAACTAGCAATGTCTTGATGGGTAAATGGGGCATTTTCAGAATTCCTTATAGGCAAAGAAAAAACTACATGATCTAAAGTCCATCCATCCATCCATTTTCCAACCCGCTGAATCCAAACACAGGGTCACGGGGGTCTGCTGGAGCCAATCCCAGCCAACACAGGGCACAAGGCAGGGAACCAACCCACCGCAGGACACACACAAACACACCAAGCACACACTAGGGCCAATTTAGAATCGCCAATCCACCTAACCTGCATGTCTTTGGACTGTGGGAGGAAACCGGAGCGCCCGGAGAAAACCCACGCAGACACGGGGAGAACATGCAAACTCCACGCAGGGAGGACCCGGGAAGCGAACCCAGGTCCCCAGATCTCCCAACTGCGAGGCAGCAGCGCTACCCACTGCGCCACCGTGCCGCCCATGATCTAAAGTGAAAATTTTAAAAAGTCTGAATTATTTGGGGTGTTCATAATAAAAGTAATGATTTACTTCATGAGGTAGAAGTTGTAGCAGGAGAACAGGCACCCCGGCTGGGAAAGGAGAATGCTTTATTACCCCGACGGGAGGTCAGAGCAGAACGACAAGCAGATCGTCTAGCTAAACAGTGTAAAATAATGGATGGACCAGCAGAAGCCAGAAGTTAGGAGCAGTTCCATCCCCGATATGGCAGGTGGCAATGGTCCTCATGTGGCAGGCCAGTCAGGACACCTGCAGGGGTTCTAGGGAGAGTCTAGGAGTGCAATCCTGTGCCAATAAAGGGCACTATCGAGGGAGGACCTCCCTGCTTTCTTTATGGTCTGCAAAGTGCTTACAGGGAGTATCTGGCTTAAAAGGAGCTCACTGCCTCACATCAGGAAGTCAGAGTCAGGAGGCAGTAGGCAACAATCAGCATGAGGATGAGAGGAGGAAGGATTTGTTTGGTAGTGTGTTTTGTGGCTAATCTTTGGAAGCATGATTGTTGGAGAGGTGCTAATGGATGAATAAATGTCTTTTATTTTATCCTAAAAGTGTGCTGAGCATTACTGTGTCTAGGGTTTGGGGCTCAGTGGTGCCCCCTGATAGTTACAAAGTACATAATAAACAAAAATAGTTGTGCCAACTATTTGAAACATTACAATATGTGTTTCAATATAAATATTTAAAACCGCAATTTTCTTGATTGTCACTTTCACTCTCTGATAGAGGTCTATAGAGTGCTAGATCTCTAGTAAAGGTCACAAAACTAAAATAACATATTTATAATCACTGACCTTGAAATAGTCTAAAACGGTACCCCACATGCTTCTGTTTGAAATTTTTCATTTTTTATCTTTTGGTAGTCGCTCCTAAAGGCCCAGGTACAGGTAATTATACTTTACAAATATTATCAAATTCGTTATCAGCAATTTGAAATACCATAAAACGACAGTCAACATGCTTATGTTGTCTCCCGTTTATTCAAAGTTTTGCCTGACAAGGAGTAACTTCGACCCCCTCATATTCCATTAGAGGTCAACCCCTGCACAACTTCAAGTCCTTGTGATCATTTTGTATGAAGACACCTATTGGTTTACTCTTTATTATAATGGTGTAGTTCCATCCATCCATCCATCCATCCTCTTCCGCTTCTCTGAGATCGGGTCGGGACTTCCCTCTCCCCGGCCACTTCTTTTAGCTCTTCCGGGGGAACCCCGAGGCGTTCCCAGGCCAGCCGGGAGACATAGTCCCTCCAGCGTGTCCTGGGTCTTCCCTGGGGCCTCCTCCCGGTTGGACGTGCCCGGAACATCTCACCAGGGAGGCGTCCAGGAGGCATCCTGATCAGATGCCCGAGCCACCTCATCTGACTCCTCTCGATGCGGAGGAGCAGCGGCTCTACTCTGAGCCCCTCCCGGATGAATGAGCTTCTCACCCTGTCTTTAAGGGAAAGCCCAGACACCCTGCGGAGGAAACTCATTTCAGCCGCTTGTATTCGCGATCTCGTTCTTTCGGTCACTACCCATAGTACATGACCATAGGTGAGGGTAGGAGCGTAGATCGACTGGTAAATTGAGAGCTTTGCCTTACGGCTCAGCTTCTTTTTCACCACAACATACCGATGAAGAGCCCTCATCACTACGGACACCTCACCAATCTGCCTGTCGATCTCCCGCTCCATTCTTCCCTCACTCGTGAACAAGATCCCGAGAAACTTGAACTCCTCCCCTTGGGGCAGGATCTCGCCCCCAACCCTGAGAGGGCACTCCACCCTTTTCCGGCTGAGGACCATGGTCTTGGATTTGGAGGTGCTGATTCCCATCCCAGCCGCTTCACACTCAGCTGCAAACCGATCCAGAGAGAGCTGAAGATCTCGGCCTGATGAAGCAAACAGGACAACATCATCTGCAAAAAGCAGTGACCCAATCCTGAGTCCACCAAACCGGACCCTCTCAACGCCCTGGCTGCGTCTAGAAATTCTGTCCATAAAAGTTATGAACAGAATCGGTGACAAAGGTCCAAGACCCCCGAATAGACTTTTCCAGGGAGGCTGAGGAGTGTGATCCCTCAGGGATTACCACTAATGGTGTAGTTTCCTGCCCAAAATATGCTCCAAAAATGGTCTGAAAATAAGAGTTTTATTTTTGTGTCTATACTGCCAAAAATAGGGGGTAATCCCAAAATGTTTGACATCTTTCACAACGTGACATCAAGACAAGTCTAAAGGTATATAATATGTGGGGGTTTTCTTGTACCTGTGAGTTAGAAGGTTCAAAAAAAGAAAAAAACTTAAGTAATGTCAAGGCGTTCGTTCATAGGTCATTTTTATGAACCATATAGTGTTTTATTTAATTTAGAACCATGAAAGTTTTTATATTTTTTCTTTCTTGATTATTTTCTCACAGGACAAGTACGACAGAAACCATATGTTTAAATCGACCACCTACAAAGACTTCATATAAACGTATGGGACTTTCAGATTATCCCATAATAGCTATAAATTACAAGAGAGGCAGCATAAAAAAGAATAATATATAGGCAATATTAAAAATAATCTCACAAAAACAAAATCTGACTATTCCCATATTTATAACATGAATTCAGTATATGAGGTGAGATAGACGCACTATGATTGAATCTCGATTTTTCAAATTTCAGTCTGGAAAAAAAAAAGCAATATGTTTTATTGTTTATTGAATTCACAATTGATGTGCATAGGCGTGCAAAATCCTGGAGGCACATGGACACATATGCACACATCTACACGACATGACTGATGATATTATTTGCGTCACGTGGACCCTCTTGGTTACATGGACACACAAAGTATAACAAATGGGCAACTTTACCACTCTATCATGATCTGTGCACCATACTGACAGATCATTTTCCTGTCAGCTGAGTCGCAGAAAGTAATGCATTCATCAGTGATGGCAGTAGTCAAGAACCCTGGGTTTGAATCCCACCACTGTGTCTTCCAATGTGCACTGGTTTTTCATCTCAGCTCTCCTTCCACATCTCAGAAAATTGTGTTAACTGTTAGCACTATACTGATTGAGTGTGGGGCAGCAAGCAAGTGTGCCATGTGAACCTACCTTGGGTTTTTTGTGGAGGTAGTATTTGCTGCTGCAACCATTACCTGGAGCAATCAATTTCAATAATTTGTAAATGGAGTGATATTATTATTTGTACAATTATTATAGGTGAATTTTATTAAACAAAAAATGCTGCATTAACATTTTGTTTAATGCCAAGTCATGGTCATACAGGGCAAAGCCTACCTTGGAAGAACTAGGCACAAGGCAAGAACCATCCTTTGGTACATCCACTTTAACATTTAATCCAATTTACAATCACCAATTAATATAAACTTAATGTATTTGGGAGCACGAGAGGAAAATCAGAGTACCTGGATGAAAACCCATGAAGACAAAGGCAGAAAAACATACTTCACCCGGGAAAAGATCTGACACAGGGTTCAAACTGAAGTCACTATATCCTCAGCACTAACCACTGTCCTACCATGCCATCCAAAAATATTATTTCTATTATTATTATTACTATTATTATTATTATTATATACACTTTTGATGAAATGAAAATTTCAACTTTATCTTCTCTGGTTTGCAAGAAAATTCCAAGAGAGGAATCACTGCTTGAGGAACAGGAATGGTGGATCTCAGTAAGAGATATTTGTCTCCCTATAGAGGGCTGGGAAGCAGTCACTTGGTCAGTCTGTCCTCGATCCTCTTGCTTGAAACAATGAGAGAGGAGAAATTCCTTTGAAAAAGAGATGTGTGCTTGGAATGATGGCTTTGGGTTCACTCAAGATGTCTTCTACATTGAATATTTACCTTCTGACAGGAGTAAGGAGGTCCTCACTGGATACGTCTCTATGACGTGGGGCTGTGAGAGAACCCACATTAGCTCAGTAAGCTCCAAACTAAATTTTAAAAAAGTAAATGTAAAACTGAGCAGTATGGTGGCCATGCTTTTTACAATTATTTAGCAGCTTACAAGACTTATGTGGGTGGCACATGGTCTACAGCTGCTGCCTCACAACTTCAGGAGTCCCCATACAAGCTGTTTTTTAGTGTCGGTTTTATTCTGTTACCTTAGGATCCTCCTGCATCCCAGACACATTCATAATAAGTTAAATGTTGACGCCAAATTGGCTGGGCATAAGTTAGTGTGCCTTGCGATGGACTTGTCCGATAAAAGGTTATTTAATGTCAGTCAGTCATTCTCCAAACCGCTAGATCCTAACACAGGGTCACGGGGGTCTGCTGGAGCCAATCCCAGCCAGCACAGGGCGCAAGGCAGGAACATATCCCAGGCAGGGCACCAACCCACCGCAGGACGCACACACACACCAAGCACACACACACTAGGGACAACTGGGGACTGCCAATGCACCTAACCTGCATGTCCTTGCACCGTGGGAGGAAACCAGAGCACCCGGAGGAAACCCACACAGACACAGGGAGAACATGCAAATTCCACGCAGGGAGGTTCTGCACCTAATGCTGTTGACATAGGCTCAACCTGCCCGTATCAAATAGACTCAGATAATGGGTTGGTCGTTTTTGTGAAGATGTCAACCTGGCTTGGTATATTTGTAGAAATAGTACATGTTACTGCAGCCATGCCCTGAAGAAATCAGTTTCAACAATGGCTAAATGGACTGATATTATTATTTGGAATTATCCATCCATCCATTTTCCAACCCGCTGAATCCGAATACAGGGTCACGGGGGTCTGCTGGAGCCAATCCCAGCCAACACAGGGCACAAGGCAGGAACCAATCCCAGGCAGGGTGCCAACCCACCGCGGGACACACACAAACACACCAAGATTTGGAATTATATTATTGTTATTACTATAACAAAAAATGATGTACAATTCAGGGTCATATGGGGCAAACCCTATCTTGGCAGCACTGGGCACAAGGCAAGAACCATCCTTGGACTCTCACATTTACAGTCACCAACTAACCTAAACTTCATGTTTTTGGGACTGTGGGAGGAAAACTAGAGAATCTGGATGAAAGCACATGAAGACAAAGGGAGAAAATGCAAACACCACACGGGCAATTATCTGGCATGGGATTCAAACTGACATCATTGAGTCCATGATGCATCAGCAATAACTTCTACCCTACCATACCACCCAAACATTATTATTATTTTTAAAAATATTTTCTGGTATAGTCCCTTTACTATATTTGGCCTAGGCTATGACAGTTGTATGTGGTGTGTGTACATGTATATATTTTGAGTCATTACAAGTATGTTTGTATGAAGGAATTTCCTCACTATGTAACAAGTATTTAAAATGTCTGCTTTCTGTAGTTTCATGTACATGCACTGGTTTATATTAAATGTCTACAGGCATTTGTGCAGTGTATGTGGGATGATGCCAGCGGTGGAGACAACAATGGGCACAAGGACCACCTTCTCCCTTTTCCAGAAGCGGGGTGTTTCTTCTGTCAGTTCTGTGTACTCCTGTAATTTATTTGTGCATTTTGTAAGTTGTGCATGTTTGGTACAGCAATATCAATAATATATCCATCCATCCGCTATATTCTAACTATAGGGTCACGGGGGTCTGCTAGAGCCAATCCCAGCCAACACATGGAGCAAGGCAGGAAACAAACCCCGGGCAAGGCGCCAGCTCACCGCAGATCAATAATATAGTTAGTTTTATTTTATTTTTTTCCCCAGGATTTTCTTCTTATTATTATTGAAAATAACATTTTCCTAAACACCTAGTGCAGCACTACCTTCTCCAATTTGACACAATGTCATTTTCGGCCACAAGACTGTATTGTTTTCTCCTTGAGCTGACCAAAGAAGGCCACTGCTAGACATGTTCAGCATTAGGAAAATGTATGTTTAATTTAGAGCGTATTTTTTTAGTTAATAGCAGGAGGTAGCATGATGGAAGCAGTTTACAGGAGTCACAGAACATTATGGTTACAGCAGAGCCTAGGGCCAGAATAGGTGACCTTCACAGTGCCAGAATCAATAGCGATTAACTCAAGTGCTGTAGCTAGCAGCCTAAAACCCGCTGCTGCAGCAAAGTCTCATAAATCTCCTTGCTACGCTACACTGGGTAAGAGAACAGACAGTATTAACTCCATAAAAATGCTTGTACAGTCTGTCTATGCAGATTTCAGCTTTTGTGAAGAAACACTGCATTACTACTGTTTTGATTTGCAAAGATTAAATATTTTGTTTGTGAGTTCGTTCTTTCTTTTGAAGACCCAGTTGTCTAAATGCTTTCATATGCCTTTGTTTTCTTAACACAGGTCATCAGTCATTTAAATTACTTGGCACATCGTAAACAACAGCTCACTACACACCACTGCTGCTTGCTGAAATGCTTTTATTAGTGTTACAAATTTGGCTGACACTTTTATCCAGGGTAGCTTGAAAGAGCAGGATATGTTATAACTGCTACCATGTTTATTTAAAACAACTGCAGCAGAGGCAGCTTAAGTAGCTTACTCAGGACCACATAGTGTGGTGAAGGGAGGAACTGATGATCAAGTAACCTTGTGGTTTAAAATCCAACATGTTACCCACTTCACCACACTGCCTGCCGTGTAACGATAAAAGCAAGTAAAACAGGACTGCCGAAGAAATTAGCATTTATGGTCCTTGAGTGTGCTATTTATAAAATACTGTTGGAAATTTCTTCCTTCATAGCACTTAAAGAGATGCACACTATCACAGACAATGTGGCTTATTAATACGTAGCAAAACGTTTTCATTCACCACAAATCATACAAAGAGGCTGGGGTGTCACTCTAGAGCTTTATTTTAGGGCAGGGGAGGTCCACACTGCCGGCAGGTTTTCATTCCAACCAGGCCCAGCAGATAATAAAACTTGGTATTTAATTATATGGCTTGCCAGTGCTTTCATTTTTCCAAGACAAATCTTTATCTCATTGTAAAATTTTCATTTTCTCTCTAATTTATTTTAAAGTATTGTATTAACAAAGGTACATCATGATGCTTGTACACAGGTTTACATGGAAACATGACTAAGCAGGAGAGCTGGTAGTTCCTTTGTTACTTGAACCGCATCATTAACTGATGGCTGGTTAAGAAAACGGGCAAAAATTAAAACCTTAAAAACTAAAATAGGCAGTTAAGGGATCTAAATCGTAACAAACAAGTAAGAACCTGTCGCCACTGTGGACCTCCAGGACTTAAGTGATCTCTAAATATGATTTCTTTCTAGAAATCATATTTAACATCTAATCGAACAAAGAAGTAACTTTTTTTTTGACGGTATCTAATTTGTTTAATTAGACACTCTCAGACCTCCTCAGTTTCATTTACAGTCACAGGGGGGCTACTGTATATCCTCAAAACAGTAGGTACAAGGTGGGAAACAACTCTGTATGGGGCATCGGTTCATCACAGGGCACTAACATTGTCGGATATGGCCGGTCTGTCACTCCGGCCAACACCCCCAGGCCGCCAGATGGAGCTGTCTCTGCGGCATGGAAGTGCCCCGAATACCAGCAGGGAATCATGGACGATGGAGTTTTCCTTTACAGCCCTGCTGGATACCACAGGGGCCAACAGATGACGCTGCAGGGAGGCCCAGAGAGTTGTTTGTGCCCTATAACCCGGAAGTACGTCGCAGGCAAGGCGACAAAGGAAAGGACGTGCTTCCGGGATGAAGAAAAGGGCTTTTTATCTGACCCGGAAGTGATAAGGAATCACATGGACTGTAGGGTGGAATCACTTCCAGGTCAGGGAATATAAAAGGATGATGGGAAATCCCAGACGTTGAGCTGAGCTGGGTGGAGGATTGATTATTGATTAGTGATTGTTTATTAATTATTTGAATATTGTGGAGAAGAGGGTGCTTTGTGCACGTTATTGTCCTAATAAATATAATATTTGGACTTTTACCTGGTGTCTGACGTGTGATCTGAGGGTTCAAGGGGACGACAGTGCCTCACTCTTTCACAACATGCTCTCTCGCCGGGGTCGGTTTAGAGTCACCAACTATTATATCCTGCAGATCCTTGATGAAATGGAAGGGTTGTGCAGAATATGCAAAGGAAATCTTTACCGACACAGGTAAACTCATTACCCAGAGTGTCACCACTATCAAAAACCACCTACCCCATAATGCTGTTACCTAGCAACTCTATTATCCTAGTTGAGGATACAAACACTTTCAGTGATATTTTTTCATTCAAGTTCATTATTTAAATACTAAATGATAATCACATTTATGAGGAATGAAACCAAAATTAAAATTTCTTGCTTAAAACTTCTTAGCTAAATGCAATTTTTTTCTGCAAGTTTCACAACAAATTCAGTTTAATGTAAATCATTTCACTCATCATTACCACTACCATGCCAAATTACTAAATTAGATGAGCTTAAAATGAAATAAGAGTCTACCTCTGCATATTCCATTAGCCCTTTTCCCCGGGAATATCTTTATCTAGTTAATTTTATAATAATACAGTAACTTTGTTATTATTTCCTGAGTGATGTGGCCTACCATACGCCACATTCAGGGGCAACTGGGTGATAGAAAACTCGGCGAAAAGACAACTGGGCAACGGACAACTCGGCGAAAAGACAACTCAACAAAAGACAACTCGGCGACATCCTTTACCAGTTAGGTAATAGTTACTGTAGGTTGAAAGAGATTTTTTAATGATATTTAAGTGACAACATAGGGCGCCGGAAAATCCACAGAATCACCTGCTTTATGAGAGTCCCAATACGTTGAGAGTAAAGATATTCCTGAAGCCGTACTCGCAGGTCACCTATTGTATTCAAAATTATCATACGATTTGCAATCAGTACTTTTTTTATAAAAGATTAGCAATTTTGGTTGCAGAAGATAATGTAAGATAGAGTTTGTTCCATCTGCAGAAAAAAGTTTGTTCGTCAATTATATAAATTTATTTTCAACATTATAAATCACGTTGTCGTTTAAATATAATTAAAAAAATCTCTTTGAACCTAACTATTACCTAACTGGTAAAGAATGTCGCCGAATTGTACTTCGCCAAGTTGTTTCTTCGCTGCATTGTCTTTCGCTGAGTTGTCTTTTTGCCGAGTTGTCTTTCGCCGAGTTGCCACTGAACCCATATGCCACTGCAGCTGAATGAGTCAAGCCTGTGTCCTCTTAAGATAAAAAGCTAAAGCAATAAAACATGACACAACACCATATAAGTGCAGAACAAGTGAAGAATTATGCAAAAAATGTAAGAAATTAGAAGTGCAGACAACAAGGGCTGATGACGCCACAATGTAAGATGTAAAAATGAAACAGGGAAAATATTTGTGTAGACGAAAGGAGGCTTGACAAATATTGAAAGTGGACTTCATATCTAATTAAGACACCAAAAGCAATAAATACTGCAAAGTATTTAAAGTAATTTGAAAGCTAATTGGGCTCTCTTTCATTTAAGTTGAAGGAAAAATGCAGACGAGCTAGAGGTAAGTACCACTCTGGGCCTTGTGTCTGGGAATGAAAAACCAGCACCAAATCATCACACACTTCTTATGGAAGGGAGCTCTGTTATCAGAAACCACAATAGAAATTAAGTAAAAGTGGTGAGACGAACAACAAAACAAAAGGGAAAAGTGCAGATAGGTGTCATTTATATACAAATCACTGGTCTAAAATGCAAAATACATTTTCGGTTTAAAGTGGGCTTACTGCTGCACTAATCCTCCCAACTTCCAAGCCTAGTTTTTACCATGCATAAGAAGAAGGGGAGCAAACTGTCATCCATTGCTGTACCCCACGTCTTTGTTGAGATCACTAGAGATTCGTAGACTAACCAACCATTGACAGACTACAAGCAGAAGGTAAGTGTCAGCCCTTTATAGGGCACATTCATTGAATCATCCCCTGCACTGGGACAATTTAAATTCAGAAATCAAAACAATATTGACTGTTGAAAGAAAATGAAGCTGATGTGAGCCAACTTGGCATCAAATCATTACTAAAATCCTGCAATGAGGCAACACAGCATCATGTCTGAGCGCTGCTTACTAGTGTTAGCATAGCATCTTAGAGAATGAATAATTCAGAATATTGCTAATATACCGTATATCAATTACAGATTCAAACTCGATTAACATTACCTTTGGTGCTCTTTTTTTGTACACCTTCGCTATCTTTTCAGTGGCCTGGAGGCAGAATGTTGTGTTTGGTGAGAACAGACGTTAGTTAAACCTGTTTCTCTTCTCCAGTTATGCAGAAACAAAATATGAACCTACATTCACAAGATCACACTCAGTGCTGAAGTTCACTACAAGGCACTACAGTGGGTGGAGGCATTTTAGTTTGACAACTGAGCTCATCATAAATGGATAGAAACAGGAGTGTCTCAAGTCAGTTATCACTGAAACTGGTAAACTGGGACAAGTGCATGTGGTAAACCCAGGAACCCAAAAGCCAGAAGCCAGTACTGCTGTGTCATAAACCAGTAGCACCATGTCCTCTTCAGCACTGTCTCTTACAGTCATATGAAAAAGTTTGGGAACCCCGCTTAATTCTTTGGATTTTTGTTTATCATTGGCTGAGCTTTCAAAGTAGCAACTTCCTTTTAATATATGACATGTCTTATGGAAACAGTAGTATTTCAGCAGTGAAATTAAGTTTATTGGATTAACAGAAAATATGCAATATGCATCATAATAAAATTAGACAGGTGCATAAATTTGGGCACCACAACAGAGATATGACATCAATACTTAGGTGAGCCTCCTTTTGCAAATATAACAGCATCTAGACGCTGTCCTCCTATAGCCTCTGAGGCTCTGAGGAGTGTCTGGATTCTGGATGGAGGTATTGTTGACCATTCTTCCATACAAAATCTCTCCAGTTCAGTTAAATTTGATGGCTGCCAAGCATGAACAGCCTGCTTCAAACCATCCCATAGATTTTCAATGATATTCAAGTCAGGGGACTGTGACAGCCATTCCAGAACATTGTATTTCTCCCTCTGCATGAATGCCTTTGTAGATTTCGAACTGTGTTTTGGGTCATTGTCTTGTTGGAACATCCAACCCCTGTGTAACTTCAACTTTGTGACTGATGCTTGAACATTATCCTGAAGAATTTGTTGATATTGGGTTGAATTCATCTGACACCTCAACTTTAACAAGGGCCCCAGTCCCTGAACTAGCCACACACCCCCACAGCATGATGGAACCTCCACCAAATTTGACAGTAGGTAGCAGGTGTTCTTCTTCTGCCATGCAAAGCTCTTTTTGTTATGACCAAATAACTTCATTTTTGTCTCATCAGTCCAAAGCACTTTGTTCCAAAATGAATCTGGCTTGTCTAAATGAGCATTTGCATACAACAAGCGACTCTGTTTGTGGCGTGAGTGCAGAAAGGGCTTCTTTCTCATCACCCTGCCATACACGTGTTCTTTGTGCAAATTACGCTGAATTGTAGAACGATGTACAGATACACCATCTGCAGCAAGATGTTCTTGCAGGTCATTGGAGGTGATCTGTGGGTTGTCTGTAACCATTCTCACAATCCTGCGCATATGCCGCTCCTGTATTTTTCTTGGCCTGCCAGACCTGCTGGGTTTAGCAGCAACTGTGCCTGTGGCCTTCCATTTCTTGATTCCATTCCTTACAGTTGAAACTGACAGTTTAAACCTCTGAGATGGCTTTTTGTAGCCTTCCCCTAAACCATGAGACTGAACAATCGTTGTTTTCAGATCTTTGGAGAGTTGCTTTGAGGATCCAATGCTGTCACTCTTCAGAGGAGAGTCAAAGGGACGCACAACTTGCAATTGACCACCTTAAATACCTTTATATCTCATGATTGGACACACCTGTCTATGAAGTTCAAGGCTTAATGAGCTAATCCAACCAATTTGGTGTTGTAAGTAATCAGCATTGAGCAGTGACAGGCATTCACATCAGCAAAATTACAAGGGGACCCACATTTTTGCACAGCCGTTTTTTCACATTTGATTTCATTTCATACGACTAAATATTGCTTCACTAAAAATCTTTATTCGGAAAACACCGCAGTACTCAGATGTTCCTAGGAAATGAAAGACATACCACTGTTATCTTTTTTGTTGATAGGAGAGTCAATTAATATGCAGGCTGAGAGGGGTTCCCAAACTTTTTCATATGACTGCAAATTTCATTTCCAGGAATCACTTACTGGAACACTTGCTTTAGTGTACAATACATAAGCCTTGCTTCCTCTCTTTTAAAGTTTTGCAATTTGTTTGCTCTTATGCATATTTCAATATTACACTAAAAAGGAGCAAATTTATTTTTCCTTAATTGATTCAAATACAATCAATAAGAACAGGAAAGAAAAGCTGCACACAGTTATCGAACATTCCCGACATTCGCATTTGTTTTAGAAGAACCTTATTTTCCACCTTTCTATTTATTGACCACGATTACAATTTGCAAACAGCAAACTTACAGTATATGTCTTAGTCCATCAAAAATACTCATTAATAGGCACTGGCTATGCACACAGTATTTATCCTTTACTACAAATAATGTGAAACATCCTGCTTATGAATTCATTTTATGTTACTATACAAATAAGATCCTAGTCAAATTTTACATGTACACCATTTGGCCAGTTTTATCTGTTCCCATGCTGATTGAACAATTAATTACTGACCAAGAATAAAGATTTAAATGGCCTTGAACTTAGCACCTCCAGCTTATTAAGACCTACAGCCCTGTTACAGGTATATAGAAAATAGACCACCATACAAAAAAAAAGGCACTAGACAATACCGATAGTGTTCTTAAAACAAAACTTGATGTAAGGACCAGAGAAGCAAACCGTACAGATTAATAGCCAGAGTAAAGTGCAGCACAGGCCAGTAGAGTCTAACTGTGGACCTCCAGAGCTCCACTTTGTCGAGGGATTTGTCACTTTATATTAAACGTCAGTAGTAACACCTGGTTACACTATGGTTAAGATTAGGGTTGGGGGAAGTTATCTGAATCAAGTCAAGTAAACCAAGTGACAAAAACCTGCAATCCAATTGGATTCCTATCCCTGATAAGAAGACCAGGTTTCCATGGGTCCATCCTAATGGACATAATGGTGAGGAGTGTGTTTTTATGGCGTGCACTGAGACCTACGGCATGAACAGAATATTCTTTGAGTGTAATTGTCAGTCATGGGCCTCCCTCAGTAACAACAGCCTAGCAAAGCCCTAGACTATTTCAGGAAGCACATCATTGAATCCATTTTCATTTTTGCTTATAACTTTCCTAGGACCTCAGTATTTGGGTTTGAATGAGATGAACAGGTTTAAGTAGACAACAAGAACGGGTCATTGGTGCCACACTTTTGATTACCTGGTGTGGCACTAAACCAAGGAATTCAGTCAGTCCTGCGACAAAAAGGATTTCAGGCAGGTGCATCTAACAAAGTGACCCGTCAGTGTGTTTTGTTTTTAACAGCACACACTCTATAGCACACTACAGCAATGGATATGCACAATACTTTTTGAAAGATTTGGCCAAAAACACAAAGTAAGGTTAATCTTTGAACACTAAATATTGGATTTAAATCCCAGAATCATTTTATGCATGCATCTGTACAAACAGATCATTGGGCTTGATTATAGGTGAAAATCATTAGATTCATATGACAGTAAAAATGAAAATCTTAAAACCAAAAGCCAAAAAAAAAAAAACAGTCTAATGAGAATGGCATTGACATATTGATAGTCAAATTATTTTGCTCCACATAAAACACACACATGCTTACCAACCATACCCTGCAAAGCACGTTATTGGTTCAATATGGCACTGCAAATGTATTTTGGTAAATTTCATAATTCAGTTGGTGAAAACAGTTTTATTGTATTTCTGCTATATATTTAGCCAAATTAGAAACACCACTCTAATCATTTAATGTCTGTTACATGTTTATCCTTGGTAGAAACAGACCATATGATACCTGAAGATACATTGTACATGCATGCCACGTCTAAGCATACTGTATACTGTATTTCAAGACTAAGAACAGCACAAAGACAAACATTATAGTTACTACATTATTTTACTGCATTAATATCACAGCATGATCAGGTTCAAAGGAAATGTTCTGTTTAGCAAACCTGCTGCCTACAGAAATGTTCATTTCTTCTGCCAATATTAGCTTTTGCAGACACACATCTGACAAAATAAGCTTGATGGTTGGAAGGCAGCTTCAAATTATACCTCATGCTAAATAGACGCAGCAACAGATCTGCCGGGTATTATGGATAATAGATGTCACATACGATCTCGAGAGCACATTATCACAGTTCATCACAGTATTCATGGTATAAACAAAAAGTTAGGACTTCATTATTGCTTGAACTTTTTCGGCACACTATGAAATATGAAGTCGCAAATGAATAAAGCAATTTCACCATGTGCTCTACTTTTATTGATTTGGTCTGAGCACACATACAAATTGATTTTTATAGATATATGACATTGAGAAACAGGCAGATATAGTATATTAGAAAAAACTGAATTATAGTAATAAATGTCTATTTTAGAATTTAAAGACGTTTAAATTCTTTTTATAATGTCCTTGCCAGTACCTTCAGTCTCTTCCAGCACCAACTGTTAACCGTATTTCAGATATGTATTATAACTAGCAATAGTTTCAATAGGGTCCGGTTTGGTGGGCTCAGGATTGGGTCACTGCTTTTTGCAGATGATGTTGTCCTGTTTGCTTCATCAGGCCGTGATCTTCAGCTCTCTCTGGATCGGTTCGCAGCCGAGTGTGAAGCGGATGGGATGAGAATCAGCACCTCCAAATCCGAGACCATGGTCCTCAGCCGGAAAAGGGTGGAGTGCCCTCTCAGGGTTTTGAGCGAGATCCTGCCCCAAGTGGAGGAGTTCAAGTATCTTGGGGTCTTGTTCACGAGTGAGGGAAGAATGGAGCGTGAGATCGACAGGCGGATCGGTGCGGCATCCGCAGTAATGCGGGCGCTGCATCGGTCTGTCATGGTGAAAAAGGAGCTGAGCCGCAAGGCGAAGCTCTCAATTTACCAGTCGATCTATGTTCCTACCCTCATCTCTGGTCATGAACTATGGATCGCGAATACAAGCGGCTGAAATGAGTTTCCTCCGCAGGGTGTCTGGGCTTTCCCTTAAAGATAGGGTGAGAAGCTCAGTCATCTGGGAGGAGCTCAGAGTAGAGCCGCTGCTCCTCCGCATCGAGAGGAGTCAGATGAGGTGGCTCGGGCATCTGATCAGGATGCCTCCTGGACGCCTCCCTGGTGAGGTGTTCCGGGCACGTCTAACCGGGAGGAGGCCCCGGGGAAGACCCAGGACACGCTGGAGGGACTATGTCTCTCGACTGGCCTGGGAACGCCTTGGGATTCTCCCGGAAGAGCTAGAAGAAGTGGCCGGGGAGAGGGAGGTCTGGGCATCTCTGTTCAGGCTGCTGCCCCCGCGACCCGACCTCGGATGAGCGGGAGACAATGGATGGATGGATGGATAGTTTCAAATAACATGGGCATTGCAAGAACATCATCACAGTGGTGAATTTTTTTCTCCCTTAATTAAACTAGAAAATTATACTTGAAAAAACATTTAGACAAAAAAGCCAGAGATAGACTGCTGCTTTCCATTTATGCCAATTTCTGGATGTATTATTTAATCATCTTTAAATCATGACTATAACGATGTCAACTGATGAAGACTTTTTAATAAAATAAGGCTGGGGGGCTTTGCCCCCTGTTTGCTTTACTTTCCAACCCCCTGGCCTGCGCTACATGCCAGCCACTTCGCGTCTCTGCCTCTCACATATGTGGACTTCACTTTCACCTAACAACAAATCTTTTAATTCTCACGGATACGCTTCTTCATTGGGAAGAAACACTACTTTTCCCTGATGGCAACACGAATTAGACGATCTACAAGCCTCTGACTTAAAGTTTAAATCTGAACAATATATTCAATCTCTTTTTGTTATTCCGTTTTTTCACCTAGTAATAATTTCCACTTGTTTGCGCTAATGCGACCTTTACTATCATTTTTTTGAGACGTTCGAATTTTAGTACTTTCATTACCTCTAACCTGCTCTGCATGTGTATCGCGTTTTGGAACCTCTTTACGACGTTGTACTTTGTCATCTACTCTTTGTCTTTTATTTACGGCCCCAGGCCTGGTTAAATCTCTTGGCACAAAGATCTCGTCTTGCAGGATTTGAAAGCATCTCTCTGAAAAAGTCACGTCTCGTCCCAGGTTAAAAAGTCTTGTCTCATCCCAGGTTTTTTTTTATATAATAGAGAGGTGTTTTGGAATGCACAAGCTATTACTTTATTTAAGTATTCTTTTTGTTTCTCAAATAAAAAAATAAGAGAGCATATATAATAGCCATACACTGTATAATGAAGTTAAAGCTCACTGAAGTATAATGCATGTGCTGTAATAGAGCATCCCAGGGCAGGAAGGTGTGCTGATGGTAGGAGTAAAGGCCAGTAAGACCACAGGAAGAAAGGGTAAGGATGCACTGACAGGAACAGACCATAAAACTTGATCATGCCAGCAGGTAATATGACCTGTACTTGCAGTAGATGGTAAGAAAGTACAAAAATAAGGACTTGGTCAATGCATTCAGAGCATTCTTGAAGGCAGTTACATCAATAGTTGTTGGGAATGCTTGACATCAAAATTTCACAAATGAAAACAGACTATTCAGGCAATCAAGCTGATCTGCCTAAATAGAAGCAATTACTGTTCCAATATTTCAAATACAGTCGTGCTGGTAAGTTTATGTTTCTGTTTAAGTTTACATACCCATGAATGCTGGTGCTGATAATATACACACAAGCTGACACACACAGGTTCATATTAAGAGGAATTAAAGGAGGGTGTCCACACCCGTATCCTCTTGGATTGTAATCAGTGTCTGTGTATAAATAGTCAATTTAAATTCATGCAGAGCTGCACTGACTTTGCTGGATACCAAGCAATGAGAAAATCAAAGGAACTATCAAAGGACCTGCAAGAAAAGGTTGTTGATTTTTATAAATCAGTAAAAAGATATAAAAAGATATCCAGAGATCTGAAAATGCCTGTGAGCAGTGTTCAAACTCTGATAATAAATTGGAAAGTCAGGGGTTCTGTTGTTATTGGGCCACAATCAGGTAGACCAACCGAGATTTCAGCCATAACACTGTCAGGATCATTTATCGAGCTACCAAGAAAAACCACAAGTCACTTCAGCTGAGATGCAGGCTTCTCTGCAAACAAGTGGTGTTACTGTTTCAAGATGAACAATAAGGAGGTACCTGAACAAAAACTGGACTGTGTAGTCGACTTGCAAGAAAAAAAAAGTCTTTACTGTGCCAACACCACAAAACAACCCACTTACAATATGCCGAACGGAATCTAGACAAGTCTCAAAACTTCTGGAACAAAGTACTTTGGAGCGATGAGACCAAAATTTAACTTTAAGGTCACAACCATAAACACTATGTTTGGAGAGGATGCAACAAGGCCTATGACAAAAAGTACACCATCCCTACTGTGAAGCATGGACGTGGATCTCAGATGTTACTGGGGGTTGTGAGCTACAGCATCACAGGTAATTTAGTGAAAATTGATGGCAAGATGAATGCAGCATGTTACTGGAAAATATTGGAGGATAACTTGTATTCAGCGGTCCAGAAGTTGCGCATGGGATGGACTTAAATCTTCCAACATGACAAAAATCTAAAAGACAAGGCCAAGTTGACCCTTCAGTGGCTACAGCAGAGAAAACTGAAGGTGCTGGAGTTGCCATTAGAGTCTCCTGACCTCAATTTCATTAAGTCACTTTGGGTAGATCTCAAATGTGCAGTTCATGCAAGACAACCCAAGAATTTACAGGACCTGGAGGCTTTCCACCAAGATGAATGGGCAGCTCTACTATCTGAGAAAACCAAGAGCTTCATCCAAAGCCATCACAAAAGAATGCATGCCATCATTGATAGTAAAGGGGGCAATAAACAGTTTTGAATAGGAACCATCTCATTATTTTCCATATTACTATGTTTTGTTTAATGGTTGTGCTATTCTGTGATGACTTATAGTTTACTTTGGATTCCATTAAAAGTAAATGAAATGTCTTTTGCCTGATCAGTTATCTTTTCTTTGAGTATGGTATACATTTTACAAGTTCTGCCACGGTTTGTAAACCTGGGAGCACACCTGTACATTTTAAATGGTGTCAAGAATTTTGCCACAACTGCGTGACTCAATAGGTTGTTCTAGGTTTCCATGATCTTTTGAGGGAAGGTGATCTTCCTGACTTTTGCCTTAAATGCTGTCCAACTTAAATTACCCCAGTGCCCTTGTATGTTTCTGATTGACATTTTACTTGAAACAAATCTACTGGATTAAGTTTAAAAGACATATTTGGAAATTTTGATGACCTGGATGAGGTTTCCAAGCAGTTCAAGACTAAAGGGATTTAATTTCCTTAGAACTTGCCCTTTAATCCCTGGGCCTTATTTATCAAATGACCATACAAACAGATCATTGGGCTTGATTATAGGTGAAAACCTGGAATTTAATTTAAAAAAATGCATTAGGTTCCTGTGACAGTAAGTGTCAAAACCTTAAACCCTAAAGTCAAAAAAGACAACCTAATGAGAATGACATTGACATATTGATAGTCCAACACAAAGGCAATGCTGAATGACGACTGAGAGCTGACAACAGAAGGTGTGTTTAATGCCAATCAAGTAAAAACATATGCAATGTTAAAATGTGTTATGTTTGCTGTAAACTAATGAATTCTATATCATTATTTCAAAAAAACACTTAGCTCAAATGTCGCAATCGCTTCACTGGTCTACCATTGTTAATCATTTAATTAGCTTCATGTATTCACTATATATGTGAATGAAAATCTTTGAAGAGCATGGAAGTCATGGCTGCAATTGCCCCAGATGACTTCACCAATGGCACCTTACACACAGACTGACTCTTGAGCCATTATTGGCTACTAAGAGCCATCATTATTGACCTTCACCTTCTAGAGCTGCTCTTCATGCAATCATGCTGTCCCAGTAGAGGTGCAAGTTCTCTTTGTGCATGGTTTCCTTGCCGCAGATCTTTCAGAAGGAACTTACAGACAGATTGGGAGTATCTCAGCCTTTTCTCATTTGAAATGTTCTTGCAGTCATGAAAGCCATTATTCGTGTTTCCATAATTCATCTGGTTCTATATGATAAAGGAGCTTATGGTTCCACTACTAGGGTATCTGAGCAGAAGATGGGATTTCTAAATGTTACTGGTGCAACAGATTGCACCCAAGTTACCACATGGACATCTTCAGTATATGAACATACTTATTTGAATAAGTAAGAGCAACATTCAGATCATTTGACATTAATTGTATATATGATTATATTCTATCATGCAAGAATACTTTGAGCAGAAACAACACAATCATTCACATGAGCACAAATTTAAGATGATTTGTGACTTCTAAAGAGGCAATGAGTAGGAAGGATGTAGGAAGATTTATTTTTGTATACAGATATTTTGTAAATTGTTTGTATGAACTTTCAGGAATGTAATTATAGGACCATTCTATGCACATTTTCATAAATGAGGCCCCCAGGATGCACTTTTCTCTGCACAGCTTCTAAAACTCCAATATCTGTTTTCTGCATAACACATTACATAGTCGGGCAATTAGGTTCCTTGCTTTATATTTAAAAGTGTTTACAGTATACATACAGTACATTTTATTTGTCTATTTAAATGCGTGGATGACAAAAAGGCTGTGTTACCATAAACCATTAAATATATTTCTGAGATTGCTTTCAATAAGGTTTTATACATCTAGTATTTATAATTAATGTTCCTTTTGTATACTCATACATTTGCACTTGTGTACATTTAACTATATTTCTCCCATTGCTTATTCTATTTTGAAGGTTGTCCAGGACATTATGAATTTCTCTTGCCGCTCCTTTGTAATTGCAGTACTTCTTATTGTCGCACCATCTGATAGAGAGGGACAGAGAAGAAGTACCTGCAGAAAAATTACACTCACATATGCAGTGACCAACCTTGGCCTCAAACCAGTAAGTCTGGAGCTGTGAGACAGCAGCTAACCCCTGTCCCACCAAGAAGCCTTGGCATTTGGATATTAAACAAAGAATATACTCTATACTATCTATCTATCTATCTATCTATCTATCTATCTATCTATCTATCTATCTATCTATCTATCTATCTATCTATCTATCTATCTATCTATCTATCTATCTATCTATCTATCTATCTATCTATCTATCTATCTATCTATCTATCTATCTATCTATCTATATACTAACAACTTTAGATATACTCTTTTACTCTGTGATGTATATAATTAGAGTCTGTATATAATGTTAGAATACCTTTTACCATGCGTGATATAATTTACCAAATCAATATTTACTTTAGTACTCTACCTAAAAAAAACACATATTTAAGAGAGACATAATTATCTGAGAAATCATTGAAAATTAAAAAGGTAAACTTTCTCACTTCGAAATACCAAAAGAAAGTAGGTTGCTGAAATACATTATGCAGAGAGGTTCTACAAAATTGGAACAAGAAATGGCATTTTGACTTTGCCCTGTGCTGACAACAAAATTGGAAATGGGAAGTGTAGAGAAAATGTGTCTGTAACTACCGAAGACGTGCCAGACATTCAAATAGCACTGCATACTGTAAACAAAAAGCAATTACAACTCGGTGACGGCAGTTTTCTGTAAAATGTGGATGAAAAAACGGTTCTAAGAAAAAGTGAAGAAGAAACAATGGCAATTAGGAAGAGGATTACTGTGTAGTCTTGCTATTTTTAACTAAGAATGCATGTGAAATTTGAAATTTGTATTATTTTCCACAGAGTTTCGAATGATGCATTCTCTTTTACAAACCTGTTTGCTTCAATACACGAATCAGAATCTAAACATGAGTACCAGAGTCACACATGAAAGGTCAGCAGATGAATTCAAGGGCTCTTATGTAGACCCTATCTATCCATTACTGATTCTTCTGAATCCAGTTGAAGGTTGCATGTACAGCATACTGGGCGCAAGGTAGGAAGAAATGCTGAGCAGGGCGCCCTTCTACTGAATAAATTAATACAATAACATTCCATTTAAAATGTGGGAAAACAAAATCAGAAATCACGTGGAAGTGAACTAATTCTCACTAAGTGAGCAGGTGGTGATCAGAACCAAGGGCCGTGGAGCTATGAGGCAGTAGTGGTAATCACTCTCTCACTGTGCCACCTTCAGAAAGATTCAATATAATTCTTTCTTTATGGCACATGTCATTCCAGCATCCATCTCTTTGAAACATTAGTGAACGTTAGGTACTGTCTACACACCTTCCTCTTACAAATCTCAGAAATGTCTCTGAAAATGATAGTTTAATACAACATGCAGAATATTGAGGGCTCAACTGAGTCTTAAGGATATGGAAAATTAAAAGTGCAATAATTTTTTTATACTACATAAAACAATCCAGCTATCCATTGATTATCAAACCTGTGTTACTCAATTCTGGAGCCTAACATGGCAAAATGAGCTACAAGGTAGAAACAAGACAACCCTGTGGCTTAGCCCAACCATAAGCACACTGGGCCATTTTAGTCAAAAAATAAATGATAAATTGAATACAAGTTTGCTTTTTACTTGGAGATTATCTTCATTGCACTACTACTGTCGATTATCAATAAAAGATAATATAAAGATGTGTTAAAACGCCATTTTGGTAATAGAATGGAAAACATCAAACAGGATATTAATAGATGGTCCTCCCACCATCCTACTTCAATATAGTCAAAAAGCATCTATACCTCTCTTATGGAATCTCCATGTATCTCCAGGGTTGTTTGTGCCCTGCAAAAATTTCCAGCCTAACAACAAGTGAAAACTCACCTAATGGCACTAAAAGACCAGTGGAAGGAAAGTTTGGGCAGTGTGGGTGCATTTTAAAAGTAGCCCCTAGAACCACAGACCACCAAATCGATATTTTTACCTGTACAACACTTTCAAAAATAGCCCAATTTGGTGGAAAAAAATGCACATACGGTAACCCCTGTATATATATCACCTATTTCAGACTTTCAACCTATCCAGTATTCAGTCTATGGCACTTGCTAGGGATTGGGAAATTTTGACCTGTTTTGATAATGTATTTACATCTTTTGAATCATTATGCTCCATTTTAACTAATAAATGCCCAAATACTTTTTTTTTCTATCTGTTACCTATCCTATGATATTTGCAGCAATGGCCAGGAAAAATAATGTTTTCTCACATCATAGAAAGCAGAGATAACAAAAATTTTTATACAATTGGGGCCAGCAGGGTCCAACACTGAAGAACATCAAGCATTAATAAATGTCCATGAAAAAAATCTCAGGATATTAGAGTTGAAAAATCCACATATCCATCATCCTGTCATATGCTCACAACATTAAAAATACAAGTTTTTATTGCTAAAATATTGCTAGATAAATGGTACTGGCAAATTAGAGCAGAGCACGAAAGTGAAGTGTGTTCAAGGGAACTGAGGCTTCCGAATTGACCATTGTATGAGTTGAGGTGGGTCTTCAGTTGCACCAGTAGATTCAGGGACAGATTCTACCTCCAAGTTGTTATCTTGCTGAATAGTCAATCAAGGAACAAATCTTGTAACTGGGTATAAATATATAACACCTGCAAATACCTATTGAATATAAAGGACATGATTATACAGTATATGTATATATACCGTTAGGTGCATCAGTATTTGGACATTGATTCAATTGTTGTAATTTTTTCTCTGTATACCACCATAATGGACTTGAAATTAAGCAATCAAGATGTGACAGACAGAAATATAGACTTTCAGGTTTAATTTATGGGGTTTGCATTAGGTATTGCATTAAGCTTTCAGAAATTAAAGACATATTTCACAGAGTGACTCCATTTTCAGAGCCTCAAAAGTAATTGGACATGTGACTGGCAAGCAGTTTCATGGCTAGGTGTGGCCCATTCACTCGTTATTCCATGACAAATTACAGTAAGTAGATAAAAGGTCTGGAGTTGATTCAAAGCACTGAATTTGCATTTGGTATTTGTTCACCGGATCATGAGGTCCAAAGAGGTGTCAATGCAAGTGGAGGAGGCTGAAAAAACCAAATAAACCTAAATCAACAATTTGGTAAATTCTTAACAAGGAGGAATGCAATGGGGAGCTCAGCAACACCAAAAGGCCTGGGAGACCACGGAAGACAACTAAAGCAAATGATCATACAATTCTTTCCTTGGTGAAGAAAACACCTGTGATAACATCTAGCCAGGTTAAGAGCACTATTGAGGAGCTAGAAGTATTACTGTCAAAGTCTACGATGACGTCTCTGTGCACCTGAAAAAACAAAAATCAGCTTAAACATTATGTGTCATTTGTTAATGTGTCAAATTGAGATAGAAGGGCACTATATTAGATACTGTAGGTATACAGATAGTGTGATGGATGGCCGGCAGCTCAACCAAGCCGGGACGCCCCTGGAATAGAAGGATGGGGGAATGCAGCTACTTGTCAACATTGCTTCTCCCAAGACACTAGATGGCAGCTTCCCTGGAGTGCAGTGGTACCCCAGATTCCTGCAGGGCACTATGGGACATGGAGTTCGGACACACAGCCCTGCTGGGTGCTATGGGTGCCACCAGGACGAGCTGTCAAAGGACTTGGGGATGTGTTCTTTCAGTATAGCCCCGAAGTACTTCTGGGATGAAGAAAATTCCTGTTCTTTCTTAGACCCGGAAGTGCCAACCAGTCACGTGGTCGGAAGGACAGAAGCACTTCCGGGTCAAAGACTATTTAAAGGTGGGAAACCCAGCAGGTGAGCCGGAGTTGGGAGGGAGTGTGACAGAGCAGCTGGGAGAAGAGGAGAAAAAGTATTGTGTTTATTTATTACTAGCCATGTGCGCCCAACTACATTGTGCGTGTTAAAGTTGTCTGTGAAGGGCTCCTTGTTTAAACGCGGCTGCCAGTCGTGAACTGGGCCCTTCATCACACAGCATTATGATTTTTTATAAGGGAAACAAAATTACAAAATAAAACCCTTGGACATTGATTCGATAGGAACAGCCTACTTGGAATCACTGTCCGAATAGTAATTATGTGGTGGTGTAGGAGCATTTCTGCTTCTCTCCGTTCACAGTCCATCTCATTTTCACGACGCTGTCGTTTCCTCTCACAATCTCTTCTCAACCTTTCTCCAATCTCGCAGGTTGCTTTGTGGCAATCCAAAGAGTAAGGCAATATACACGGAACAATGGTTATAAAAGGGGGACACATAGGTATCCAGGCTCTTTAAAGCATAAATAGGGATCACTTCACTGACATGTGAGCAAGCCAGGGTACAGCTGTGAGACGCGCAGCACTCGCCAGCTACAACGTAACAATAATAATTTCCGGAACGTGCCGTTACGTTGTCATTCATTTTACCTTCTGTCTTTCTTTTATTCATATGTTACGTAGGCACGTACCTTTTATCTTCGGCAATCTCATTCTCTAACCAGGCCTCAGGAGCTAACCAGCGTAACACTGTCCACCACCCCTTTCGTTATTCCGGCACATTGTTGACATACATGAGTAACAACAACGTACTAAACTGGAAGGTGGTCTACGCATGCGTGGAATTCGCTGACAAACAATGATCAAGATCCAAATGATTATATATAAAGATTAGTTAATTTAAAGCACAACAATTTGTTTAGTTTGAATGTCTGTGTTTTGAGGTGTGACTGGAGTACTACAGTCTTCAGTCCTATAAGCCTGGAGGAGATTCTTAATGCAATGCCTATGTTTTAGCTGTTTCTCTACTGCCATCTAGTGCTTCTTCTTCTAATTCATTCGCGGACAAACAAAGATCAAGATCCAAATGAAGATTATATATAGATATTGCATTACCTGTTTGCTGTGGCTAGGGTGCTTTGGAGGCACTACAGAGGGAAAAAAAAAGAATAAGAAAAATACTTGTTGGTGCTTTTACTCGGTGTCAGCGTATGTCTGTTGGGTCTAATGGGGCAACAGCGACCCCTGATGTTCACAATAAATAGGCTGAGAGTGTCACACATGCGTGTCCGGGATTCCCCAGATAAGCCCGACTGAGGGGATGAGGGAATGCTAATGGCACCCTGTCCTTTCTCCACAGCCCAGAAAAGATGCCCAGTGACGGCACTCCTGCCCCACCATGACTTTTGGAACAAGTCCTACCCTTTCTGGCTCATCTATATAAACTGATGGCACAGAGACGTTGGCCTCTTTAAGCAGACCTGGACCTGAATTCACTAAGAGTCAGAGATGCGTACCAGAGAGAGACAGCAGAGAGTGAGAAAGCTTGCAAAACAGACTTAAATTAGTGTCTTTTCAGTTGGGCACTTAATCACCCTTTTTTTTAATCTTTTTATAATCACAGGGTTAATAGGGTGGTCCCCCAGCATTTCTCCCTGCTTCTGACTGCTTCCTTATCACCAGCCACGATAGATAGATAGATAGATAGATAGATAGATAGATAGATAGATAGATAGATAGATAGATAGATAGATAGATAGATAGATAGATAGATAGATAGATAGATAGATAGATAGATAGATAGATAGATAGATAGATAGATAGATAGATAGATAGATAGATAGATAGATAGATAGATAGATAGATAGAGTATTTACATACATGTATACATCATTGGTCTCAATGGGAAATTGCAGTGTTAAAGGATCCTTATTCATACAACCGAATTAATCTACTATTTGTAGTTTATAACTGTGCTCCTTGTAAAAATGAAAATCAAAAATTATGTTTGCAATTACATCTGCAGAATTAGAGTGAAAAATACATTTATCAAAATGACGTAATAACATTAATTAGGAGTAACCAGAAAAGGGTAGAAAAGTAATGAATACAATGTAAGTGACAAACGTTTTTCAAACCTCAGGAGATCCTAAAAGCATCTCTGTATGGACCCTCCCTCTGCAAAAGGAAAATTGTAAAATTGTTTTGCACAAAATGCAAGTAATTTATTTTCAATAAGATGGTTTGAAAAAGACCTAATAATAGACTAATAACCACCCACTACATGTTTAATGGCCTTGTGGCTTTGAGCAGTCAGAGCATTTTTGTGATTCCCCTTGCAGACATAGCCCTTTGCAAAGCAAAACTACCCAGAAGGCTAGTTCACACAACATTACCCTGGCATTTGTCAAATATGGAAAGTCTGGAAGGTTAATGTCTTGCCCTTGGCAAGGAAAAGTCTGCAATGACAAAATAAAAATGAACTGGCAAAAACCATTAGCATTTTGCAGTTTTAAGCCAAACAAAAGTCCAAATAATGTATATGCTATACAGTGTATACACACATAAGGCACTATATGGGAATATACATAAAACAGAGTATTTTACATTTGTGAAAGCTAACAAGATTCCTGTTTTTCATGGAAAAAAAAATAAACTCTCCTTGAGACACAGCACAAGAGTCCAGTTTGGGAGCTGGACAGGAGTGGAACTCATTGGGAGGAAATATTCCTTTGAACAGTAAAGCTGCAGGAGTTATCATTCAAACGACACCTTTCCTTTCCAAGATGTCAACTAATACATGTATAATTTTAAAATACATTAACAATATAAAGTATGTCTAAATTTACAATTAATACTTTATAAATCAAAATATTAAGCAAAACATTGATAAAAGCTTGTTCATCATTGTAAAGCATGTTAATGAAAGATAGACTTGCGTGTGCAATTTCAAAGGCGGCATGCTGGAGTAAATAGAGGGCACAGTCAAGAATATATCTTACAGTGTTTCTCTTGTTATCATACATTATTGTAATATCTAAATTGGTCATCTATCATCATCCATCTGTTTTGTACATTACTTTTCCAGTCCAGTGTTGTTGACAGTGTAGTGAATACATGAGAGGAACTGTTGTTTTAATATGCACCACAGAGGGTTGGAATGCACTGTAAAGGGCAAGTCAAACAAAATGTTTGGAGCAGATGAGAAGATCAAAACACAGAAAAAAAAGACAAAAAGTTGAACAAAAAAATTGTCTGACTGGAAATGAACATAACAGTAGCAAGCAACAAGGCCACATCCATGCAAACATAATAGCAAAATGGTGTCAACCACCCAAAAAACAGAGCACAACATTGTGTTGCTAGAAAAACAGCAAAATACATAAAAATCAGAAATAAACAAGCATATGTTCCAGAAATAAATCAAATTAAATTAGAACTGTCAAAAAAAAGAATGTATCACAGCCAGGAGTACTAGAATAGCCAAACAGCTCATGAGTTTTAATACGGCAAACTAAATTGAAAAGATAGAAGATCTCCACATGATCTTTCCTCTTCTTCACTCATACTCAGATGTAATTCAACGCTACAGGAATGAGCAGTAACCATTTTTTACTTTCACTCCTTTGCAATAAAAACTTTCTTAAGTATGTGTTTCCAAAGCACAAGAACATGTGAAAAATCTGGTTTCATTGATGCAACCGGCAATATTTTTTCAGATGTTCTGGTATCTCCCCAACAATAGCTAAGGTGCCTGATATGGTGAACTAGAGGACTGTGATAAAGGCATCCCTTAAAGGAAATGGATAGATAAAGATATGACTTGCTGTAAAGGCCCTGTAAGGCTAGGGCCATAACAGAAGAGTGTGAGAAAGAGGAAGGACAGACATGAAAAGAAAATGTTTTGTTGTGGTAGATAACACTGGTCTACAAAAAATATTTTTTGTTTGCTTCTGGGAACTTCAGAGCATCTCTTTATTAAGTTTTTTACACTGATTTCATATATGAAATCATAATTAAGCTAACACGTCAGGTTTTTGAAATACACATCATTGACGTTCCATTGAATATCAATATAATATATCAACATGATATCTGGAGTTTGGACTCTGTCCCACCAAAATTTTTTTGATGTGTTTATTCTGAAAACAAACCAGAAGACGATACCAGAGACACGTTAAAGCATATTTATGTCAATTTACCTCAATATAAAAGTGAGGTCAGCGTGCCCAGAAATGTTGGAGGCACTCGCTTTTGCGCTTGTACTGCACATCCGTCTCTCTTTCCAAGAACCAACAGTCACCCATCATGCTCGGAGTGAATTTTTCCCCGATATCAGTTTTCCATCACCTTTCTATCTTGATGAAATCTTTCCCCATGCTCATCTCTAACATCGCTTAGATTTGGTGGAAAAAAGTCGAGATGAGAATGTAAAAAATGCGTCTTCTGTGACATTCTGGCTCCCGTAAGCTAATATACTTTCAGCATATTCTCCACAAGCTCAGTATAATTCTCTGCTCTGTGACTGTCAAGAAAATTCTGGACAACCCGCACGAATGAGGGTGCTGATTCAGTGGGCTTCAGTTTCCTTTTGAACTCATCGTCAAGCATCAGTTCACGGATTTCAGGGGCAAAAAAAAACACCTTCCTTAATTTTGGCTTCACTTTTCTCAAGACCAGACTTATTTCTTAAATGCTGAAACGCTTCGCCTTTACTGTTCAGTCACCCTAGTTGTCCAAGACCTGGAACATCATAACTAAAAAATGGGACGTGCTGGACGGAAACGGTTTTCAGATTTTAGTCAGCAAGTGAAATTTGTTAAAGTACAGAATCCCCCAAGAATCCCAGTAACAAAATGCTTGTTGACCAGTGAAGGGTGGAAAAGTAGAAAGGATACTTTACTGGATTAGAAAAGGGTTCAAGCCTGTTTATGAATGCTCAGAAGAGCCAGAACTTTTGTTTTGGGCACTATGTGTTCACTTTATTGAGGTTTCAGTGTCTAATAGTGTTGAGCTTATTTATTCTTTATTTTTTCATTATCTACCACTATTGTGTATTTTTATACACAAATTTTACGATTCATGTGGAATATAAACTTAACTGCAGAAGTGTCACCTAATTGAAATGAAGTCAACAGAAAGCAACTGTAGGCTGTAATACAAGAGACATCACTCACAGGTGTCATTCTCGACATGTTTTCTCCAAAGCATTTGTCAAGTGTACTAATAAAAAGCCTTGTATTTTCATTCTAACAGATCACATACTGTACACAAGTGACTCTATAACATAAGAAATGAAATTCTAAATAGAAAAAAAGATACAAAATAAAAAAAAGATAGAGGACATAACAATCCCATTGGAGGACATTGACTGTCCTAGTCTGAAGTAGCTGATGGTATGGCCACAGGGGTCTCAAACTCAGGTACTGGGAGGCCAGTGTGCCCTCTTTATAGGTGTTTGTAGATTTACATTGTATACTACTGCTCACATTTTTGTTACATTAATGACAGTAGGCCAAACATTTACATCTAATGAGAGAAGTACTTCCTTTATCACTCTTTTTTATTTCTTTGTTTTTTTTAATATATACATTTTCGTCTATTACATTAAAGGGTCAGTTTGTCTTTTGCCTTCTGCTGTATGACAGTAGAGGATTCTTAATAGCAATGCTAACGTTTGTGAAGCACCATATGTTGGAATGAAAAATTCAGTGGTTTTCTTTAGTACATGCTTTGCAAAAACAAATCTAATTGATGGCACATTGCTAAAAGTAATGCTGAATATGCCCAACAGACTGAAGCCATCAGAATGACATATTAAACAGATATATACAGTATGCATTAATACAGTGCATATCACTTTCAGTGCCACAGAAATGGCTGAAAATGGAATTTTCCATTGTCCAACATGTGGAGTAAAAATGATGGGGATGGATAAGGGGGTGACACAGTAAGTTAACTGCCTTTCCCTCTTTTCCTTTAGAAACCGTGACGTCATTTTCCCCACTCCACCAGAAGTTCTGGCCCTTCAAGTTCCTGCAGTATATAACAAGCCACACAACCAGAAGCAGACATTCATTTTAGGATCAGCTCTCAAGGAGGACCGCTCATCTTGAAAACTACACTTTAACAGGAACACATTCCATTTTATTATACGATATTGACAGTTCTGTCCTAATACAAAATGTTCAGCATTCCCTTTGGGGAAATTTCAGCATCCATTAAACAGGGTACCAAAGTGGCACGCAAAAAGTTTTAACGGCTTTTCTACTCTCCTATTCGCAGTTCATCATACAGTTTTCTTAGGCATCTCACCACTGATAATATCTAAGTATCCACCCAGTCATATCACAAGACATTTTCAGAATTGATGTTGTACTTGAGAATCATGGCAAGCTATTTGGTAATCTGAGATTCATATGACTAGGCAAGGTTTACAATATGCTATTCTGAAATTTTAATGAGATTTAGCAATTTAATTTATAAAAAGACACTATACCAAAGGCCAGCATTGTAGCCATGACCCTGATTAAAACAAATTTAATATGTCAAAAAACAATTTAGTTTTCTGGTTCAATCCTCTTTTAGTTAATGGTTGCTTCTAACTTCATTCTGAGATATTTCTATGCTGTTTCACCAAATGTTTCTAAAGCTCAACTTTTAATGAAAATACAGCAGCATGGGATGCATGTCTGAAACTCTTCAAGAATTGGGTTTTGGCCCATCACAAGACACCATTACATCCACTACCAACCTTCTCATCTTTGTGATGTGCGTTGAAATCTGAGTACTGAGAGAGAAATGTCTATT
This sequence comes from Erpetoichthys calabaricus, assembly GCF_900747795.2. Taxonomy (NCBI): domain Eukaryota; kingdom Metazoa; phylum Chordata; class Cladistia; order Polypteriformes; family Polypteridae; genus Erpetoichthys; species Erpetoichthys calabaricus. Next base: position 8,516,914 of record NC_041409.2, on the reverse strand, counting down.
GACAGGGAAAGCACAAGCAAACACACACAGAGTGACGGGACCAGAAAGTGAATTAGTTTGCAAAAAAAAAAAAAACAAAATTAAATACTATCACTAGTCACATTGTGATTATAGAAAAAAACAATAAATGAACAAAATATCCCATATATTACAGTATTAAAATGGAAACCTAGAAAGCTAAGATAGCTATTTATCACCACAGTTTGAATGGTAAGGGTTTCATAAATGTTTCACTCTTTATTACATTTAGGTGTAAGCCAAGGTTTGTTTTTACAATTATTTTATTGAACATTATACTACTCTGTCTATTATACAAAATTCCAGAGAATAAAACAAAACTAATATTAGGTCGTTTAAAGTTTAACAGTCAATTACATCGCACACAGCTTACTATTGCTTAGGACTGTAATTATGGACATTAGGTAATTCATGACAAATATTTCAAGAGATTATCTTGGATTTTCCTGTTCTCACTGGGACCACAAAGTCAAAATGTAATAATTATTTTAATTTTCAAATAATACATAGAGGTAAGTAAAGAGCAACCTCCACAGAATGTGTTAGAGCAAAAGAATAACATGTAGAATTTGTATTGGAATATTGAAAAGTCAAGAGCAAGATTTGTGGAATAAATTTTGTTGGTCCAGAAAAATGTGAAACTGCAATTCAGCTACACATATAAATTTAGAAAGATCTCTTAGGTATGATACTTTGCAGTGTAATTTTTGAGTCAAGCGGGAGTCCACTTTGAGAAGTTCAAGAATAAATAAATAAATGCATACACACAATGTCAACCCCATTTGAATTCATTTTAAACAATTACCATATGAGTCACAATGCGCAAGCATTTTTTAAAATGAATACATTGCCAAATATTCAACAAGTGCCAAAATGTTTGGTAACTCCTTCCACAAAATGCACTACTACAGTAAAAGTTCAGCTTACCTTTCTCACATGTTCTCGACCAGTACCCAGTCCCAGTGCAGTCACAGATGAATCGGTTCCAACCTTCTTTGCACACTGCGTTGTTTTTACATGGATAGCTTTCACATTGTTTAGAGTTGATCTTCGAACACAGCGGCTTTATGCCAGCACCATTTTGTGCTTCTGCTATCTGGCGGATATCCTTGCTTTGTCCATTGATGAACAGATCTCGAATGCACCCCACATAGCCGTAATTAAGCATGGCAGTCCACAGCTCTGTAGGCAAGATGAGGCCCGCCCGATTTTCTGGTAGTCCGCCTAGATACATGTCTCCTTCCAAATCAAGAATTTCATTTTCTCCACTGGCGGTAAAAGGAATCCGCAGATTGTTAACAGTTATAGTTCCTGAAAAAAATCAAAAAAGCAAAACATGTTTAAAAACCTACACTTGTGCCCACTTGGCATTACAAACTTTTAATACTGAACATTTCAGAGTGTACTTCTCTGTAACAGTCAAAAATCCTGTAAAGCTGCAAAACTTTGGTAGCCCCAATACAAGGTCAGGATCACTCAAGGTTGTGTTACGTTCTCTCTGTATCGGCTTAATTTCCTAATCCCATCATACACCTCACTATATTAAGTTTCATTTTTATCCTTCATATGTTATACTTTTCAAAAATAACGATGTAATTACCAGCCAACTCCCAATTTGTAAAGAATTTATATAATTATTTGAATCCTCCATCCATCCATCCATTATCCAACCCGCTATACCCTAACACAAGGTCACGGGGGTCTGCTGGAGCCAATCCCAGCCAACACAGGGCTCAAGGCAGGAAACAAACCCAGGGCAGGGCGTCCTCTTGTTGCAATTTGAATTATGAGATGGTTATGAAATTATGAATTATGAAATGAAATGGATAGCAAATCAAGTGCTATACACTATTCAATAATGCCATCCAAATGAGGTTGTTGCAAAGTACTGTGGTAAAATTTTGGTTAAACTCCTTGCTATTGATGAAAAATATGATTTTTGAAGCACAAGCCTAGTTATGTACTCCATGTTTTATGAACAAATGCTCTTATAAAGAACAATAGTTAATAAACTGGAGGTCAGGTAGGAAGAGCTTTATTATATAAAGGCACCATTCTGTACAAGAAGCCCCACTTTATATCAATAAGGGAATCAGCTGAGGGAGCATGCCACAGCTCTTGCGTCATTTAGGATTAGAATTAAATTATTTCAGTACTTACAAAGGCACTTTATAAAGGTTAAGCAAATGCCACTCATATATCAGCTTCTCAGGTCAGATTTTCTTCTGTTTCCTTTGTTTCCACCACCAGAGTCCCCATAGATGGAATGAACAAACAGACATAGTACTTTCTCACTGCCTTGTTGCCTCAGCTAATCCTTTTGGGCAGAAAGAGGCTTCCAAGCGAAGAGCTCAACTGTTTAATAAGTGGATGGCGGCTGCTGGGCCTTTTCTGTGGATCTACCGCTGCAGCAAATTATGATGTCTTAAGCAAATATGCACTCATGATTTTTACAGAAAGTCAATTTCTCTAACAGAGGTTCTCTTGGTTTTATTTATTTTGAAGATAGGACTCTAATCGCTGGAAACTACCAAACCAAAAGTTTTCAAAAGTCCACACCACAGGGAGCAGAGATCAATACATATAATCTTGTAATGGCATGCCGGCAATTTGATTTCACCTCATCTTCTGTTCAGCTCTTATTCCCTCGTGTCTCTGCAAGGTCAGCTGAGCTCTTACATAAGACAAGACTTATTTAATGATTGCCAGTAAAGTAATTGTCAACTCCTAAGACTCAAAGGCAATTAGAGTAGCCAGTTTTCAAAGCTATAACAAGAAATCTCTCTGAAATGTTTCAGCATACATTCAATAAAGCTCCAAGTTGCCTTTGTCAGACAGAGAATTATATGAGCCATTAAACTTGAACATGATAAAGGTTTGTGTTTTATTATTCAAATTAGTCCCATACTGGATTACCATGAAATACCACAGGGTCTTGTCAGTGCATCTATTAGAGTAAAGGATCCTCACTGACTTGAAATGGTGGAGATTATGGGAGCAGGGGTTTCATCACATATGGAGAAGCTAGCTATAAATAATACGGAACACTTTGGCAGCAGGCTAGTTCTTAAAATGAGGCCTTGGAACTTTACAGAAGAGTAAGGAAATTTCCTTCACACAACACCAGTGGAGTTCTTAGGTATATAAATTGGACACCTAAACACATTTTTCCATTCCACTCAACCTTTGTCGGTCTATCTTTTTCTTGTTATATTGCAAGTCCAGCAGAGCTTAAACAGAACACGCTCTCTACAAGGAAGAGACACCCTTTTTAGTCAGAAACGTAGTCAATCATTCAAACCGATGGAGTTCAACTTGGGGTTGATTGGGTGTGAGGGTTGGAGAACAGTGTTTGAACATTGACAACCCAGTTACATTGGTGAAGTGACCCAGATTCGGCAAGGCGGTGTTGTGTGAAATCACCTCACTGTCATTATTGAGATTTTGTGAGGGAAAACTGCAGTAGGGCTCAAATGGACCAAACCTACTATGAACCGGAGGGTCCTATTATGGCTCTAAGAGCATCTTGTGCTCTGACTACCATTGCTTTCAAAAGCATATTAACTTTCAAAGCCATTGCCAACTATTCAGATATATTGTATCATGATGTTTGCAAGTTGCCTTGGAAATGATAGTAATAGTGGGTGGCACAGTTACTAGACTGCTCACATTATCTCCTAAATGAGTGTGTTTGAGTCCTGGCTTGCTCACTGTCATTGTTGAGTTAGCAAGTTCTACCCTGACTATGCAGGTTTTATACCAGTTTTCTCAACCACATACCAAAGATTAGGTATGAGAGGGATAAATGTGAATTTCCCCTTGGGATTAATAAAGTATCTATCTATCTATCTATCTATCTATCTATCTATCTATCTATCTATCTATCTATCTATCTATCTATCTATCTATCTATCTATCTATCTATCTATCTATCTATCTATCTATCTATCTATCTATCTATCTATCTATCTATCTATCTATCTAAAGAGAAGCGGTGTGAGTGAGTGAGAATGTGTTGTTCACCTATAATGGACTAGTGCAACATTCAGGGTTGGCTCAATCAATCCATGGGCCTGATTCTGCCTGCAACACTAAATCTAAATTAAGTGAGTTAACTAAATGAATAATAATAATAATAATAATAATAATAATAATAATACATTTTATTTAATAGGCGCCTTTCTTATCACTCAAGGTCACCTTACAATAAAGTTAAACATCAATTAATAAAATAAAAACAAGAAAATGATAAATCACAAAGCAATAATTAGTAAACAAACACATATGACAGGCAGTAAAGGTGTAGAATTCACAATTGATATGCCAGCTTGAAAAGATAAGTTTTGAGAGTAGTTTTAAACTGTGCTATTGAATCACGTTGACGAATATGAGAGGGAAGAGAATTCCAGAGTTGAGGAGCACTATGAGAGACGCTCGAGCTCCCATAGAACTGAGTTTGATGTGTGGTACAGAAAGTCGAGCTGCAGATGAAGATCTGAGTACACGAGAGGAGTGTAAATCTGGAGGAGATCAGTGAGGTAGGGAGGAGTGAGGTTGTGGAGAGCTTTAAATGTTCAGAGTAGTATTTTGTATTGTATTCTGTAGTTAACAAGAAGCCAGTGAAGTTGAGAGAGAATCGGTGTAATATGTTCAGTGGATTTACAACAGGTTATTATCCTGGCAGCAGAATTTTGAACAAGCTGTAAGCAATGAATACGTTTTTGTGGAATGCCAGATAGAATAGCGTTACAGTAATCTATACGTGAGGTGACTAGGGCATTGACCAGTACTTCAGTATTATGCTGGGTGAGAACAGAGTGAAGTCTAGAATTGTTTCGGAGATGGAAGAAGGCAGTCCAAGAAATGGTACTTATATGGGAAGAAAAAGAAAGAGTACTGTCAAGAATAACGCCCAGGCTCTTAACTTGGGAAGAAATGTTTGTGTTAATATTGTTGATAAAAATAGAAGAATGGTTAACCTTAGCAAGTGTAGATTTAGAGCCAATGAGGAGCACCTCAGTTTTATTGCTGTTTAGTTGGAGAAAATTGTGAGTCATCCATGTCTTTATGTTTTGGAGACATGCCATAAGGGCATCTGGAGGAAAAACAGAAGTGGATTTAGTGGATAGATATAGCTGTGTGTCATCAGCATAGCAATGAAACCTAATACCATGGTGCCAGAAGATATTACCTATTGGGAAGATATAAATAAGAAAAAGAAGCGGCCCCAAAACAGAACCCTGCGGAACTCCCTGAGTAACGACTGCTTTCTCAGATTTAAAGCCCTTCATTTGAACAAATTGCTTCCTATCAGTGAGGTAGGAAGAAAACCACTGAAGGACAAGGCCACAGACTCCAAAACTAGCTAGACGTTTCAAAAGTATCTGGTGAGATATGGTGTCAAATGCAGAGCTGAGGTCAAGAAGCACAAGAATTGATAAAAGTCCCTTGTCAGCTGCCCGGAGAAAATAATTTTTAATTATTATTATTATTATTATTATTATTATTATTATTAAATGGATCATTAATAAGTAACCCCAGAAAGTTTTATTGATCCAAGACTAGCAGCTGGGGACGACCAAGTATCCATTGGGGCAAAACAGGACAGCACCGAGAAGCAAGATGTAATCCGCTCTTAGCACATATTTATCTGATTGCCATCACTGATGCTCCTGTGCTAAATTATTTAGTTCACACTTTCGTTCATAACCATCACTAGCCTGCTCTTGTTTGCATTAAAGTTCCATTTTTTAAGGCACCACTTTATGCAGTCATACTGCTGGAAGCTCATTTGGAAGTACACATGGGTATATTGTATTTAAAAGGATGATATTTAATCGAACAAGAATAAAGGTTTTAAAAACTGAGCCTTGTTATATTTGTTCGACCTTTCAAGTTAATTTAAAATGACTGCTATGTGTAAATTGGTCTTGTAGGAAAAGAAAAAGGTAAAAACACCAGCTGTGAAGGAGACACGCGTAATACAATATACAATATGATGGCAGCTGCTATTTTGGGTAAACTGCAGTGGATGTACCTGTTTAACGTACTTTGATTATTTAGGATGAGGCAGCAAACAGATACTATCCCAGAGCACTTAGGAGCCTTATGCTGATTTTAGCCCCAACCTAGTATATCGGTTACTTGGCTAATTTGAGGTTATCATATTTTGACCTTATTATGCTTATTTTTCATATTTATTTGTTTGATAACATTATCAAATCCACCACTCTGGTTAGTTTAGTGTCATTATTTGGTTAGTTTAGTGTCATAATTTGTTAGGGTCATGCCTAACGTACACATGTGTGTATGTGATACTATGAGCAAGCCATATATATTGCCATTTTCTGGACTTCTGGATCTGTTTTCTTGGCTGGTTTTTCTGAAATGTATTTTCAGTGCAGTTTTTAAATGCAATTGCATATAATGTGAGAAGCACCTATTGCAATAGCCATGTCTGCCTGTCTGTCTTTCTCAGTCTGCATGAAATAACTCACTCCACCACGGACTGTTTGATTTTTTTATTGTAACACACTTATTCTTCAAGAATCTTTCTTGAGATATCAATTTAAGTTGAGAAATCTCAAACAGACCACACTGTACAAAGATTTGAAATTTCAAAATATCCCTTTGGAAAGAATTGGCAAATTTATGACCTCTCCTATCTTAAAGTGGAGAAACATTCCATGCAACTTCAACTACGAATTAGTTTATTGTTGCAGTTTTACCTTGAGAAAGGATATGAACACAGTTCACCGTGATATCCACAAATGCAGGTTAAAGCTCTGTCATGAAAAGAAGAATTCATATGTGACCATGATCCAGAAACGCTACCGTTTTCTCTGGGCCAAAGCCCATTTAAAACGTGCTAAGGCAAAGTGGAAAACTGTTCTGTGGTGAGACAAATCAAAATTTGAATTTCTTTTTGGAAAAAATGGATACCGCATCCTACTGACTAAAGCGGAGAGGGATCATCCGGCTTGCAATCAGCGCTCAGTTCAAAAGCCTGCATCTCTGATGGTATGGGGTTCATTAGTGCCGATGGAATTGGCAGCTTGCACATCTGGAAAGGCACCATCAATGGTGAAAGGTATATACAGGTTTTAGAGCAACATATGCTCCCATCCAGATGACGTCTTTTTTAGGGAAGGCCTTGCATATTTCACAAGACAATGCTAAACCACACAATGTATCTATTACAACATAATGGCTTCATAGTAATAATTCTTTGCATTTATATAGTGCTTTTCTCACTATTCAAAGCGCTCAGCAATTGCAGGTTAAGGGTCTTGCTCAAGGGCCCATCAGAGCAGAGTCCCTATTGGCATTTACGGGATTCGAACCGGCAACCTTCCGATTGCACCAGTTGAAAACATTTGGTGCTTCATGAAACAAAAAATACAACAAAGATGACCCAGGACTGTTGAGCAGCTAGAATCCTATACCTGTATATCAGACAAGAATGGAATAAAATTCCTGTCCCAAAAGTCCAGCAAATGGTCTCCTCAGTTCCCAGATGTGTACGGACTATTGTTAAAAGAAGAGGGGATGCTACACAGTGGTAAATATGGTCCTGTTCCAACTTTTTTGAGATGTGTTGCTGCCATCAAATTCAAAATGACCTTATTCTTTTCTTTAAATGGTACATTTTCTCAGATTAAACATCTGACATGTTTTCTATGTTCTGTTGTGAATAAAATACGGGTTTATGAAATTTGCAAATCATTCCATTGTTTTAATTTACATTTTACATAGCATCCCAACTTTTTCGGAATTGGGGTTGTAATATTATCTGCAGATTATAATTGTAAAGAACTGTTATCAACTTGTAGCTAAGCAGTGTTTGAATTACTTAAATACACAAGAAATGCACAGCTCCACTAAGTGATACAAACATAGGATGGGTTTAGAAATGGAACTGCAGTTGACCTGCCAGCTGAAGATCAGAGCCACAGGGAATGCAACGAGGACCGCGCTGGCCGCTAATAGCAAGGACAGAGCATGATTACTGTCTGCGCTGTGTTGATTACTTTGCAATATAACATACAAAAGAATGACTATGTGTTAGTTTGCCCAAAGAGCCATTTTACGTCAGTGTATCTTCAGACTGGAATTGAAACCCTTAAGGTAACTGTCATCTTTCACATTTCTGTTATACAATAAATTAGTTCCTTTCCAAGTTCTTACTTATTTAAATAATTTTAACAAATCATTGCTTTTATTAATATTAAAAGCTGGGATGGGAACTTATCACAGTTGCTGTTTATGTTTAAAAAAGAAATTGAACAACAGTTAGTCACAGACCCTCCACCACTAATCAATGACATTTTTACCTCTCGAGAGGAGTCAGATGAGGTGGCTCGGGCATCTGATCAGGATGCCTCCTGGATGCCTCCCTGGTGAGGTGTTCCGGGAACGTCCAACCGGGAGGAGGCCCAGGGGAAGATCCAGGACACGCTGGAGGGACTATGTCTCTTGGGATTCCCCTGGAAGAGCTAGAAGAAGTGGCCGGGGAGAGGGAAGTCTGGGCATCTCTGCTCAAGCTGCTGCCCCCACGACCCGACCTCGGATAAGCGGAAGAGGATGGATGGATGGATTGAATTAGAATCTGATGCACTTTTTTTTCTTTGACCTTTGAACCCTACTTTGTTCAAACATCTGCCTCCGTTTAGGAAAAGCCAAAAAACAGTCCATTTCCTGACTAACATGCTGTTTTTTTTGTGCAAATCAAACGATTTATACACATCTCAGTTTTCCCAGCAATCTCAAATAGCCTGCTTGTAATGATGTCATAGGTCAGGACCATGTGATGTCACTTGTTATGGTCACATGACTAGCAACAGCCATTAATGCCATAGACCACATTATCAAAAAAAAAAAAAAAATCGGCATTTCGCATTTCATGAACAAATATTAAATAAAAATAATTTAATATTTACTATTATACATTAAACACATGTAATGTAGTGACATATGAGATTTATTCCTGCCTGCATTCTACAAAATACAACCTGTATTAATTGCTAATTTTAAATTATTAAACTGTGAATGTGTATGTCTGCATAATATGACAGAATGCAGACTGATCAAGTTTTAATGCACAGTGGCTTAAAGGTCAATACTAATGTTTCAAAAAGGGTGGCAGAAAAATCCTATTTAATCAGTGTTTAAACACAACACAGACATGATTTACAACTGCATTTCTTTAACACAGCATTTCTTAAACTATGTGATGTCTGACCTTGGGTCGCACTGAATCATGAATCACAAAACTACTGAATGAAAAAGGATCATGAACGGTTTGTGGAATGCCTTGAAATGGGTCACCAGAGGCAGCTTAAGCAAATGTCATTGTTCTGCTGTTTCCTGCATTTGCTATTCTCCAAGGGAAATTGGCAAACCGAGATGACGATCGAAGACGATTCTCCAAGAGAGACACCAGGGATGACGATCAGCAGGAGGACTGATCCCTTGAATGATGCTCTGCAATGATTGTGTGTCCCGAAGACACAACAATGTCAAATTGGGTCATAAGAAAAAAATGATTAGGAACCACTGCTTTGAGAGGAAAGAAGAAAAGTCATCAAGTTTGTCAACTTGGTCGATTGATTTGATATGTCTTTTATATTTCACCATCTTAACTAGAAACAGCAGTGTTCAGTTACCAAATAAAATGCTCTTCACAACCATTAACTCTATAAGAAATCATCATATTACAAAGATCAAATAAACTCCAACATGGAACCACGCTTAAAAGCCAGTAATCTAATTCTGAAGGAAATTTTCTTTGTTTTGTTTGGACAAAGCTTGCTAAAATCTTAACTTAATGTGTTCCAAGCTTGGACACTACATAATGTGCTTCCTTCTTTTACGGTGGAATTGTGTTGACGTCACACATCACATTGCATCTACTATATGCTATTGTCCAAGTTGCTCAGTGCAAAGGGAATACTTTAACCCTTTTAAATGACAGATTTCTGGCCAGGGCCTGAAATCACTTGTCAAAGTGAAGAGGAGTGAAGTGTATTCTGGGAAAACTAAAAGGCAAAGCAAAACTTTAAAATGTACAACATTGCCAGTCTGTTTGTAGCGTTGATTCCTGCTTCTCTGATAGCCTGTCTGTGTTTTGAGAAACTGTAAAAGAGTTAGTCACTTTGCTGGTGGATGGATGGATGGATGGATGGATGGATGGATGGATGGATGGATGGATGGATGGATGGATGGATGGATGGATGGATGGATGGATGGATGGATGGATGGATGGATGGATGGATGGATAGATAGATAGATAGATAGATAGATAGATAGATAGATAGATAGATAGATAGATAGATCGATTGATCCCCAATGGGAAATTCACATTCTTCAGCAGCAGCATACTGATACAATAAATAATATCAAATTAAAGAATGATAATAATGCAGGTGAAAAACAGACAATAACTATGTATAATGTTAAATGTTAACGTTTACCCCCCGGATGGAATTAAAGAGTCGCATAGTTTGGGGGAGGAACGATCTTCTCAATCTGTCAGTGGAGCAGGACAGTGACAGCAGTCTGTCGCTGAAGCTGCTCTTCTGTCTGGAGATGATACTATTTAGTGGATGCAGTGGATTCTCCATAATTGATAGGAGCCTGCTGAGCGCCCTTCACTCTGCCACAGATGTTAAACTGTCCAGCTCCATGCCAACAATAGAGCTTGCCTTCCTCACCAGTTTGTCCAGACGTGAGGCGTCTTTCCTCTTATCTTGTCTTATCTTATCTTGGATAGTAAGCCCAATGAGCGCACCTAATCTGGGTGAGAAGAAAGGATAGAGTTGCTGCCTTTTATTAGATCCTTCTCAATAAGAGTTTCAGTTCAGTTTGATTATGTTGCAAAATGGAGTGTTTGGGTGCTGCCGGAGCTTGCAATCTGCTGGACTCCGTACAGGGAGTACTATCTCTGGATGAAACCTTTCTTTACATTTTTCAGTTACAAATACTGGATATAATCCATAACTAAGGGCCATCTATGAACTGTCATCTATGACCGAATGAAGAATGAACAAAACCACCCAAGTTGTACAATTCTTTATATTGCTTATACTTAATGTGCAAATAAACTTATTTTTAGGTAATAGCTTAAGCTCAATAAATCTGTCAGATTATTGATTAGTAGCATTGCCGAGAAGATGTAATTGTTCATTCTTTGTCTAACAGCAGACCCTTAAAGGGACTCAGGATGCTTTGTGAAGTCCTGTATTGGAGGTAAACCTTAAGTAAATGAGTGAAAATAAAAGACAGTCCTAATCAATGGGTAGTCTGCCATTAGAGTTTAATACACAAGGTATAATATGGATAGTGAGACAGATAATAGGTTACAGATTACAGTTTCATAGCTGATTTTGATATTTTTTCCGATCTCTCATTAAGGAAAGAATCTAAGAGGTTATATTGGTACTCTTCATGTTAGGTGCATGTCACTAAAATACAGTGCATCCGGAAAGTATTCACAGCGCATCACTTTTTCCACATTTTGTTATGTTACAGCCTTATTCCAAAATGGATTCAATTCATTTTTTTCCTCAGAATTCTGCACACAACACCCCATAATGACAACGTGAAAAAAGTTTACTTGAGGTTTTTGCAAATTTATTAAAAATAAAAAAACTGAGAAATCCCATGTACATAAGTATTCACAGCCTTTGCTCAATACTTTGTCGATGCACCTTTGGCAGCAATTACAGCCTCAAGTCTTGTTGAATATGATGCCACAAGCTTGGCACACCTATCCTTGGCCAGTTTGGCCCATTCCTCTTTGCAGCACCTCTCAAGCTCCATCAGGTTGGATGGGAAGTGTCGGTGCACAGACATTTTAAGATCTCTCCAGAGATGTTATCAGATTCAAGTCTGGGCTCTGCCTGGGCCACTCAAGGACATTCACTGAGTTGTCCTGAAGCCACTCCTTTGATATCTTGGCTGTGTGCTTAGGATCGTTGTCCTGCTGAAAGATGAACCGTCGCCCCAGTCTGAGGTCAAGAGCGCTCTGGAGCAGGTTTTCATCCAGGATGTCTCTGTACATTGCTGCAGTCATCTTTCCCTTTATCCTGACTAGTCTCCCAGTTCCTGCCGCTGAAAAACATCCCCACAGCATGATGCTGCCACCACCATGCTTCACTGTAGGGATGGTGCCAGGTTTCCTCCAAACGTGACGCCTGGCATTCACACCAAAGAGTTCAATCTTTGTCTCATCAGACCAGAGAATTTTCTTTCTCATGGTCTGAGAGTCCTTCAGGTGCCTTTTGGCAAACTCCAGGCCGGCTGCCATGTGCCTTTTACTAAGGAGTGGCTTCCGTCTGGCCACTCTACCATACAGGCCTGATTGGTGGATTGCTGCAGAGATGGTTGTCCTTCTGGAAGGTTCTCCTCTCTCCACAGAGGACCTCTGGAGCTCTGACAGAGTGACCATCGGGTTCTTGGTCACCTCCCAAACTAAGGCCCTTCTCCCCCGATCGCTCAGTTTAGATGGCCGGCCAGCTCTAGGAAGAGTCCTGGTGGTTTCGAACTTCTTCCGCTTACGGATGATAGAGGCCACTGTGCTCATTGGGACCTTCAAAGCAGCAGAAATTTTTCTGTAACCTTCTCCAGATTTGTGCCTCGAGACAATCCTGTCTCGGAGGTCTACAGACAATTCCTTTGACTTCATGCTTGGTTTGTGCTCTGACATGAACTGTCAACTGTGGGACCTTACATAGACAGGTGTGTGCCTTTCCAAATCATGTCCAATCAACTGAATTTACCACAGGTGGACTCCAATGAAGATACAGAAACATCTCAAGGATGATCAGGGGAAACAGGATGCACCTGAGCTTAACTTTGAGCTTCATGGCAAAGGCTGTGAATACTTATGTACATGTGCTTTCTCAATTTTTTTATTTTTAATAAATTTGCAAAAATCTCAAGTAAACTTTTTTCACGTTGTCATTATGGGGTGTTGTGTGTAGAATTCTGAGGAAAAAAATGAATTTAATCCATTTTGGAATAAGGCTGTAACATAACAAAATGTGGACAAAGTGATGCGCTGTGAATACTTTCCGGATGCACTGTATTAAAACACTCTAGCAATGTGCTGTGTATGCAGAAACGTGATGTTGGCATCCACAGTAATGATCACAAAAATAACACTAGCATGATCCTGACAAAAGCACAATATTCTGACCAATTTCACCTTCAGTGTTTTGTTGTGTTTTCGCCTTTGCAACCACTAGGGTTGTCCTGTTTTTCCCTATGAAATAATTTCTACAATCAGCTCAACAATAATATCTCCAGGCATGTTTAGAAAGATTTCCTTTGTTTGAAAATGTAAAGGTATACAGTTGTTCTCCCTATTTATATTATCTGCAAGATCTTTATAACTGAAGTTCAGAAAAGCAGAAACGTTTTATCAAGTAAAGTTCAATTATTTAAACTTGACAAAACTCCTTCTTTTTCTATGATTCTATCTCCTGCTGTTTTCCTTTCTCTGCAAATGCAAGTTCTTAGTCAGCGATGAGGTCTTCATTTCTTTTCCTTTTAATCCTTTGGCAACACTAACTCCTTTCTCAGCTGAAAGAGAAGCTGACTAAAGCTTCAGTAATTCTCCAAACTTTAAGGTCATTTAGCCAAATGTGTAGGCTCATTAGAATACATTATTATTGCTTTTTGATTTAAGAAATATTAATATATTTAAAATGTCAAAGACTTCATGACTTAAGTTTTACAAAAAGGTAACACAATATTCCACACACTGACGACTCAATGTCCTGTTGATATCCAGAATAGTAAATAACATCTCTGACCAGAAGGCTATGTGACCGAAGGTCTAACATGAGATGCGACTCTACAAGCTGGTGAGGTATTCTTGAGAAGCATCAGAGATTTATTTTGTTCTGGAGTTGTTTTGTCCTGTCTTTGCCACAACTCCTTCAAATTATAATGAATATCTTTGCTTTAAATGTATGATTTGTACATGCTGCGTTAGGCCCGGCGCCCTGCCTGGGGATTGTTTCCTACCTTGCGCCCTGTGTTGGCTGGTATTGGCTCCAGCAGACCCCCGTGACCCTGTAGTTAGGATATAGCGGGTTGGATAATGGATGGATGGATGGATTTGTACAAGCTGTAAAAAATTTTGCATAGAACTATTTTGTGTAAGCTCTCTGGTGGCAACTGATGTAAACAGTATTAAGTCTCATAAAATCTGAACTGAATTCTTAAAAAATAAAGTATGTACCTGATCTTCCATCACGTTGGATATCCACATGGTACCATTCTCCATCGTTGGCTTTCTTCTGTGTGGCTTTAACTTTAATTGTTCCTGACCCCATATCTAGCAGCAAATATAAATTACCATCCAAAAGCTCCACAGCAAAGAAGTCGACTTTAGTGTTCTTCTGACTGCTGGAATCTTTTCTCTTCCCATGAGTAAACAAAATAAGTCCATTTGGTTCTGTGGTGAGAAAGTCAAATGAAATAGAGCCCACCCGTTTGGTGTCCCACTTGGGAAGACTGATGTATGCTTCGGGAGTCTCAAAAGAGATGGGGTCCAATGTGGCAACATTTTCACATTTAAATGCCACATCTCCTTGGATCTTCATCTTCGGATCTCCAATCCTTGCCAAGCGTGAAAGCTCCAACCTGATGTCATTGTTTTTGTATACAATCTGTTGAAGAGAAGGGAAAAAAAAAAGTTATAATAAGTGTACATCAGAACATATCTTATGGTACTTTCATGGCAGCGGATCAAGAAATGCATTACTGTTCTCCATTTTAATGACAAACCAAGGGCAGTTAATTCTGTCATCATATAAATGCTATCAATGCACTATTATTGTCAATGTCTAATAAGATAACATGAAAAGATCAGTAAATGCTTTTTATTTAGCTGACATAATTACAATTGCTCTGGTAATAACCTGCCAGAAGTCCACAGCATCACTTGTAACAGCAGTGAGAGATCTATAACATTTATGTTATAGCATACCTCAAGGTTTAAATCTACTACTACAGTTATTCGCGTCAGTTTATATTTGGCAAAAGAGATCCAATACAAAACAAAAGGTTGCTTTAATAAGTGTGGTTTGACTGCAAGCTGAAAGACATTTAAACTAACTCACAGATCCTATGTACTTTGGGAATGGACTCTCTGTAGGTGGTCTGAGGTCACAGGATTAATGCAATGAATTTCACTACTTAGGCAAGTATACGTCAAGTGGCTGATGCCCCACAGCTCTGGTAAAACTGCTGTTTCAATAGCCAGTTAATAGAGCTCACACTACCGCTCTCTGGAATTTGCTGATAGATGTTTTCACCCATACAAGCAAACATACTGTAGAATCTAAAGGACTAAGGATTCACAGCACTTGAATATTTTGCCTGAAAAAGAAAGCTACGAAAAGAGGCAGATTCAGGAAAAAAAAATCAATTGTTTCTCATTGCCTCTGATGTGATCTACAGTACAGAGTTTAAAATGGTTTTTAAAATGTTCCCAAAAGTGCTAGGATCAATATAAGAGATCCAGGGTATTATGACCAGCACCTAAATGGCCCTCAGTCAAAGAGCTCCAAAAGTGTTTTGAAACTGGGCCAGAAAATCAATCAACCAGCCTGCATTTAATTTAGTTCCACTCAAGTGATCACAATTATAAGAAGAAGTAAATAAAGTATAAGTTGTATGTATGTGAAAATCATCAGTGAAACAAAAAATGCAGTTCATTACAATTTAAATACATAATTTGTAATTTTGTGAACTATTTAAAAATAAGAAAAATTCAAAGGAAACAACACACGTATCCAATATATACAGTTATATGAAAAAGTTTAGGACCCCTTCTTAATTCTTTGGATTTTTGTTTATCATTGGCTGAGCTTTCAAAGTAGCAACTTCCTTTTAATATATGACATGCCTGATGGAAACAGTAGGATTTCAGCAGTGACATTAAGTTTATTGGATTAACAGAAAATATGCAATATGCATCATAACAAAATTAGACAGGTGCATAAATTTGGGTACCCCAACAGAGATATGACATCAATACTTAGTTGAGCCTCCTTTTACAAATATAACAGCCTCTACATGCTGTCCTCCTATAGCCTTTGATGAGTGTCTGGATTCTGGATGGAGGTATTGCTGACCATTCTTCATACAAAATCTCTCCAGTTCAGTTCAATTTGATGGCTGCCAAGCATGGACAGCCTGCTTCAAATCATCTCATAGCTTGTCAATGATATTCAAGTCAGAGGACTGTGACGGCCATTTCAGAACATTGTACTTCTCCCTCTACATGAATGCCTTTGTAGATTTCGAACTGTGTTTGGGGTCATTGTCTTGTTGGAATATCCAACCCCTGCGTAACTTCAACTTTGTGACTGATGCTTGAACATTATCCTGAAGAATTTGTTGATATTGGGTTGAATTCATCTGACCCTCCACTTTACCAAGGGCCCCAGTCCCTGAACTAGCCACACAGCCCAACAGCATGATGGAACCTCCACCAAATTTGACAGTAGGTAGCAGGTGTTTTTCTTGGAATGCCGTGTTCTTATTCTGCCATGCAAAGTGCTTTTTGTTTTGACCAACACTGCAAAAAATGAAATCTTAACAAGCCAGACAATCTTGAAAAGAGATAATAGATCTTGTTTTTTTTATTTTAAGAATAAGTGACTTGAGTAGATTTGTATGTGTAAGATATATATTCTCATTTTTAGAAAATTTAACAAGTTAAACTTTCTCACTATGTTGGCAGATAATTTTCCTTGATTCTAATACCTTTTTCTTGTTTTTCTTGTTAAAACAAGAAAAAGGTATTAGAATCAAGCAAAATTATCTGCCAATATAGTGAGAAAGTTTAGCTTGTTAACTTGTTAAATTTTCTAAAAATGAGATTATATATCTTACACATACAAATCTACTCAAGTCAGTTATTCTTAAAATAAGAAAAACAAGATCTATTATTTCTTTTCAAGATTGTCTGGCTTGTTAAGATTTCATTTTTTGCAGTGAAATAACTCCATTTTTGTCTCATCAGTCCAAAGCACTTTGTTCCAAAATGAATCTGGCTTGTCTAAATGAGCATTTGTATACAACAAGCGACTCTGTTTGTGGCGTGAGTGCAGAAAGGGCTTCTTTCTCATCACCCTGCCATACAGATGTTCTTTGTGCAAACTGCGCTGAATTGTAGAACGATGTACAGATGCACCATCTGCAGCAAGATGTTCTTGCAGGTCTTTGGAGGTGATCTGTGGGTTGTCTGTAACCATTCTCACAATCCTGCGCATATGCCACTCCTGTATTTTTCTTGGCCTGCCAGACCTGCTGGGTTTAACAGCAACTGTGCCTGTGGCCTTCCATTTCCTGATTCCATTCCTTACCGTTGAAACTGACAGTTGAAACCTCTGAGATAGCTTTTTGTAGCCTTCCCCTAAACCATGAGACTGAACAATCTTTGTTTTCAGATCTTTTGAGAGTTGCTTTGAGGATCCCATGCTGTCACTCTTCAGAGGAGAGTCAAAGGGAAGGAAGCACAACTTGTAATTGACCACCTTAAATACCTTTTCTCATGATTGGACACACCTGTCTATGAAGTTCAAGGCTTAACAAGCTAATCCAACCAATTTGGTGTTGCAAGTAATCAGCATTGAGCAGTGACAGGCATTCAAATCAGCAAAATTACAAGGGGACCCACATTTTTGCACAACCAGTTTTTCACATTTGATTTAATTTCATACGACTAAATACTGCTTCACTAAAAATCTTTGTTCGGAAAACACCGCAGTACTCAGATGTTCCTAGGAAATGAACGACATACCACTGTTATCTTTTTTGTTGAAAGGAGAGTCAATTATTATGCAGGCTGAGAGGGGTTCCCATACTTTTTCATATGACTGTATGTCAAGTGGCTGATGTCCCACAGCTCTGGTAAAACTGCTGTTTCAATAGCCAGTTAATAGAAATAGAATATAGAAATAGAAAATAAGAACAATTCAAAGCAAGCAACACACATATCCAATATATATGTGGTTGCCCTTTATTTTAATGACTTCCACAAACATGAATAAGTGGAATATATAGTAGAATTTGGGAATCAGCTATTACATTTCATATTTTCATTGAAAGCCTTACCACTGCATTGCAAACAAACATCAGTTTCTAGATTCTCATGCTGAAGACATCTGCTAGCAGGCACTTTCAGAAATCGTGATTTTATGCAAACAAAATTACAAATGATTCTGAAATTCCATAATTAATTTTTAATCAAATGTTCATTACATTTCTTATTATTTTCAAGGTTCAACTGTCAGATAATCTTATTGTGTTCAAAGGTTCATTTTCATTACGACGTCTGGAACAACAGCTATTCTCTCTGGCCACTTTTTTGTAGATACACCTTCTCATTGATGCAAATAACCTGCTCCTCCAAACAGCCAATCACGGGGATGATGCTCAATTTACCCTGGATATAGCATGCAGACATGGCTGACAGGCTTACCTGTAGCTCAGCCAATCATTATAATGTCCAAGATGCCTTATCTAAGCCAATTGGAACAAGGTTAGAATTTTGGTACCTGATGTGGTGGTTCCAGCATTTTAGAAACAGATGCCTTCTTGGAACCTGAAACATCCAGTAAGCAGTCTTTCTGTGGTTGTTAAGACTCTTTTAACAAGAAAGATTACAGAAGAATGGGCAAATCTAATTTTCTGTTTGAAAGAATCTCGATTTATGCTGTAACTTGAAAATGGTAGGTTGAGAACTTAGTGTCAACAGCATGAATCCATGGATTCATCCATAGTTATGTTAGTGGCACAGGCTGGTGATGGTTAAATAAAATAAAATTAAATTAAATAAACCACATCAGGACATGGTAAACTGGATGATAACTGTTAATCCTAAAAATATGTGTAGGGAAAATATATAGGAAAAAACCTTAACACAGTGAACCCAAAACCTGTACTAACAGGAACCTAAGAAATCCTTGGCAATTTCTTATATTTATTAAGTGTTTTTTTTTTTTTTTCCGTTGGCCCACAGAAAACACTACATGGGTGTTCTCTGCTCAAGTCAGAAACTAAAAAACAAATGTTTAGAGTATAAATTAAAGCAGCGTTATGCCTGGCCAACTTATTAAAGTTCACACGAAAACTGTTGTGACATTAACATATAATAATGAAACATCTGGAGACCTCAATATTGTCATTTACTTATTTTTATTCAAACACTGCATGTCCTTATTCCCACCTTGCCCGGGACTGTTATATTGCACGTGGTCGTCTGCAATGGGAAGTGTTGGGCAATGAGGACAAGAAGAAGAAGCCTTTTCTGTCACACTTGCTGTGACGCTTGATTCACCTGAAATACAGTGCAGGACTTGGCCTATTTCCTTTTCCACTGATGCTTTAATCATAGATGTCTTTGGCAGTTTGGCAGTGAACTGTTGTTCCAGTTGCTTCATTTGGGCTGCACTTAGTTATTTATTTTTTAACAAGAGAGATTTGTTCGTCATCTACTAGCAATTTCTTGCACATTTTCTCACTCTCACCCATCTGTTGCCTGTTACATCATTTGACACGGCACACCAGTTGTTCACTGTTTCGTTTAGCCTAAAAATGTACAGAACACCTTTTTCAGTTTTGTAAAAATTAAATATATATTTTTGTGGCTGACTTTGTAGGGGTCTAGAACTCCATGTGCTCGCAGGAAACTGCAGTGGCATCTGCCACGGCATTGGTCACAGCCACAAGTCTCACTCTTTCTCATAAGTCAGTTAAGCAGATATGAAAATGGATAGATGGGTATGGCATACCGCTTCTAAGTTTAATATCTTTCTGTTGACTGTAATCCATCCATCCATTTTCCAACCCGCTATATTCCTAACTACAGGGTCACGGGGGTCTGCTGGAGCCAATCCCAGCCAACACAGGGCACAAGGCAGGAACCAATCCCGGGCAGGGTGCCAACCCACCGCAGGACACACACAAACACACCCACACACCAAGGCCAATTTAGAATCGCCAATCCACCTAACCTGCATGTCTTTGGACTGTGGGAGGAAACCGGAGCGCCCGGAGGAAACCCACGCAGACACGGGGAGAACATGCAAACTCCACTCAGGGAGGACCTGGGGAAGTGAACCTGGGTCTCCTAACTGCGAGGCAGCAGCACTACCCACTGCCGCCCAGGTTTAGCATTATGTTATATGAAAATGAAAAGAGTATGAGACAAACGTACATACCATTATTTCAGCACAAGAAGAATTTCGTTGATTTGTCGGACTGTATTATAAGTAACTACATTACTGTAACAGCACATTAAGCAGTTTCTCTGATTTTCAGAACCCCGCACTGTTAGTGTAACCACAGTAAAAAGCATAGAGTTTGCATGTTCTCCCCATGTCTGCGTGGGTTTCCTCTGGGCGCTCCAGTTTCCTCCCACAGTCTAAAGACATGCAGGTTAGGTCGATTGGCGATTCTAAATTGGCCCTAGTGTGTGCTTGGTGTGTTTGTGTGTGTCCTGCGGTGGGTTGGCACCCTGCCCAGGTTTGGTTCTTGCCTTGTGCCCTGTGTTGGCTGGGATTGGCTCCAGCAGACCCCCGTGACCCTGTATTCGGATTCAGCGGGTTGGAAAATGGATGGATGGTTGGATGGATGTATTTTAATATTGCATAACACACTGGGCTTATACTATAAGTACTTCTTAAGAATCAATTTAATAGAAATAAACCAATTTAATTGGCAACCCTGAGACTGGTCCTGTGTGCCGTTTTTCTGGATTGGTACCCTATTCAAAATTGTTTCCTGCTTTAAGTCAGCATTACTGAAGCAGGCCTGACTCAATGAGTCTCTAAAAGCTGATGTCAAAGTACACAGCTTCAAGTCGTGGGGTATGGCAGACTTGCCAACTATAGTTATTGGACTTGTCGCCAGCCCACAGTTATGCTCACCCTTTATTCTGACAGCTAATAGCATGCTGCCTGATGGAGCCTGTGCTGTATGAAAGGTTAACAGTTAAACTGATTTCAGACACTCTCTGCCCTTTTTTATTTTTTCCATTCTGTCATGGTATATAAAACACAAGTCATCAGACAGACGAGATTCTCTTCTGTATATGAGGACCAAGGCTCTGCGTGTTCCTTTTTCCTTGTCGCTGCATTTTATGCATTCTGCATTATTCTGTGCATTCTGCTTCCAGATGAGCATTCATTGGTTGTCAGCTCTCTTGCACAGAGAGCCCACACCTATGACTGAAGACAAAATGAATCCTTGTGATTTTGCCAAAGCAACTCACAGAGTAGTTGGAGTGAGTCGCCGGGCATGACAGACGAGATGACTGATCTTCATGGGAGAGTGCCACCAACTGGTAAGATTATGTAATTGAAGGCTATGACTGAAAATTGTTGGCAAAGTCATCTAATGTGACAGGGCCTTAAAACAGGATTAGGTGAGTTAAGTATGTAAATTAAGAAAAAAAAAAAAACAGTTAGAAAGGTTTCCCTTGAAGACACTATATAAAGAAAGGAGCAACACTTTTAATACTGCTTCCAGATACTACCCACTTTTGTAAGTGCAGTATAAAATAAACTGTAATAATCTTGAAAAAGATAGTTCAGCATGTATGCCTGTGTTTCTTGTGCCAGGGATATAAAACACTTCTTGCAACCCCTTTAGGAGGAGGGCGTCCATAAAGAAACATCCTTTCCAGAAAATACTGGCATCAAAAGCTTCAAATGATGGATGAAAGCCAGCATTTTGAGTAATTCAGATGTGCCAGTAAACACAAATGGCATAACATTATATGCAGGCTGGAGACTGAAAAACCTTCCCAGACAGCACAAAAACTGGAAGAGACGCACGAGGTCAGTAAGGCAGCAAAAATAATGTTTTTTATGCGTCTTAATGGACAGAAATTTGAAGCGATAGCCAATGAAGAAACTGTCACATTTTTGTCAGCAACAACTATTACAGATTTGATAAAGCTTCTCATTTCTAATCATTTCATGGTACAGTAATTAGAGATTAGCCAGTTCCTGTGTATGTTAGCCACTAACACGTAAAACCATGCAACAAGCAATTTTTTCCTTGGACTTCTAAGACAAGCATTAGTGGATTATTGCTGAATCTGTAAATGAACTGTCATGTACTAAACACAGATGGTGGGCCTCCTCTGTGTCCTTGGCGTGACAGAAAACAAAAGGAGTTGAGTCATCATGCCACCTCCACAGGCTCACAGAAAAGTACACTTCACATGGGGTGGCACTGCATGTCAGCTTGTAACCCTGATGAAATATGGTCGTAGTCTTTGCCTGATTCTAGGGTAATCTTTTCATTTGGATGCATATATTAAATTATTTTACACTCTGGTGGGTTTAACACACAGTGTCGTTTTTTGAGCTTTCATTTACTGAGTAACTTCATCCATCATTTTAATTTCTGAACCCATTTAATTCAGTTCAGGTTAACGGAGGGCCAGAGCCTACTCCAGCATTTATGATTACTTTATTGAAGAACTATCACAGTGGCTTAATCAATCTCATTTTGGCTACAGCAATACTGGAAAAATATCAATTTGTGAGTTGAGCACAACATAATGTCAGTTGTAGCTTCTAACTTTTAAAATGTTAAACGCACAGGTGTAGTTTCCAAAGCTACAACACAGAAAGTAAGTTAATCCAAAAATGCAACCTGATGTAGTTAAAGGTCCAAATGCCTTTCTAACAGTACACATCTGTTGAAAGTTATGAAAATGTGTTAATGTTATGTTTTCTTAAAATTGTCATGTTGGTATTATTATTATTATAAAGGTGAGGAGCTGGAAAAAGTAGGCAGATTCACATACATGAGAAGCAAGATTGAGACTTAAAGCATCTGTTAGATGGACGTGACAAAGAGATTTATTTTTGGTGTGAGCTCTGTTTGTATACTTAGAAAGAGGACTTTAGAGTAGCAGAAAAATCAAACTGTAGACAAAATGAAGGGTCTACAACACACTAGTAGTGCCCATAGCCTTGTACAGAGCTGAAAGTGGAAAATTTAGCCAAACAATTAAGAGAAGACTAGACTTGTTTGACCAAAGATGCTTGAGAAGGATTATTGGAATAAGATGGCCAAGAAAAATTAATAACAAGGAATCGAGAGAAAAGACTAGTCAGCCGGGGCTGAGTGAAATTGGTATATTGAGAATGAAAAGAGGGGCAGGACATGGATGATGAATGGACAACAAGAAGAGTGGAAAGATGGTTTCCAGTAGGAAGCAGAAGAACAGGAGGGCAGAAAAAGAGGTGTTAAGATATGGTGATAAAGGAAGCAAGACACAGAGAAGCATGGGGAAGAAACCTGGAGAAAGTGGGACAGAACAGAGAGAAGTGGAGGAAGCTTTATAACAGGTTGGGGGGATGCAGCATTGAAAATGACAGAAGCGTGGCTAACTAGTGTGTCTACTAGTTTGTGTTGTACTGTCAATTCTTGATGTTTAATGTTTCCCTTCTGCTGATGTGAAGTGTTGGATTGTTTCTTGTTGCCGTATCCACATGTACCGTCTGTAATATTAGTGTAATTAAGAATATATTTTTTGTAGTTTCTCATGGTTATAACTTGATCTTGAATGGCAAGTATAAACCCTTCTGTCTCAACAAACATCACCACTGCTTAGCCAGAACTTTGATGTAATCATATCCACACAAGACTGATCAAGTTCATGAGAATGCAATCTTTTCTGGGTCTACATTTGTGTTTTAAACTGTGTGGTCCTCTGGGATTTTTTTTGTAGCATATACAATAGGTTAAGTGGTGTGTAGTTTGTGTCTGCATGAAATATTGCTTTGTGTAATGATGATGAATGCTGTTTAATGTGTAAGAATTTTATTAAATTATTAATAATTAAATTATTGTATAAATTAATTAGACCTATAAGACCCCTTACTTTCTGAGCTCATGGAACTGTGAGTCATTCTATGGCTGCTTGTGGTGGTGTTGTTTGTGTTTTAGGAGTACAGTGGAACATCGGTTTGCGATCATAATTCGTTCCGGAAACGTGCTTGCAGTCCAAAGCACTCGTGTATCAAAGAGAATTTCCCCATAAGAAATAATGGAAACTCAGACGATTCATTCCACAATCCAAAACTATTCATATAAAAATGATTAATACAAAATATAAAGTAAAAATACATAAAACAAATTAACCTGCACTTTACCTTTGAAAAGAATCATGGCTGGTGTGAGTGACTTTCTAAACTCTTGTGGAATTCCACCCAACGGGACAACACACAGAAGAGAGCCCCGAAGCAATTACAGTCTTCCAGTGCTGTAGCAGTTCACCGTAAAAGCGAATCTGAAAAGATCGCGGAAATGTTATAAGCGCCTGCCGTCAATGGGTGATCCAAGGAACAAGGAACATTATAAATACGCAGGGCACAGTATTGCTTGGCCACAGCCATGTCTGACTACTGTGTCTGTGTATAGGAGAGCGGCAGATCCCGCTACAATAAATAACTGCGCTGTTGCTGTTTCAAGTTGAATAAATCTGGTGGTGCTAAAGTACTGAGACCCTGCTTCGTGTTTTGTGCTGTAGCAGTTCACCGTAAAAGCGAATCTGAAAAGATCGCGGAAATGTTATAAGCGCCTGCCGTCAATGGGTGATCCAAGGAACAAGGAACATTATAAATACGCAGGGCACAGTATTGCTTGGCCACAGCCATGCCTGACTACTGTGTCTGTGTATAGGAGAGTGGCAGATCCCGCTACAATAAATAACTGCGCTGTTGCTGTTTCAAGCTGAATAAATCTGGTGGTGCTAAAGTACTGAGACTCTGCTTCGTGTTTTGGGGTGCAAGACGGGGACTCGCACGTCACAGAGCACACACACAGTCGCAATGCTGTAGTAAACTGTATACGCGCGTACGGATGTTGACTATATGAGTGAGGCACGCCGACTAAGACAGAGAATAGGAGACGATTACCCACAATCCCGCAGCAAGAGAGAGAGAACCACCATCAGCTCAGCTGTGATCACATGATGCTCAGCAGACAAAGCGTGTACATACGACTCGTATTGCAAGACCTCGCTCATTTATTAAGTCAAAATTTATTAAAAATTTTAGCTCGTCTTGCAAAACACTCGCAAACTGAGGTTCCACTGCAGTGTTCGTGTATTTCTTTGGGGCTGTTTTTGGGTCTTTTTCGGACCAATGCATAACTGTGAAGTCATACATGAATATTGGTATAATGTATGTATTGATGGCTCTAATTATATGGCATGCCTGTAGGTGTGTTTTGAGTATTTGTGAAAGATGCAATTCAATATATATATTTTGTGTAAAGGTATATTAAATTTATGTTGTTATAAGTAGGCTTTGGAACACAAGGTATTTGTATAGCTCACCATCTGCCATGGCTTCGATCCAGTTGCTATTTTTAAAAGTATAACTACCCTCTCTGAGGATTCCTTTTTCTACATGTTTTACATTTGTCCAGTCCAAACTCCATATGTATGTCTTGTGAATATGTTTCAATTATTTTCTATTAACTTTTTTAAATTATTTGTTTGTTTTGGAACATATATTCATGTTATCCATATAAAACAGATTTGAGCGTGTTGTTGGTGTTGGGTTTTGACTTTGTATCCATATTGCGTATTGTATAATCTGTCTGATAACGAGTTGAGAGTGAGGCAGAACTAGAGAGGGCTAAGTGAGTCTTCCTTTTCAGATACCTTGTCTTCTTTAAACTGAGTCTCTGTGTGTTAATGTGCTGTTGATATATACATGTCGTGTTGCTCCCCATTGTCCCATTAGCATCTGTAGGGAGTGAATGAATCAGAAGTGTACATAGTATAAGTGTAATATTTGTACTAGCTATGTGTGTGAGACACTCTCCAATGCTTTTTTGTAATCAATTAATCATGTGTGTACAGTTCTGTTTATTATTTATTTATTTATTTTTTGCATGCCTGCTGGAGTACCACAGAGGCAATAACAAGCTGTTCCTTGTAACCTATGTGATGCCTTTTGGCAACCTTTTGTTGCTCTGTAATTATTATCATTTTAATCATTTATCATTTTAATGATCATTACAATTTTGTGCGGTTTCTCACAGTCATTGCCATGTTGTTGTTGGTTGTCATGCTGCTTACTAGCACCTGATCTAACACACTCACCATTATATGTTAACAACCAGAAAGGCAATCATCGAAG
Organism: Erpetoichthys calabaricus; assembly: GCF_900747795.2. Lineage (NCBI taxonomy): Eukaryota > Metazoa > Chordata > Cladistia > Polypteriformes > Polypteridae > Erpetoichthys > Erpetoichthys calabaricus. The sequence goes on along the minus strand of NC_041409.2, from coordinate 8,490,701 downwards.
TGACACCACTATATAAGATGGTGGCATCAATACTTTGTTATCCTAATTCTGGGTTGAAGAAGCATTCAAAAACAAAGTTCTAGTTAGGGAGAGTCTCTTTTCTTTGTAGTATTCTTTGGTAATAGTCTTTCTTCTCCTGTTTTGACTTTTGATTTTGGTTTGGATCATCATTTTAACAAATGTTATTGCTGATGGCCTCTTGCCTATTTAAGCACAACATCCTCACTAATTTCCTTTTGCTAAAACTCAATTTCTCTGTCAAATATTCTCTCAAATGCTTGACACTTTGCTCTTAGCTGAGAACTTCTCATCAAATGTTTCCTTCTGACGTTCTCTATGTCCTGTTTGTCAAGTTGACCTTTTCAAATGTGACATCGCAAATGTAACAGGTGGTACCTTGTTAATGCTAATATAAAGTCAATCCTTGCAGTAACACAGACAGAGCATCTTTCTTTTATGGTTTTAAACAATTGTTTAACATTATTTTATCAAGTGAGCCAAAAAGAAATGAAGAAGATCTCCAAGGTCATTATGTTTTTTTGCTTTCTTTGAAGTCATTTGAGCATTTTTGTTTCCCAAAATCTTACACGTAATTTCACAGTCAAATTTAACATGGCATAATAAGTTCAGAAGCACTAGATGTTAAATAATAAGTGACAGTTTTACTTTTTTCTTCATTTTATGCATGTAATGTACATTTTACCACTCCTCTGTGTTGACACCCAGGCAGAAGAGCTAAAATTTTTCAAAATTAAATTTTAATTTGTAATCATATATGCTGCTGGGTTAATATGAAGTATTGAAGTATTGCTTTCATGAAAAAAAATCCACTCAACTGAAAAGCATGTTTTGATTATTGGACAGATCTGTTTCCATGGGTTTTGGTAAAAGATTTAGTGGAAACTAACTTGGGATCAAACTGCCCGTATGAAATTTTATGTCCAAATTGCACTTATTAGTCCTAAAATTTGATAAGTTTTGGGTGAATTCTAGCTATTCAGCATCAAGTTTTAAAAGTTTACACCTTTTAAAGTTAAATCAACAACAGCCAAAGCACTGTTCAGAAGTTCAAATAATTTGACATATTTATTCAATACTTTGAAAGATTGTTTTTTTCTGAATTTTTGAATATAATACAAATCTTGAGCTTTGAGTTGTTAAAGTTTGCAATTTTCAGAGGCAATATTCACAGGAGCTAAACTCTAATTACAAAGAAACATTGATTGCATTTTATGCCTTTAAGAAATTACCACATTAGACTATCCTACTAGGTAAACTAAAAAGTGAAAAATATAGTGGTATTGCATCCTGCAAATATGTTGGTAAATTCCAACCATATGTTGTACATCAGTTATAAATATGGAGAAAGTCACAAGCCAGACACATTATATTTTATAAAATTCTTATTTGAAATCAAGATTATTGAAAGGGCAGCACGGTGGTGCAGTGGTAGCACTGCTGCCTCGCAGTTAGGAGACCTGGGTTTGCTTCCCAGGTCCTCCCTGCATGGAGTTTGCATGTTCTGCGTGGGTTTCCTCCAGGTACTCCGGTTTTCTCCCACAGTCCAAAGACATGCAGGTTAGGTGCATTGGCAATTCTAAATTGTTCCTGGTGTGTTCTTGGTGTGTGTGTGTCCTGTGGTGGGCTGGCGCCCTGCCTGGGATTTGTTCCCTGCCTTGTACCCTGTGTTGGCTGGGTTTGGCTCCAACAGACCCCCATGACCCTGTAGTTAGGATATAGCGGGTTGGATAATGATTGGATGGATTATTGAAAGCTGCACCCCACTCTGGCAGCATCATTATTTTGCCAGTCCATTTCGGGGGCATATGCACTCTCTGTTAAGTTACAGCCAGGTTTTATTCCCTAGTTTATGTTTATTTTTTGCTTTATTAATATGTTTGTCAGTTTTGAATGATTATTTCTCATGTTTTAGTGTTATTTATATTAATTGTGTTAATTACATGTTAATGAAGCACTACCAGTCATATGATCTGTCGATTAAATAGAACAAATGTAAAAATATTTAAATTCTGTTACCCTCCACATACCAGCGTCTTTCCTCAGTATTGTCATATGTCTAAACCTTTCTTGCCTGGCGCTGGCACTCTCAAGCACGTTCGGTATTAAGTCTGCATTTCTGACTCTATCATTTCAAGGCGGCATGCTCATGTTCTGTCTACTTTTTGACTGCCTTCAATGGTAGATGGTCCCTCATTACCCATTGTGAAAACATCATTCATATTCTTGCAAATACTTCTCGTCCTTGATGGTGACTCTCAGCATGCCTCCTATGCCTTTTCTCCTTCTTGTGTGTCTCATACTCACAATTCTACATTTAAACTGACAAATCCCATCAAAGCCAAACTGGCCAATCAGACAGCTCTGAGAGACTGTACACATACGCAGACCTTAGCGCTTTATTTTATAGTAGTTGTCTTTAACTATGCAGCCACTACATGTACTTTCTTGGTGGAACCCTACGAGGCAGGTTCACTCTAATTTCACAGCTGCAGTGTCCCCCCCTTCTGACTTTATACGTCTGCCAGAAAGATAAATCAGAAGAGGAACATTGAGCTAGGACTGGAGTGTATTGTAAGTGTTGATTTTACATTTGGATTTTCCTGCTTATTGGATTTATTTCCTTCAGTCTTTGGCGTATGCTCATTGGATTATCTTTTGGAAATGGTTTCCTTTTCAGACACACCATTTTTGCTCTTTAAGAGTATTTTTATCAAAATTGTTTTGTTTTTGTGATCTCAATTTTTGTTAATAAACTCAGTTGTATACTAAAGATTCTAAGTTTACTTTTGTTTAACGATTCGGAGTTTTTATGGATTCTCTTGTAAACCATTATTTGTGAATTCTGAGAATTGATTACATTTTTGAACTTATAAAGCAAGCTCCTCATCTTTAGGCCTGTGTAGGTTATAATCTGCAGATAACAGTTTGGGGGACTTGTTGCCTTAAAGGAAGCGTCTTCTGAGCAAAGTAGTGAAGGTCCTGGCCTGCTGTCGTAGCCTTTTTTTAGATCTCCAAATCATAACACTCTCATGCATAGAGGGATAGTTTGGGATAGAGGAAGAAGGTTGGGGTATCTGGGGAAACTCAATACAGAGAGTGATTAAGTAAAGAGTAATAAGAGATAAATGATTTTCATTTGGGATTTTACTTTTCAAAGATGTACCTGAGGAGATAAGTGAACCAAAAAGAAAAGATTTTCTTTTCTGGAAAGAAAACAAGAATTTGGCTTTAGGTAACCTGCTTAGCACCCAATAGTCTATTTCAATGCCAAAAGTACAACTTCATCAGAGTTTTCTCAGCTCACAACTTGCCTCAGTGAAATTAAAACCTGGATGGAGCAGAACTCTTTAAAATTAAACTGCCACAAAACTGAACTCCTGCAAATTGGCACTAAAGCGCTGCTTAAGAAAATGAGCTCCTTTTCAGTCACTCTTGACAGAGATCTCATCAGACCTTTTTCTGATGGAAGGAATCTTGGTGTCATTTTTGATTCCTCCCTTTCTTATTCCACCCACATAAATCACATTAAGAAACTTTCTTACTTTCATCTCCGTAACATATCCCATGTTCGCTCCTTCCTCTCCTTTTCTAACGCTGAGAAACTTGTCCATGCTTTTATCACATCCCACATCGATTATTGTAACTCACTGCTGGCAGGTGCCCCTTCTAATCTTACATCACAGCTCCAGTTGATTCAAAACTCTGCTGCAAGAGTCCTTACTCGAACCAGGAGCAGTGAGTGCATCACACCCATCCTGCTTCGCCTTCACTGGCTTCCTGTGTCTTATAGGATTGAATATAAAATTTTATTAATAACCTACAAAGCTTTAAATGGCCTTGCATCAAACTACATCAGTGACCTCCATCACTATGCTCCTGTCCGCCTACTAAGGTCCTCTGATTCTGGTAATCTTGTTGTGCCTCACACTAACCTGCACTCTATGGGTGGCAGCACGTCCTTCAACTCCATAGCGCCCAGACTTTGGAATGACATCCCGAAATTAATTTGATCAGCTGACTCCATTCATTCTTTTAATAAACAACCTAGAGAAAAGCCAAGCAAAATGACACCTTTTATTGGCTAACTAAAGAGATTACAATATGCAAGCTTTCGAGGCAACTCAGGCCCCTTCTTCAGGCAAGATGTCCCTGAGTTGCCTCGAAAGCTTGCATATTGTAATCTTTTTAGTTAGCCAATCAAAGGTGTCATTTTGCTTGGCTTTTCTCTACATTCATACTGGCTAACACGGTACAACACCCTAGTAGTACAAAAAACAACCTAAAAACTCATCTATTTAGGAAGGCGTTTGACTTAACTTAACATTCTGCCCTTTCTTTCAGTTTACTTCTCTGTCCAGGTGCTCGGGATAATTTATGCGTCTGTTATATACAATACAATACAATACAATACAATATAATACAATACAATTTATTTTTGTATAGCGCAAAATCACACAGAACGTGCCGCAATGGGCTTTAACAGACCCTGCCTCTTGACAGCCCCCCAGCCTTGACTCTCTAAGAAGACAAGGAAAAACTCCCAAAAAACCCTTGTAGAGAAAAATGGAAGAAACCTCGGGAAAGGCAGTTCAAAGAGAGACCCCTTTCCAGGTAGGTTGGGCATGCAGTGGGTGTCAAAAGAAAAAGGGGTCAATACAATACAATACAATACAATACAATACAATACACAGAATAGAACAAATCCTCAATACAGTATAAAAATAAAAATTTTAGAAGTACAGAGCAGAATTTAACAGTAGATGATATCACATAATAAGATTTGGATCATTTTAGACTCCTGGAGACCTCATCCATCAAGCCTGCCTCCCCCATTTGGCCATTCCACGGCTGAAACAGCGCTGGGCCAGCCAATCCGATGAAAAGACCCCTCTTTCCCACGATTCCTGCGATCCTCCATCAGGGATGACTTTACCTTATGCAGGCAAAACAACTTGACAGGTGGGCCTGTCACAAATTAGCTTATTTGTTAGGTTTTTCTTTTAGTATTGAATTTAGTATTTTACTCTGGTTTATTGTCCTTTATTTTATTTAATGTTTTGTTATCGTTTCATTGTTCTATTCAGGAAAACATTTGTATCCAATGTTACATATACCCTGCTGTTTTTTTCTAAGACTCTGTGAAGCGCCTTGAGCATGGGAAAGGCACTATATAAATAAAATGTAGTATTATTATTTAGTCTACTGAGTATTTAGCACATTCCAGATTAATACATTTACAAGTCACACAATTAACAATGTGGTTCTCTGTAATAATGGAAACCCATTTTGCCTTTAAGGTAAAAATGTTTTTGACCATCAAGGAGAGTTTATTAGCGTAAACAGGTGCCATCTGAAAGATCACATTGGGTTCTTAGCAGGAGTAAAGGTAGCCAGTCAAAAAGAGAGGATATACAGGATGAAAATGAGAGTGAGGCAGGCCATTGGTAGAATATCCAACCCTTACTTCACTAACACCTACACAAGACAGGCAGCCATATTATGCTGTTCTGAACTGTAGGCCTTTATTCCCTCTTTTGAATTGAATGAAACCCTTCTGCCTTGTTCTGAAATGCCTGCATCAGTTTCTATAGCTCAGAGTTGCTACTTAAGTAAATATATATATATGTATATATTTTTTCTTTCCATGCTTATTTGTAAATGTACAAACTGACTGCCAAAATAGCTGAACACCCATGTCCAAGACTACTAGCCATAGTCATTCACTAGCAGAAGCTGAGCCACACGAACACAGCTCCCTTCAATCCAAAAGTGACATTTTCAGATGAACCATTCAACTGCTTAGCATAAAAGAAAGATTATCCTTCATCAACATTCAGGCTGTCTTAGTTTTATAGGAAAAAAGGTGATTCTGTGTTCTATTGAAAGCCTTTATTTATTCTCAAAGCAGCCAATGTGTAAAATAATTTATCTGCAGCACGTTCAAGCTTCAGAAGAAGGGCCGCACTCAAAATGTTAAAAGCCCCACCGAACTGCTTCAGTAATCTAATGGCAAGAATAGTCGGCAAAGTGCATTTGCTTTTTGAAATGAAGAATGCATTTCACAATAAATGACTTTCTATTTCAGTGTTATTATTGGCTTTTATTTTTCGATGAGTGTTACAGTATGGCAGTTAGTGTTGCACTTTCATACTCAGGATCAGAACTTGGAAATAACACACAGCACAGAATAGGCAGAATTTCTTTCAGTCAATGTGAATCCATTGCACTTTCCTATCCAAACAGGACTACCACTTCATCCGAGCAGCTCATATGGACAGTGTGCAAGGATGCACTGTTCCTTAGCCTTCTGCTCAACTTCCTAATCCAGGCTGGTCACTGGGGGGTGTGGGGGGGCTACCTTTATCTGTTTTGATGCTAGTTTCTATCATTCTAGTGTGTCATAATTTACCTAGACTTTCAAAAAGCATCTGATACAGTCTTACACGAAAGATTAATTCTGAAATTGGAAGTGTAGGCATCAGAGGTAACCTACGAAACTCAATCTCTTGTTGGTTAACCAGCATGAGACAAAGAGTACAGATGAGAGGAGAATGCTCCATAAGGAGTGATGTCATCAGCCGCAAAAAACTAAAAAAGAGCTGGACAACCTTCAGAACTGGGTGAACACTTGGAAAATACAGTTTAAAGTAGAATAGTGCAAAGTGCTACACTTGGACAAAAGGAACATCAATTATAAATACAAGAGACACTGCCATACAGGAAGTGACCTCTAAAAAGGATTTAGGGGGTTATGCTGACACAACATTTTCATCGATTAAGCAATGCAGAGAAGCAATTAAAAAGGCAAATAGATTATTAGGTTATATCATAAAAGCTGTTGAATTTAACTCAAGAGATATTATGCGGAGTCCTGTGTGCAGTTCTGGTCACCACTCTACATGAAAGACATAGCAGCACTTGAAGCTGTGAAGAGGAGAGCAACCAAGTGCATCATGGGACTTAAGGACGTGTGACTAAACCTGTTTAGTCTCGAGCAGAGGAAACTGCTCCAGGTCTTCAAAATCCTCAAAGGCATTGATAAAGTAGATCCATTGACATTCTTTCAACTTAAGGGTGAATCAGTTACTCAAGGATATCAGTGAAAATGAAAGGGAAGTGCATTTAAGACTGAAGCCAAGAAGCACGTCTTTACACAAAGAGTTCTGCTATTAGCTAAGCAAACAGGCTTTAACAGACTGAACGGTTTCCTCTCAAATTTCTTATGTTCTTATGTAGTATCTGGTGTTAAGTAGCAACTCTAAATTGCCAAAACTTCTACACACTGTGGCAATAAAAAATTAAACACAGACTCAGAGCTTGTGGGTTAAATTCTATAACTTCTCAGCATCGTGTTAAAACACAATTTTGGTCTGAAATATATACAGTCATATGAAAAAGTTTGGGAACCCCTCTTAATTCTTTGGATTTTTGTTAATCATTGGCTGAGCTTTCAAAGTAGCAACTTCCTTTTAATATCTGACATGCCTTATGGAAACAGTAGGATTTCAGCAGTGACATTAAGTTTATTGGACTAACAGAAAATATGCAATATGCATCATAACAAAATTAGACGGGTGCATAAATTTGGGCACCAAAAACAGAGATATGACATCAATACTTAGTTGAGCCTCCTTTTGTAAATATAACAGCATCTAGACTCTGTCCTCCTATAGCCTTTGATGAGTGTCTGGATTCTGGATGGAGGTATTGTTGACCATTCTTCATACAAAATCTCTCCAGTTCAGTTAAATTTGATGGCTGCCGAGCATGGACAGCCTGCTTCAAATCATCCCATAGATTGTCGATGATATTCAAGTCAGAGGACTGTGATGGCCATTCCAGAACATTGTACTTCTCACTCTGCATGAATGCCTTTGTAGATTTCGAACTGTGTTTTGGGTCATTGTCTTGTTGGAATATCCAACCCCTGCGTAACTTCAACTTTGTGACTGATGCTTGAACATTATCCTGAAGAATTTGTTGATATTGGGCTGAATTCATCTGACCCTTGACTTTAACAAGGGCCCCAGTCCCTGAACTAGCCACACAGCCCCACAGCATGATGGAACCTCCACCAAATTTAACAGTAGGTAGCAGGTGTTTTTCTTGGAATACGGTGTTCTTTTTCTGCCATGCAAAGCGCTTTTTGTTATGACCAAATAACTCAGTTTTTGTCTCATCAGTCCAAAGCACTTTGTTCCAAATTGCATACAACAAGCGACTCTGTTTGTGGCGTGAGTGCAGAAAGGGCTTCTTTCTCATCACTCTGTCATACAGATGTTCTCTGTGCAAATTGTGCTGAATTTTAGAACGATGTACAGATGCACCATCTGCAGCAAGATGTTCTTGCAGGTCTTTGGAGGTGATTTGTGGGTTGTCTGTAACCATTCTCACAATCCTGCGCATATGCCGCTCCTGTATTTTTCTTGGCCTGCCAGACCTGCTGGGTTTAACAGCAACTGTGCCTGTGGCCTTCCATTTCCTGATTCCATTCCTTACAGCTGAAATTGACAGTTTAAACCTCTGAGATAGCTTTTTGTAGCCTTCCCCTAAACCAGGAGACTGAACAAGCTTTGTTTTCAGATCTTTTAAGAGTTGCTTTGGGGATCCCATGCTGTCACTCTTCAGAGGAAAGTCAAAGGGAAGCACAACTTGTAATTGACCACCTTAAATCCCTTTATATCTCATGATTTGACACACCTGTCTATGATGTTCAAGGCTTAACGAGCTCATCAACCAATTTGGTGTTGTAAGTAATCAGCATTGAGCAGTGACAGGCATTCAAATCAGCACAATTACAAGGGGACCCAAATTTCTGCACAACCAGTTTTCCACATTTGATGTAATTTCATAAAACTAAATACTGCTTTACTAAAAATCTTTGTTTGGAAAACACCACAGGACTCAGATGTTCCTAGGAAATGAAAGACATACCACTGTTATCTTTTTTGTTGAAAGTAAATTATTATGCATGCTGAGAGGGGTTCCCAAACTTTTTCATATGACTGTAAGAAGAGTAGACACCTCCAGTAAAGAAGCTGAAAAGAGATGCAAGACCATCACACAGATGCACACATCCATATACTGCATGAGCAATTCAGGTCAGCCATTCCTCCTAAGAGCTATGCAGGGGAGACATTGAACCTCCAAAGAAGTAGAAGAGAACATGAAAAGAACATGGAAATCCTATGCCGATGGAATCTCAACTGAAAGCTGACTGAGATGCTACTGCTGTAAGGTGGCATAGCAAGTCATTGCGTCAGTGTGCAACACACATTCACTGGTAAATGTTGCACTGTTAAAAAAGGAGTGAGCCCATTACAATGATGGAGTGACATATACACCAGAGGTGTGGGAAGTGTGATGTCATCAGTGCTACTGTATAAATCTTAGCATAAGCATTCCCAATTCATCTGAGTTTGGTGTGTGTGAATCTTTGAAGTAAAACTTTTTCTGGTTAACAAACTTCTCATTGGCATTACAGTCTTTGATTTTTGATTAATATTCTTAGCTTGACTACGGTTTGGTTAGATTTTTTGCTAACAACTCCTGCTTGTTTTTCTGACTATATTTCATTTCCCGATCCTTTTCATTAAATGTTTTCACTGTCTCTTGCTGGAGCAGAACAACAGGTAGAAAAAGGCAAGTGTTATATTTATAAAAAGTAATCAGGAAAAGGACAAAGCAAAAGGAACAGGGAAAATTATTGTCTTAGAACACACAGAGGTAAGAGCACCAAAAGAATGAAACAAAACTGTCAAAGCCAAAATGGTTAATAAAAGTTGTAGTCAAAGTATTTATTACAAAAGGTCCGCAAGTTAACTTGTTTCTCTTTCTCATAATTAAAGGTAACATTTGCGGTTTGTTTATGAAATCACTCCAGTGCTCAGATGCATGCTGCTAGGTGCTGCCTTCTTTTATTTATGGAGTATGATAATCTCCACTTCACATGATCAGTCATAGCATTTACAGAATTTACAATGAACTGCTCACCCAATATAATAGTATTAAGAAAATGTGACTGAAAAAATAACAAAATTGAAGTACATGAACAAAACTGTCAAAAAGATACTGGACACGTCAAAATGAAGATTCGTCACACCAGGATAAGAAAAAGAAAATGCAAATTTAAAAACAGGATAGGTGAATAAATAAATTAATAATAACAGTAATAACAGGTATGCCTTACCAAACAAAAACACATGATGACTTATGATCCTAAGCACTCTATAATGAGAGAAAACACTGTCAAGACCAATGTAGTTGCAGTATATGTAATTAGTAAAATTTGTTTTTATATTTATTTATTGATTTATTTAATGAATGGCTATGTACCAGCAAACAGTTTCTTGCAGTTGCGCATTACTCCAGATACATGCTTTTTTTTAATTTAATATGATGTATCACATCTAACATATCTTCACGACTTCTGGAGATTATGAAAGCCCATAAATACAAAAGAGAAAGATATACAAAAAAGCAACAAAAGCAATATTGCACTACAGAGCCAAGAAAACACACAACAAAGCAATAAATTTATAAAACTGCTTTTCTTCTCTACAGCTACAGAGTGACCTACTACCAGGAGTCAGACTCTAGTTATTGTCCGTGAGCCACGTCTTACCCAGCTTTCTGACACTACATTTGTGTTTACTTTTTTTCTCAATAACTGCTTATGGTGCTTTTCATTCCATATTGTTAGCTACATATGACAGGTGTCTAATCACATTTATAGCTAATCTAACCTAGACAGAGTTAAAACATGCGACTACTCTACTCAGTTTTATTAAGAGACTGAGAACTTTTGAAATTTACAGATAATTGCACACATGTTTCTTTAAATTGGGCAGTGAGCAAACACACAATGGAATGCATGCCAGCAATTTCATGAAGAACAACAGCAACTTGTACTACACTCGACAATATAAAATCTACCCAGAAGAAAAAAGTACATAAGGATCTAAAAATATCAGGAGCGAAAACCTTTTTCAAATAAAAAGCACACAGTTCACACCCTAAAGCCTGTTAAAACATAACAGTTAAGGATACAAACTTTGCTGCTGTAAAGTCCAAATTGCACGCTATGATAACACAACGATTAGTCTTCCAACTGTCCCACTGAAACACTCTGTTCGCCGAATTTTTGTTCCCAACAGAAATCTTGCTTCTTATCCGCTGGCTTCGCTTGATCCTCTTGTGAGTCTTCCCTCTCTTGCTGGGCCCAGCGTCTGTCTGGTGGAACCGTCTCTTCCTCCATGGAGGTAGGTGTGGCTGTCCATGTGCCTCGTGTCTTGCCAGCCACATACCTTCATCTGCCTGTGAGCCCCTGTTCGCTGTGGTCTTGACAGTGTTCTCAGTGGACCATCCCTATCTCTACACCACTTGCACACCACCCACTGCCCAGAAGCATATCTGCTTCAGTCTCTGCCTACACCAACATGACGATGGATTAAACAGCAGTACATAACACTTTCCTGGGCTTGACATATAATGTAAATGCCAGTTAGCTAAAATATGAAAAACGTTTCTGTTTTAACAATGTGTTTACACAGATTATTGTAGAAACGGAACACACATGAAATGCGTGTGTTCCAAATAATGATCTATTATTTCCACTCTAAAACTCCAGCACTTCACTCCCAGATAATCAATCAAGGCACGAGCTGGGAGAACTTTGTGCACGTTCTGCGACTGTGGGGGGATGGAATAGTAGGCTGCTTGCTGCTTGTCTTTATCGGCACATTTACAGGACAAAAGACGCTGACGGAGAGGTGCGAATAGATTTAAGGTGGGCCAGATCTACGAGTTTTTTCGTAGGCTCTGGTAATTCTAATGTTAAGCAGTTCAAACTTCCAAGCAAGTGACTCTTTTGCATGACAGATAAATATCTACGTCCTGTAGACAGCCATCACAATAACCAGTAACAGGCTTATTCAGGACATTTGCCTTTTCAATTATTACCTATTTATTATGGTCTCAGAAAAGGGTGCCTATTGTCCCTTCAATAATTGGCCTTTTATATTTATTATTTACATGTATTTTTTTGCCTAAGAGAAAAATAAAACCACTCATTGTACAAAAGAAAAAGTTCCCCTGTGATATGCAGACATGGACCCTTTGTGATTTTTAAATCTCTACTACCCTTTCCATGATGGACCTTTGCACACAAATATCTGTGTTGATCAGGTTGATTATAAATGAGCACTTCTTATTCATTAGAAATCAGAAATTTCATAGAAAATCAGTTTGAAAACAAATTATTTCAGCATTTCCCAGTCCATGTTCTTGTAAACTTCACCACTGGCTGGTTCTCATTGCAGTAGAGCTCTTAATCACTGAGTAAAACAATAACATGAATGAATTAACTGGCAGCGACTGGAAATGTCAGGTGAACAAGAATGATATCTGTATAGCTTAGCATAGCAAGTTAACACGCATGGATTTGAGAATGATAGCCTTTTGCATTGGTGATTGCTCACTGAAGCTGCAGTGACTGGGAAGTGGCATTTCAGGTAATTCACTACTGCATGAGGCTGTCTTCTCAAGCTTCACATTCTTTTTTTGCCTTTGTTTATTTAAGAAGGCACAGCCTGTGACAATACATTCATTTTTATTATTTCCTCTGATTTGGAAATATAACATTATAGCACAACACTACTAATTTATACAAATAAATATAGCATGTAGACTACAAGTCCAAGGAGGTTTTGCTCAAGCTTTATAATACATCGGTGAGGTCTCATCTGGAGTACCATGTGCAGTTTTGGTCTCCATGCTACAAAAAAGCACATAGCAGTGCTGGAAAAAGACCAGAGAGGAGCGACTAGGCTGATTCCAGGGCTACAGGGGATGAGTTTTGATTAAAGATTATAAGCTGAGCCTTTTAAGTTCATGTAAAACGCATGAGGAAGATGGAAGTGTTTAGGAGAATTAGTACAGTCGATCAAGATGCTACTTTAAAATCAGTTCATCAAGACCATGGGGACACAGTTGGAATTTTGTTAAAAGTTTTACCCCGTTGGACATGCTCTATCTCTCAGGGGTGGGGGTCGACTTGTTCTTCAATCCTATTTTTTGTAAAAATTGATCGATTTATATGAATGATTACAATAAAATTAATACAATTTTAAAAAAACTACATTTTGCACAAACTTTAGGAAGTTTTTCCTTCACACAGAGAACCATAGATACATGGAAGTTACCAAATAGTGTGGTAGACATAAGGACTTTAATGCCTTTCAATACTCATCTTGATGTTATTTTGGAAGAATTAAGTGGATAGGACGGGCAAGCTTTGTTGGGTTGAACAGCCTGTTCTCATCTGGACTGGTCCTAATGTTTGAACATAGCAAGTACTATAGCATGCTTCAAAAGCACTCCATGAAACGTAGTATTCAACCCCCAGAAAAACAGCAGCGCTTTATGTCTAAAATGGTTCTTTGTATGAGATAAAATAGCAAGTAAAATAAAAAGGTTTAGCACAATCCTGGCATGTTTACTATAGAATTACATTAATTAGTTCCTGCCAGGTACTGAAAAATGTTATGTGCAGATCCTCATAAAAAGTAGTTGATTATTTCTAATTTCAGCTAATACAGAACATTTCTTCTCCACCAAGTTGGTGTGGATGTTGCGTAAAAAATGTTTTCAGGCAGGTAGCATGGTTTAGGATATTACAAACAATTTTTCATATCACACTTTTATTCCAGGGTGGCACAGTGGTAGCCCTGCTGCCTCACAGTAAGGAGACCTGGGTTTGCTTCCCGGATCCTCCATGTGTGGAGTTTGCATGTTCTCCCCGTGTCTGTGTAGGTTTCCTCCCACGGTCCAAAGACATGCAGGTTAGGTGGATTGGCGATTCTAAATTGTCCCTAGTGTGTGTCCTGTGGTGGGCTGGCGCCCTGCCGGGGATTGGTTCCTGCCTTGCGCCCTGTGTTGGTTTGGATTGGCTCCAGCAGACCCCTGTGTTAGGATATAGCAGGCTGGAGACTGACTTTTATTCCATCTTGTACTACTGTAGATATTACTGTTAAGGCATTTGGAGTGATTTCAAATCCAAGAGTATCCAAAAAATACTGGATACAAAAATATTTGCCCACAGTGGTTTAAAGTGGAGGATATTCCCAAAACATGTGACCTATCGATGTGGGCCCTTAATGAGATCATTCTCAGGTTGGACCTTGCCCTGGGCACATTTCAAAACAGTGTGCGTGATCAACAAACAATTTTTAGTTGACTTAGTTTGTATTTTATTAGTGGTAACATGCCATTCCTTTTCTGGAATTTCAGTTTAGAGATCTCGTTCCATTCATTCCCTAAATTCATGAAGGGAAATATTCCTTAAACTGTTTCCATATACTCTGGAGAGGCTGTTTGAATTTTCTTCCACATTAGGCTGTATTATCTCAGGGATAGATTTACTGTAGGTGAAAGGTGTGAGAAATTGGGAAGAGTGCTTTTAGTGCAGTTTCTAATTTGAATATACTGTACAGTGGTGCTTGAAAGTTTGTGAATCCTTCAGAATTTTCCAGATTCCTGCATAAATATGACTTAAAACATCATCAGATTTTAACACAAGTCCTAAAAGTAGACACGGAGAACCCAGTTAATCAAATGAGACAGAAATATCATACTTGTTCATTTATTTATTGACCTCCAAAAATGTGTATTTACAATTATTTAGCTTACTGTAAGAAATCTTGTCATGTATAGTTTGCTCACCTCTTTGGCAGATTTCTTTGCTAAATAAATGAAAAACAACACCCATTTAAAGTTTTTTGTTTAGTTTCTGAATATGCATTTTTTACAGTGTTGAAAGTATTCGATCAATTAAAAGGTGTGCTACCATTATTGTAAAACTCTTAATCAGAGTATCATTCAGCAGTTAAACTCTTACTGGTCTATTTATGATGATTTATGATAGGAACATCTGTTAAAAGACATAAATAATGTAAAGATTGATGATTTGATTGATTTTTGCACTGAACTATTTGAGCCAATTATTGTGAAGGAGTGCAGCAAAAAAAAAGGAGATAATTTCTATCGCTGTGAATTCTGGGGGTACTGATTTTCATATTTATCTTGTCCACAACTCTCTAAAGCTCAAGCACAAAAAACAGCTGACGTGATGACACTTACGTTCACAACTAAGTTCTTAAAAAAAATGTAAAAAGTCTTCCCACTTTGCCCTATTGACAGGAGCCACTGCCACAACACGCTAACAGAAGTGTGGTAGCTGCAATTCAAAATACGCTCAAGCCTATTCAAGCTCCGGATCTTATTTCATGATATTAAATTGAACTTTTCTTTAGGACAGATCACCCCAGCCCAATGAGCCTTTTTTTCTGAACGCTGGTATTTTCCCTCAGCATGGACCATTTAAGCAAAACAACTAACTGCAGTTCGCTTCAAAACTTGGAGGTACAATCCTTGTTAACACTGCAACAGGAGCTGTTACACTAGAGAGACTTTTATAATAATATTATCATATCTGGTTGCACTGATCATTTTAAGATCATCTAAATTCATCCAAAATATGCTGCTATATTTAATGTTCAATTAACAAAAAAAAGTAAATTATGGTAGTTAACATGTCAGAGTTGTTAGCATCAAAAACATTGCCAGTGTAATGTACTGTATGTGGCTTCAATAGACTTTGACCAGGGCATGGTGGCACATTAGTTTGTGCTGTTGACTCATGGATCAAGTGTCCTGGATTCAAAGCCCACACCTTTGCAAAGGCATTTACTTTTTCTCCCTGAGTATTTTTGAGCAGACTGCTGGGTTTTTGGTCTCCCTCTCTAATCCCCCAAAATGTTCAGGTTAGATTAATTGAAGATTGCAGATTGGCACAATGTGTGTGTATGATAGTCTTACAACCTCCCCAAGGCTGATTCCTGCCTTGTGCCCAGTTCTTTTGGCATAGGCTCTGCCAAAGTAATCCTAAACTGCTTTACACATTTTATTTTCTAGGGATCTTGAGAAAGCTACTCATGCTTTTATCTTTTCTCGCCTTGATTACTGCAACTCGCTGTATTCTGGGATTAGCAAATCCCTGATACACAGGTTACAGTTGGGGCAAGAAAGTCTGACTCTGTTTCTCCAATACAGTAATCCCTCGCTACTTCGCGGTTCACTTTTCGCGGATTCACGACTTCATGGATTTTATATGTAAGCATATCTAAATATATAACGCGGATTTTTCGCTGCTTCCCGGGTTTCTGCAGACAATGCGTCTTTTTACTTCTGGTATTTGCTTCCTCAGTTGGTTTGCCCAGTTGATTTCATACAAGAGATGCTATTGGCGGATGACTGAGAAGCTACCCAATCAGAGCACGCAGTTAAGTTCCTGTGTGCTGCTGATTGGCTCAGCGACGGAGTGCTGCATTAACCAGGAAGTCTCATCTCACTCATTCAACATTAACGTGCTCTTGCTACTGCATTCAGGGGATTATCACCTTCAATCGTCATCATTTTTACTGCGCAGCATATTCATCACCATCATCACGTCATATATAGCTACGTGTACTTCGCTATACAGTAAGTGTAAACTTATCTACTGATTTCATATTGCTTAGCAGTTGTCCCTGTTATTAATAGAGTAAAGGGTGGGTTGTAAACAATACAGGGAGGGTTTAAAAACGTCCAAATACACGTTAAATAATTAAATAAATATGGTGTCCCTACTTCGCGGAAATTCAGTTATCGCGGTCGGCCTTGGAACCTATCTCCTGCGATAAGTGAGGGATTACTGTATTAGCTTCTTTACACTGGCTGCCTGTCAGTTTTCAAATTGATTTTAAAATCTTGTTGCTAGTTTTTAAATCTTTGCATGGGCTTGCTCCTGTCTGTTTATCTGAATTGTGTTCTTTACACCAGCCATCCAGAGTGCTTAGATCTTCTGGTCAGTTGTCTCTTGTTGTCCCTCGTACCAAGTGTAAAACTAAGGGGGACAGAGCGTTTGCAGCTGCTGCTCCTTGCCTGTGGGACTCTTTACCTCATCACATAAAGGAGTCGTCTATAACTGAACTGTTTAAAACAAGATTAAAGACTCATTTCTATTCACTTGCATTCCGTGACCTTCAGTAATACTGATGGTTTTCTCATTGTGATTGTGTAACATTACTTCTATTTATTATTTATCCATCTAGCCATCCATTATCCAACCCGCTGAATCCAAACACAGGGTCACGGGGGTCTGCTGGAGCCAATCCCAGCCAACACAGGGCACAAGGCAGGAACAAATCCTGGGCAGGGTGCCAACCCACCGCAGGACACACACAAACACATCCACACACCAAGCCCAATTTAGAATCGCCAATCCACCTAAACTGCATGTCTTTGGACTGTGGGAGGAAACTCACGCAGACACGGGGAGAACATGCAAACTCCACGCAGGGAGGACCTGGGAAGCGAACCCGGGTCTCCTAACTGCGAGGCAGCAGCACTACCACTGTGCCACCGTGCCGCCCCATTTATTATTTATTTTATTATTTATTTCTATTTATGTTATTCATGTTAATTGTATGTTTTTCTTTAATTTTACAGTATTATTGTAAAGCACTTTGGCCACAGCATTCCGATGTTGTTTTAAATGTGCTATATAAGTAAAGTTGACATTGACATGTTAGAGAATGTTATGTTAAATGTTGATAGAAAGGGATGAAAGTATCACTGTATTAGCCAATTAATCTTTCGGTTTTCTGCCTCATCTTTGGTGCTCATCTCCCTTCACTAGCTTTCCTTACTTTCCATTTCCACTTTTTATGTCATCTCCACGTTTTCCCTTTCATCCCCATTTAAGGACATACCTGGTAAAGGCTCAACAGTAAAGAGATGGACTTTCTATCACTATACTGTACCTTTTCAGCATACAGTTAATGTTAACCATCTTGATTTAAAGTATTGTGATGCATATTTAAAAAATGCTGAGAAAATTTGGTATCCTTCAGATGAATCTGGAAAGTAAAATTATGATTAGTGATTATGTATATTGAAAAATAAGCAGTCAGAAGGCTTTTTGATAAGCTATCACATGAAAGATTAGTTATCAAACTATCCATCCATCCATCCATTTTCCAACCCGCTGAATCCGAACACAGGGTCACGGGGGTCCGCTGGAGCCAATCCCAGCCAACACAGGGCACAAGGCAGGGAACCAATCCCGGGCAGGGTGCCAACCCACCGCAGGACACACACAAACACACACAAACACACCAAGCACACACTAGGGCCAATTTAGAATCACCAATCTACCTAACCGGCATGTCTTTGGACTGTGGTGGGAAACCGGAGCGCCCGGAGGAAACCCACGCAGACACGGGGAGAACATGCAAACTCCACGCAGGGAGGACCCAGGAAGTGAACCCGGGTCTCCTAACTGCGAGGCAGCAGCGCTACCACTGCGCCACCGTGTCGCCCGTTATTAAACTAAGAAGTGGGAATTCAAGGCATGGTCTGTAGGAAGGTACAAAATTGTCCCAAACACAGGAAGTGCAAAGGGTAATGCATGAGATGAACTTTTTTAGAATTGATGTTTAAAGAAGTGTCCCTCAGGAATGAGTGCTGAGACCATTGCTCTTTTTAATATATATATAAACTATCTGGACAAGAATGTAATCAATAAGATGGTTAAGTTTGCAGATGATACCAAACTAGGTGGAAGAGCAAATAATTTAAAATCAGTTGAATTGTAACAGAAGGACTTGGACAGCATATAGGCTTGGGCAAATTTGTGGCAGATGAAATGTTAGATTTGAATACACATTAGGAGGTCTAAAATTTAAATGTACATCTTATGAGAAGGACCTAGGAGTCAGAGTGGACTCATATCTAATTTAGACAGTGCACAGAAGTGATCGAGAAAGCTTACAGGATTTGAGGTTATATATCACGAGGTGTGGAGTACAAGTCAAGAGAGGTTATGCAGAATTTACGTATATAATACACTAGTGAGGCCTCACCAGGAATCCCGTGTACAGCTTTGGTCTCCATATTACAAAAGAGGCATAGCAGCACTACAGAAAGTCCAGAGAAAAGAGACTAAGCCGATTCTGGGTCTAAGAGGCATGAGCTATTAGGAAAGATTGATGGAGTCAAACCTTTTCAGTTTAAGCAACCGGAAATTAAGATGTGGCATAACTGAAGTATTTAACATTATGAAAGGAATTAGTAAAATAGACTCCAGTTGCTACGTGAAAAAAATTCTGCAACAAAAACACAGGACATGGTTGGAAACTTAATAAGGGCAGATTTTGTACAAATGTTTGAAAGTATTTCTTCAAGCAAAGAACCATAGAACCATAGACACATGCCACAAATCACCAGTTTGTGTGGTGGAAAGTAGGACTTAAGGGACCTTCACATCTTAAATTGATGTTATTTTGAACAATCTACGTGAATAGGAAGGATGAGCTATTTGGGCTGAACAGTCTGTTCTCATCAAAAGCTTCTAATGTTCTAGTGATTGTGAACCAAGTGCCAGAGGTAAAGAATTGATAGCCAGAAACTAGAAACGGGAAGGTAAACGTGCACTTTTGTAAACAGTGGAAGGCAGTTGGTACCTGGTTACCCTGATTTATATATTTTATTTGCAAAATATGGAGAGCCTTTCCTTTATTGGTTATAAAATTAAGATGAGATCCAATGGCAAATCCGTTTTTAAAGCCATGTCAATTTTGATCTTTCTGTGAAAAGAAGGAGATCAATATAGACAAAATAGCAAGAATCTTTTAAGGGTGAAATGAGTAGGAAGGTTAGGCTTAGCAAGGATGAGTAGGAATTAAGGATAGGATCAACGCATAAATCAAAGGGCAAAATTCATAAACTCTAAATGGGCAAAGAGCGGTAACATAAACTAAAAAAATTAGTTTGCTTAAAGAAGTGTTTTTCCTTTGTCTTTAGGCGTTTCCTTTATTAGCAAACAAAGTTCAGAAAGCTATTGACCACACAGTTTGACCTTAAATAAGATGTCTGGATGTCTTTCACACTCCAAGGCACATCATTGAAGCAAGCATACTTGTTCAGGTAATGGCATCACCAACAAATGCACTAAAAACACACTAAAACACACTAAAAAATAACTTAAAAAGTAAAAACGAAGTTTTTCTAGGTTTCTTTTAAATTCTGACATGTTAAATAATAAAGGTCTACAATGCCTCAAATTGATTTACATAAACTGGTGGACTATAATCTTCTCAAGGTATGACTCCTGGGATGTTTAGAAACACCATTAACTACAACGGGGTGATTTACTAACACCATCTGAGCAACCAAATTTGTCTTCAGGTTACATGGGGATACAGAGAGGAGAAAGCCTGTATGTCCTCAAAGAGTAAACGAAAGAAGGTCCTCTTACTTGGAATGTAACCTTCTACTGCTGAGAGGTGGAAATGGTACCCAATAAGTCATTGTACTCCCAGTTAAGTGTTTAGCTAATAAGAGAATACTACAGATCTGAATAGTTTTAGCACTTTGCGGTATTGACTTAGAAAGTAAAATGAATTAGTAGCTGATGGTTACTATGGTAAATTGTTCTGTTTCTAATTACTATAAACAAAAGTACATAAATCAGGAAATAAATGTTTCATGAGGTAACAGTAAAATGAAGCTGAAAGATTTCTTTTACACTATTTAGAAATATAGTAATGACTCACTGAATACATTGACATTTCAACAAAGGGAGAATTTTGGGAGAGTTTGAAGGCATTTAATCCAATTTATGTCCTGCCATGCCCAGGAAGCCAGTTCATAGCTGCTCATTTACAGATTCTGTAGTAGGATTTGGACTTGAGATGCCATTATCTATGGAATTATTATTTATTTCTCTGAGTCTCATGATTTTTTTAAACTTTACCGTAGGTGCATATTTTAAATGGTTTCTTTCTGAAATCAGAAATCAAACAGTTTGACTGGTTTATTATAGGCTGTAATATACTGGTAGACACAGTAAATTAGACATTTGATTTTTCAATGCTTGTGCTAATATTGTAAATGTTTATTTTCTGCATTATTCCCCGGCGCTCCTTATGAGTTGAAATCTAGCTGTCAATGACAACTGCATGGTGCTGTAGCGGCTGTGAAGTTCTTGACACTGACTAATACATTGCAATTTATTCAATATGAACTGTTATTTTCAGGCCTATCACTAATGGCTACATAATATATCACTGGAAGCCAGATATTGACAGAACCCATATCTTGGAAATGGATGCGGTTATGTTTCTAAGCTCTTCCTATATTTATTTAGTTATTTACTTGCTTGTCTGTTCAGCTATTCATCTCTAAACCCAGTTAGTATTTGGACAGCATTGGACATGAGGCAAGAACTAGCTCCAGACATGATGACAAAATCAAATTATGTCAATTTACAGTATTCAATTAACAATTATGTCTTCAGGAGGGAAAATGAAGTACACATGACAAAACTCCCAACACCCAAATGGAGGACATACAGTACAAACTCCACACATATAGATTCCTGGACATCTAAGGTATTAGAAATTACCATTGTGCCACCTTTTTAGATAGATAGATAGATAGATAGATAGATAGATAGATAGATAGATAGATAGATAGATAGATAGATAGATAGATAGATAGATAGATAGATAGATAGATAGATAGATAGATAGATAGATAGATAGATAGATAGATAGATAGATAGATAGATAGATAGATACTATTAGTTAATATATATTTATTTTCTTTTTAATGATTCGTCATGCACCCTGGCTTCTACATTTGTTGAATTAATGGAGAATGTTAAATGGTAAAAATTCTGCTTGCATAACACACTGCAGAGGCACAGGTCAAGACAAGCTGTTCTTTGAAAATTCATTCATCTCTACCACTGCGCCACCATTCCCCTCCTGTTTAGTACATGCTTTAATGCATTTCATAATGAAAATGATATCAAATATACATCTTAGTATTCTAAAATGTTCAGAGAGCTGTAATATCATTAATGTAACGTATTCTCTGCGGCGATCACTGCCTGTGTGCTCCTGTCGGCGTAAGAGAAAGCCTGTTTAAGAAGCACTGACCAATTAATGACTGGTTAGGGGAACATTTAGAATACAAAACATTTAACGTGCTATTTTAGTTACAATGGGATTTCATAAACTCTAGTAAATTAACCATTAATTTTAAGTTGAAGTTTATAACATTTTACTTTAATGACAAAATAAACTATGAGATTAAAGTGGAAATTTTGAGATTAATGTTGACATTTCGACTTTAACCTCGACATAGATCTTTTTTTCTTCACTGTGTCCCTATTTCCTTTCTACTCTGTGGCCCTAATGCGCTTCCATATGACACTCAGACACATGCATTTTCACGTCGACTTTGATGTCCAACCACTTCTTTTATTTCAGGCACTGTGCAAATCTCTGAACTTGAACTTTTGAGTGTCTTTGCCACTCTGTGACAGTCTTACTGTTTATACCACTGCATAAGCCACCAAATTGTATGTTTTTCCTTGCCTCTACTTCACTAAGCATTCACTGAAATTCTTTTTTATACATGCTTTTGCCATTGTCTTTTAACAAAACACTGAACACAAGGGACTATTTATATTGATTTGCATAATCAAATATGCAAAATTTGAGGAGGAGTCGGGTAGGGCTCTAGGCATGTGCATGTGCATTAAAATTCAAATTCATTGGGATTTATAAAGGGAAAGTGCATGGAAGTTTGCTTATGCAGTGTTTTATGCATCAGAATTTTATTGTGCGTACACAAATTTCTACTTTTGTCCGTATGCCATGTTTAGTGTGAATTCTATGCAAGGCGTTACACATGAAGCCCCTGGAGTTGCCACAACACAGTAAATTCCCACCAAGCTGTATTTCACGTCATTTCTGTCAGCTGCCGTCTTATTTCACCGTTAAAAATGAAAGTTCTTTACATAATAAATTAAACCTTTGAAATTACACAGTTGTGGATATTAGTTTGACCAATGTGAGAAAAGTCTAATGATAAGAAGTCATAGGTTTTGCCTCTCATCCAGAGAGTGAACAAAGCAGACCACTAAAGGTAAAGGAGGCTTAGCTTCTGTCTCTACATCTATTTCTCAGTCTCTGCCAATTTCTTTGACAAGGACAAAATCCTTTGAACATTTGGAGGACAGATGTCAGCGACTCACTGATCCTAATTTTCTTGATTTATTAGTAAAGCAGACAACATTTAGTGACAATTGTGAGCACTAGTGTCTCAAAGCT
Source organism: Erpetoichthys calabaricus (assembly GCF_900747795.2). NCBI lineage: Eukaryota > Metazoa > Chordata > Cladistia > Polypteriformes > Polypteridae > Erpetoichthys > Erpetoichthys calabaricus. The sequence goes on along the minus strand of NC_041409.2, from coordinate 8,467,458 downwards.
CCAAGGACCAGGGCTTGATTCCTCGCATAATTGCTGTCTTTGTGAAATATGCATGTTCGTTTTGAAGCCAAGTAAGGTTTTCTTCATTTTGTCCGGTTTTCTCTCTCATTCTAAATTACTTTGTCTGTCTTGGGTAATGATTCTAATATACATAACTAAAAAAAGCAAAATGAATTTATATCTGTGTGAATTCACAGGTAGCATAGGGTGATTAGTGTTGCCTCTTCACAGCTCTGGGACTTGGGCTTTGTTCCCAGTCAAGTCATGGAGTTCACTGTTAGGTGAACTGGCAGCTTTACATTGGTGGTGTGTAAAAGTGTGCCCTGTGGTGGATTGGCAACCTGTCTGAAGTTGATCCCTAATGTTTCTGAGACAGGCTCCAGTTTGTTGTGAATGATGCAGATTCATGGAATTAATGCTTTCAAATAAAATTCCTACTATATTCCTTGAAATTGATGTTCAGATAAAGAAATTTAAAAATGATGATAGTTTTCCCAGTGAGACCTCAACCTTTTTCTTTTTTCTCTGTATTTATTTATACCTTAAATCCAAAGGAGGAGATGCTTTCATCTCTGCAGCATTTTAGAAGACGAGTTGGAATTCTTTCCTGTTTGTGTCTCCACAGCAATGTCAGCTAACCCAGACATATTGGTCATTTGGGATTCTGTTCAAAAATATCAACAACAGGTACTATCAATTCATTCTAAAAAAATGCCTCATGCAAAAGTCATAAATACTTCTACCCTACCCTCCAGTACATAACAAACCAAGTATCTACAGTAGCCACTTCTTTGATGCCAAAAAGAGGACATTATGTATGGCAGCAACAGACAAGACCCAAAATTAAAACCTTAACCATATAACGGAGCTCAGTTTGAAATAAAATCTGCCAATAAAATAAGAGATAAAGTAAATATTTTACTCGGTCAAAGTCATTCCTCCTATGATATTTGAAACCTCCCTCCAAGATTTTCCTATTGGCCAAAAACCTGTGGTACTCCTCCATACACTCTTCAAGGGAAGTTGATCTGCCTTGATATCATCCCACTCCACTCCATTTTGTCAAAGTGTGCAGAACTCATGTAATAAACCTTTTCTACAGTTTGAACTTTTGACTCATAGGAGAATTTCTATTTTAATATTTTCAAACAAGTGCATGTCTACTATGGATAGATGAATTAAGAACAAATTTGATGTAGCTGGAGACTTTGGGTCAGTATCTGATGCCACTAAACCAGTGAAACACAAGATATTTTAATTAACAGGTATTAGAGCCATTATCATGCAAAATCGCAATATTGATGGTGAAAAGTAGGAAAAACTGACATCCTTCTAGACTTTGTGCAGAACAGAGGACAGGTTACATGAAAAACCAAACTGTTCAAGCTGATGACAAACATCTGGCCACCAAACTGCTGAACTTGATGACAGACATCTTACAACCATTACACCAACTAAGCATTCACAAAGACGAAGGTAATGGAGTGATGTGATAGGGAGCTAAACTTGTTACAAAGAGGTGAATTTCTGGTACTGAAGGCCATTTTGATCTCCAAACAGTCAACAGAGCATCGTCTCTTGAATCTACATCATCAAAAGCACTGAAAAAAGAGAATTCATTCATATCATTTCATCTAATAAAAAGTACACGTGATCAGAAAAAGAAAATAAAAGGAAGTGTGCTTATAATGGAAAACAGAAGGAACTGTATATACTGAGCGCAGTGGGAGTCAGAAATAAATGGCTCACTCGTGTTTTTAAAGTGCACATTCGGAGAAAAAGCAACTGGATGAAAAAACAACAGAAATTCTCTATTAACTAATCCAGAGGGGATGAATTCTCACTACTGATGTCAGTCCTGATGGAAAGCCTTATTGACTAATGACTTTTTCAATGAACAAAACAATAGTCTGGACTCAGTTTTTTAATATTTTAAAGCGCTTCCTTTTTATCATTCGCAGCATATGCAAGCAGTTTATTTTTAGTTTTCTATCCCGTTAGACTTTCTTAGAGGGTAATCTAAAATATATATTCATTGAGTTTTTAGCAGCACTTGCAGTAATTACAAAGGACACGTGGCCGAATAAGATGAATAGGGGCGTTTGATAGATAGATAGATAGATAGATAGATAGATAGATAGATAGATAGATAGATAGATAGATAGATAGATAGATAGATAGATAGATAGATAGATAGATAGATAGATAGATAGATAGATAGATAGATAGATAGATAGATAGATAGATAGATAGATAGATAGATAGATAGATAGATAGATAGATAGATAGATAGATAGATAGATAGATAGATAGATAGATAGATACTTTATTAATCCCAAGGGGAAGTTCACATACTCCAGCAGCAGCATACTGATAAAAAAAAATATATTAAATTAAAGAGTGATAAAAATGCAGGTAAAACAGACAATAACTTTGTATCCAGGGGACATAAAAGAAAGTGGTAGGAATGATCAGAGAAATAGAGAAAAAGGTAGAACGATAAAGTCATACACGGAGCTGCTGGAAAGGCTGCCACTCGCGGCGGCGCCTGGTTGCACTGATGGCTGACAGAGCCAGAAGAAAGACCACACTACAGTGTTTGAAACTATGAAAAATGTTCACTAGGTAAGTTCACATTTTGTTTGAATTTTAAAATTATCCTTGCATGGCAGACAAGAGTAGAATTATGCAGGCCCTGCGGTACATTTATACTCAGCCAGATCAAGTACATTGCTATTTTTCTTCCTTTTTTTCAATATTTTATCACTGTTTCCCATACACGACTCAGGTCGTGATTCAAACATACTCTTCATCAGAATTAATTATACAGTTTCTTTGTACCAGGTTGGATGCGATAATGCCCTCACTGCCATGAATCTTTGTTCCACAGTATTGTCTGCAGAGAACCAATTTCAGTCCTAATGATCCCAGTAACAGCTGTTTAGAATAAAAATGGGACTTGCCTTCTGTTCCCCTACTAGATATGTTCAAGAGAGAAAAAACAGAATCTTCTCAGGATTAAACAGTATAACATCTGGACTTTAAACAACAATAGATAAAAAAAAAGGTTTGGTTAGGTTAAATATAAAAAAAAGAATGTTTTCATATGATAGGCTAATTTATGGCACCTCATACTCATTTCACCGTTGTCTATAATTAGTAATAATGAACTATTGTGTGAGAAAAGATGCAACCCAACATACAACTACTTTCTAATTACTTTGATATACTAAAAACCTGAAGAAAACAATAATAGTCTGACTGCTATACCAATTGTGCAAAGTATATTTAGTTATGCACCTGTTTTTAGGTATAACTCGATTTTTCTCTAAACACGGTAAACAAAATTAAATGCTGCCATGTATTTCAGCACATTAAAGTATGACTGGCAATCAGTTCAACTTTGAACTCCTATATCTCCCTAGTTGGCTGATGACACTAAAATTAAAAAACAAATAATTTTTAGCTAACTGTTAAACCCAGAAATCTTTGCCAAATTATCTCCTCACCATTTTCTGGGAATTAATGACACAGGGGTCAAACTGTAAAATTAAGAAATTGTAAAATATTATTCACCAGCCCAGGAAGCTGATATTCACATTTGCCATGAAACACAGCAAGGATTTTCTTTTTAAATTCAATATTTGTTCTATAGAAATTCAAGCCTATTTATTCAGAATCTCAGCTTTAAAAACATTTTCTGTAGCACACTGCTTCACCTCAAGGAAACATGCTCCTGTTTCGAGGGGGCCCATTAGGGGCACTTAGAGAAATAAGCATTGCCTTTCACTCCTTTTCAATTATTCAAAAGGAAAGGCAGGCTGGGGTAATGTAAAGCTTTTTACCTAATCACCCTGCTAGAGTTCTTTTAATTTTCATGCTCCTTGTCTAATTTCTGAAAATCAGTTCAGATTTTGCATTTACATTCAGCTCCACAACCACCACTTAATACTGCCACATAATTTTGTCTCCGTTACAAAAATATTATACCACAAATTAAGTTTAGAAGTCAGTGTTGTTTGTAAAGGTACATTTTGCTAAAATCATGGAAAGTTAATTAGAGGGTTTGCTGTGATTTATTGTGATTAGGTACAATTTTTAAATGAATGCTAATGAAGCCCCAATTAAAAGGACATTTTAATTAAAAATGCATGAAATTAGTTTTAAGAAGTGTAACCTGCTGCCTCACACCTCTTGTACACTTGGGTTCACATTCTCGCAGTGTGGAATTTGTACATTCTAGCTATGCCCGTGTGAGTTTTCACACAGAACTCCAGCTGCTTCCCACATCTCCAAGACAAACTTTAAATTCTCCCTTATGAGTACAGGCCATGTCACATTTGACGACTTTTCCAGCAGTTCATTTACATGACCCATGAATTCTGTAACACTCTAACCAGTCCTCGCTCTGACAAATAGGTTTGATTTTTGTTTTAGTCATAAAGGTGTGCTCTGCATGCATAAGAGAGCTGACAAACAATGAATGCTTATCCAGAGCTACGACGCATGTCATGCTGCGACAAGGAATAAGGAAGGAATAAGGTGTGTGGGTGTTCCAGACCTCGTAAGCAGAAGAGAAGCTTGTTTGTCTGATGTTTCATGTTTTACTTACCACTGTAGAATGGAAAAAAGGGCAGAGATTGCGGTTGAACATTGAACTGTTAACCCTTCGTGCAGCACCTGTTCCATCAGGCAGCATGCTATTGGCTGTCACAAAATTGGGTGAGCAAGACTGTGCTGGTGGGTTGGCATGCATTTGCTAAATGTGACATGCCCAGAGATATTCAGTTATGCAAATTGACATGGTCTAGTGACGAGATCAGCAACCTCAGTCATGAAGTCTGATACTCCTAAAAATAAGAAGTCGCATAATATGGCATTGGCTCAAGCAGAAGTACTGTAGAAGTAGTTGTAGTCATAGTAGTAATAGTAGTAGCAGCAGTGCAGTCAGACATACAGAGTACAGTTAAACTCTTACTTGCATGTCCAACCAACATGCAACCTGACACCACTCCCCAGCACCATGATCAGTAACAATGATTTATTTGTGCACAACACCTGCCCTTCATATAGAACTGTTAATTATTGACCAGTGGGGTAACTATCAATTATGAAATTAATTATTACCCTGCGTTCAGTAACACAGTGATAGGCCCTAGTAACCCAGACCTAGTAACCTAGAATAAGATTTAGCATGTTTGGTAAAGTCAGGTTTTACACATAAAGAAAACAGAAGCAGCACTAATTCAAACAAAATGCCACTGTTTAACAGTATCATCACTAGCAGTGACAAGATCAACAGAAAATGTACAAGCCTGTATACTTGAAAAATCTGAAAATATAAACATTTTAGAGCCGTCGATCAAAATGGCAACATAATATACCTTCTCTTGAGAATCTGAAAATATATTTACTGGACAAGTCAGAGAGTGAAATGAGAATATAATAGTTGCAAGTCTATGCCTCAAAGATCACATATAACAAAAACTAGACAGTAGTAGGAATTAGGGTGGCACGGTGGCACAGTGATAGCGCTGCTGCCTCGCAGTAAGGAGTCCTGGGTTTGCTTCCCGGGTCCTCCCTGCATGGAGTTTGCATGTTCTCCCTGTGTCTGTGTGGGTTTCCTCCCACAGTCCAAAGACATGCAGGTTAGGTACATTGGCGATCCTAAATTGTCTCTGGTGTGTGGGCTGGTACCCTGCTCGGGATTTGTTATTGCCTTGCGCCCTGTGTTGGCTGGGATTGGCTCCAGCAGACCCCCGTGCCCCTGTAGTTAGGATATAGTGGGTTGGATGATGGATGGTAAAAATTAATTAGGACTGCTTTCATTCCCAGTTCAGTTTTCTGGACAAAGTGAATTGTTACATATATAAGACTGAATTATTTTTTCACTATTTTGGTGAAATCTTTGGATTATCATTTTGTTTTATTTGTTCATGTGTGTCTGGTTATTTTGATGTTGTGTGGTTGCCAGCCTTGTGACCTGTGACATGCCACATGACTGCTTGTGACAATGCGGGTTTGCTGCATACTCCCATCTGCTGTCCGGGAGCCCTTAACCCGACACCGTTCGTAATGTTACCGATGAGCTAAGCAGTGAGGCAACAACATAGCAAGGGAACAGTGCAAAAGTGTCAAGTGCTTTTATTAAAACAACACGACAAAACAATGTCTAAATAAATAAGGTGCAGTGATTCAAAAATCTTCATTTAAATAAATAATCCATAAAACAAAATGTGGAGGTAAAAATCAATAAACAGAAAAAAAAAACACAATCCTTTAAAAATCAAGGTTAAAACACAATGCTGGAAGCAGTACTTTAAAAACATCATTCAGAGCCCGGTGCTTCTTTTACCCTGGCGTCTCTCCCGCTTCTCCCGTTTGGGCCTCGCGACAGGAGAGTTGCCATCTCAGCAGCTGACCTTTTCTCTGGAGGCCTCCCGATCCCTGGCTTCGGTCGCACACTCATCCCAGACTGAGTCTTGGTTTCCTTGACGACCAGGACGCTCACATCAAGGACTTCACCTACCAAGCCTCCCAACTCCCGCTGCCTTCACAGCGTTACGCGGCCTGTCGTCCTTCAACTGGTCACTCCAGCTCCTTGCTCACTCAGCTGGAGCGACCGCTTCCTTCCGCCACCGAGTGTTGGCCAAACACCCTTCTTGGGGCTCACCTTCCAGCTGCCTACCTCGCTCGCTCGCTCGCTCACACCGGCTCTCTCGCCACACTGCTTCCTGCTCTCCAGCAACCTCCGTCTTTCTTTCTCTCTTTCCTTTTTCATTTTCTTCCTCTAGCCGACTCGCACTTCTATATATCAAGAGGGCATGGCAGCTGTAGCAAATTAGCAGCCCCAGGAACAATCACGCATGCAGACGATTTCTCACCTGTGCACTTAGGTGAGAAACACCCACACCGCAAATCGCCCTAAGAACCGCTTCAGCCACACAATCACCATGCCCCCTCGCTAAGCCACGAGCGCGGTGATTATTTATTTAAAACTGGCCTATGATGGGAGCTGGGGACTATACCACACTGCTGCTAACATTAAGCAAGCTTTTCAAACTTACAAGAGTCGTGCATCAAGAAAACAAAAATTAGGAATACATTTCAATTTAGAATTCTTGTTTGTTTTTTATTTATCACTTGTTTAGCATTTTGGTTTTGGTGAATTTGTTCTTCGTTCCTATGTGTTATTGATCCTACCTACATCTTTCTTAAAAGACTTGTTTATGCATCTCTGCCACTTAAAATACAATCAAATACAATCAGCATTGACTGGGGGAAGTGTCTTACTGAAAACATAAATAACCAATCAATAAGAGTAACTTTTTAATTAATATATACCTATGAAATTGAGTAATTGAAATAAATAAATATTTTGATCAAATATTATTGCTATATAATGCCTATTGAATGTAAATAGCAAGTTCAAAAACTGAAATTGTGTTTAACATTTAATTTAAAAAATCCACAATAAATTACTGAACATGCCACCTTTTGTACTTTTTTCCATATCATGTAAACTACAAATTAAAGTTTCATAAGCCATATAAATATCAAGTAATATTTTAGTAATCACAAACTAACCGCATTAGAGCCTGTATATTTATCAAAATGTCTGGAGGCAACTATGGCACAAATTCTTTGTCTAGGTCTTGCTGTCACTTATTTCCTAAAACTGTCACCTAAAGTCTGCTAATTACGCTTGCTGTTTTTATTGTAACGATTAACAGAAGAAGACAATATTACCATTTTACATTGTTCCCATCTTCATACATTACTTACAGAACGATTGCAATTATTTTTTATTAATTATTATTTTTTTCCATTAGCTTATGCAAGTAATTAGCATTCCATACATCTGCTTGAATGTTTTAATGACTTATGACCTGAGGCCTTTATAGCAAAAATGCAAAAAGCTGTGGTATTACAGAAAATACGTATTCTAAGCAAACAGGTCACTTCAGCAACATGATAAATGTCTGACCCGTGCCAAATATGCCAAAGAAACCTGCTGACTCTTTCCCAGAAAAAAAAAAGATCACCTGTGTCCTAGTAGCCCTTTATACAACATTCCTGCCATCCTTGATATACTATGTACTGTATACAGAATATACAATTTTAAATGAGCAAACTATTTTAATTCATTTCACAAGGACTTGATAGCTGTTGGTGCTTAACTACTGACATTCCTTAAGGGCCTTAATTTTGTAAAATAAAGTGTGTGTCTATTACTTTGAAGCTACTGGGAGACTTTCACCTTTACTTTAACAGGTTTCGCTTGCGGACTCCAAATCTGAAAACCGTTTTCGTCCAGCACGTCCCATTTTTTAGTTATGATGTTCCAGGTCTTGGACAACTAGGGTGACTGGACAGTAAAGGCGGATAACCATTTTGATAAATACCGGTAATTCCACCAGGGATGCCAATGAGATAAATGATTTCTCCATACGTTACTAACAGCTATGAGTTGTTTACCTCGTCATTATTATTATTTTTTTAATTATTAATTTTTAATTAGCAGAAAAAATATTTGTTACTGATTACCAAGTCTTATATGACTCTAAAGCATAATGACACAACTCAGACATGACACTGCAGTAGGTAGTGGTTTTACTGTTAAACATATTCATGTTTGTTAGATTCACCATTACTCTGAAAATTCTGTCAAGTCGATGGACAGAATCGACAATGCATTTAAGAAATAAGTTTGGTCTCGTGAAAAGAGAAGATAACATTAAGGAAGGTGTTTTTGTTGTTCCTGAAATCTGTGAATTGATGCTTCACGATGAGTTCAAAAGGAAACTGAAGCCCACTGAATCAGCACCCTCATTCGTGCAGGATGTCCAGAATTTTCTTGGCAGTCACAGAGCAAAGAATTATGCTGAGCTTGTGGAGAAAATGCTGAAAGTATATTAGCTTACGGGAGCCAGAATGTCACTGAAGATGCATTTTTTACATTCTTATCTCGACTTTTTTCCACCAAATCTGGGCGATGTCAGCGATGAGCATGGGGAAACATTTCATCAAGATATAAAGGTGATGGAAAACTGATATCGGGGGAAAATTCACTCCGAGCATGATGGGTGACTATTGTTGGTTCTTGCAAAGAGAGACGGATGTGCAGTACAAGCGCAAAAGCAAGGGCCTCAAACATTTTGGAGCACACTGACCTCACTTTTATATTGAGGTAAACTGACATAAATATACTTTAACGTGTCTCTGGTATCGTCTTCTGGTTTGTTTTAAGAATAAAAACATCAAAACAATTTTGGTGGGACAGAGTCCAAACTCCAGATATCGTGTTGATATATTATATTGATATTCAAAACTGTCAAAACATCAATGATGTGTATTTTAAAAACCTGACGTGCTAGCTTTATTCAGATTTCATATACGAAATCAGTGTAAAAAACTTAATAAAGAGCTGCTGAAGTTCCCAGTAGCAAACAAAAAATATTTTTTTGTAGACCAGTGTAATTATTTAGTACAATATTATCCCGACAGTCAATTTTGTCCCATGTTAATGTTTAACTAGAGGGCTGGAAACTCCATTTGCTGAAAAATGTTTGCTGTTGCATTTTTCTTTAAATATATATTTTTTAAATTTATATTTTGTTTCTAAACTTTACCTCTAACAAAAAGAAAAACTGTAATGTCTCATATGTAGCACAAAATAGGGTGCATTAGGCTATCTATTGTGATAGCAATTTACATTTATTTTATAAGTGACTGCTGAAATGCCAGTTTGGAGGCTCACTGAAATTTCACCATTGGTAGTTTAAAATGCTACTACCTGTTCTTTGAGTCTGTGATATACACAGCTGTTAACTAGAGAAAAAAAACGTCCTAACAATTTTGATCTACCTACAAATGTTAGATCAGACAGCTTTAAAGAACAAGAGAAAGTTTAGCGTAAAAATGGGAAGATTTGCGGAGGACAAAATAGACTGCCGATAAAGCAAATTAAATGAAAGAGATGTGCTAGACGGGCTTGAAGTCAGGACAAACCTTGATCATCAGAGTTCAGTATATAGTGAGGCCAGGCTTGCCATGGAACCGCAACATGATTTTTAACCGTGTTTTTATCGAGGTGTGCTTTGTGCTGCAGGTGCAATGCCCCTATCAGTTTCCGATTAAGTGAATAATTGAATAATCCCTGAGTGATGGGAGCAGGTGGAGCTGTTAGGGGTAATGAGGTTGGGAGAGCTTATAAAAGCAGCAGGGGTAGTGAAAAAGGAGGGTCATCGTTCGGAAAAATCACAGCTTTGGTAAGAATAAGAGAAAGATAGTTGGGTGTGATGATGGTGTTGAATGTCCACGATCAGTGAAGAAGGCAATCCAGAGTTGTGGTTGTTAACAAGCTGAGAGAAGGAGAGCAAGTCAGGGTGAGGGAGCAGGTCCCTCCCAGGACTATGTCTGAACAGTCAAGAAGTCGGATTTATGGAGCTCCACTGGGAATATGACAGGCAAGGCATGAAGCAGGGATGGCCATCGAGAGCAGGTGTTGGTTGAAGAGATGATTGTTAGGAATGCTCTTTGTCAGCGCAATGTGGTGAGGTAAGACGACGCATACTCTGCTGCCCCAGAGAAGAGTTGAAGATGGCTGCCGGGAACACCTTGGGTGTCCGCATGAGTGCCAGAGTAAAAAGCGAAGCAGTGACAACTGTGGCATTGGAGAGGGTATACTTTGTGCTAATGGCATTTAGGGTGAAGTCCTACCATCTCAGGGTCACAGACTGATAAAACAATTGTAGATATAATCACTAGGCCATAACAATGTTCTATAATTTTGATTTAAGATTTTAATTTGATATACTTTGTTAATCCCCAATGAGAATTTGACTTTTCGTGTGACCTTTGGGGGTCAGAACACAGGGTCAGCCATTGCACAGCACCCATGGAGCAATTTTCAGGTTAAAGGCCATGCTCAAACGCCCAACAGAGTATAATGCAGGTAACTGCACTTTTTTACTTTTAAGAATTCTAGATTGTAGCAGTGCACAGCATTTGAAAGATTGACAAATTAACATTTTTTCATAATTTGTTCCTATGCTCCCATGCAATTGTGAGTGGAGCAAGATGGATGAACAGTTAAAGAGTTAAATTGGATGCTAATATCTTCCTCTTTCGGCTGCTCCCGTTAGGGCTTGCCACAGCGGATCATCTTCTTCCATATCTTTCTGTCCTCGTCATCTTGTTCTGTCACACCCATCACCTGCATGTCCTCTTTTACCACATCCATAAACCTCCTCTTAGGCCTTCCTCTTTTCTTTTTACCTGGCAACTCTATCCTTAGCATCCTTCTCCCAATATACTCAGCATCTCTCCTCTGCACATGTCCAAACCAACGCAATCTCGCCTCTCTGACTTTGTCTCCCAACCGTTCAACTTGAGCTGACCCTCTAATGTCTTCATTCCTAATTCTGTCCATCCTCGTCACACCCAATGTAAATCTTAACATCTTTAACTCTGCTACCTTCAGCTCTGTCTCCTGCTTTCTGGTCAGTGCCACCGTCTCCAACCCATATAACATAGCTGGTATCACTACCGTCCTGTAGACCTTGGATTCGATCCTAATATACACAATTGGATCCTAATATACACAAAGATAAAACAACCTGCTCCTTTATTATTCAGTAACGCTTACAGAAACACGCTACAGAACATCTACAGGTAAATTGATAAACATTAATCTGGTGTGCCTCTCACACATTTTATGCAAGAATGCAGAGTTCTGTAATGTGAGAGCATTGAGACAGCACAGATGATTGAACCTGCGATCACAAGTGTGTTCGTCTGCTCTTTATCCTTATTCACTTGCCCAAAAATGGTGCATCACTAATACTGCTGCACCTATAGTATACATTTCTAATCATTTATTTAAATAATTCATGCTGGTAATTATTAATACATTTATTTCTTTTGATTTAATATGATTTAAATGTAAGCTAATTACAGAAGCAGATACACTGTAGCTGCTATATTACATTTGCATACAGTTTCATATAAATAAAATGCCATTTTTTGTTTCTAAATCTAGATTTCAGCTGGTACATTGTGATTCCCGAGGCATTAAGCACAATTTATATAGCTAACTCAGCAGTTTACAGTATATTAGATTGTTAATGTTTCATTAGTATAGAGAAATTGCTTATAACAAGAAAGAATGGTGCTAGATATTATTTGAAAAACAAAGTTAGAAGCTGAAATGTGTAGGTACTAATGTAATTTTCCATTTAAATGAACACTGATATAAAAGATATTGCATGCAAATTAAAAATAATAAAGCATTCCACCTCAATATGATAGAATATACTGCAGTAAACTTTCATGCACAGAATAGCACGAGTTTAATACAAAGAAGGAAAAATGTGGAATATTCAGAAAAAACTTATTTTTTAAGAGACAGATAATCAGACTAATAGATGGATAAACAGTATATCGTTGGTAGATGGTTATGGAAGGCACTATATAATAGATATGTCGGGATATATAAATATGTGTTATAGGTTGTGATAAGTGTTTTAATTTGTAATCAACTGTGTTGACCAAAGAAATATTCATTTAAATGAATCCAACAAGCAATGTTTATCTATATGGTGCCCTTCATCCCCAAGCATTTCATGGTAAAGCACATCACTGTCACACATGTGCGTCAGAGGGTCCCAGGAATATAATTCCACCGCAGGCCGAGAGAAGGCGTTGCTGCTAACTTTGACATCTTCCTTTTCTCCAAAGTGCACAGAAACTACCAACTGATTCTGCTCCTTCCGGTCCCAGGACGATAAAATCCCAGTCACCTAGAAGGAGACTTCACTTGCTGAATGAAAACCTGAAGAGATGGAGCTTCTTCAGACCCCAAGTGAGGCAGTAGTTCTGTTATATAGAATGACAGAGGGCAACACTTTTGTTTGTTATTGTGCCATTTTGCGCTACTTTTGTTTAAGTTTGGAAATAAACAGAGACGACCGGGTTGGCGTCCCAACATTTATCTTGTGTTTCGACCCTCAGGTTAACCACAATCAAATTCTTACGTAACAAAATGTATTAGGCTTGAGCACAGTGATTTTTAACAAATATTAGGGGATGATTTTGAAAAAAGCACCTGACAGGTTTATTCTCTTACCACTACTAAGTCATATTTTTAAAAACATTTTATTAACATAAAGACATTCCTTGTTACATACTGTTTTACTTTATAATGCGCATGCATGCCCTTGGCCTATTTTTCAAAAATGCTTTAAAGACTTACAAGTTATTTTCTTACAGATTTTTTACCGATGAGAAGACGACAAGAAATAATTTTTTGATCCCAAGCAGCTCCTCCAATTGACTTTCCCATATAGCAGTACCACATATTAGGACCACACTCTACTCTCTTATGAGAAAATTTAACAAAAAAGCATAGTTAGCATTTGTATTAAATGTAATGAAATTATCAGTTTTCCTTAGCCCAAAATATTAGCTAATTTCTCAATATGCTAAAATACTGCCTGGTAAGAGTGCTGTGACTCCATTCATTAAGAGGTCTGGCCGCTGGGGAGGGTGCTTTAGAGGGAGCGCTGATTAATGGTCTGTCTGCTGTTCTCATAATGAAGCAAGGCGACTGCTAGCTTTTATCACTTTGCTGTCGACATACAGTTTTATTTGCCTCCTACAGGTTTTCCACAGAAGCTGCAGGTTTCACCTAACAAGGTATAAATGATTATGATCAGAAAATCGTATCTGAAGCTTTCTAAGTAGTACCTTATTCTTACATTAGTTGAAACAGTTTCCTCAGTACTGCATATTGTTTACTCATTTTTAATCTATTCAAATTAACATTCTTGGCAATGTTCTTTTTTAACTAGTTAATATGAATTATGTTATATCTTACTGTATATAAAGTTGTAGGTTTGTCTCCAAGGTGTAAAAACTGATGGAGTTAATCCTTACTTATAAATTACATGTTTGACTCTATTAAGCACATTCAATAGAATCCACACATTTGGACCAAACATAGCAATAGATGGTCATGGACAATTTTTAATTTCATGTCTACTGGCGATGGGGTGAAAAATTTCCTTTCGAGGTAAATTCAGATTTTGAGCCTATGATGTTCAAATCCCTGAAAAAAGGTGACTTTAGCATGGTGTCTGTGTGTGTCTGTAGAACCCCATGTACAATCTCCTTCTTTCGGCTGCTCCCGTTAGGGGTTGCCACAGCGGATCATCTTCTTCCATATCTTTCTGTCCTCATCATCTTGTTCTGTTACACCCATCACCTGCATGTCCTCTCTCACCACATCCATAAACCTTCTCTTAGGCCTTCCTCTTTTCCTCTTTCCTGGCAGCTCTATCCTTAGCATCCTTCTCCCAATATACCCAGCATCTCTCCTCTGCACATGTCCAAACCAACGCAATCTCGCCTCTCTGACTTTGTCTCCCACCCGTCCAACTTGAGCTGACCCTCTAATGTCCTCATTTCTAATCCTGTCCATCCTCGTCACACCTAGTGCAAATCTTAACATCTTTAACTCTGCCACCTCCAGCTCTGTCTCCTGCTTTCTGGTCAGTGCCACCGTCTCCAGCCCATATAACATAGCTGGTCTCACTACCGTCCTGTAGACCTTCCCTTTCACTATTGCTGATACCCGTCTGTCACAAATCACTCCTGACATTCTTCTCCACCCATTGCCTGCACTCTCTTTTTCACTTCTCTTCCACAATCCCTATTACTCTGTACTGTTGATCCCAAGTATTTAAACTCATCCACCTTCGCCAGGCAGAATGGTGGCTCTGAGGCTGGGGATCTGCACTGGCAATCAGAAGGTTGCCAATTCAAATCCCATAAATGCCAAAAGGGACTCTGCTGTGTTGGGCCCTTAAGCAAGGCCCTTAACCTGCAAATGTTGAGCGCTATATAAATGCAAAGAATTATTATTATTATAACTCCTTGCATCCTCACCATTCCACTGAGCTCCCTCTCATTTACACACATGTATTCTGTCTTGTTCCTACTGACCTTCATTGCTCTCCTCTCTAGAGCATACAGTATCTCCACCTCTCCAGGGTCTCCTCAACCTGCTCCCTACTATCGCTACAAATCACAATGTCATCAGCAAACATCATAGTCCACGGGGACTCCTGTCTAATCTCATCTGTCAACCTGTAAATGATAACTTCAAAATAGAAAAACTGACCTGTCCTCTTCAAACATTATGTTGCATTATGCTTGTCTTGTAACAAGCTACAGGAGTACAGGGTTTGGTCCAGTACTTCTCTCAATATCCTTCAAAAATGGTTTGTCCAATTACAACTGCCATTAAAACTGTTCCATTTAGACAGGATTTCTGCAGTCTGCTCAGTTTATTCATGGGATCAGGCCAATTTATTTGCAAAGTTTTTGCACAAATACATAATTTGTTTGCGTATACATGTACACACACAGAGGCACACACAAGCATGCGCATGCATACACACACATCTACACACTCAAGCAAATATATTACTGATGATAGCTGACAACTTATTTGACCTACCAGAGTACAAGCTGGATGATGAAGAGAAAGAAATGAACACACACACACTCCTGTAGATCTGTGAAGGCAGATGTGCACAGAGACATTAAGAGACCCCTGTACCAATCTTCATATCTCTGCAGCGTGTTTCCTTCATTGAACCCCAATGTGCTTAGTTTCAAATTAAAAAAGTCTGAATTAGTGTTAGCTGCATTACTTCAGGGTGTTCATAAGAAATTTAATGATTTATTTCATTAAGTGGAAGTATATAATAAACTAGAATATGGATTTTAGGAGGCCCAGACCCCTCATGGACCCCGTGATCATCAGAGGTGACTGTGTGCAGATGGTGCAGACCTATAAATATCTGGGAGTGCACCTGGATGATAAATTAGACTGGACTGCCAATACTGATGCGCTGTGGAAGAAAGGACAGAGCCGGTTATACTACCTTAGAAGGCTGGCGTCCTTCAACATCTGCAATAAGATGCTGCAGATGTTCTATCAGACAGTTGTGGCGAGCGCCCTCTTCTACGCGGTGGTGTGCTGGGGAGGCAGCATTAAGAAGAAAGACACCTCACGCCTGGACAAACTGGTGAGGAAGGCAAGCTCTATTGTTGGCATGGAGCTGGACAGTTTAACATCTGTGGCAGAGCGAAGGGCGCTCAGCAGGCTCCTATCAATTATGGAGAATCCACTGCATCCACTTAATAGTATCATCTCCAGACAGAAGAGCAGCTTCAGCGACAGACTGCTGTCACTGTCCTGCTCCACTGACAGATTGAGGAGATCGTTCCTCCCCCAAACTATGCGACTCTTTAATTCCATCCGGGGGGGTAAACGTTAACATTTAACATTATACATAGTTATTGTCTGTTTTTCACCTGCATTATTATCATTCTTTAATTTAATATTATTTATTGTATCAGTATGCTGCTGCTGAAGAATGTGAATTTCCCATTGGGATTAATAAAGTATCTATCTATCTATCTATCTATCTATCTATCTATCTATCTATCTATCTATCTATCTATCTATCTATCTATCTATCTATCTATCTATCTATCTATCTATCTATCTATCTATCTATCTAGAATAGTTGTGTCAGATATTTAAAATATTAAAATGTGTGCTTCAATTTAAATGTTTAATGTCTAAATATTCTCAAATATAATATAAAAATCATAAATAACATTATATTTGTAATCACTGACCTTGAAATAGTTAAATAATACCCCACACTCTTATACCTGAAATTTGTCATTTTTAACCTTCTGGGAGTGGTTCTTACAGTGTAGGACCACCAGTAAAGAATCAGTATCAAAGTATTATCATATTTGTGATCAACAACCTTGAAATAGCATACATATACATACTGAATATACATCTGATCCCATTTTTTTGAAGTTTTGCTAAAAGGAGGAACTTTGACCACTTGTGTCCCATTAGGGGTGAGCCCCTGGGGTCTGGGGATGTGCCATGCACAACTTCAAGTCCTTCTGATCATTTTTGCAAAAGATACCTATTGATTTACTCTTTTTCACATGGGTGTAATTTCCTGCACAAAATATGGTCCAAAATGCCCTAAAATTATGGGTTTTGGGTCTACAGTGACAAAAATCAAGGGGGACCTCAAAGTGTTGATGTTTTATATAACTAGTTGTGGCAGACCTCCATTTTTTTGGGGGGCCCTGAAGCTTGTACTGTCATGGAGGCCCCTTCACAACCAGCAATGAGGTCTGGGTAACCACTGTTATCTTCTTTAGTGGGGTTGTTCCAGAACAGATCACCACAGATTTTTAAAATTTTGCTTAAAAATGCTGTACTGGATTATCTCCCATATCAAAGTCCCAGGTGTGAATAAAAAATTCCTATGCTTTATATTTTTCAAGTTATGGGGGCCCGCTGAGATCAAGGGCCCTGACGTTTAAGATTCATTAGTTTTATAGTAGATCCATCCATGGTGATTTCTTTGCACTCTTATGGAGACAATTATTTTTAAAGTTTTTCACCTATTCAATTTGATATTCATTTTATTCTACATTGATTTGTGTACATATGATATAAGTTAATGTTCTTGATTCTATTGTATTATACATTACAATTGGTTGCGTTGTATCGTAAACTCTTCCTTTGAGTGATTCTCTGCAATATCAATAAAGGGAAGTGCACATGGAAGTACTGGACAGACAATTCCACACCAATTTATGGTGGTTATGTTACATAACTCCACTAACAAAACTTACACCACATACTTATAACCTCAGATCACTGAGGAACCCAACAAAAATGGCAGGAGGAGAGTTTTATAGTGCAGCCATGGTTCCTTCCTGGGCAGGGATTCAAATGCTATTTTTATGTCTTTTTGTTCATTTTTAAGCACTTTGTTGATGTAAATAGTATTCATTTTTTAAATTCTACGTACCTACGTATCTTCTTTTATAGTTCATGTCTTTTGTGGGTGGTACCCCAGGAGGCAGGGTCACCAGCTCATAAACGTCAAGGGGCTGCCCTTAGCCCTATAAAGACTGTGGAAAACCCATAGTCCCCTGTGATCCATTCTGAATTTCATCATGGTGGTGCTGAGTTTCTCAAGTGATTATTGTTATTGTGCTTTTTCTGATTTACTGAATATTTAACCTTGATGCTATTCTTTGGATTCATTTTTTAAGACATTGTTTGCCTTGGATTGTCTTTGCAACTCCTTTTTGCCTTTTGTGCTCATTGCAAGTTTTGATTATTATACAGCATTTTTGTAAAATAAATCTTTTATCTATAAACCTTCTTTGTTACCTATTTGTGACTAGCTGACTATCCTCTAGTGGCCATTTTGAGCATTGTATGGGACTTACTGTGCTTCAGAACTCTCAAGTCCATAACGCAGAGTCAAAGTACAGGAGACAATGAAGCAACATGCCCATCATCGAAGGTAACAAATGCAAACTCAGCTTTTAAAAGTCCAAGAAAATTTGCTTTACTTCATGTATGGAAAAAAAAGTTATATTTGTAGCCACATTTGATAATAATTCTAGCATTATTAGTTGCTGATATAATAATTGGATTTACAAACTCCACGATATAACATCATTTTGCCAAGTGGAAAAAGGAGGTGAGCTGGAAACCTGACAAGATTTTAGTTTTAAAATCCTCATGACATCCATGAGTTTAAAGTGTAGGAGTAAAGTAGATGCGGCATTTCTTTGTTAATGTTTTTAAAATGTTAATGACTATGTAAAGTTAAAAACACACTAATAATAATTAATTACATTCATATAGTGCTTTTCTCAGTACTCAAAGAGCTATCCACACAGAGAGGAACCGGGAAGCAAACCCACAATCTTCCAGAGTCTTCTTACTACAAAGCAGCAGCACTAGCACTGCACCACCTGTAAATACACAAACACCAAAACATCACAGCAAATGCAAAAAAAGAAAAATTGTAAATTAATATGAGGTACTTTTAAAATAAAGTTTAAGATATCTTTGATTTAATACATTTTTACTTATGTGTAACTTATTATAGCACCCCATGATGCTGCAATGAAGTAGTGAGTAGTGAACATAGTGTGAACGTAGTGAGATCTGACAACTAATGGATCAATTAATTAATAATAAGTAAGGAATAATTTTTAATATTTATTTTTAGTTCTGCAGTCTTGTTGAAAGTTTTTCTCATGACATTGTAGACTCTGAATGGTGACTCATCCAAATGAGCTAATAATACCAATTTAACCGAGGAGCATCCATGGTGATGGGAAGATGAGTTTACACTATAAAAGGAGGACTGTGATCTATTCATATTAACATAATATTATTCTTTTAGTCCTGTGCTCCTTTCTTATTGAACCCTATTCAAGTCATGATTGTTAAATATGAAAAATGACTCATGTGGCTGATAATACTGATTTAGAGGAGAAGCACTGGTGGTGCTCACCAGGAAGACAGATTTATACTGCAGACGGAAACTGGGGTGAGATCTGTGCTGCTCAGTGGCCTCTTGCTCTGCACCGTTCTACTTCACGGTTGTTTTTCATTCATTCCCAGATGCTCTTTGTGGATCAAATAAACTTTAATCATTTTTTTAATGATGAAGAAAAATAAACTCTGGAAAATGTGGCTGCTATTGCTCATTCCATTCAAGTTATGTGTTTATGCAGATGCACAGACAGATGAGTGAACAAAAAACATGAAAAGCAGTAAGGAAACATTTCTTGTTTGAATCATAAATTCAATGCAGCCATCTGTATGTTTATGATACTGAGAATATGAACTGTGAGCTAACCAAAAATACAGCATTTAAAGAAAAGCAAAAACAGCATTTTTTCTATCTTCTCAACCACAGAAAATAGTGCCTCAAAAATTCTTTGGCCCCGGAGCTTTTAATGACACAATTTTTTCCCAATCCAATATCAAACAAAGTGAAAAGCCTAAAATAAGCAGTTAATAATATTATGAGTAATAAATGTTACACATTAATTTTTTACACTTGTATTTGATGTAGCTGCCCTGGGTTCTCATGAAACATTGTTTGATGTGTGGTAATGAGTAGCCAAGTTGAGACTGTAAAGCTTCTGTATAAGGACATTATTCTGCAAACCTTATAAACTGGTAAAATAAACTCTATAACAGAATATACCTGACTGCACTGCCCTGATACAGAATTTTACTTTCGAAATCATTTCAGTTTTTTTCGTCTGGTGCCTACTGCCTTTTTGCCACAATAAACCCAGCCCCCCGTATGATGTACCGTTCAACTCATCTTGATAATAATAATAATAATAATAATATGTTACATTTATTGAGCACCTTTCACAAACCCAAGGTCGCTTTACATACAGAGAAAAAAAAATTACACAGATGACAAAAGTTCATAGAAGAAGAAAGTTTTCAGTTGAGATTTAAGTGCAGAAAGAGGAGCCTGAGGAAGAGAGTTCCAGAGTTGAGGTGTTATAGCACTGAAGGACCTGCCACACAGGGTGGAGTGTCTGGTGCGTGGAGATTACCGCTCGAGTTCCTGAGAGAGTGACAAGGAGTGTAAGGAGCAAGAAAGCTGAGTGACGTAGAGGGGGGCAAAGGTCATGTAGGGCTTTGAAGGTGAGGAGCAGAATCTTGAATTTAATCCTTGATGGAAGCAGTAACCAGTGAAGCTGGGAGAGAACAGGGGAGATGTGAGCAAAACGCTTTGTGTGGGTGAGGACTCTGGCTGCGGAGTTCTGAATGTACTGTAGCTTCTGTATAGATTTTGCAGAGAGGCAAATGAAGAGGGAATTACAGTAATCAATACGAGACATTATGAAACAATGAACCAGAGTTTGAGCATCAGACAAGGACAAAAATGAACGGAGGTGGGCAATGTTACGGAGATGGTAGAATGAAATTTTGGAAAGAGACTTAATGTGTAGCTCAAAGTTAAGTGATGAATAAAACAAAACACCAAGATTTCTGACAACAGGAGCAGGTTTGACGAGTGTACCATCAACAGAAATAGAGAAATTGAATGCCTTAGAAAGCTGGGATTTTGGACCTACCAGTAATGTCTAGTTATGCAAGATGTCAGGTCTTCTGGGGTGCTTTCCTATTTCTGGCCCTCTAGACATAACAAACCCTCATTTGAGGCCATTAATCTACCACATTGTGTGCAAGAAATGATACCTTTATGATAAAGACTAAACCAATAGCTATCTTCAGCAAAAATTACTAAAAGGACTTGAAGTTGTGGATTTGCCCCAAAGTAGGATTCAAGGGGTCAAACTTACTCCTTTTCATCAAGCTTCAAACAAATGGGGATGGGTTGTATTGGGATGTGAAGTTTCACTTTATGAAATTTCAAGGTTGGTGATCAAAAAGCATTGTTTTGATTTTTTTTTTTATATTTAATTTTGTATCAATTGTCCTAGTCTTCTAAAAGTCTCTTCTAGATGGTTAAAAATGATCAAACATAACTATATGAGGTATTGTTTTAGACTATTTCAAAGTAATTGATTACAAATATGATGTCATTTTGGACTTTTCATCATATTCTAGGGATCTAGGCCTTTACGGACCTGTTTCACAGGACAAAAAATGACTAATTTCTTTAGTGCCAAGAACAAGTAGACTTTAAACATTTAAATTATACACATTAGTATTTTAAATGTTTGACACAACTATTCTTGTGTATTATTTATTTCTACCTCATGAAGTAAATCATTATATTTCTTACTAGCAAAATACCCGCGCTTCGCAGCGGAGAAGTAGTGTGTTAAAGAGGTTATAAAAAAGTAAAGGAAACATTTTAAAAATAACGTAACGATTGTCAATGTAATTGTGTTGTCATTGTTATGAGTGTTGCTGTCATATATATATATATATATATACACATATACACATATATTATATATATATATATATATATACATAAACACATATATTATATATATATATACATAAACACATTATATATATATATACTAGCAAAATACCCGCGCTTCGCAGCGGAGAAGTAGTGTGTTAAAGAGGTTATGAAAAAGTAAAGGAAACATTATAAAAATAACGTAACATGATTGTCAATGTAATTGTGTTGTCATTGTTATGAGTGTTGCTGTCATATATATACATACATATACACATATATTATATATATATATGTATTATATATATATACTAGCAAAATACCCGCGCTTCGCAGCGGAGAAGTAGTGTGTTAAAGAGGTTATGAAAAAGTAAAGGAAACATTTTAAAAATAACGTAACATGATTGTCAATGTAATTGTGTTGTCATTGTTATGAGTGTTGCTGGCATATATATATACATATACACATACATATACAGATATATTATATATATATATTTTTTATATATATATATATATATATATATATATATATATATATACATATATATATACATACATACATACATATACACACATAGATGCACTTACAATAACATAGAAATCAATATAAACAACATGAACATCATTATCATATGAGAATATGAAGTAATATATAAGAAGCACATTTCATATAAATATAAATTATTAAACAGTAAAATCTTCTTCTATAATTTGCTACCGTGGCTTTTCGTTGGTCTGTCCAGGATTTTAAATCACCTGTAGCTTGCAAACCGTTTCACCTATTGACTTGAAATCTGGTACACATATAATACGTCACGTCTGCTATCCGGTTTATGGGTGATGATTGTATTACTGTTTTTATGTTTATTTTATTTTAGAATCAACTCCTATCTGCGCACAGCAGGGCGGCCGTGGGCGGATGCGTATGGTGTATTCACTCCATGTTATCGTGCATTGCGCTGTCAGTGTTATTTTGATAAAAGAATTTGAACAATATATAAGAAGCGTATAAATTATTAAACAGTAAAACATTAACATTTAAGAAGTAAAGTTACATGAAGTACTACTGCAGTGCCTTCGGGTATACCTCATTTTTTGTTTGCCCATTACATGCTTAAATGTATAAATGTTTTGGTGCACCTACCCGAGAACACGCGACATATAACCGAGCGTGGGAGAAGCATGGATTTTAAACACGCGTTGAGTTCATCTGCTGGTCTCCCTCGTGGAATAACTGGTAATGTTTGACTAAAATCTACAGCGAGTAAAACGACATTACCTCCTATTTTTTTTTTTACGATCTCTGAGATCTTGCTTTTTTCGGTTCAAGGCTTCATAAGCTCTTTTATGTTGTATGCTGTACTTATCCCAAACCATCATCTTTGAATGTTGCAAGACTTTCGCCTTGTATGTAGATCGGGGTAATTACATTCATTTGAGAATGAAATTGCGCGTCCCGTTTTGAATCAATACTGGACGGGATTTATCCCGTATGTTTTGTATCATTTTTTTTTTAAAGCAGCGTCTCATGCAAATTATCCCACACGCATTTTATGAAGATGCCTCCTTTCCTACTTTGGATTGGGTAATACTTGATGTCATCGTTAGTTTGATTGGTGTTTTCAACTGTCCAGTGAGGAGGGCGTGTCTTTTAAGTACAGTCTGCAAAGTGTTGGCACTGAGATGTTGTGTCAGCGCCATAGTTGAAGCCCCTAACGTTGCGGTCAGCAAGTCGGCTAACATCCGCCATGTGCCGTCTTTCAGTTGCGAGAAGCAGATCATAGAATGGTTGAAACTGTTGCCCCTAACGTTGCGCCACGGCGTGTGGTTCGTTTATACCTCGTGTCTTGTCATGAAACTTTTATCTCGCGAATATGTTATTGCAATCCGCAGCGGGAGCGTTTCTATAAACTTAATTGAAAGTTACGTTTTACACCGTGCTTTGTTTCCCTTATGAACATGCTTGTATGCTGAACTCGCTCCGTTCTCAATTGTTTAATTAATTTTTTGCTCTTCGCTGTTTGCGGCTGTTCCTCCATTTCCCCCTACTTCGTTCTTTTATCTCGCGAATATGTTATTGCAATCCTTAACGGGAGCGTTTCAATAAACTGATTGAAAATAGTTTTGCATTTACCTTTTTAGTAAAAGGCGAGCTTTTAAGCCTGAGAAATCACCCCGTAAATGCACACGTTTAATTGCACATGTGTTAATATGTATGCTTACACAGTATTAAAAGACAGTCAAAAATTAACGTCATTTACCTTCGTTCCCGCGTGTGACTCGTGCTGTAAATGTCTTCCTTGTTTTTAGTTCACGTGATTACGTAGGAGGCGTGATGACGCGATACGTGACTCCGCCTCCTCCATTACAGTGTATGGACAAAAAATATGTTCCAGTTATGACCATTACGCTTTGAATTTCGAAATGAAACCTGCCTAACTTTTGTAAGTAAGCTGTAAGGAATGAGCCTGCCAAATTTCAGCCTTCCACCTACACGGGAAGTTGGAGAATTAGTGATGAGTCAGTCAGTCAGTCAGTGAGTGAGTCAGTCAGTGAGGGCTTTGCCTTTTATTATTATAAACACCCAGAATTAAGGCGGTATTAATTTATTTAGTCTAGCTGCACGCGGATGTAGTGTTCCAACCTTTGTTGACTGTGTTTTTTCATCTCTCCACAAAATAAGATTATTATTAATGGGGATTCAAATATTGAAATGAAAATATAATCAACATTATGAATGATGTTCCAGGAGGTTTCACAAGCAGTTTCTACCCCATCCATGAGATTCAGAAGAACAAATATGAATAATAATAATAATAATAATAATAGCGATCTATCCATTTTCTGAACCTACTTGCTCCAATGCATACTTCTGGGGGCAGGACTATATCTTAGTTTCACCAGTTATATAGCAGGTTGCAGCCTTTGACGGGGGGCAAACACACCGGACAACACAGGACACACTCACTCAAACAGGAACAAGTTAAACTTTTTGAGTTATTAAAATGAACATCTTTGGGATGTAACCAGGCACCCCAGAGAAAACTAACACTGTCACGTGAAAGGCAATCAAACTCTACAAACACATCGCCTAGGCCATAATTTGATTCAAAGAATCAGGAGAAGTGTGGCAGAAGTGCTAACCATAATAATTCCATTATCTGTAATGGTTTATCGTGATAAATATGCAGCATACATATAGATGTATATATAGTATAGTATGTATGAATGTCAGATGTGCTCAATAATTATTCATATAAAACCCACTCATCTTTACATTTTTCATCACCACCACTTTCACAAAAAAATTCTGTAAACAGTAAATTCAATAAACAAGAC
This sequence comes from Erpetoichthys calabaricus, assembly GCF_900747795.2. Classification (NCBI taxonomy): domain Eukaryota; kingdom Metazoa; phylum Chordata; class Cladistia; order Polypteriformes; family Polypteridae; genus Erpetoichthys; species Erpetoichthys calabaricus. Next base: position 8,442,283 of record NC_041409.2, on the reverse strand, counting down.
ATCAGAATATGAGTAGTTACCCCAAAAAAATACATTAAAACAACTATTACATATGATATTGGCTCCAGCAGACCCCCATGACCCTGTAGTTAGGATATAGTGGGTTGGATAATGGACGGATGGATGGATTACATATGATTCAACAATAAAATGAAAAAAAACATTCAAAGTGAGAATGACAAATTTGTTAAAGTCAAGTGGTATTTACCGACAATGAATTAATGATCATTACTCTGTACGAGACCTTCATTTTCCCCAACTACACTATGTAATCTTTCCCAGATAAATACTGGGAGGCACCGTATATGAGTCTCATTTATAGTTTACAAAATTGTGTGCATTCTGTGAGAAAACCAGCAGGAGCATATCCTTCTTCACACTTTACCATCATCTCCAGCTTTCCTCTTGATATCATCTTGTTCACCTCCCTCACGTTGCACTTTTCACTCCACATGCCCGGATTTGTGCCTCCTCATCAAGTGACTGAATTCTTTCTTTCACATCTTTATTTGCTCTCCTCCCTCGATGAAACTCTGTGCATCCACCTTAATCATTCTCAGTGAAGCCATTTCTAACTTTGATGCCTGCTTTGTCTTGTTCATCTATGTCTCTTCTCTTATACCAGGGGTACCCAACACCAGTTCTTGCTTTCCAGCTAAAATTCTGGACCTTGAAAGGGCAGGTCTTCAAGTCTTTGGGAAACTAATCAAGATGTTTGCAACTTTTTACTTCTTGAGTTGGTGAAATTTATCCCCTGGGAGTAATTTTACCCCTGGTTGGGAACCCCTGTCTTATGCCATTCATGTCTTCAGTGTGCTTTCCAATTTTACTGAGGGCAATCACAAGTAAGAAATCCAGTGTCATATTCATATAACACAAATGATGCAACAAAACAAATGTTAACTAAATAAAGTTTTAATAAATATTGTCTGAGAGTTTCCTTTATACATATGGAAAATGGAGGACACCGCCTCATGCCATCTTTTCCATCCAGCTACAAAAAAAGTCTCCATCTCCACATACATTGCAAGTTGTGAAACACCATAGCAGGACTTCATTGGTCATTGCTTCAATGCTTACATGCATTAAAACTCCTTACAAAGCTTGAATAAACATTCTCCATCACTGTTTAGAGGTCAGAATGGGAAACAGTTCTCAGAAATATCTCTATGCAAAACTCATATTTGGTAGCACCTCAAAGTATAATTCACCATGTCACTTAATTGGAGGAACATGCTCACATGTATTTCTCATAATGAATTTAAGCTCTAGTTTTTTAATGATGAAAAATAAATGATCCAGTGAAAAGTGGTCCTTGACAATTCCAAGTCACTCCTTATGTTAGTATTGCTTTTAACACTGAATAGTTGTCTGACACCTTTATCCAAGGTAACTTACAAGTTCAGTATACACAACAACTTTAAACAATTGTAGCCTGGGCAGATTAAGTAACTTACAATTCATAGACTGAGGCAGATGTTCAATGACCTTTGGGGTTTGAAGCCCAGTACTTTAGCTATTTCTTCACTATACACTGGATTCAGAAAGTATTCAGAATGCTTCATTTACTGCACATTTTATTGTGTTGCAGAATTGATTTGAAATGGATAAATTTGCCATTTTTGGCCATCAATCTATACTCACATCCAACAGTGACAATGTGAACACATTCTGAGAAAGGTTTGCAATTTTATTAAAAATCAAAAACTGAAATCTTTCACTCATATAAGTATTCAGACCCTTAATTCAGTACTTTGTAGAGGCCCCTTTGGCAGCAGTTATAGCTTTGAGTCTTCTTGGACAGGTCAATACAAGCTTTGCACACCTGAATTTGGGCCGTTGATCTTATTGTTCCTGGCAGGTCCTCACAAGATCCATTAGATTGAATGGGAAGTGTCTCTAAACTGCCATATTCAGATCTCTCCACAGATGTTCCACAGAGTTTAAGCCTGAGCTTGTTCTCAGGCCACTCAAGTGTTGCCTTGGCTGTATGCTTTAGGTAATTGTCATGCTAAAGAGATGAAACATCACACAAGTCTCAGGTCATGTGCACTCTGGAGCAGGTGTTCTTCAAGAATGTATATTTGGCTGCATTCATACCTCCATCAATTCTGATCAGTCACCCTGTCCCTGCCACTGAGAAGCCCCTACATAGCATGAGTCTGCCACCACCATGTTCCACTGTAGAGATGGGATTAGACAAGGGATGAGCAGTGCTTGGTCTTCACCAGACATAGTGCTTGAAAATCTGCCCAAAGTGTTCAATTTTGTCTCATCAGACCAGAGAATCTTTTTCCTCATGCTCTCAGAGTCCCTAAAAGTCAATTTGGCACGAATAGCTTCTGTGTAGCTACTCTTCCAAAAACACTTGATTGTTGGAGTACTGCTGAGATGGTCATCCTTCCAACACCTTCTCCCATCTCAGCAGCCTTCCTGACCAAGGCCCTTCATGCCTTACTGCTTGGTTTGGACAGACAGCCAACTTTAAGAAGAATCCTGGTGCTTTCAAACTTCTTCCTTTCCAGAATTATCAAGGTCACCGATCTCCTGGGAACATTCAAAGTTTTAGAAATGGTTGTGTACCCTTTCCCTGACCTGTGCCTCATCACAATTTGATCATGAAGATCTACAGAGAGTTCCTTGGACTTGGTTTTTGTCCCGATATGCACTGTGAAGTGTAGAACCTCATATATACAGGTGTGTGCCTTTCTTAATGATGTCCAGTCAGTTCAGTTTGCCACAGGTGGAATCAAGTCAAGTTCTAGACACATCTCAAGGAGAATTAAAGCAAACCGGATGCACCTTAGCTCAGCTTGGACTGCCACAGCAAAGGATCCGAATACCTCTATGAATGAGAGGTTTCATTTTTCGATTTTTATTAAATTGCAAACCTTTCCGAAAACATGTTTTAACTTTGCCATTATGGGTCATTAAGTGTAGACTGATGCGCAAAACTGCCAAATTTATCCAAATATAATTTTAGATTTTTATTAAAATTAAATGTACAAGACAGTAAAGTGTGCAGAAAGTGAAGGGGGTCCGTATGCTTTCCGAATCACTGTATTTGCTTTGAACAAGTGATGACAAAGTAAAATCTGTCATGAATTCCCTGTTTGATGTATCTTATTTCATGAATTGGTGATAACTAGATGATTGCTACAGTGAAGTTATGAAATGTGAAAGGAAGTCACAGAACTGAAAGAGGATGTACAAACATTTTCATATGACTGTACAACATTTGACCTCTTATAGTAAGATTTCTATGATACTCAAGGTGTCAACATGCAAAAGATACGTATTTTTGGCACAGACGCGCAGATTCATTGAGCTACGAAATGCTTGAGTTCAAGCGTGAGAATGTGGGCAACAGTAAGTGGGGAAAAAATAACATGCAAAGCATTCAGTTTTAATAAGATATTGTTTACTTCTAGACTTTAGAGATTACCTGACCCTGAATTGGATACGTTGTTTTAAAAAAAAGGGTTGGATGGGTGATAAAAATATCTTGCAATGCTGCTCTCAAAACCTATAAATCCACAATAAAATTTGAATGATTTATGTGATTGGAATGAAGACGTGGACACATTCCTTCTTCTTTTTTGATATTGCTTTGTTATATAGTTATATAACTGCAGGTAATATATATCTGTTAAAATGTATAACATTTAAAACTCTGTGTAAAACATATCTAAATTTTCTTTTGCTTATAGAGAGAGGAACTGTTCCAGAAAAAACAATGCTTGGGTCCAGCAGATGGCACTATGGAGACACCTTCACGCCAGCACGGCCATGCCAGTAAGTATCCTACTGTACATTTACTGCAACGAAAAGGAAGCAAAGATGGCCTCACCCAGGGAATTTAGCTTCTGCCTTAAAACTGTACATGCAGGTCATGGGTGAATCAGTATAATGTTTATAGAAAAGCACCCAAGCTTAACTGATGAGAACAGGCTCACCTTCACATGACTAAAAATAAATATACACTAAGACAGTAAGTAAACTGAAAAGCTGACTGCTTTCTTTTCATGCCTGACCCAAGAAGACAGCTAAAATAAGAAGAGATCCATTAATGTCAGGCCACAGCTTAGGAGTTCTCCAACCTCGCTAACAGGCAGCTTTGTATGCACTTAGTGCTGAATTAAAACTACATAAGGGGAGCTTCCCTGCGGTCAAAGGCTTCTTCTGTAACACATTGTACAGATTTGTATCTCTGAAAAAGGGTACACTTTTGTCAAACTGCTTTAGTGTGTTCAAATTTAAAAATGCTTTAAAAAAACATGGCTGCAAAAATAAGATGCTTTATTCACAAATAACCGTAAAACTATAATTATTTTCTATGAAGTAAATTTTCGATGAGAATCGTAATTACATCAATATGTTTCTGGAAAGGAAGAAATTTAAAAATGCACTATAAAAAGGCCACTATGGACAATAAAACAGGGACAATAAAGTAGATTTTAAAAGGGTGCTATAAAGTACAAAACAAACTGACATCATAAAAATGCCAGTATAAGGCCAGAAAAAGTGAGCATTATAAAATCCACAATAAAATGAGCAGTATAAAGGGAACAAGAAGGAGCAATAGATTGAACATTATTAATGGACAATATAAAGCATGAAAAAATGGAACTACAGAGGACATTGAAAACATACAAGAAAGAACTTTATATAAATGTGTAACATCAATGGCAGAAACAAACATTAAATAAAAGCAGGGCTCCAGACAAGTTCTAGTAAATGAACTATAAAGAATACCTTAGGCAGCCCTACAGGACAGGGCCCGTGGAGGGCAACAGTGGTGATAGGCTTTTGTTACAACCAATTTTAATATTCAATTTAATGTAAATTAAACATGCTGGTGTTCCCATCTTCCTACTTAATTCTGTCAGTGTGGCAATTCCCAATACATACTGGATATATTGAATTATTTGTCGTACTCTTGATGATAATGAAATACTGTCACACTTATTTTTTACATTTACTGATCAAGCACCACATTTTTATTAAGCATGACTTTTAATTCACAATGAAGTTCATAGTTTCATCCTCCGATGTCGTGTATTCAATACCGGGTCAGACGTTTTTTCAGCAACATTGGGCATAAAGGGGAGCCACTTCTTGTTGGGAAGCTAGTCCACCTCACAATAATCTCATGACACCTGGATAAATAAGCACGGCCAATCAGCCCAACCTGCTTTTCTTTAGGATGTGAATTAAAAACGCCAACGTAGGTATGGAAAGAATGTGTAAATTCTAGAGAACTGTGAGCGGGTCCGAAACCAAATCCAGGAACATAAAACTGCATTAACAGCTGCAATATTGAGCCCCTTTCACAACGCAATTATTTCCTTTGCTAACTAAACTGTCAAGATGAAATAATGGCAAGAAGTATCAGTAAGTTTATCAGTTTTAACACAGTCTTAACCATGATGGGATTGCTTTTTTCAGCTGGAAAGTGGATACTTGCTATTTGATGTTATCATGCTAATATCACATACGTTCATCATTTAAGAAGTTAGGCTGATGTTCAGATATTGATAGGTAATGATTTATCTTTTAAATAGTATGAAGCATTACATAAATAACAACAACTGGAATATGTAACAATCACTTGTGCTTTGGTAACTAAACTTTTAAAGGATGGTTTGGTATTCATCCATCCATTATCCGACCCGCTATATCCTAACACAGGACCACAGGGGTCTGCTGGAGCCAATCCCAGCCAGCACAGGACGCAAGGCAGGAACAAACCCGGGCAGGGCGCCAGCCCACCACAGGGCGCACACACACACACCAAGGACAATTTAGAATCACCAATGCACCTAAGCTGCATGTCTGTGGACTGTGGGAGGAAACCAACACAGACACGGGAAGAACATGCAAACTCCATGCAGGAAGGGCTCGGGAAGCAAACCCAGGTCTCCTTTAGTTTGGTATTTTTCAAGTAAAATCTATTTCTTCACAAACATGGTATATATGCATTTGCCACTGTACCAATGTTTAGAATTCTCTATAAATTTTGAAGAATACAGTGTCTGCCCTGGCGTTTTACAATGGAAGTCACACCAGAGAACAAGGAACAAGTTACAAGCTACAGTAGCTGAAAATAGAGAGATTGTACAGACTGCAAGCTTGGCCCGGGTGCTTCTACTTATGGCTTTATAAGAGAGTGGCAAGGAGATAGACAGACAGACAGACAGACAGACAGACAGACAGACAGACAGACAGACAGACAGACAGACAGATAGATAGATAGATAGATAGATAGATAGATAGATAGATAGATAGATAGATAGATAGATAGATAGATAGATAGGCGGATGCTAATGGCATCCTGTCCTTTCTCCACAGCCCAGAAAAGATAATAATAATAATAATAATAATAATAATAATAATTCATTACATTTATATAGCGCTTTTCTCAGTACTCAAAAAGATGCCCAGTGAGGGCACTCCTGCCCCACCATGACATTTGGAACAAGTACCACCCTTTCTGGCTCATCTATATAAATTGATGGCACAGAGACGTGGTCTCTTTAAGCAGATGTGGACCTGAGTTCACTAAGAGTCAGAGACGCGTACCAGAGAGAGAGACAGCAGAGAGTTAGAAAGCTTGCAAAACAGACCTTAAATTAGTGTCATTTTTAGTTGGGCACTTAAGCACCCATTTTTTTTTTGTCTTTTTATTTTGTATAATCACAGGGTTAATAGGGTGGTCCCCCAGCATTTCTCCCTGCTTCTGACTGCTTCCTCATCACCAGCCACAAAAGATAGATAGATAGATAGATAGATAGATAGATAGATAGATAGATAGATAGATAGATAGATAGATAGATAGATAGATAGATAGATAGATAGATAGATAGATAGATAGATAGATAGATAGATAGATAGATAGATAGATAGATAGATAGATAGATAGATAGATAATTTGTTCCAAGAGGGAAATATTGCTTTCTATAGAAGCAGAATAAAAAAGAGTAAATAAATAAATATTACAAACAAATATGCACAAGACTTCTTAAAAAAAAAAAAGAAAGAATCTTACTTGGGTAAAGATAAAAAGAAGAGTCAAGGTCACAGTAACATCTTGGCTGGAGTTTACCAGGAGGCACATGGGAGACTCTGACGTCAGCGGGAGCTCTCAGTCATTGGTGAACAGCATGGTGAAAGATGATTCATCTGACCATACTATGTTTTGGCATTCTTCAGTAGCCTGTAGCTTATGCTCTTTTGCACCATGATATTTGTTGTTGCGATGTTTGTGCTCCGCCATCCAACTGTGTGACTTTCAGCCAAATGTTTCATGAATCATTCCTAATGAAATGACCTGTTCCTGGCCCAAACTTGGGATTTTTTACCAACTGATTTAGAGACTTACATCTATTTATTTTTATCACAGATTAAGTCTTGAGTATGCCAATCCAGGAGGATGCATTTCTAACCATAAGTGCCCTTCACTGATTGTGTTCTTCACACCAAGGGCCGAGTCAATATATCCCCATGGACAACGTTCTTTGTTAAACAAGTCGAGCTCTTGTCAAAAATACCCTGATAACCACCTTTTTCATAGTGACTGAAATTTTGTCTTTTGACTTTATTAGACATACTCATACAGAAATGGCCTGTCCAGCATTCAATAGTTGATCCTAAGTATGCAGGGTCACAAATTTCTTAATTAGCTTAAGAGGTACATCTTTGGATAAAGTCTATTAACATCCCTTTTGACCATTTGGGCCAAAGTTTCCATCTCTGTGACCACTATCTGTATGCACAGTACAAATAAAGTGTGGATTTATTTAGGTCAACAACTAATAAAAAACACATGAAGAAAACAGGAATCTAGATGACAAATAAATTCCACAGCTAGCATCCTGACGATTATTTAATGCATCATTAATTATATTTAACTCGTGCAAGAATGCAGTACTTAACATTTTTGCAGTGCTGAAGTTAATCTTTCAGTATTCCCTTCTGAGTATGAAGCATATCTATAATTGCACTAACTAGGAGTGATAAGCTCTTTTATTACATAATTAGCAGAGTTAACGTTTGTTACTTGGCACCCGATTGCAAAATTCATTTTATTCTTTTCAAGTGTAAAAAAGTTGTGACATATAAAGAGATCTGTCATATTTGTGCATCGTCTAGTGTGATATGGTTCAGAAAAAGTGTTTGATCAAAATGAACACTAATTATGCAAGAGGGTTATATCTACCAATTAAAGTTACCTCACTTACTTAATTAAGTACTCATTTTGGTTAGATAGACTTTGTTAATCCCCAAAGGGAAATTGTCTTTTTTCACATCACTTTTTGGGCGTCAGAGCTCAGGGTCAGCCATTGTGTAGCACTTCTGGAACAATTCTCAGGTTAAGGGCTTTGCTCAAGGGCCCAGTGGAGTAGAGTCCCTTCTGGCAGTAACAGGATTTGAACCGGCAACTTTCCAAATACCAGGACAGATCTTTAGCCACAGTGCCACCACTCCAACCTAGGAATCCCAGGCATAATGGTTTTACTGTGACAGAAACAGCCTCTGGACATGTCTAGATCAAATGAAATGGTTCTAGATTAGGATATAATGAAAGATTTATTTATTTGTAATTATGTATGTGAAGAGACCTTCTATTTCTGCTTTTTCTTCTTCTTTCAACTGCTCCCGTTAGGGGTTGCCACAGTGGATCATCTTCTTCCATATCTTTCTGTCCTCTGCATCTTATTCTGTTACACCCATCACCTGAATGTCCTCTCTCACCACAGCCATAAACCTTCTCTTAGGCCTTCCTCTTTTCCTCTTCCCTGGCAGCTCTATCCTTAGCATCCTTCTACCAATATACTCAACATCTCTCCTCTGCACATGTCCAAACCAACACAATCTCGCCTCTCTGACTTTGTCTCCAAACCGTCCAATTTGAGCTGACCCTCTAATGTCCTCATTTCTAATCCTGTCCATCCTCGTCACACCCAATGCAAATCTTAATACCTTTAACTCTGCCACCTCCAGCTCTGTCTCATGCTTTTTCGTCAGTGCCACCGTCTCCAGCCCATATAACATAGCTGGTCTCACTACTGTCCTGTAGATCTTCCTCTTGCTAATACCCGTTTGTCACAAATTACTCCTGACACTCTTCTCCACCCATACCACCCTGCCTGTACTCTCTTTTTCACTTCTCTTCCACAGTCCCCATTACTCTGTGCTGTTGATCCCAACTATTTAAACTCATCCACCTTCGCCAACTCTACTCCCTTCATCCTCACCATTCCACTGACCTCCCTCTCATTCACACCTTTTATTTAAGGAGTAAATATAATGTCATTGTTAGTACTGCTTTCATATGGATTCACCATTCTTGTTTCCTACAGCTATCATTGCACAGTCTGTACATTCTCCCTGTTTTTGTATTGATTTTCCTCCGGATAGTAAGGTTTTTCTTCCACACCCGTAAATACAAGCAGATTAAGTTAAATTGACCCCCATGTGAATTTGTGTGGGTGTGTGTTTGTGTGCGTCTGAGAGTGGGTCCTGCAAATGGCTGATGCCATGACTGATTACTGCACTGCAGCCATATTTGATGGGATAGGCTTCAGCCCCCACAACTCTAAATTACAGTAGGTGGACATGAGAATGTTTTGTTAAAGAATAAAATAGAGTTGTTATGTATGGATCTGTATTTTTGTGTACTGTACTTTATGTTGAATTACTATATTTCAGATGTTAATGTATTTTCAGTTATGTATTTATCTATTGGGCGGCACGGTGGTGCAGTGGTAGCCTCACAGTTAGGAGACCTGGGTTTGCTTCCCGGGTCCTCCCTGCGTAGAGTTTGCATTTTCTCTCCGTGTCTGCGTGGGTTTCCTCCCAGGTTAGGTGCATTGGCGATCCTAAATTGTCCCAAGTGTGTGCTTGGTGTGTGTGTGTGTGTGTGTGTGTCCTGCGGTGGGCTGGCACCCTGCCCGGGATTTGTTCCTGCCTTGCGCCCTGTGCTGGCTGGGATTGGCTCCAGCAGACCCCCATGACCCTGTAGTTAGGATATAGTGGGTTGGGAAAGGACTGACTGACTGACTATTTATGTACTGTGTCTTTAAATGTGAGGCCATTCCATGTACTTGTGGATGGAGCACCAAGAGGTGGGACCACCCTGATGTCACTACTGTTGGACCCTCCCTCTGACTTTATCAGGAGGCCAGATCAAGAGAACCAGTCAGTGGATCATTGTGAGTTGTAGTTTCAAGAATTGGTGTATGTTGTGTTTTATTGATATTTTTATTGTTCTGGATTTTTGCTTCTGTTATTGGATTTTACTTATCTTTACATTTCCCTTGCTGGCAACTCCTTTTCTTGCCTTATATGCTTTATGGAGCTTCATGTACTTATAGAGCATTTTTTCGGATAATAAATCTTTTATTTTCTAGAGAAAATATTTTATTTCTTTTTGTATCTAGCCAGGATAATTGATGGGATTTCCCCCTGCAGTGGGCATTTTTGGAACTGCTTTTGGGACTTAAGTGCTTTGAAACTCCTAATTATAACAATATTGTGGTGGGGCACTGTTATAAGTACTTGAGGGTCTGCGTCAATAACAGAATGGACTGGTCTAGTAACACTGAAGAGCTACTGTACATAAGCTGGGGGAGAGCAGAGTCCTTTTCTTAGCAGACTGTGTTCCTTTATTTTGGGTACTTGCATACTTTACATATTCTGTAGCTCTGTGATGGCCAGAGTGACTTTCTACATTGTGGTGTGCTGGATTGCTAACATCACTTCAAGAGAAGCCCACAGAATCAACAGGGCTGGTTAAGAAAGAAAGTTTGGTTATGGGATGCATGATTGATCCACTGGAGGTAGTAGCAAAATAGAAAATGAAGACAAAACTAAGTGCCACTACAAATGACACGGCACATCTTCTCTCTGACACATTAGCATTGAGGACTTCTTCAGAAGTAAGTGAAGAAAAGCTACTGGGGCTCCTTTATACCTACGACAAAACAGCTTTATAATGCCTCACTGTGACTTCTTTCTTATTTTTTTGTAATTCTTTGTGTGCATTTGACAGGGGTTGTTGTTTATTATATTTCATCTATCTATCTATCTATCTATCTATCTATCTATCTATCTATCTATCTATCTATCTATCTATCTATCTATCTATCTATCTATCTATCTATCTATCTATCTATCTATCTATCTATCTATCTATCTATCTATCTATCTATCTATCTATCTATCTATCTATCTATCTATCTATCTATCTATCTTTTGTTGCTGGTGATGAGGAAGCAGTCAGAAGCAGGGAGAAATGCTGGGGGACCACCCTATCAACCCTGTGATTATACAAAATAAAAAGACAAAAAAAAAAGGGTGCTTAAGTGCCCAACTAAAAAGACACTAATTTAAGGTCTGTTTTGCAAGCTTTCTCACTCTCTGCTGTCTCTCTCTGGTATCTCTGACTCTTAGTGAACTCAGGTCCACGTCTGCTTAAAGAGGCCATGTCTCTGTGCCATCAATTTATATAGACGAGCCAGAAAGGGTGGTACTTGTTCCAAATGTCATGATGGGGCAGGAGTGCCCTCACTGGGCATCTTTTTGAGTACTGAGAAAAGCGCTATATAAATGTAATGATTTATTATTATTATTATTATCTTTTCTGGCACACTATCTATCTATCTATCTATCTATCTATCTATCTATCTATCTATCTATCTATCTATCTATCTATCTATCTATCTATCTATCTATCTATCTATCTATCTATCTATCTATCTATCTATCTATCTATCTTTTGTTGCTGGTGATGAGGAAGCAGTCAGAAGCAGGGAGAAATGCTGGGGGACCACCCTATCAACCCTGTGATTATACAAAATAAAAAGACAAAAAAAAAAGGGTGCTTAAGTGCCCAACTAAAAAGACACTAATTTAAGGTCTGTTTTGCAAGCTTTCTCACTCTCTGCTGTCTCTCTCTGGTATCTCTGACTCTTAGTGAACTCAGGTCCACGTCTGCTTAAAGAGGCCATGTCTCTGTGCCATCAATTTATATAGACGAGCCAGAAAGGGTGGTACTTGTTCCAAATGTCATGATGGGGCAGGAGTGCCCTCACTGGGCATCTTTTTGAGTACTGAGAAAAGCGCTATATAAATGTAATGATTTATTATTATTATTATTATCTTTTCTGGCACACTATCTATCTATCTATCTATCTATCTATCTATCTATCTATCTATCTATCTATCTATCTATCTATCTGTCTGTCTGTCTGTCTGTCTGTCTGTCTGTCTGTCTGTCTGTCTGTCTGTCTGTCTGTCTGTCTGTCTGTCTGTCTGTCTGTCTGTCTGTCTGTCTATCTATCTAAAGATGTCTGCTGGTGCCCCTACATTTCCAAATCTCATGAAAAGGGGGCAGGAAACCAACAACCTCTGGTCATTTGAGGAACATTTAACTTGTAAGGAGATTCTATAAATGGATGGATGGATAGTTCTGCTTTAGAAAGTTGTTATATAAAATACAGTTTATTGTACGGTATGATTGCTAGAGGGGGGTGTATTTATTCTTGACTCCCAATCGCAAAAGAGCTAGGCAAGTAATATTTTTTTTTTTTTTAACTTTTCTGAAGGACAGAAGGAGGAATTTATATTAAAATATGCAACAATTTTCCAACACATGAATATCGGGCCAGCTTTCACTTAAAGAGTGCCACAGTTTCATATTACTAGTGTCCTTGAAAATGCATAGGCTACACTCATACTCCCACGAAAATGCATATACTGTTACTAGCATAATTTGTTTCAACTACCCTGCATAAGACAAAAGGGGCTAAAAAAGGATTAGTGGATGGACAGAGAAGGGTCACCGTTAGTGGCCATGTGCATGTAACAGATGGTCAAAAGCAATTTTTATCTAAATGCAGGAATGATCTAATGCTATATAAATTTACTTTGTAACAAAACAATTTACCAAGAATGAGATAAAGTAGCATTAATGGGCTAGACAGACTTTACAGTTCCATAATGCAGATGAGGTTGCCTTGCTATAAATATAGCATGAAACCAAGTTTATTACTGTCAGTTTTTTTTTCTTTAGCTAGCAATATCATTATTTATTTAGCAGGAACTAAATGGTATATCAAAATGAGTTTCCGAAGCATCACAGTGAACTAATTAAAGATCATGCATTTCACTGTCAGCGAGACCAGCAGGCTTGATAATGTAGTATCTTAGTACAATAATCTTTTACCTGTAGGATCTGGTTTGTATCAACAAACAAGTGATAGACAGAAGCTATAATAGCTTACTGACAGTCACAATGTTTAATTAATTGATGCTAAAATTACCAGATGTAAAGTAAAGCTGAAGGAGTAGATCACTGCACCAAAGTACAATGGCACACAGTAACTGACAAATAAATGACTGATTCAGTTCCCAGTGCTAGAGCTTTACGGCTTGCAGCCATGAGCTCCAAAAGAAATAATGCATTAGATGTGGCTGCTATATTAACGTTTATAAGCACAACCATTCCAAAACATAAGTTAGGAATCAAAATAATTCAAAAGTATTTATTTCAACATCCAACTAAGCAAACACCTAAAACATATTTGACTTCCAAATCTCTTTGTATTGGAAAATTGGAAGTCCTAGGAGTCATAAGGTATAGTAAATTAGAATTCTAAATTGCAGATGAGTTTACAGGCAAGAAACAGAGAGTTTAAGTAAGAGGCAAATGTACAGCCAGTAGTGGAGTCATTAGTTGAATGCACTAAGAAACATGGTAGGAGTTCTTCCTGTGCCACTGCATATTAAGAATATGTTTTCAACTACTATAATGAACAAATGTATTCAATTATTCAAATATTTATTAGAGCAATCCAACAGTTGCCAAATCTATCACTTTGACATTTTTTACACGAGGCCATCATGAAGGAAGATAGTTGATGTATTTAAGTAATAGTAGTCAACTTCTTATGTCCTGATAAATATTTATAAACAGTTGATAGTGCACAAGTATGCAAACATATGAAATGGTTTCCAGCCGTTTATACATTGTCACACATGTACGATTAGGAGGCAGTCAAAGAGCCTAAAGGTGAGTGAAACATCGCGAGATTAAGGGATATCACGTGGTACTTACCTGAACTCTTTTTTCCAACAGGACACAAGAAGAGAATTAATCCCGCAACTTCCGGGTTTTCAAAATGGCCACAATGACGTCACTTCCGGTCAATATTGATGACATCACTTCCGGCACCCACAAACCACACCACTTCCGGTTCCTGTTGCCACATCACCATTTTGCCAACCATTTCCTGTCACATGTTTTTCTGCTCTATAAAACCACCATTTTGTTTTCAGTTGTTATTCATTGTACTTTCAAGACTTTGAATCGCTTCATTTTTTCAATATTGTCTGTAAGACAATATACGGGGACGGTCCCCAAATCTTTATTTTGTATTTGTGACTTTCTTATCGATCACAACATGAAGAAAGATACTAAATTAGAAGAATCAAATTCTATTGGCAAAACAAGTATAACTGATTGTTCTTGTAGTTCATCTTAAATTTATCCAAAATAACAAAACATAAAGGTTTCAAACCCTCGTAATACAATTTAGGGTCAAAGAACATATTCTGGAAGCACTGGGTGCTGAGCAGGAACCACCATTAGATGAGGCACCAGAAAGATGATGAGACTGTTCATGCTCATGCACGCACACACACACACACATTCATCAGTGGAAAATGTAGCATCATAAATTAACCTAACATACATACACTCACCTTGAGGATGAGGGCCAAAAATTTAGAATACTCTGAGAAAAGGCCAAAGAACACAAGGGCCTCAGCAGAAATATATATTACCAGTAATGGCACACTGCATGATAACGTGCAGTGAATCCACTTGACTTATAGTCTTCATCCTCTTTCTCTGTACGTTTATCATTCATTTGCACAGAGGTTGATGCGCTTGCTGCTTCCTTAGCATCTCTTCTTTTCTCCACCCTAGCGGCCTGTTTCTTCTCTTCTTTCATCGTCATGTTTTCTCGTTAAAACCGATTAAGTCAGTGTTTGTGTTGCAGTTACTTAGTAAATTTTCTTAAATTTTTCACATAAGCCGGCACTTGAGTCTTGAATCTGCCTCAAGAATGATTTAAGATATGAAGAGGTACGGGAAGTGACGGCGAAGGTGGTAGGGATGAGAATGTTGCCCGTACACATGCGAGTTGATTCTACAATAAAATTAAATAAAAATAAAAAGAGGAATTACCTTGGAGGTCAATCATCACCCTGAAAGCGGATAGTAGACGTCACGTAGTATATGTGTACCAAATTTCAGGTCAGTTCAAACGATTTGCAAGCTACAGGTGATTTAAAATCCTGGACAGACAAATGGACAGCCACGGTAGCGTATTGTATATAAAGATCATGTTTCATGTACCTTTCCACAATGCTCCATATGTTTACTTAGTGTTATGTACTACTAATATGTTATTCAACAATTTTGTAAAAATTCTGCCACAGAAGTAAAAATATTTAAAATCTTTTTCAATTATATTCACTACAAAACATAAAACAGATGCTGGAGCAAGTAAAAGAACAACAGCATGGCCTGCACGGGTCAGTATAAATGAGTAAAATTCCAAATATGCTTCTGCTATCACCTGCAGGTATTCACTTAATATTTTTTTTGTTTTATTTTATTTTTTTTACCACTGGGTTTACTGCACAGAATAATTATTAGGACAAGACGCTTCAATGAAGGTCAATAATAAAACGAAAGGTTGCAAATTCAGCCTCATACATTCACTTATTGTGTGTCTGTGAACGAGTCACTTAGCTTGCATTCATTTCAATTACAGAAATGCATACAAACCTATTGTATAAATGTTACTGGCATCTTGAAAACGCCTGGGTATTCACAGGAATAGAAAAGAGAAAGGACCCGAGATGAAATGTACACAAAGGCGTGGACTAAATTGTTTTTAGACAACAGACAGTAGGCAAGCAAAATGGAAGTGAAAAATAAACAGCGATTCCCAAAGCAGAAACAAAATCCAAAAATCCAACTTGAGAAAACAATGTTGCAAAACGGTTACTAGAAATCCATAACCATACTACAATAATTCACAGCAGAAATCAAGCAGATTTTTCTTATACATACACTGAAAAAAGTATAACACTGATGTTGTTCATTCAACATAAATTTTCTCTTTCAAGCAATTTACGATTAGTCATTTAGTGTTGTAGCTTGAAATATTTGGTTTCAGATCTCAATCAAAGTTAAAAAAAATTGTTTGTACCAAAGTAAGTTATGGTGGAGGGAATAAACATAAAAATCCTATTTCAGTTAACCTAATATTTTAGGTTGTTTGTGTGCTGTGTGTGAGGGGCGTTTTTGTATATTCTTCCAGTCGAACTTTCCAGCGTACTGGCTTTCCAACTGCCAAAAAAGAAGAAGACTTTCCCGAGTGGAGTGGACGTGGTGGCTATACAGGTCTGGTCATTTTCAGCAGCAGACTTTTATACCGGAGGATTTCTGGTAAGTAACCCTGTTTCTCAACTGTTAATTTTAAGTATAAGAACTCGTAATAAAACATACTTTCAAGAAAGTTGTAAAAATGCTTAATAATTTTTTGTTGTATATTTAAGATTTACACTGCAAGATGCTTATACTTTTGCACTAGATTTTTAAATAAATGTAAAAAGTACAGCATTGGAATGTGGTATGTTCATAATATTTCAAATAGCATAAAAACAGGTTATGACCAATAAACCATTTTAAATTGTAACAACATAAAAAATAGATTTACTTCAGTATAAAACAAGTGAATTACACCCAATCAGTCTAAATGATTTTCCTTAACTTAAAAAATAGATTTATTTCAGTATAAAACAAGTGAATTGCACACAATCACTCTAAATGATTTGCCTCAACTTAAAAATTGTGGGTTCAATAAGATAAAAAAAATTATATTGGTTCAGATTGAAAATATTAAGTGTGCATCATTACCTTAATTATTTTAAGTTGAGTGGAGGTTATACTTTTTTAAATGTAGTTTGGATGGCTTCATTACTGTATCTCCATCTTTTGTGAAGATGGCATGATGGTGTGACGCATTCTAACTCCAGGTACCTCCTGGATGGTGACAGCTGTTGTTGTAATAAACAAAATAATTGTCCTTATGAAGAACAAACACAAGTGATAAAAATCCCACTCCGATGTGAGAATGATGAGAGCGATGATAAAAATAAACAACAGCATGTAAGTGAAATAAATCAATGTAAAAATGTTCAGAATTTAGTCACAGTGGTCTAAAACCCCAAATCACGACACAGAAAAAATTATACAGGTATTAAATTAACTTTTGTGCTGTATCTAATTTAACTCAAACTATTAGTTTGTGATAATGTTTAGAGCATGAAATAAATCCATTCATATAAATAGGTGGCAGAGTTAACTTTAACCAACCCTCATTATTCAACAGAGAACATCAACTTGGAGTCACAAAATGTTTAGGGCTTCAAATGTAACTCTGAAGCAAATTAAACTCATGCTACCAACGCCACAAATATCTGTAAATACTGTCCTCTTAAAAATAATTGAAAGTATCATGAAATGTCGAAATCATATGCCATGTAAAAAGACCCTTTCTAGTGCCCTAGAAGGAAATTAAATGATCTGCGATCAATAAACTAGCCTTTCAGGCAATGACTTCTGAAGGTGCAGTGGAGCCTGGCAATGATGTTATAAACAATGTCCAAAGAGCTGTACGGCCCGCCACACTGGCAAGTGCACATAAATTAAAAAGGAAATCACACTAAACATAATTGGAACATGTTCCAGTAACATTTATGTTTGCTTTAGTCATGGAATAGCTTTTGCCTTGGACTGAATGCCTGTGGGGCTTTAACGTTGGTGGCAATGTTTTGGCATACACTTGTAAGGCCTAATCATAATCTGCTGGTTATAAATAGCACATTTGCAATGCAAAAAATTTCAAAATAAAATATGCGGTACATTCATTTAACAAATTATTTTCCTGTGACCCAGAACTTTGACTGAGTTTGAAAAATGGATGGAGAGAATCTGTTGACAAAACTCTTTTATTTGACATATGTAAAATGACTTACAGGCATAAATATCACTATGAGCTTGGGCTTTCCCACAGTATCGGCTATCGTGTAGCCTGTGTAAGGCCTCATTATAGGATGCGTCATGTGTAGTGTTCATCTCAAATAGGCCTGTCCAAAGCTCCCACTTCCTGGACGCTGTCACTTTTCAACACTTAGGGACAGAACCTGTCTTGGCAATTATTCCAACAGTAAAAGTACTGAGGATGTGGAAGCTTTCTTGATGGGAAACACACATCCAAGTGGAATAGTATTCTCAGTAATATAGTGTGTCGCAGGTGGCCAGGATTATTACCTGGCCGGGACACCAGAAAGGACCGGAAGGTGGCAAGAATAGCTTCCGGGCCACGAGGGCACAACCGCCATGGAGCAGGAGAGGACCACGGGAAAGGAAATAGAACTGTCGGACTTGTTGGGACCCGTGGCCACCGCCTGGGGGCGCTTTACACCTCGTGAGACCCGGATGTTGTTACTTCCGCCACACTCTGCAAGATGGCGGAGGGATCGGCCAGGGACGCCCGGTGTGTTTCCGGGTCAAAGGGCAGCACTTCCGCCACACCAGGAAGTGCTGCAAGATGGACGTCATCAGCCACCTGGAGCACATCTGGGCAGGGATAAAAGGGGCCGACTCCTTACAGTCATTGAGCCAGAGTCGGGAGTGGGAGAAGGACAAAGCTCCCTGGAGGAGGATAGAGGCGGCAAAGGACTGAGTATTTAAGGGTGACTATTGCTTTGTGCTTTGTGTGGAGTGTGAGAATTGTTTATTTAATGGAAAATAAACGTGCGTGTTTTATAAAGATGTGGTCTCCGACTGGTGGTGTCCGGGCAACTATCACAAGTGTTAATATCTAATTCTATGTCTAATGAATAAAAAATAATACTACTTAAGAATGAAATCTGTCCTGACATTGGAATATGGTGCCAGCTGTTAAACAATAAAGCAATGAGTATATGTGAGTATGAACTCTTCCAGCATAATGTAACATCAGCATAACACTGATGTCAGTGTTGCTGCTTCTTGATTTGAGTGCAGCTTATGACGCCGAAGTCCACGGCATACTTCTAAGCTGCTTGGAGAAGCTTTTTGGCATTCAGGGGACAGTACTTTCATGGCTTCACTCTTAATTATCAAATAGAACTCAATGTGTCAGTTGCAAAAATAACAATCTCTGAATTTTTTGAAGTAAAGTTTGGTGTACTTCAAGGTTCAGTCCTTGGCCCTATGCTTTTTTCTATCTATATGCTTTCCTTTGGTGACGTAATTTGTAAATATGGTGTTTATTTTCACAGTTATGCTGACGATAAGCAACTATATATAACTGAAAAGCCAAATGACCTTTCCCAACTACTAAATTTAGAGAAATGTCTGTCAGAAATTAAAAAAATAGATGGCTATGAACTTCCTGTTGATAAAACAGGGTTATTGATTGTTAGACCAGCCAAAAATAGACAATTGTGTGACAGCTTGAGTGTGTAACCAGTAGGGGCGCCACTGAGCTCCAAACCCCAGACACTATAACACCAAAACCAGTCATGGGTTCTAATATAGTCCATTTTAATTAATAAAAGTTATCTTCACACACAACAGTTAAGGCATACACAGTACAGAAAACAATTCTCTTCTTTCACCCTCCTCCTCAAAAGCCTTGTCCACCGCCTCCCAACTGTGACTGCCTGGTTAGGATGAAGTGGCTCCTTTAATCTTTGTCCCGAGAGTACTTCCGGGGCTAGGACATTGTCTGTTAGAAGCACTACTGGTCAGATAGGAGTCCCACAAAATAGGGAATGATATCCCTCTGCAGCAGGCCCCTGGAACCCAACAGGGCTGTGTTCCAGAACCACCATTGTCATGATGCCCTGTGGGTATCTGAAGGTGACCCGAATCCCAGGGACGCTGTCCTCTAGCATATTGGGGGATACAGTAGCCAGATACTGTTGTCTCCCCTGGTCCTCCTTACATACTGACCTCTCTGCCAGGTAAGGATTATTTGTTCCCATCCGGTCATAGAGCTCATCCCTCCAGTTTCTTTTATTGCGGTGTCCTATCCAGGCAAGAAATCACCCTCTGGGATGCCCATCACTATTGATGTAAATATTGATAACATTACTATTTCTGAGAGTTTGACCATCAAAAATCTTGGAGTGATCTTTGATGCTCGTCTCATATTCCAGTCACACATCAAGGCTCTTATCAACACAGCATTATTTCATCTTAGCAAAATTGCAAAAACCCGATCTACTCTATCTTTGTGTGGTGCTGAAACATTAACACATGTGTTTGTTTCTTCTAGACTAGATTATTGTAATTCCGTTTTCTCTGGTCTTCCCAGTTGTATTACTCAAAATCTTCTGCTTGTTCAGAATGCATGCAGCTAGAATCTTGACAAACAAAAAAAAAACAAACTTTAGCATATAACACCCATTCTGGCTTCTCTTCACTGGTTGCCAATACAAGCTACAGTGGATTTTAAAGTTCTTCTTTAAATGTATAAGGCCTTGCATGGGAATATATATAAATATATATATATATACTGCGGTGGGTTGGCACCCTGCCCAGGATTGGTTCCTGCCTTGTGCCCTGTGTTGGCTGGGATTGGCTCCAGCAGACCCCCGTGACCCTGTGTTCGGATTCAGCGGGTTGGGAAATGGATGGATGGATGGATATATATATATATTCTATATATATATATATATATATATATATATATATATATATAAGGCTGGGATGGGAATCAGCACCTCCAAATCCGAGACCATGGTCCTCAGCCGAAAAAGGGTGGAGTACCCTCTCAGGGTTGGGAGCGAGATCCTGCCCCAAGTGGAGGACTTCAAGTATCTCGGGATCTTGTTCACGAGTGAGGGAAGAACAGAGCGGGAGATCAACAGGCGGATTGGTACGGCATCCGCAGTGATGCGGGCTCTGCATCGGCCTGTTGTGGTGAAAAAGGAGCTGAGCCGCAAGGCAAAGCTCTCAATTTATCAGTCGATCTATGTTCCTACCCTCACCTATGGTCATGAGCTATGGGTAGTGACCGAAAGAACAAGATCGCAAATACAAGCGGCTGAAATGAGTTTCCTTCATAGGGTGTCTGGGCTCTCCCTTAAAGACAGGGTGAGAAGCTCAGTCATCCAGTAGGGCCTCAGAGTAGAGCCGCTGCTCCTCCGCATCGAGAGGAGTCAGATGAGGTGGCTCGGGCATCTGATCAGGATGCCTCCTGGACGCCTCCCTGGTGAGGTGTTCCGGGCACGTCTAACTGGGAGGAGGCCCCGGGGAAGACCCAGGACACGCTGGAGGGACTATGTCTCTCGGCTGGCCTGGGAATGCCTTGAGATTCTCCCAGAAGAGCTAGAAGAAGTGGCCGGGGAGAGGGAAGACTGGGCATCTCTGCTCAAGCTGCTGCCCCAGCGACCCGATCTCGGATAAGTGGAAGAGGATGGATGGATGGATGGATGAGGCCTTGCATGGACTTGCACCATCTTACTTAGCTGTGCTAAATACACCACACACTCCAGTATGTCATCTTCGCTCTCTTAATGCTGGCCTTTTGGTCATTCCCCCAATTAAGAAAAAAAATCAGTTAGTCACTGACTCCCGTAAATGCTTAAAATATTTCTTTTTTTAAATATTATTTGTTGACACGTCTTAACTTGGTATTTTAATGTCATTTAATTTAAATTTTATTAGTTATTATTTCTTCAACGTGATGTTATTTTAATTTCTACTAAGGGGCTCTGCCCCCTGCTCGCTTCACTCACCAACCCCTGTGCGGGCCCCACACGCTAGTCATTTTCCAGATCGGCCACTTGCGACAAATCACGCTGTGCTTTTGGATAAACACAAATATCAACTCTGTCTTTGATATCTCCATCTTTCGAAATTATTATTGCTGACAATTCATCACACGTTGGTTTATTATATATGCGAGTGTGATCTTTCAGATTCATATAGAAATCCAAGAAAACTTCTTTGTCCGTGTTTTTCAGATAAATTTCGTGTTAAGTGCGATAATTTTGGACGTATGGATTTGTATCCATTATTGGCTGAAGAATTTCTAATACGTCCAATTGTTTAACTTGTTCAATACTATGTTGCATCGCTTCATCCGTGATCATAAATATAAACCTGACCAAATTGTGGTTTCTTTGAAATTAAACTTGTAGTAGCTCTATCATCTCATCTATGTCCATATATTCAATCTCTTTTCGCTGTTCCATTATTTCAGCGAGTAATAATTTCCGTTTGTTAGCGCTAATGCGATATTTACTATCAGTTTTTTGAGACTTTCGAATTTTAGTACTTTCATAACCTATAACCTGCTCTGCATGTGTATTGCGCCAACGTTTTTGAACCTCTTTACGATGTTCTACTTTGTCTTATACTCTTTGTCTTTTCTTTTCCTACCATTTGTCTAATATTTCCGCCCCCGCTTGGACGTGTTAGGTTTTTAATTCATCACTTTACACAATGTATCATCTCACAGGACGTGAAATTATCTCTCTGAAAAAGTCACGTCTCGTCTCTCTGAAAAAAAGTTTTGTCTTGTCCCAAGATTTTTGTTATATAATAGAGAGATTTTTCTTTTTACTTTATATCTTGTCCCATGTGTTCTTCTTATTTGTACAGTGTGTTGGGATCATGCTGCATGGTGATTCTGCACTTTAAATAAAATTGATTGATTGTTTGATTCTCAATCCCACAGAAAACCAAATTAGTACAAGGTCCATGCATGACACAGCTGTAACTTTAACGATAGATTTGCTCTATTGATATCCATCTGTGAGTGCCGCTGGCTTTATATTTAACATTTCCAGTCCACAATCTTTTTGGTTAAGATTGCACTACTCCAAGTATTGTATCTATTGTACATCAGTTCCACTTCTGTAACAATCCTTCCAACCATCCATCCAAAGTAGACCAAGCAACAGACATACTCTTCCAGATGCCATATGTGACATCCAACAGCAAATGATTCATAAAGGAATCTTCATTTTACAATTTTAATATCCCACACACACAATTGTAACAATTTAACTGGTGAGACTGAAAAGCTTTGTTTGTTTAAAACAGCAAATCTGACATCAATTTATATTTAAACATGCATTTTCTGAAATCGCTTTTTTACATTTCATTTGAAGGTCACCTATCCCAGTTGCATAAGGAATTAGGTAGGGATTGATTGTGGACAAGATGCCATATAGAACTGTCAAAAGCATCAAAATATCGATAAGTATCAATCGAATCCTCATATTTCATGGTATCGACTTCACAGACTTCATGAACTCTTTAAGGGCGGATGTCGACTTTTGTCCAAGGGGTTGACGGTGATAATCAATTTCAAATACTGACAAAACCCGCTGTTACGTTTTTTAGTTAGAAGGAAAGTTAGCTTAATTGTTTTTGACCGAGATTCCCTGCACTTGCATGAGTAGAAAGGAGTAAGCAACAGCACAAATGGCATTGACGTCTGGCGAGAGATCAAGGTGAATGAATAAAGCGAGATATTCCGTGGATGACATTTTGTGTATTATCACTGAATTGGACTCTGACTCGTTGGACTCCGATTTTGATACAAGTGAGCGTAAACGAATGTGAGGTACCGGCATCAGCTGCTCAGTCCCATGTCGATCGTGGTGCTGGGTTCATGTAACTGACACATCAACGGCATCATTCACCTGAGAGGTCCGTCACTTACGATGACAAAAGGTGCCAACCAGATTGCAATGCACTGCAAATGCTGCCGCCCCACACGCAAAGACAGCCTGGCAGCAGGCCTGACGTGCATTCCTGGCAAACAGCACGCAGCGACAGACATTTTATGTTGATTTCTGTGTGAAACCATTGCTTTGTTTGCTTTTCTGAAAACTCTGTTTATTGGAAAAAAATATTTAGCCCTTAAAGAGTTAAGAATACACTTATGGTTTGCTCTAGAATTTGGCAATTGAGCCTCGTAGGCTACAAATGGGCATGGTGAGAGTTGCAGACATGCTGCCAACTACTCACAAGTCTTAATAAGAGTGCAACTTCAGCAGCATCAGGGCCTTCATCAGCACACTAAACTGACAAAGAGGACAGCCAGAGTACTGTGAGGAAAGGTTTAGGTTTTGCGATAAATGGGGATGGAAAACTGTAAGGTACATTGAAGCAAGTATGGCAGATTTGCTACCACACAATGCCAACTAAAAGGGTGTGGGAAACAGCCCGGACACAGACAGGTAGACATGATTTAAAGTCACCACACATGTTTATTTACACTACTTACAAGTCTTGAAACACGCACAAACCCCAGAGCCGCAGCACCAATCACCCTCAGTCCAGGCCCTCAAACCAATGCCTTTCTCTCCTTCAGGCCACCTCCTTGCCTCCTCCAAGACCTTGTCCTTTCTTCTCTTCTGATTCCAGCCCCCTTTTATAGCCACTCGGATGTGCTCCAGGTGCCTCCCGGCAATCTTCCACCGGCACTCCCCAGTGTGGCGGAAGTGCCAGCTGCATACCCAGAAGCACTCCGGGTGTCCCCGATACTCTTCCCCTCAGCACTTCTGGGTGTGGCGGAAGTGCTGAGGTCCAAGGCTCCTCAGGCATCAGGGCACCCCCTGGCGGTGACCGTGGGCCCCTACAGGTCTGTGCTTCAAAGCTCTATACCCGAAGTCCCGAAAGCAACCAGGGCGGTCGCCCCCTCATGGTCTGGAGGAGGCACAAGCCCTCCTCCGGTCCTCCTGGGCATTCCGGCTGGGTACCACCCCCAGCCGCGTGCCACAATTGGTAACACAACCAGTTTAGCCATACACTTGAAGGACAGAGACACGAGTCGTTACGAAGAGTTTGAGATGTAAACAGTAGCAGGCCTGTATTGAGTAAGGGTACAGTATATATTCAGTCTGTTCTGCCACCCAAAGGAAAAGGCAGATGTCAAAAGTCAATAAATCACAATGTTTAGCCCCAAAACACTAAACCAAAATTCTTAGTCAAGACACCAAAAACAGAAAACAAGTAAAGAAAAGCTGTACTGACAATCTTTGTAAATCAACTCTGCAAGGAAAACATGAAAAAAACTTAAATAAAGCAGCTGATCATATCACAGTCTTTCTTATTTTGTTTATTTTCTTAGCTCCACATTACTGTTTCCTGCTTTTGACTACAAACCTGGACAAACTAGGATTTTCTGGACAAATGAATGCGGACAATGAAGACAGCAAGTAATTATAACTACACTTAAAACTTAAAAGTATGCCCAGTTCAAGATAATCAATAAACAATAAAGTTCTCCCTTAATGGGAGCCCAAGAGAGTGGACGGTGGAGTTGGTACTGTTACTGCTTTATAGATCTAGTATCCTCAGTTTAAATCTTGCACCTGGTTGTTAGTAACATGCCAGTTAGGTAAACTGAAGATTGTGAGGTGTGATGTGTATCTACTGTAAGTGGGTACTGTAAATAAACCCCTTGGCTGCTTCATGCTTCCTGCCAAGACAGATTCCAGCCCACCCATCCATCAGTCCGTTTATCTTCCAAACCTATCCTGAGCTGGGTCAAAGGGCAGCTGACTTCTATCCCAGTAAGCAATGGGCACAAGGCAGAAACAATCGCTGAACAGGGCGCGGATACATTGAAGGGTGACCATACATACCACAGGGTCAATTTAGCATCCTACATTGGATTAAGCATTTCTGAGAATGTTGTAAGAATTTTGAAATACATTGTATAAATTATTGATCTTTTATTTTTATGGCTGAATAATTATTGAGGGCTTTTAAATCATTTTGTGTTATATTGCATCTGCATTCAAGTGCTTATAATTACCTTGTGATCATTAGATTTTTGCAGAGCTTCTCGATCCGTCTTGCATGCCTGATAAATGACCCTAATAACCCCTTCATGGACTAAAGACCACTTATACAGTGAAAATTCTCAGCTAAGATCCAACACAGATTTAATTGCTTAATTCTAAGTAAATGAAGGCCAGACAGTTGTGATGATTGCTGCATTACTGTGTCAATATTGTGAGGCCTGAAGGTGCTGACTTATTAAATGCACATAAAGCAATTAACAGTGTTAGTGAGGTTTGTATGATTATGTACCAGCTGGGGATTTCAATGACTTTAATAACATTTAAAAATATACCTCAATAATTCATTTCTCTGTCATCACTTCTGGGGAGACCACACTCATACCAAAAGTCAGATCTGCTAGAAATAACATTATCTATTAGCTCATACAAATATGTTTTCCTAGCCAACTTGACATTACAAAATATTTGTTAGTGTCATATACTGCCTTCAGAGGCATCTCTCTTTACTGCTTCAGTTCAATCGACTGACTGCAGGTTGTTTGTATCTGGCCTTGGATGGAGGAACCCAGCTTGGGAACCATAGTCCAAATGTTTTTTGTTGATGTCCTGAAAGTGGTTGCACAAGTCTACCCCAAGTAGAGAAGGAAATGCATGACACAATTGAACAGTCTGATGCTCTTTTTAAGGACCACGTATAGTCCATATCGATTTTGAGTTACAGATGGGCTACAGGACATGTGTTATAGCCTAGTCGGCCAAATGAGAAAGCAGTTTTGGGTGACCACTGTGGCGGACAGCTTTGCCCCTTACCCGGCCGGGACGCTTATGTGATGGAAGGGCCGGGGGAGAGGACATGTTCATGGCAATACCTCATCCGGAAAATGAGAGGGCAACCCCCCTGGATTGCATTGGGGTGCCTGGACAGTTCCGGAGCACTGGACTCCAGCACTTCCACCAGACCCGGGACTGCTGCAGGAAGAGGAGCACTTCTGGGTGCACTATAAAGTAGGCCGCCTCACTCCATTCGAGGAGGCAGAGTCAGGAGGTGGTGGACTAAGCTTGCATGGAGAGGAGTGGAGGAAGCAGAGAAGAAAAAGAGAGAGAGAGAGAAACAAACAAAGAAAAAGAGAAAGAAGGAGAGAGAGTGAAGAAGAAAGGGAAGGGACTGAGCATTGTTGATTGTTTATTGAGGACTGTGTTCTGACGTGGGGAGCTGGGGAACAGAGCTGCCCCACAAGGAAAATAAAAGGGTGTGCTTGGACTTGTGTCTTTGTGCATGTCTGTGTCCGGGTTCAGGGAGCAGTACAGCCCCCGTTATTTCCACACCACTGACTTTTTGTCTTTGGATATAAACCCGATAAGTGGAAGTAGATAAATCTAGACATGTGTAATACTGTAGGGTACATAAGAACATATGAAATTTGACAGACAAGAGGAGACCGCTCAGTCCATAAGGCTAATTTGTGTACCTAACAGCTAAGCTGTCCCAATATCTGTTCCTGATACTTCTTAAAGGCTGTCAAGGCTTCTAATTCATCATCTTCTATCAGTAGTTTCTCCCAGATACCCACAACTCTTTGAGTAAAGAAGTTCTTCCAAGTGTCAGTCTTAAACGTATTTCCCCTAATTTCCATTAAGTGAGAGATTTGAACACAATGAAAACATTAACTCTTGTAGACAGTCAATGGCTGAGATTGAGTCTAGTTCTGAGTACTTACTGTATTTCCTTATTCTTTTCATGTTATTATGCTTTATCCTTAATATTATAAGTAGCTGTGCTACCTGTCTAAACCGCATTGAAATCTAAATAATCAACGTAGACCTCAGCGTTAAACATTTGCAAAACAGTGTGTCCATCTGGTTGCTATGTCTCTGTTACACAGAGGTGGGTAGAGTAGCCAAAAATTGTACTCAAGTAAGAGTAGTGCTACTTCAAAATAATATTACTTGAGTAGAAGTAAAAAGTAGTCATCCAAAAAAATGACTCAAGTAAGAGTAAAAAAGTGTTTGGTGAAAGACTACTCAAGTACTGAGTAACTGATCATAATAAATGATTTATTTTTTTAGAAATGTTGTAATAAGACAGACAAAAATAGAAAATAATGTGCAAATTCTGCAATTTCCAAATAATAAAATTAAAAATGAGTACAAATAAATAACATCTAAAGATGCACAAATAACAAAGTTCCAAATCTGTTTTTCACAACAAAGCTTTTGAAGCCAATACCTACAGTAGGTAACATGTATGTTTGACGAGTGCAAACTACTTACAGTGACGAGATATACTGTACACTGCCCTCCAAATAGCACAGCGGATAGAAAATAACATCAGAACAAGGCAGCTTGTGCACATACAAGAAGCCTCACTTTACCTTGACTGTCTGTGTCTGTGCGTGTTTGGTTAAAACCTGCTTGTTCTTCACTCAGTGAAGTGATGGTTAAGCTTCAGCAGGAGTTGGCTCTCAAGGTTCTTGTAGTGAAGCTGTGACCGTTTAGCAGTGAACAGGAGCCCCGCATGACTAAAAGTACCTCTCACAGGCTGCAGACGCAGGAAGTTTGTGTGTGGTCATGTGACTGCATGGCTATGTCTGATTGGTGAAACAGAGTCATGTGATTATTGTCTGATTAGTGAAATAAGCATGCAATAGATCCACTGGTGGCTTCTCTCTGGCAAAAATATAATGTATCTAATGTGTAAATGGAGTCGAGTGTTGCCCAATGTAACGGAGTAAGAGTAGCGTTTCTTCTTCACAAATGTACTCAAGTAAAAGTAAAAAGTATAGTGCAATAAAACTACTCTTAGAAGTACATTTTTTTAAAAAGTTACTCAAGTAAATGTAACGGAGTAAATGTAACTCGTTACTACCCATCTCTGCTGTTACATACCATTTGGTACAGGATTTGTAAAATCAGAGCTATTGATTGTGATGCACCATTTATTGGATTGCACAGACGTAGCAACCAGACGAACACACAGTCTTTTTTAGGGTAGATGAATGTGAGGAATTTAAGGCAACAGAATTAAGTAGCCAGTTTGTTGAGTTATATGGTGCATATCACATTAAAAGCTCTGCACTTTAAGATATCATATGTCTATCTATAATTTTCTGCTGTGAGAAGTCACCTTTTCAAATAAATAGTGTTGCAGGTGGCTGGGGGGGGGCGACCCAGCCTGGACGCCCCGGAGGACCGGAAGAGGGCTTACGCCCTCCTCAGACCACGTGGGGGCGACTGCCCTGGTTTCTTTGGGGGCCACGGGTACAGAGCATGGAAGCTCATCCCTGTAGGGGCCCGTGGTCACCGCCAGGGGGCGCCTGGATGCCTGGAGAGCCCTGGACCTCAGTACTTCCGCCACACCAGGAAGTGCTGGGGGGAAGAAGAGCAGTGCTTCCGGGGATGCAGCTGGGACGTGTCGGTGGAAGATTGCCGGGAATCACCTGGAGCACATCCAGGTGATTATAAAAGGGGCCGCCTCCCTTCATTCAGTGCTTGAGTCGGGTGGAAGAAGGACGAAGCTGGAAGGCAGGGAGTGGAGGCGGCCTGAAGAGACAAGGCAAGAGAGTGAGGCCTGGACTTTGGGGGAGATTGGGATTGTGTGGCACTTAAGACTGTAAATAATAGTTGTAAAATAAACTTGTGGTGGTGATTTTCAATATGTCTGCATGTCTGTGTCCGGGGCTTAGTCCACAATAGTTTACTTTCTTATGAAACAGACTATTTCATGAACAGAAGAGCAGCTCAAGCACAACTGGTTGAGCACATTTCATGCTGGTTTTGAGAATTTTTATGCTTTATGTTTTACTTATTTTCTTAATTTTGTATTGTTTAGCTTGCGGTCTTCATTCTTTCAGGGCTTTAAATTGTGTGAAACATAATGACATAATGGGTACATGTCATGACGGGTATTATAAATTCACCAAATGCCTTGAATTCGAAGTTACAGGGTCTGGCAGGCCGTTTTCCCCTCTATAAAAATAGGTCTGCATAACCGTGACTATCAACTCTTTTGTTTTTTTGTGAAAAGCCAAACTAGCTTGTTAAAGTATTTTGTTCGTGTTAATATTATTTTTACATGTTTTGCCTCATCTCTCGTTTACTATGGGCAGTGAGGTCTTGTGGCTGTGGACACAGTGCACTGTTGGGAAATCTGAACATCACTGCCCTATGACTGCTGTGTGCAATGTGCATTATGGAGTATCCAACCTTAGTGAAGACTATAGTAGGAGTAACTCAAGGAGTACTCGAGCAAGTAAAAACAAACAAGAAAAAAACGTTCTTCAAAATAAGATTGCTGGGTTTGAATATCACTTTGTTCTGGCTTTGAGTTTGGTTTGTCCTTGTAAACTGGTGATGCTTTATACAAAGGATTATGGGCTATGAATAGCATTTCAGTATGACTTTGAGTTTGGTTTTGTCATCTTATTGTGGTGAAATATAAAAGACGTGTCAACCTCTGTGACTCTGTTAATGACCCTGACGACGTCTTATGCTTTGCACTTAAACGAAGATGCTTTTAAAATCTCTGCGGCTTGGTATATCACCTATTCAATAAGAGATTTGCATTGCCCTATACAAATTATCATTGTTTGTTTGTTTGTTTGTTTAGGACTAGGATTTTGCACATTGATTTGTCGTATTTTGGTACATTTAATTTGTGAATTACCATATCTTTTGTTTGGTCTGTTCACAGTGGAAATATATCATAATAGAATGGTTAACTAGTGATGAGCAAAATGATTTTGTAGCAATCCTCAGCTTTTCAATTCTCAATAAAATTGCAAGTAAATTTAAATTTGTGCCATCCACACTAGAAGAAAGGTGTTTAGTACCTGTCTTGATGTGTTTTCATATATTTTTGCATGCTGGCACCTGTCATTTAGTATTTCAATGAATATTTCTAGTACTTTTTAGAGTTTTTCTGCATTTTAGTGTGTCTTTCAGTGGAAACTATGCAGCCTGTCTCATTTGTAAAATAACTACTGCAATCCACTATGGTGATGTGAACAAGAGACATAAAATCAAATCATATTTTACTGGCAACAAGATATATGTGCAAAAAAGAAAGTGTATATGAGGTTTTACAACACAATAGTTCTTGTTTTCCATCCAGAAAAAAATGTAAAGCCCCCAAAAACCTTCATCAGTGACTTGTCTGGTTTTGCAATTGCTAATTTTAATGTTAGTTTCACAAGATACTTACTTGTTTCACTCATCACTATATGAAACCATTTGGACTGTGCAGAGTCAAAAGGTGAAGCAACTTTTAATCAGCAGCATGTTTTTGGCTATTAACATGTTTGTTTTCTGGTTCGTGCTAGTTTCACAGCTAGAACGCAGTTCAGTCTATATTTTCTTTATATTGTAACAACCTGTCAAGTAGAAGAATGAATTCACAAGTCCCACCTCTCGTACATAAAAGATACCAACCACGTAGTTCGACAGCTTTAGGTTTCACAGTCCTGACTGCTTTATCTTTACCATGGTCATCACCCCTCTGTATACAGTCATTCCTCACGATGAAGGTCTAATTGGCCTCAGACAGACATTCAACACACATCCACTCCATGATCCTCCCAAGAACACCATCATCAGACTGGCAGAACTGGCTCTTACTCTCCATGCCTTCTCTGTTGACAACAACTTTATCCAGAAGGTCAGTAGAGTGATAAAGCGTACTAGAATGGGACCTAGCTACACCAACGTCTTTGTTGGCTGGGCAGAAGAATGTTTCTTCTCGTCCTATCTAGTGTCTGTATCGGACCTATATAAAAGATACATCAATGATTCTATTGGTGCCACCTCTTGCTCCAAAAATCAGTTACAGGAATTCATTAATAATTTTATTAGTTTCAATCCATCTCTCAAGTTTTGGATAAGCAGTTCTACCACAACTCTGCCATTTTTTAGGTATTCATCTTTCATTCCAGGATTTAAAACTTCTGCCTGTTACAAGCCAACTGACTCATACAGTTAGCTTCTCTACAGCTCCTTCTATCCCTGGTATACTAAAAACTCTCCACCTGTTTCACAGTTCCATAGACTTTGCTGTCTCGGACTTCTGTAATGTAGCACTCCAAATGAGGAGTTCTTCACTGATAGAGGATACCTTTCTCATATTGTTGACAGGGCCATCAATCATGATGGAACAGACCTTGTTACATTCACTCTCAGAGAAATGCCAATAATGAAACCCATGTGTCGCTGGTCCTCCAATTCCTAACACAGGAGCCTTTCTTTTCTAAGCCTCCCTTGATCTTGATCACCTAACATATACAAATGTATCCTCCACAGCTCATGCAGGAGAGCAACATTCCTCACCAGGCACTTTGAGCTGCAATAGGGACTTGCTGTGTCTTTAGCAATAATAACACCAACAACACTTTCTTATCTGTTCCTTCTGGTAAATTCAACAGTAAACAGAAGGAGTCTTGCCAGTCTGAAAATCTCATTTACTGCATTTCTTGTAGGGTGTGTTCAGCCATCTACATAGATGAAACAGAGAGACAGCTAACAAATCATTTAATGAAAGACATTTGAGCCATCAACATTAAACACCTTATACAGCCCACTGTAGAAGACTTTGTTTGATCGCAGCCACAATGGTATCTCTGGCTGTGTTCTTTCACTTGGCTTCAAACACACTTTTCAAAGATAAATGGAAATTCTCAGCCTGGGATCTCATATTTACTCAAATCTTAATGACTAAGTTTTTCATTTCTCTCTTCATCTTCTCTAATAGCTGCTTTTCTCA
The DNA here is from genome assembly GCF_900747795.2 of Erpetoichthys calabaricus. Lineage (NCBI taxonomy): Eukaryota > Metazoa > Chordata > Cladistia > Polypteriformes > Polypteridae > Erpetoichthys > Erpetoichthys calabaricus. The sequence continues at coordinate 8,409,630 of NC_041409.2, read as the reverse complement.
GCCCTGGTTTTGTGTCACCACCTAACCCAGCCACAGGGGTTGCACAAACCAGTGTGTTTCTTCGTACTGGTCCTAAGCCCGAATAAATAGGGAGGGTTACGTCAGGAAGGGCATCCCGTGTAAAATTTTGCCAAACCAATATGCGGACAACAATACAAATTTCCATAGCGGATCGGTCGAGCCCCGGGTTAACAACGACCGCCACCGGTACTGTTAGCCAACAGGGTGCTGGCAGAAATTGGGCTACTGTTGGCCGAAGAAGAAGAGGAGGGAGACGTGTCCGGAGGCAGGAGGAAGGTAAAGAGAGTGGAACTGGGGGTAGAAACTTTGAATATTGGCAGTATGACTGGTAAGGGAAGAGAGTTAGCTGATATGATGGAGAGAAGGAAGATTGATATATTAAGATTTGCACTGGGTGTGACGAGGATGGATAGGATTAGAAATGAGGACATTAGAGGGTCAGCTCAAGTTGGACGGTTGGGAGACAAAGTCAGAGATGCAAGATTGTGTTCGTTTGGACATGTGCAGAGGAGAGATGCTGGGTATATTGGGAGAAGGATGCTAAGGATAGAGCTGCCAGGGAAGAGGAAAAGAGGAAGGACTAAGCAAAGGTTTATGGATGTGGTGAGGGAGGACATGCAGGTGATGGGTGTAACAGAACAAGATGCAGAGGACAGAAAGATATGGAAGAAGATGATCCGCTGTGGCAACCCCTAACGGGAGTAGCCAAAAGAAGAAGAAGAGGTTTTGTTTCACCACCTACAGTATATATGGTACCTGCTCTCCTTTTCTGATAGATAGATAGATAGATAGATAGATAGATAGATAGATAGATAGATAGATAGATAGATAGATAGATAGATAGATAGATAGATAGATAGATAGATAGATAGATAGATAGATAGATAGATAGATAGATAGATAGATAGATAGATAGATAGATAGATAGATAGATAGATAGATAGATAGATACTTTATTAATCCCAAAGGGAAATTCACAGTTGCACACCTGATGAAGGCTATGCAGTCACAATATTGTGTAATTAACTATTTTTCCTTATCAGTGTGGAAATAATCCTTTGAATACAACAGTGCTTAATAAAATTCAATCAAATTATTAAAGTCTTATGGACAACGAAAAAGAAGCCTTCAAGAGGAAAAAAACTGTCAAATTTACTAAAAATGCAAATAACAAACAATTTATTGCAATTTTTTGTCAGAGCTTTAGCCACCTCTGTTTTAAAGAAGAAATAATTTAAAAATGGTGGAAGCAAACATAGAAGGAACCAGCACTCACAGTACAAGGCCCATTCACATATAAAAAATTTTTAAAGGACAAGGAGAAACGTTTCCAACAATAATTCCTGTAGTAGTTTAACACAGTACTCTTCACACAGTCACTCATTAACTTGTATAAACAAACCTCTTTATCATTCAGTTTATATGCATAATTCTCATTTTGCAGCTTTTCCACTTCTTTCCCCAATGGTGACATTGCAACATAAGAAAATACATGCAAAAACATTTTGATCGAAACAGGCTACTCAGGCCAGCCCAGGCCGTCAATCCAAAAAAGTTGAGCTGAGATTTTAAAGTCCTAAAATGTTCTACATTGCTTTGCAATTTATTCCATGTATCTGTTGCTCTCTGTGTGAAAACAAAACAATTCAAATACAAAATAGCTCTTTACTAAGAGTATCCAAACTTACAAAATCTTGACAATTAAGGCAATAATGAATTTGAAGGATGGTGATGGTCATGACGGACCCTTTCCATTCTCATAATTTTGTAATTTCAGACTGTTAGACTTGCTGACAAAAGAAGGGGTATGATGTCAAGTAGGGATACTCAGACCTCTACGCATGTATTGACACTCAAAGTGCTTTCTCCAAAGAAACGTTTTCTTTTCTAGCTAAGAAGAACAACTGTGAACTGAAAGGACCAAATCTGGCCATTCAATTTTTGGATTACAGAGAAACAAATAAGAAGCAGGGCATCTGACAGGGGTGATGCGTCCACAACAAACATATCCAACAAAGAGGTATTTCAGCTCCAAAAGTGCAAAACCTCAAGTAGTATCAGTGACTTCAGTTAAATTTTTTTTCATATCCACAACCCAAATCGAAATCTTTAAAGAATAAATATAGCATTACCTCTTTTAAGCAGCCCATGAAATTGTTGCTGACCGGGGAACCTGGTAAGTCGGCTGTACTTGGACTCCCACCAACATAAAAGAAGTCATCCGATCCCAGCATGGTGTAGTCCTCTTGCGTGTAACCAGTCGTTGTCCGGATGCCATCCACCGAGATTGTAACCTGTTCAAAGAGAACAATGAAAAACAATGCCCAAACTTGACCTTCAAATACTCAATTTGTTGATATCCCTAGGAAGTTTCTTCTATGGTTATTAACTTTTTTTTTTTTCTTGTCTAGTTTTTCTTCTTCTTTTTTTTTTTTTTTTGCTTCTGCATATTTGTTTAGAAAACTCTTAAAATAACTGCATTCCATTTTCCATCAAGAAAGATTCTTTTTTTATTTCGTTTTTAACTGATGGGAGTGAAAGGGAACCACTGCCACGTAAAGAAAATAATTTAGTCATAAATGTATTTTCTTTATCTATGTCAGGCAAGAAAATGGAAGAGTTATAATAATTTAACAATATTTGTAATTATTGCTTTTTATGTTTACTGGGAGGGGAGATGGGAAGGTTAGTAAAATCCACAATCTCGTGTTTATGCTGTTAAAACCAATTAGTATTAACACTAAAACGCATGCACCAATGGGGGATTATTTCCATCCAATGTAGTAATATTACATGCCATGGTTTCTATAAAGCTCAACCATGGAAGAAAGAAATAATGCTAATGGCACTGTAAGCAAGATTATCTCAAAAAAAGCAAAAAAAAAAAACTAACAAAAATTAGTAAAGCATGCATGTGCCACACATGAAGATACTCAGGCAGAAACAAAATGAATGGGAGAGGTTTAGAAAGTACACAACAGTGCCTTCACTCACGTGCAAAAAAAAAATGGGGGTGATGGAAGGGGTTGTTGGGTGATGGCTTGTGATCAGAGGTTAAGCAAGTTAAAGTGTTAGTGGGTACAGGTTAGGCTGACAAGGGGACGGATGGAGACAGGTGTAGGAGAAGCAATAATGTCTAGGCATGCCATGCACAGAGAGAGTACTGAAAACAACTGACAGAGCTCCCGCGAAGATAATAAAGGCAAGCTCCTGCCAGTTCGCCTACAGTTGTCGCCAAAGAGAAAACAAAAAGAGAAAAAAGAAAGAAAGAAAATGCGGAGGCTTTGGTAATAAGCTATGCCCTATTATGATCTGAGCTGTCCTCACTGAAGAGTAGAAGAAACGTAAAGAAAGGAGAAGAAGTAAAAAAAATTGAGAGAGTTGAAAAGGCATGGTTAGAAACAAGAGGAGGAGGAGGAGGAGGGAAAACAAAAAGTGAAGAAAGCCAAGAAATACCAACCCCATTTCCTCTTTTTTTTTTTTTTTTTCCTTGGGTAATGGTGTCTACCATGAAACAAAAAAAAAATAAAAGGAGGGAAGGGAAGGGAAACACACGGCAAACCCAAAAAAAGACAATAAGAATGATATCTACCAGACAATGTAGTTTGTTTACCATAGCGTGTCCAATGCCTGATTGCTTTGCGGAAAAGGGGGAAGAGAGGAAATTAAAAAATTGTGAACAAAACGATTGTTAATTAAAAAAAAAAAACAATGATGAATAATCAGGGTGTTAGTACATTAGTTGGTTAGGTATCGGTTAGTAAAAAAAATGATACATTCCATGAATGATTAGTGTTAGTTACTTAAGGCATGTCAATTAACAGAGAGAAACGGAGAGACAGAAAGAGAGAGAAGATAATGCAATTGTATATCTACAACAGAAGAAGAACCCCACTTGAGAGCTTTATTTACGGCCTTTTTTTTTCTTCTTTTTTAAAAATATATATATATCATTCTTTCAAATACCCCAAATCTTTTTAGATTTAAACAGCCAGTTTCACAAGACAGAGAAACTACACAAATATACTGATTCCAGAAAAAGGTTAACAAATTGTCTAACAGTCTATGCTATTCTAACATCAAGCAAAACCAAGATCACTGCTCCAAGTATTCCAGTTACTTTCCTTTGCTTTCGACTACCTTTTCATATTTTATAGCTCAGTAGGTCTCATGGATGCTATTTATAATAATCCACATGGCTTAGGGAACAATCATATTTAAGAAATGAAAAGCCATCCAATCCTAGCCAGGCCAACATGTACTCACTGTGGTCCCAGTTATAATATTGCATCCTGGGGTCTAACCAGGACCTCAACAGTTCATTTTCGTATGGATCAGGCATTTCACGTAATGTTTTTTCTCATATTGACTTTCAACAAAAATCTCATCTTAAGTGCATATGGGAAGAAGCTATTTTTCCTTGTTTTTAATTATTGAAATATCCATGGCTTTGTACAGTGATTTAAGCATTTTATGTATTAAGAATTTTTTTATAATTTGTAGAGACAAGTTTGGGTTTTCCTAACTTGATTTTGAGCATTGTTTTTATGTCTGGCCCTAGCGTTTGTGCGAACACAGTTTCTAGCACAAAGTATCGAAAACGTGGAAAAACAAGCTTGTAGCCATTTTTATAAAGTATCTTGGCAATACTACTATTACTTGCCAAAAATATTTTGAAATCTGGAAAAGGGATTTCTACACAATAAAATGAGTACGTGAGACAGAAATCCTCAACATTTCACACAACATTTCTTCATAATCAGCGGCATACAACATTGCAGCAACATCTAAAATGGTTTGTAAGAATGGACTGCATAATCAACACAAATTCAAACAAATAAAAGACTACACCAAATGTAGGTGATTATAAAATAAACTTTGTCAGAAATTAGTCTTTTTTAATTACAAGAAGTCTGCTCTGTGAACGTGTTTGCAGGAAATGTTTAAGTATGAATACACTGTCTGCATGTCTATCCAAACAATAGTCCGAACGGCCAAAAACAGGACTATAAAACAGTAAAATCTCAAATGGGCAAAACAAAACGGAAGACATTAACATTGTGAAAGCGATCTAAGATCTCAAAATTGGTTAAAAATGCTGTGAGAAATTGTTTAAAGAACAATATAACCTTTCTTGTCTCAAAGCGAAAAATAACTATTTGATAGAAAATGTCACTGAGCATTAGTGTTGCTCCAAGTGACCCCTGGTTAAATACAACCACAGATATATTCCTTCCATTAGTATGAAAAATGTGAATAGCATGCATGAATTAGGGTAAAATAATAATAAGCCATTTTGAGAATAAGAGCATCTCTTGTCAAGATTATTCTCAGGACTGGAAATACAAACTTTCAGAAAACGTGTAGTTCGATCATTTTTAAACAATATGGATGTACATACAACTCTTCAGATCAGTGTAGTGAGGTGCTTCAAACATACGTAACTTTCCTGAGAGATGATATGGTTAAGATGCTCATCAAGATATTATTCTGCTAGCATTTTCATCTATTTTTCTATTGACAGACTGACTCCATCCTAGTTTTACTTGAATAACTTGAGTTATGAGCGCATTACATTTATTTTACCCTTCTTGAAGTTAAATGAGTGACTCAAAGATAGTTCCAAAATTTGACTCATATGTACCAATCACAGAGTTATGAGAAATATCACTATTCTTCAGCCCCACAGAGTCAACTTTGGAGGTAGCAGTTGAGTTTTTCACTGACACTGAAGATGCTAGCATAACTACATTTTAAGTTTTAGATATAAAAGACTTGAATTCTTCAAGCCAATGTAAAAAATATTATTTTATGCACAAGCTTAAAGATTTGAGGCTCATGAAATCGCACTACACGATTAGAGAAATTCACAAATTCCAGAGCAGAAGAACTCAGAGCTAGGAATACAGCTTGTGAAGAGTTTGACATCTTTCATCCCAGAAGCAATGACCTGAACTTCACACGCTACAACCAAAGTATTGTAAGTCATGTGATTAGTTTAATCCTTCAAATACTTTACAAATGACTCTATGGCTGAAGCATGGAAGCATGGTCTTCTGCCTAAAATACTCACCAGATACAGCCAGCTTGGCCATAGACAGAGAATGGTAGGAATGTTGAGGTGTAATAGTCTGAGGAGGAAGTTTCTACACAAAACTCTTTTACTTAGTCGTAGTCATATACCAAGCAAAATGGTGTAAATATGAAAACAAAAACGCAAATACTGGGATATGAACAGAAGGAAACACCAAGTCTGAGCCACGACAAGCTGAATACAACTTGCCTTAAAATTCACTAAATTGTTTCAAAACCCTGTAGATGTACACAAGCAACGTAACAATGAAAGAAAGACACTGCTTGCTTGAAAAGGGTGTGGCTGACAGAAAGATAGAATAGAAATGCTCTCTGAAAATGGCACATGATAATGCACCACTTGCTTTTTTCCATACTGTTTTCTGCAGCATCTAACTTTAAAAAAACTTTTGTAGTATTTTTAATTTCATAAATAAGTAATTTGTAAAGAAGCACCGACACAAGTTTGAATATCGGATTAGCTCATAATCATTTCTTGAAGCGATTTTGTTAGCACATGGTTTACTTAATCAGTGTAAATTGAATGTTGTGTAGCAGAAATCAGCATCATTGACCTGCTGTGTTCCTTGGTTTTCATTCAAATATAATTCACACAATGTACCTATTTAAGAATATCTTTGTAATAATCAAGGTCGAAGTTGCATGGTGAGATGACTGGAAACACATACGAACATGCTAAAGTGAAGCTGAGGAGAAAAGTGAATTATAGCAGGTTATGAACATATGTTCACTCTTGTTATCCTCATAAGTTGTGAGGATTGTTAAGTTAATGTTTGAAAGTCAGAAATATTAAAAACACAGTATATGTCCCAACCGTAAAAGACACAATTTACTGATTTCCATTACAACACAAAATCAACTAAAATCTCGTTTTGATACCAGGGTCCCTATCATTTGTTATGGAGCCCTCTAATCAGTGCCTAAAGTGGAGACAAATAAGTGGCAGTACTCCTAGATCTGAGAGTGAGGGGAGGGCTCCCGCTTCGAGTATCAAGCACAGAGGTATATTTGCATTGGAATGGAGAGCAGAGATTCCTGCCTTGGAGTTATTTTCAAATGCAAACAAATCTCTCTATTATAAAAGGAAATCCTGGGATGAGACTTTTTCAAAGAAATAATTTCAAGTCCCATGAGACGAGACTTTTGCTAGGAGATTTTTTCAAGTCCCACACTCCTCTCAACCATATTCAACCACGCTCACGGTCCGATCACCTCTCATTCGTGTGAATGCTTTTGTCAAACACAGTTCCTGCGCTGTCACCTCTAATTCGTGTGAATGCTTTTGTCAGACACACTTCCTGACCTCTCAGCTCTAAATTTTTACGTTTTCCTCATTTTAAGTCATTTCTGAAAAGTCCTCTGTTTCATCCTTTAAAGAAGCATTTCTGGACAGTATTGTTATAAATATGATCTATTCATTTTATTCATAATAGTCCATTTGTAGACAATAATTCTATATATCGTTTATGACACATCAACGACTAAGCGAAGAAGAAAAGGCAGCATGTCGAAAAGAGGCCCAAAAGCGCTGGAGAGAAAAGAATTAAAAAAAGAAATTAAAAAAAGAACAATATTAATCTAAGTGCAAATTCAGAAAATAAGGAAAGTTATAATCAGCCTGGACGAAGTGGAATTGAAAACCTAACAGGTCCAAGCGGGGACCAAAAGACAAAGGTAAAATTCGAAAGGCACGAAAAACTGATAGTAAAGATTGCATTAGCGCTAACAAACGGAAATTATTACTCAGTGAAATACTGTAATGGAACAATGAAAAGAGATCGAATATATGGACTTAGTTTATATGACAAAAGTATGTAGATATTGTTCGGCTTTAAAGTTTAAGTCGGAAACTTGTAGATCGTCTAATTTGTGTTGCCATCAGAAAAAAGTAGTGTTTCTTCCCAATGAAGAGACGTATCCACGAGAATTAAAAGATTTGTTGTTTGGCGTATGTTTTTACTGAAGTGTTACAGTAAAATTGTAAGTTTAAAAAGTATTTGCGTGTTAATTTCAAAGCCAAAGAGAACAAAAATTTATAACTCAACGAATACCTCTAACGCAACATGAAACATGATATTCTTTCAATTCATTACGTTTTACTATTTTTTACTATGGTTAATTACTCAATGTAATGTAAAAAGTCAGTTTATTTATTAGAGAGAAAGAAACGATATTCACTTACGGGCAGTTATACGTTGCACTGTTACAATGTAAGTCCAAACATGGAATCAAAATTCAATGCGATACTGACGAAAAGTTAATTCCAAATATTATTTTTACTGAAGTGTTACAGTAAAAGTGTAAGTTTAAAAAGTATTTACGTATTAATTTCAAAGCCAAACAGAACAAAAACGTTTAACTCAAAGAATACCTCTAACGTAACATGAAACATAAATTTCTTTCAATGTATTACATTTTACTATTTTTTACTAAGGTCAGTTACCGCTGTAATGTAAAATAGTTAGTTCTATTATGCATATGTAACAGTTCTCATAAAAATAATAATCTGTTTAAATTGTACATCCGGTTACCCATACCCAGGGGTTGGTGAGCGAAGCGAGCAGAGAGCAGAGCCCTCTAGTATTTAAAATTAATCATAGATTGTGGGGTTTATGAGATCATGATACGTTATGCATGCTGGTGTGCTAACAAACACTGCCAATACATAGCAGCTAAACGTGGGGCATACTAACCCACTTCAAATCCTGCCAGTAATTCTTGTTATATTAAAAATGTGGTGACCACAGCCATACTGTAGCCTGTGTGGGACTGTAGGTAACCCTAGAAAATATACAGGCTGACCTTTAGTCACATGCTAAATTCAAAATTTGGCACAGGTTCCAATGTGTACTGTTAAATTATCTGTATCAATACCAATTTAAATGTGTTCAAGTTACTCTCAGTTCCTCCTAACTAGTAAAGTTTCTGGAGGCACAGTGCTGCAGTGGTGCTGCCTTGCAGGAAGAAAACCTAGGTTGACATCCTGGGTTCTTGCTGCACAGAGTTTGCATGTTCTCCCCGAATCTGCTTGGCGATACTAAATTAGCCCTTGTGTGTGTGTGTGTGTGTGTGCGTGTGTATGTTAACAGGTTAGAAAATGACTGACTGACTAAACATATCTCTGACAGATGTGGAAGCCCATCAATCAGTGCTATGGAGCATATTAGGTTGAAGGTTTTGTGAAAGTTTTTCATGCCAATTAGTGAGGTTTCCAGAAAAAAAGACAGTATAAAGACCGCGTATTTCATGTTTGACTGAATCAACTGCATTGTTTTTTTGAAGATTTGTTTATTCTGAAATTGATGCCAGTGGCTCATTCCAAAAAATTTGAGAAAGGGGCTGTTTAGGCCCATTAACAGTGTCACAAGATGAAATAGCAAGGGAATATGGAATAGGTGATGCTAAACTATCATGTTATAGTATATAAGGAGGCGCCAAAAAAGGCCTAGTATTTCTAGAGCACGGATGAGTCAAGGCTCACCTATTGGCCAACAGATTAGCAAATAATCCAACATTTTGAGAGCATTGGTAGGATAGTGAGTATTTCACCCTCTGCCATGCACAATATAATTAAAAGATTCAAGGAATCCAATCAAATCTTTGTCCATAAAAGGGCAAGGCTTTGGATCTCTGGTCTGTGAGATGTCCCTGTCTTGAAAGACATCCTACATCTAATGGAGATCATGAAATAGGGAAGGGAATATTTCAGCAAAACTTTGTCAGTCAGCACTATTAACCACTGTGTCCACGGCACTGTCCAGAAGCATCACGGACTTTTTTAGGATCATTCTCATCAGTGAATGGAAAGCAGCACAGTGGATTCAAGTTTTGTGGTCTGACAAGTCAACTTTTCCAATTCAGCATTTCAAATTTCAAAAAAGTTTTCATAGAGAAAAAGAACTATCTAAGCCTGTTATCAGTGTCCAAAAGCCATGGTCTGTCATGGTATGGGTGTGTGTCAGTGCCCGTGGTGTGGGTGACTTGCACATCTGTGAGGTCACCATTAATGCAGGAAGATTTGCAGAAATATTTGAAGTAACATACTGCATTCTGCAATCCAGATGCTACCTTGACGTTATTGCATTTTCCTACAGGAAAACCCCAATCCACATTCTGCCTGCATTGCAAGTGCATGGGCACTAGATTGGCCTGACCTGACTCCACACTGAGCATGGGAAAGGAGCTATATAAATAAAATGATTCATTATTATTATTAACTTAGATTGTGTAGCGCATTATGAAGTACAAAGTGCAGCAAAACAGGCCCCATACAATTGTGCAGCTTTAGACCTGCCTAACTGATGAATGGGGGAAAATCCATCCATCCATTTTCCAACCCGCTGAATCCGAACACAGGGTCACGGGGGTCTGCTGGAGCCAATCCCAGCCAACACAGGGCACAAGGCAGGAACCAATCCCGGGCAGGGTGCCAACCCACCGCAGGACACACACAAACACACCAAGCACACACTAGGGCCAATTTAGAATCGCCAATCCACCTAACCTGCATGTCTTTGGACTGTGGGAGGAAACCGCAGCGCCCGGAGGAAACCCACGCAGACACGGGGAGAACATGCAAACTCCACGCAGGGAGGACCCGGGAAGCGAACTCAGGTCCCCAGGTCTCTCAGCACTACCCACTGTGCCACTGTGCGGGAAAATTCCGCTTGCTAAACTTTATAATCTTGTGTCTTCAGTCCCCAGACCCTTAATTAGTGTTATTAAAATAAACTGTGATGTTACACAGTGGTGAACACTTGACTATCCCAACGTTTTTAGACTGTGATGCAGTTATCAGATTTGACATGAGCGTATTTCTTCAAAAAAAAAAAATAAAATTCACAGGAGAAAACATCAAGTACTGTAATAAGTTACTGTAGCTATCCTGTAGTACAGAGTGAACAAAGTTTACAAATCACTCCTTTTTGTTTTTATTAGCATTTTAAAACTGCCCCATATTTTTGGAAATTGGCGTTTTATTTTAGTGACAAAATTGATGTACACAAGGTTTCTGCACCCACTATTGGTCTTTAGTTTTGAAAATGCTCAAAATGGTCATACATTAATTTTCCTCTTGTACATTTTTGTTTAATTTTAAAAATTAAAAAAAATGGAAACAAACTAAACTATTGTTTTAAATGGATAAAGTCAATTGTCCCTTCAAAGACATGCCATGCTAACAGGAGATAGCAATCAGAATGTTTCATTGTAAAAACTGGCCTCCAAAGGTACACAGTTATCACTGTTTTGTAAAGCATGCAACCAGTAAGAGGGCAATGTCCATTATGTATAGAATGTAATTAACTGCTACAATTTTTTGATTGGTATTATTTCACCAAAACAAAAGAACTGCATCCTGTGCCAGAACGGAAGGCTTGCATTGCCAGCCGCACCTGTTTATGTAAATATAGACAGAGAGCAATACTTTCTCTGGGAAGACGGCTCTAACACAGCATGTCATTCACAGTTTAAAAAACAAGATAATTGTTTCTTTAATTTTGTGAAAGTGGCTCTTGCCTGGGTGATTTGGCAACATTGTCATCACTTTTAAACATCTGTACCCAGACATGGTGCCCTCTTAGAGAACACTAACGTTTATTCACTGGTGTGTATGTAAAAGACAGGTGATACAGAAGTTTGAAATAAATGAAGAATAGCAAAATACAAAATTAGGTGACTTCTAAGGGTGATAAACTCTGTGATTCCAGTGAGATGAAAATGTTCTAATTGAATGGAAGAGAAGTGGAGAGCAAATGGATGGAAATTATTTTTACCAGTGGGGAAGTTCTTATACAGTACAACTAATTTTAGTTCTACTAAATAAAAATAGATTGTTTTATTTCTTAAACACACTATGTCATAGACCGAGACATAATTAAGTTTTATCTAAAAGAGCTTGTTTTGGAAAAGAGATAGTTAACATAAAAACCAATTCAATCAGCATTTTTCTTTTGACAGTCCCTATGAAGAACAATGTGGCTAACCTTTGCTCTTAGGCCTTCAGTGTCGGGATCAAATTTGTTAGTTTTTCAAATGTGATTGGGTGGAATTTGAAAGATTAGTGCATCACATTTTGATTTCTAATTTGTGCTTTTTACATTTCAGCCACTTTCAGATCTCCACAAAGGCAACAATGCATTGTCTTTCTCAGCTGGTATTTAATTTAAAAAGTGAGGCTTGCTTCATTTGCACTTGTATATAACAGCATGTGTACATAGACCATTAGCAACTTCAATTTATTTGTTTTATTTCCACATGCTTTTATGGATTTAAATGCTATAATGCTTTTAAATGTTATTTATATTTTAGTTAGGTTTATTATATTGACAACTGTGTTTTGAATCCATGAAATTCCTAATTTGAATTAGCTGCTGCTAAGTATTCTCTAATTCCTATAGTCCTGAAAGAGATAAGCTGGTTATAAAATTAAACATAATATACCAGATGGATAAATGTCTACTGCCCTGTGTTTAAAAATCGTGTGAGAACACAATCTGTGTAGAATCTGTACGATCTCTGTGTGTCTACAAGGGCCTTCATCAGAGTGCTTCAGCTCTCCTTCCACATCCCCAAAGACACCCTGCTTCGATAAGTTGGTGTTTCCAACTGGACACATTTCAAGAATGCCTTTGGCTTACTGCTTTTCTCCTGAGGCTTTCTGTTTACCAAGGATGCTTGAAAAGACACCCTTTCTACTTACACGGTGTCATATCCCCTGGGATTTTTCCCATAGCAGAATAAAAGAGACTGTCAATCGATGTGTTGATTTTCCTGTTATTAGATGGTGCCTGATACATCTTGTACCCTTCTAGTGCTTGTTTCGCACCTGTCAGCCAAATAACCAGTTTAAAATGCATAGCATATATTTATATAATTAAGATACTCTTTTTGTTTTGTTTTTGTTTTTTTGCTAATTTGTCATAGGAGAGTTTTCTTTTTCAGTGTAATTCAGCTGCAGCATATGAAACAGTCAATCAGCACAGCGTAGCATTAAACAAGAACAGAAGAAGTAGCACACACACGGCATTTCTGCAACACGTGAGTTATAACAAAAACTGCAGTTTACACTTGGTGACTGAAACTAGCTTATCGCTGTTTAGCAGCATATTTATTATATGATGTTTATATTAAAAAAAAAAAAACGGTTTCACTTTCAAGTTTATTTTCAGGAAATCTCTTATTTCCACATGGGGACAAATAAAGTTCTATCTATCTATCTATCTATCTATCTATCTATCTATCTATCTATCTATCTATCTATCTATCTATCTATCTATCTATCTATCTATCTATCTATCTATTATACAGTATAATGCTTTTCATATCTATCTATCTATTATATAGTGCCTTTCAGATCTATCTATCTATCTATCTATCTATCTATCTATCTATCTATCTATCTATCTATCTATCTATCTATCTATCATACAGTATAATGCTTTTTATATCTACCTATCTATTATATAGTGCCTTTCATATCTATCTATCTATCTATCTATCTATCTATCTATCTATCTATCTATCTATCTATCTATCTATCTATCTATTATATAGTGCCTTTCAAGTCTATCTATCTATCTATCTATTATACAGTATAATGCTTTTTATATCTATCTATCTATTATATAGTGCCTTTCATATCTATCTATCTATCTATCTATCTATCTATCTATCTATCTATCTATCTATCTATCTATCTATCTATCTATCTATCTATTATACAGTATAATGCTTTTCATATCTATCTATCTATTATATAGTGCCTTTCAGATCTATCTATCTATCTATCTATCTATCTATCTATCTATCTATCTATCTATCTATCTATCTATCTATCTATCTATCTATCTATTATATAGTGCCTTTCAAGTCTATCTATCTATCTATCTATCTATCTATCTATCTATCTATCTATCTATCTATCTATCTATCTATCTATCTATCTATCTATCTATTATACAGTATAATGCTTTTTATATCTATCTATCTATTATATAGTGCCTTTCATATCTATCTATCTATCTATCTATCTATCTATCTATCTATCTATCTATCTATCTATCTATCTATCTATCTATCTATCTATCTATCTATCTATCTATCTATCTATCTATCTATCTATCTATCTATCTATCTATCTATCTAAACTCAAAGCATTAACATCCTCCACAGCATGCTGATATCAAGTGTTTTTAACTTGCTGCCTAAGTATTGTCAGGGATTTTCTATTTATTTAATATCACTGGTCTGTCTCCCATGCAAAAAAATCAGTATACTTTATAGATTTATTTATGCTGAATCCATTTTTGAATTTGGAAGTTCTCTACCACAAACTGTTTCACTGAAAAAACATCTCTTTGAAAAAAAAAACAATTTTGTAAGAAATAAGTTTATGTTTATTTTATGCCGTAAGTATTTTTCATGCTCTGAATATTATTTGAAGTATATTTTGAGCTTCTACTTACTCATTTTGAACATTAGTTGAGCTGGAAACAACCCAAAATTTGATACACATCTTTGCTCTGTTAGTATTTTTTTCTCTTTCTCTTCTTATGCCTCAGAAATAGCCGGGAGTGCATTTTTATAACATTAGAAAGATGCCTTTTTATTGCTGAGAAGAGAGAAAGCTGTTGTTTAAATGTTTTTTAACATGACATATACATGGTCAGGTTGATCCTTCCATTTTCTTGACCACAAATAAGCAAACAGTAAAAAAAAAAATGGGGAAGGATTGAAATTCTTCAAAGCTGACGTTTCCTCACATTAGCGAAGCAAAAATAAAAGAAGACATCTTCACTGAGCCTCAGATCTGAGAGCATTTCAAAGACACGTAAACTGTACAAATTTGTTAAAATAGAGCCAGGGAGGCATTTTGAAACAATTTCCTTGAGAATACAAATGCAGAAACTATGAGGAACTAGTTGAGGAGATTCTCTCTTCCCAGCTAGCACTTGAGTGCAACATGTCTTTAAAAATCCATTTCCTACACTCTCATTTGGATTGTTTCCCTCAGAAAATGGAAGCGGTCTCTAATAAACAACGGCCTCATTTGTAGACATGTTACAGTGGAAAGCGGAATGAGTCTGTGTTACCAGACATCTGTTGGCCGTTCCATCACAAAATATCGTTTGAAGGCTTATAAGAGGAAATAAACTAACTAATTTTTGTAACTAATAAGCATATATAAACAATATGTTTCATTGAATTTTTTTTAAGTCTGAATACTTAATTTTAAAAATATATGGTCTTTTTCTCTAAAATAGCGTTTTGCTTTGTTTTTTATTTCATTTTAAACGTTCAACGCTGTTGCCAGAACTGGATTCAGAACCCTCAAATCTATAAAGAACAACTAATATTTTTAATGAGAATACAATGTTTTTTTCATTTGAAGCTCTGGTTCCTTTATTTATACCAAGGTACCCAGGGAGCACACCACAGGTACCTCAAGCCGGTTTAACATTGAACTGAGGCAGTGTTGAATGCAGGAGCATTTATAATTCTTGGACATTCCACGGTACTCAAATGAATCTGTACACCATATAACTTCTTTTGTTACAACTGTCAGTCCTAGGCAAGTAATTCTGCTAATCTCGCTGAATTCCAAGACATGGCCTCTGCAATAAAGAGTCTACACATTAGCTAAAAGTAAGACTTTGCAATCTGAAATATACTGCATCTCTTTCAGTATATTAGAGCAAGACTTCATAGTAACATGTCCGTGACATATTGGTAAATGCAGCCCTGAATTCAGACCTTGCTTTATGGAAATGCAAACATCTTAGCTTAAGATAAGGAACATCCTTATAGCTTACACAGCTACCATTGCTCATGTCTTCCAATGTTTACAATGGTACCAACTGTGAATTCATTGTACATCTGCACAGGTCAGAGTTATAATTTATTGGAAGGGTAGAACAAGCTGCCAATCTGTCAAGACTGATAGCTAAGAAGTTTACGACTTCTAAAACAAATGTGCACAATATTATGTTGATACACCCCTTCTGCTTACGAGATGGCACACTAATGTAGTAGCCTCAATGTATAATCATCTGGGCCTCACGTAGAGTGTACACTAATATCGCAGCCCTGTTTTGCTAATCACTTACATACTCAGTTTTACCATAATTTCACTAGTGATGGAGATCGATATAATTTAGCTGGATATTGTAAATTCAGCATTTTAAATGATCTTATGTGGTTACAATATTTTGATATTCTGAAAATAGATGTATTACATATCTGCTTAACTAATCACTAATTTACTTCATACAGTAGGAAAGACTGAGAATACAATTAATAATCACATCTCTCACTTTCCAATGGATGATATTTGAAGAGTAGTGAAGATTCATGTCTACCATGAACAAATGTTCGCTGAATCAAAATGAGGCATCTGGATAAAAATTGTTTAAGCTTACAAAAACATCTGCAATAAATAAAATTAATAAACATGAAAAGTTATCTCACTGTGTCCAGCTTTGCTGTGCGTTTATATTGCAGCCTCTTAGTCTTGCGTCTACTGTGTTTCTTTTAACTTCGCCTTACATATTCCTGATTGGTGGTTATAAAAATGTGCAGCTTCTACCAATGCAAAGCTCATCTTCCAGTCCACTCTTGGGGCTGTCCATTCCAATTGCTGCTTCTCTGTACTTGGCATTTGGATACCACACTTTGGAGATTGACTTGTACAAGACAGTCAGTCTTTCCTCCTTTATATGTAAAAGCGTATATAATGTTTATTAGCATATACCACTAGGGGAATGTTTATAAAATTATTAACCTACGGCGTAGGATCACATTTTATCTATTTGTTTATTTATTGTGTTGCTTTAGAGCAATGCAGATCACTTTAAAAATTCAAACAAAAATGCAACTTGAAACAACAATTCTCTTGTGTAGTTAGAACCACCAGAATGACTTTGCTGAAGATTTCCCTGCAGTTCCCACAGATTCACTACTTCTCATTGATGGATACAGTACAGGATAAAATTCAGTCTTCAAACACCATCATCTTTGTGATGGCGTCTGACAGAAGACTCTGTTTGAAGAAGCAAAGAGTGAAGAAAAAATGGGAAAAAATCAGAAGGGAAATTGGTGCTCTTGGTGCTCAGATTAATCAAAAGAAAATTAAAGGAAATCTACACATAAAAAAATGACAGAAAGTTAAAACCCAGATATAAACCATAAATTATTAAAAAGGTGAAATAAGAAGACATCATTCAGAACAATAATCCAAAGAATATAAGGAAAAATATAAAGGAGAGATTTTGGACATAAAATTAAATAATAAATAAATACATACATACATAAATAAATAAATAAAAATGAGGACTCATAAAAGAATCAATGGCAAAATAAGTGTTTTTAAAAAGTACAGTTATGATTAGGACAACGTTTAGGTCTAAATATTATCAGTCATTAGCTGGGCCCTGCTCGCCAATTTTGCATGCCCCATCATCAGCTTCAATCATTACCTGCCGCAGGTTGCGCGTGACTTTAACTTCGTGCCACGCGTTGTCGTTGAATTTGCCATTTACTTGCTCTACTAGTGCTTCAAATGCCCCAGATCCAAGGTTTATGACGAGAGACACTGCTCCATCCTTCATGGCAAGGTTGACATAATCTGCTGACTTCCCTGTGTGTAGGATGAGGCCATTCCGCTGCCAAGTTTTGAAGAACAAGGTGATCTCATCGCTGCTGCTCTGGATAGGATTTTGCGAAAGGTCATAGCAAAAATACTCCGATCCTCTGAATGTGGCAACATTATCCTCCCTTGCTGTAAGAAAATGGAGAAGAACAAGAATTGGAGTGAGCTAAAGAGTAGCAAGGATCTTTTTAAAAAAATAACATTTCAGTTCCTTTAGAATTTGCAGTTTATCAAGTCAAAAGTGAAACATTTTGAGTCAGTGAAAGAGGTTCATGCATATACAGTAGTTTACAACCTCAGTCTGTATTAGCTGTTTACACATAACTTGAAGAAGTTTAGAGAACGTGTTTCACAAAAAATGATACCATCTACCACAATGGAATTACAAATGTAAATATTTGTCCTTGGAGTTTAAAATGTGCAGGAAAATGTAAGCTGAAAATGAAAATAAAAGTGTGTAATTTACAATATTTGAAATGAAATGTCTTCTCAGTTGCGTGAATCTATCTTGCGTGAGGCAATTATATGACATGATTGATCTATAAATGAAAGCATTTTATCTATTTTTTAGTATTCTATTTATTAGTTTAAATATTAAAGTCTAGTTAGAGAGAGCCACTGGACTCTGTCCTTTCATGATAGTCAGAAGAGTTTAATTATTCTGTTTATCTACTGTATGAAAGGCTAGTCATAGACATCTATACACATCTATCCATCCATCCATTATCCAACCCGCTATATCCTAACTACAGGGTCACGGGGGTCTGCTGGAGCCAATCCCAGCCAACACAGTCATTTATTAACCCACTTAGTACTGAACAGGGTCATGAGGGATGCTGGAGCTTATCCCAACTAGCAATGGGGGGCAAGGTAGGAACAAACACAAGACAGGGTGCCAGACCATCGCAGGGCAAACACACACACAAACACCTCAGGCACACACTAGGGCCCATTTAGTATTATCAATCCACCAAACCTGCTTGACGTTGAACTGTGGAAGGAAACTGGAACACCTGGAGGAAACCCATGCAGATGGGGAGAACATGTAAACCCCATGCAGGGAGGACGTATCAAAGTCAATCCAGAGATAGGTACAGTCTATCTATCTATCTATCTATCTATCTATCTATCTATCTATCTATCTATCTATCTATCTATCTATCTATCTATCTATCTATCTATCTATCTATCTATCTATCTATCTATCTATCTATCTATCTATCTATCTATCTATCTATCTATCTATCTATCTATCTATCTATCTATCTATCTATCTATCTATCTATCTATCTATCCATGCAACCTTACTGAAGTAAGCACATGGGCACCAGATCCTGGTGTAGCACAGTCAATAACAGTCTTTCTTTTCTCTCCCACAAACCACACAATGACTATTAATGTCACTTCTAGTTTTGCACTGGAGGTTCCAACAATTCTCTTGCACATACTATTTAAAAAACATCATTCCTGGAAGTCAGTGTTCATTTACGGAACTGTTGCAAAACAAAAGAGAGCTCCACCGCAGTGAGCACTTTGAACCGTTCTTTCCCGTGAGAGGGGGATGCATTGAGGGATGACCTAGTGTAGCTGCAAACCGTTTTTCTTGCACTTCTTTTTGACTTTTACCCAACCTTAAACGAGGGTCACGAATGGTCCCCAACCCTGTATCATTCCCCTGTTGTTGTTCTTGTTTACACTTGTTAGAGGATCCTACAGGCGTCTTATCTATCCATTGTTGACAATTAGCCAAGATTTTAGAATATTTATTATTAATTATGTGTTAATTCAAAGTGGAAAAAAATGAAAATAAATTGATATTGGGTAGGATGCAACTTGTTATTCAAGTATGTGTGCCTTTAAATTAAGCAACAAAATCAAACAAAGTAGTTTTTTAATCATAACATTACAGAAGTGAAAAATAAGCTGTGTATGTTTTTCCCATCATAACACATTTAAACATATGCATTTTCATTTAAGTAATATAAAAGTATCATGCATATTTTAATACCAATCACATTTTGGATGATTGTTAAAATCCTGACTTATTTTAGGAAGACAATATTCTAATAAAGAAAAAGGGCAATGGATACAAGACAAACAAAAAGAAGTATGTAAAACTTGCCAACACTATTTTCATCTGTTAAAGAAGGCAGAAGCATTCAGGCAACTTAACTATCCTTACAGCTTGGGGTTTCCTCCTAAATCATTTTGAAGTTCTAGCCTCCATCTAGCATAGCGCTGTGTGTGAAGAAAGCTATATAATGAATATTTTTTCAACAGCGAGTCCAAATACTTGACTGAAGGCAAAAATGAAATTCTGAAGTGTGAAGCAACATTAGCTCTCAATATACTTCCGTATCTAACACAGTTTGCATGTGCTGAGCTGCTTTATCAGTTCTGCTCCAGCACAATTAAAGTTGTTTGATAAGGTCAACCATAATATTTTTGGCTTTCAAAGCACGTTCACTCTTATAGACATTTCTTCAGCAGTTTAATCTGTATAAAAAAGGTGTGCCTTTTATATTTACAGTATAGAGTAAAAGATTGGGGGTGCCACTGAGCCCCAAATCCCCCAGACATACCACACTAAAGAGTCCCAGGTACAAAATCAATGTTTTTATTTCACAAAATGCCTTATATACAGGTCAATCCACAGCCTTTCAAAAAAAAACTGCCACCCCTCCCTTTTCCACCTACAGGTGAGTTTTGCCTCCTGACTCTGATTCCAAGAGCTACTGAAGTGGGCTCCTTTTAAGGCAAACCCAGGATTATTTCTGGTGACGTTACATAGCCGGTTGGAAGCACTTCTGGGCTACAAGAAAGCCAGGGAAATCCTCCCCTGGCAGCACCCTCTACCGACCCCCAGGGAACCCTACATGGCAGCACTTCCAGACTCCAGCTCCCATGCTGCTATCCAGACTGAGACCCTATATGCGGAACACTGCCACCTAGAATTGTGGGGGATGAATTTGCTTCTATATTGGTTCCTGGCGTCTTTGGGCATCCCAATCAGGACGGGAATCGTAAGGCGTTCCAGCTGGGAATTGCCCCCACTTATTCTATCCTTCCGTTATGTAATTCTGGCCAGGTAAAGGAATTTGTTTCCATCCTGGTCGGGACATCCACTCATCCTCTGGGGCATCTACTATATATATATATCTATATATATAAAATCCCTATGTGCGTCCAGGTGTCCGTGTGTGGGTGTCTTCTGGGGAAGTGCGCATGCGCGGGGCACGGTGCTATGCGCGATATTACTGTCAGAGAAAGTTAGAGGCATTTTACGGAAATACAAACCAGTATTACTGCGAGAGGAAATTAAAGGTACACAATACAGTGACTCATATTACAGCCACATACAAGCCACTATTACTGTCAGAGGAGATTAAAGGCATATTACCGCCAGAGAAAATTAAAGGTATATTACGGATGTACGGACGTATATTACGGACATACAAGCCATCGGATGTGCAAGACGGTATCCTTCAATAAGGGCGCGCACAGACATCCTTCAATAAGGGCGCGCACAAAAAGGCGAGCCTCAAAAGGACGACCTCAATTGGGCGCAGCGAATAAAGGTGTGCGTAAATAAAGATCTGCACCTGTTGCTCTTCACATATTCCAGAGCCATTTGAACTAAATTATCTATGCGCCCTTATTGAATAGAGCCATACAAGACAGTATTACTGTCACAGAAAATTTAAGACACACAATACACGGCGGCAGCCCAAGAAGAACGGTCAGCTCAGCAAGTAAACATCAACAAAAGAAAGGCTGAAAGAAAGAAAAATACGACCAACAAAAAGAATGAGGTCAAAGTCCCTTGCCATTTAATATAGACTGTTCCTACTTATGTTTATGCACTACTGTTCTAGCGCCCGTTATTGTAACGGGCTAAATGACTAGTATATATATATATATATATATATATATATATATATATATATATATATATATATATATATATATATATATATACAGTAGTACCTCTGTATCCATCTGCTTTGGAATAAGTCCAACTTGGTATACGTCCTGTTTGGACATGAAAAACTTTCCTTGGTATACGACCTTTGTTTGGAATACGACTCGCGTGCTAGGACACCGCATGCTACCCTTGTTTACCTCTCTCTCGAGACAAAGCCAAGACTGCCTGTGGTATAGCGGGTCCGCGGCTTCAAAAAAAAGGGCCAGGTTTTAAATCCGTATAGCCTGAGTCGTTCTCCGTGGGCGCGATTGCACAACCGCGGGGAGTTAATGAGGTAGTTGGAGTGAGTCGCACCTGCACGTGTGGGTGTGATCGTTCTCAATTGCTTCATTGGCTTCCTGTGGTGTGTGATTAAAGCGCTGCACCCACGGAGGTGCAGGTGGATGTATACAATATATACAGGTCGGCACCAGGAAGGGGGGGATAGATGGATCGAGGAAAAGAGGAAGATAAAGGAAGTTAAAGGACGGGAAAGAGCAGTCTTAGCAGGCACTCGACTCTTCCCAGCAAGGTAAAGTGAGGTTAAATTTTCATTTTTTTCATCTAATTGCTTTTTGTATTTATGTATTTTAGTATTAAGCAGTGTTTAAATTATTTTATATAACCCCATCAATGTATATAATATGCCAAATACAATTGGATTTTTTTTCTTGGGAACGGATTAATCATTTTCCCTTTATTTCTTATAGAAAAAATTTGTTTGGTATAAGTCCAAGGATCCAGAATGGATTAAGGACGTATACCGAGGTACCACTGTATATATATATATATATATATATATATATATATATATATATATATATATATATATATATATATATATATATATACTAGTCATTAAGCCCGTTACAATAACGGGCACTAGAACAGTAGTGCATAAACATTAGTAGGAACAGTCTATATTAAATGGCAAGGGACCTTGACCTCATTCTGTTTGTTGGTCGTATTTTTCTTTGTCGTTCAGCCTTTCTTTTGTTGATGTTTAGTTGCTGTGCTGACCGTTCTTCGTGGGCTGCCGCCGTGTATTGTGTGTCTTTAATTTTCTGTGACAGTAATACTGTCTTATACGTCCGCTGGCTTGTACGTCCGTAATATACAGTACCTTTAATTTTCTCTGGTGGTAATACAGGCGTGCGCATCGGTAATATGCCTTTAATTTTCTCTGACAGTAATACTGGCTTGTATGTGGCTGTAATATGAGTTACTGTATTGTGTACCTTTAATTTCCTCTCGCAGTAATACTGGCTTGTATTTTCGTAAAACGCCTGTAATTTTCTCTGACAGTAATATCGCGCGTCGCACTGTGCCCCGCGCATGCGTTCTTCACCAGAAGACACACACACACAGACACCTGGACACACACAGGGATTTTATTAAAGAGGATATATACACATATCTCTCTATTATAATAAAAAAATCTTGGGTCGAGACGTGATTTTCTTGGAGACACTTTAACGTCCTGTGAAACAAGGAAGTGAAACAAAAGGACAGTAGACTTATATACATATATCTCTCTATTATAGTACAGGCTTTTAAATGATCGACGCACAGTGCGACATGCAGATCACGCAGCTCGGCACAAGCAGCAGCAGCAAGCCAGCTGATCAAGCATAGAGGAGGTAAAAAAAAATGCATTTGTTTCCCATTGTATCACCGTTTAAAAGGGGGTTTCCAAGGAGCGACCGCATCTCCTTAGCATGAGTTCAGCTCCCCACTTCACAACGTGAGAGGCAGAGACACGAAGTGGCTGGCACGTAGCGCACCCCGGTGGAGGAGGAGGAATAACTCATTCACTACAGCTTTATTACTGGCAAAAATCAAGACATAAAAAATGAATGAAAATGGATGAAATGAAAATAACAGTCTCTTTAAATTGTATAACCAAACCCGGGGGTGTCCAAGGAATCCAAGGAAATATATAACAAATAAGGAGGGGAGGGTAGGTGGATGTGGGGAGGGGTGGGATTGATGAGGTGGGAATTGAAGGGTGTTGGTCATAAAGTCTTATTTATTATGTGCATGTTCTTCTTTTCAAGACTGCATATGCTGAGTTAATGTCCAAATGTCTTTTAATGGCACTTTTAGCCAGAGAACTGCCTGAAATGTGGCTATCCAATGAAAACGTATGTTATGGTCTGTAAGCAAACAAAGTGGTCAAGTTCAGGCAAAACATAAACAAATGATCAAACAGGCAAAAATGTTGAAAATGAAAAACATTTAAGTCATAAAAACACAGATCAAAACCAGAATTCCATAAATAACATTACCTAACTGTAATGTTGCAGTTAAGTAGATAGATGTTTTTAAGTAGGGATCAGGAAATGAAACATAAGCCACAAAATGAGTTGGAAAAGTCAAAACAATCACAATCTGTCAACAGTTGGTGGAGAACACAGATGAATCACTAAACAAAGACATACTCAAAATAATTTTGCACAAATTCTGAAACCAAGAAGACTATAACTAATACACGGATTTTACATTTTTATCATATCTTGGATAATCCGGAAGTGCATTGCCACTGATTGTCCTACTCTCTACTAAGTGACATCAGAGGTCATGACCTCTGTGTGCTCTGCATGGCAACATGACTAGAAACCAAAATGGCAGCACCAACATGATAAAGTGTTAAAATATTTACAACAAGATCCCCATACTCCAAAACCTCCCGAAAGACAAAAAGAATGTGAAATAAATGGTAAACAGAGCCATAAAAAATGAAAGTATAATCATAACACTAACCTTCTCTATCCAATATAATTCAATCAAAACAATAGTTCATAATTTCCAGTACACTAGGATATTATAGGGTTTTGAACTGGGTGAAAGGGACAATGCTAGAAAGACCACTTTGTTTTCTTACACTTTCTAAAAGGTAAAAACAAAACCAAATGAAGAAAAGGTAGAAGCAGGAAGGATATGAAAGAAGAGGCCATGGCCACTGGTCAGTGTACATGGCATTATAATTAATAGCACACTCTCAGATATATGTAACAGACTGAGAAGGACAGAACAATTTTCGCTGTCCTTTTAGGCAACCAGAGAGATATAAACCTTCTGGTATGTGGTGTTTCTAGTCCGAAGTGCCATTGTTGTTGCTTTCTCAAAACATGTCCTCTGGAACACATTCAGGATTTGGAATTCAGGCCACCCCATTACAGCTTTTGCTTGCAAATTTCATTAGTGATTCACTGTGATTTCTCGGTTTCTAGGTGTGATTTCTAAAGTTTCAACCACAGTTTTTTTGCAGGATCACAAAATTTTGAAAATGATGTTGTATTTGAATGAATGACTATCCTTGTATATTTGTATGTATGAACAAATCTGTTTTTATATAGAAGAAATGTAATTTATAACAAGAATAGAAGAAGACGCTATATAGCGCCTGACCTGACACAGATTGACACGGAGCCATGGGTAAAATAAAACAAACTATTCATTTTTCTTCAGCTGGAGGGCACGTCTTCCACGTAATCCCTCCAGCCACACCACAGCCCCAAGCACAGTACCAGAATAACACCAAGCACTTTCTCTCTCTTCCACCGCCACTTTTCCTCAGCAAGCTTTGTCCTTGTCCTCCCCCACCCGACTCTCCAACTCTGGACGCTGAGTGGTGGTCGAAGGCTCCCTTATATTGGGTACCCAGAAGTGCTCCAGGTAGTTGATTGGCAACATCCGGCTACACTTACAGGTAAGGAGAAACCAGTGCCCAAAAGGGGCCAGCAGCTCCTGCTACAGCACCCCCTGGTGGCGCCTGCGGAACCCCACAGAGCTGCACAGAACTCCAACCCCCATGAAGCCCCGGGGGAGTCCGAGGCACCGCTGCAACCCAGGGAGGCTGCCATCTAGCGTCCAGGGGGAGTTACTGGGGTGCCCCACCCTTGTCCCCGTGGCAGATGTGGTGATGTGGCTATCCGTCACAATATTATATATGTAGTTAATTTCAGAATTAAAAATACTTTGTTCTTTAGCTATGAGCAGATTTAACTTTTTGAAAATGAAAAAAAATATTTTTTGAGAAATAAATTATCTGGGAAGATATACAGTAAGTGAGAACAGCGAAAGATTTATCATTTCATTCTGAATTTATTGTCTCATACATCTTTAATGCCCTGAACACAACTGGAAGTAGTCTGAATAAGATAAACGTTTTGGTCACATGTCTTATATATTATGTCTAAACCACTCAAATAAATAGAACAAACTCATATTTTCCATAAATAAAACCCATTTTATAATTGACTTAATTTTCACAATGTGGTGCTTTAATTGACATTTTGAAATGTTAAAATTAATCTCTTTTTCAGTATTCTCAAATGTCACTATTTTGCATTTGAGAACAGTACAGTACTGTTCAATGTGTCACTGTATAGCTGTAAGATGCTAGGAAAAATGCCAAATGGGTGTGTTAGACTGAGAGCATATTCTATAGCGTTTTTAAATTAATTGATGCCAAGGTTAGTGATTAATTGTCTAAAAGTTGTAAATTTGGATGATATAACCAAAAATACCCCTGAGTGTTACAGGTATTCACATTTAGCACTTTTCACCACCCAATATCAGTAGCATATCTTTTATTTTTTTCTTTTACTTGTAAGCTCATAGGCAGTCAGCTAGAAAGTATTATTTTTTTCAGACCACTTTCTTTACTTTAAAGGCACTTTTAAATGCTTTACTTTTTATTTAATTTCTTTGTCAATGGCTAAAAGTTAACAACCTGAGTCTTTCTATTTAATTCAAAACAGAATATTGGAAAGGCACCTTCAGGGGCAGTAATAATTTTAACTTAATTCTAACTACTTCTGAAAAAAAGAAAGCATTTTGATTGCTGCTCATTACATTTTCTACAAAAAGATGCTTAGGAAGCAAAACATTTGTTAAAAACTCAGCGAACACATGACTGAAAGTCCAGCAGTTCTTTGTTATCATGGACTGACAGAATTTAATGTGAGCCTTACAACTTGCTATATGGTTGTGAGACATGGATGCTAGCCAGTGTTCTGAGACGAAGACTGGACTCCTTTGCTACTGTGTCTCTTCAGAGAATCCTTGGGTACCGTTGGTTTGACTTTGTGTTGCTCATGGAGTCCTGAATGAGGCACATTACCTGCATTTTGAGGAAGCGTCAGTTACGGCATTACGGCCATGCGGCGCGTTTCCCTGAGGGTGATCCAGCTCGTAATATCCTCATTGTTGGGGACACAAGTGGCTGGATCAGGCCAAGGGGTCGCCCGCGTAACACCTGGCTGCAGTAGATAGAGGGTCATTTCTGGAGGGTGGGGCTGGACCACGCGTCTGCCTGGGGGGGTTGCCAACCGGGATCCCGAATTGTTTTGTTGTGTGGTGGGTGCGGCAACACACTGTACCAGTGCATGCTCCCCAACCTGACTTGACTTGACTTACAACTGGATCAGTCAGTCGGTCATTGTCTGCTGGGCGCACAGGGTGCAAGGCAGGAACAAATCCCCGGGCGCGGTGCCAGCCCACCGCAGGGCACACCTACACACACACCAGGCACATACTAGGGACAATTTAGGATCGCCAATGCACCTAACCTGCAAGTTTTTGGAGAACGGGGAGAACATGCAAACTCCACACATGGAGGACCCGGGAAGCAAACCCAGGTCTCCTTAATGCGAGGCAGTAGCGCTACCACTGTGCCACCATGCTGCCCATTTTTATTGAAAAATCTCACTTTGATTCATTATTTTATATCTCATTCAAACTTTCCAAATCTATGATAACTAAACAACCGCTTTAAGTCCTTAATTGCTAGTAGGCATTAGGTATGAGTTGGACCGAACGGTGCGTCCAGTCATATAGTGTTTAAATATTCCTTTTTAGCGTTTAGGCAGGAGCTGTTATTACATTTTAACACAAGAGATCACAATATCATCTACTAAAATAGAGAATAAAAAATACAGTCCAACCAAGCAAACAGTAAAAACAACATTTCCTGTTAAATAATTATTTTTTGATAGCTCTGGTGGGGGATCACGATATAATTTACCAAAACTCAAAATAAAAATCACAGTTTAAACCAAATGAAAAAGCAAAACCAACATTTAATGTTAAATAATCTTTTTCTGATTGCTTGAGCACTAGTCTCTTTCAGGATCTTTGGGTGCTTGCTTAATACAAGAGGCCACGTGATATACGGCTGCCATGCTGTCACAGCTCACCTAACACATGCATCACACGCCTGGCATACTGACTAAATGCACAAAATGGCACAGTCCATGAAACATCAAATGCACAAAATGGCAACCCAGTGATGTCAACGTAATTACATTAAAAATAAATGATAATGATGCATGGAAGCAAAAGCCAATGTAATAAACAAATTATCGATACACTCCTGACACTACGTTATCTAGTCGCTTTGGTAATCGTTAAAAACATACCATACAATTTTCTTCTTCTTACAGCCTAAAATAAAGAAGACTGCTTCTCACTTCTTCACTGCTGCTTATTTGTTTTGTCGTCATTTACTTCTTGCATCTTAGGCTAAATGATAAAAATGCACATGCAGTGTTTGGCGTATTCAGATACAATGAACTAGAGTTACATCTGATTAGACATTTAGGTGGGCAGTGGCTCAAAAGGCTCAAAAATTTCCCTTTTTAATTTGCTACATATTAGTGCACACTTTTCTATCTGTTTTGTTAATATCATGGGAAATTTGGATTTAACTTCAGAGGAATTATTATATTGACAAACCTGGAAAAATGTTTGTGTTTCCTCATTGTCTTAGATGATCAGAAAAGACACTCTACAGCCTTCTGCTGTGCATCTACTTTAATATAACATATCTTAAAAAGACAAAAGAGCAAATAATAGAATTCCCCTCCAGTTACTTGAAATACCAAATGGACCTTAACAGTGAGAGTTCACATCATAGCACATTAAAGATTATTTTTGTGTTTCAGACGTTCTGGAAACTACTAGAACTGATCATCTGGAACCATACGTCACCGTTCTTTTTTGTGCATTACACGTTTCAGCAAGGAAAAGTAAAACTCAAGCACAGCATGATGTACAGTATAATGATTTTATATACTGTATACAGCCATATGAAAAAGTTTGGGAACCCCTCTCAGCCTGCATAATAATTGACTCTCCTTTCAACTAAAAAAATAACAGTGGTATGTCTTTCATTTCCTAGGAACATCTGAGTCCTGGGGTGTTTTCTGAACAAAGATTTTTAGTGAAGCAGTATTTAGTTGTATGAAATTAAATCAAATGTGAAAAACTGGCTATGTAAAAATGTGGGTCCCCTTGTAATTTTGCTGATTTGAATGCCTGTCACTGCTCAATGCTGATTACTTGTAACACCAAATTGGTTGGATTAGCTTGTTAAGCCTTGAACTTCATAGACAATCATGAGATATAAAGGTATTTAAGGTGGTCAATTGCAAGTTGTGCTTCCCTCTGACTCTCCTCTGAAGAGTGACAGCATGGGATCCTCAAAGCAACTCTCAAAAGATCTGAAAACAAAGATTGTTCAGTCTCATGGTTTAGGGGAAGGCTACAAAAAACTATCTCAGAGGTTTAAACTGTCAGTTTCAACTGTAAGGAATGGAATCAGGAAATGGAAGGCCACAGGCACAGTTGCTGTTAAACCCAGCAGGTCTGGCAGGCCAAGACAAATACAGGAGCGGCATATGTGCAAATTGTGAGAATGGTTACAGACAACCCACAGATCACCTCCAAAGACCTGCAAGAACATCTTGCTGCAGATGGTGTATCTGTACATCGTTCTACAATTCAGCGCAATTTGCACAAAGAACATCTGTATGGCACGGTGATGAGAAAGAAGCCCTTTCTGCACTCACGCCACAAACAGAGTCACTTGTTGTATGCAAATGCTCATTTAGACAAGCCAGATTCATTTTGGAACAAAGTGCTTTGGACTGATGAGACAAAAATTGAGTTATTTGGTCATAACAAAAAGCGCTTTGCAAGGTGGAAGAAGAACACCGCATTTCAAAAAAAAAACCTGCTACCTACTGTCAAATTTGGTGGAGGTTCCATCATGCTGTGGGGCTGTGTGGCTAGTTCAGGGACTGGGGCCCTTGTTAAAGTCGAGGTCAGATGAATTCAACCCAATATCAACAAATTCTTTCAGGATAATGTTCAAGTATCAGTCACAAAGTTGAAGTTACGCAGGGGTTGGACATTCCAACAAGACAATGACCCAAAACACAGTTCGAAATCTACAAAAACATTCATGCAGAGGTAAAAGTACATTGTTCTGGAATGGCCGTCACAGTCCCCTGACTTGAATATCATCGAAAATCTATGGGATGATTTGAAGCAGGCTGTCCATGCTCGGCAGCCATCAAATTGAACTGAACTGGAGAGATTTCATATGGAAGAATGGTCAGAAATACCTCCATCCAGAATCCTGACACTCAAAGGCTATAGGAGGACAGCGTCTACTCTAGAAGATGTTATATTTGGAAAAGGAGGCTCAGCTAAGTATTGATGTCATATCTCTGTTGGGGAGCCCAAATTTATACACCTGTCTAATTTTGTTATGATGCATATTGCATATTTTCTGTTAATCCAATAAACTTAATGTCACTGCTGAAATCCTACTGTTACCATAAGGCATGTCAGATATTAAAAGGAAGTTGCTACTTTGAAAGCTCAGCCAATGAGAAACAAAAATCCTAAGAATTAAGAGGGGTTCCCAAACTTTTTCATATGACTGTACTAGATGTATTAAGACCCCTAAAGTAATCAAAACCAAAAAAAGAAGATACCTTTTTCCTTTCAAGGTGCTGTACACTTTTAGGTTTTATGGCAAAATCTTCCTTTTAGGTGCCATGCTTTGATAGATTACAATGACTTAACTTTTCTTCCATCATAAAAAGAATCAGAAGATCCACACAGATATTTGACTTTTGAACTAAAATGAATTGAGCTTGGTAAAGCTTCATTCAGCAGATGCTGTTCATACAGGCAATGTGATATAGATTTTCAGCAATTGCAATATCGGAAATGCCAAATTAGGATTAAACTCTTTGAGCATACGTAGCATTGCCTGGGCACTACTCTGTATGAAATAAAAACAAAACTTCTCAGCTCTGCCAGTAGACCTGACCTGACTGAGCTCCAATGGTACTGTCAAAAGCGACTTGTCTCTTTTATTCACAAAGCGAGATTTACTCATACACGCATCTACAAGTTTTGATATTTTGCTTAGTTCTATTGAGCTTGGGTTGATAGGTAGAAAATAGTTTGCACAGTAAAGCTATTTCATAAATCTCAAATACTCAAATAGAAAAGATGGCATAACAAGCAAACTGAATATGTGCTGCTTATGTGCAGACATTATAACTACAAACCAACACCAGCATTTCTTGCACTTTTTTGTGTAATGATAGCAATAATTATCATACAAAATATTTTATTTTCATACAGGATAGTAGACAGTAGCCAGCTGGCTGTAACAAGACACATTGCTTATTACTGCATTTTCTGTGATTCTGTGACAAGGAAGCGTGCACACGTGTACTCAGAAGTGGTCAGTTAGATCGCAACAGAGAAAGGTCCACTTGGACCATTGAGAAGAAAGGTGCAGGTCTTGAACCACCGTTTCCAGCCCTGAATCTGATTACAGAGAAATTGAATTTGAAGGAACCCATTTCTTTGAACCAAAACCCTTCATTTACCCTTTAGAGGATAATACATCACATAACAGGTCATCGTCTGTTTTGTACATTTCTGATACTAATAATTAATTATCATAAACGTCACGTAGTATGGCCAAATGGGAATTTTCCATTCATCCATCCATCCATTATCCAACCCTCTATATCCTAACTACAGGGTCAGTGTGTTGCAATTAATAAAAGCATATCTAAACAGATATAGAAAACTATTTCTTAATTACCCTAGGATTTGATTAATATGCAAAGAATAAAACAAAACAAGCAGAAAGCCTCATAAAGGTTTATATTTTTAATCATGCATAACCCTGGTTACAGCTATCATATCGTCAAAATGTTTAATAAGGAAATCTACACACTTTTCATCCATCCATTTACTTGCACTCCATATTCAGTTTTCGCAAATATAACTACAATCTATCCCTGCATTAGGAGTCATTTTATGAAGCACCTAAAGAAGGAAAAATATTCATATCTGCATTTGTACACTTATACTAAAACAAAATATACAGTAGGTCTTCTAGGGTTTTTCCCTATCATTATTTTCATTAAGCCCTTACTTCAATTGTTATGCTAATCAAGTCCACTAAATCGAGATTACTCCTTACACACAAACACACATTTACTTATGGCACACCATATGTGGAAGGAAAATAAAACAGAGCACCCAGAGAAAAAATCTAGCCAGTCATAAAAGGAGTCAGCCCAGACACAGTGTGTTCTGGGTACTGAATGTAGTCTCCTGAAGCTGCACCATCTTGCCTCTCACATTTTTACAAGTTAATCCTATTAGAAGCCAAGGTCTTCTCTCACTTTATATATTATAGGTAAGTGAGGTAAAGGTCTCACCAAATGTTGTGGTACAGCTGAAATACTTGGACTTTAATATAAAGTCAAGCCTTTAGCAAATATTAAATTAATTTGTCTGCTAAGGCCAATCAGATTCTTTACCACCAGATGTCACCTCATCCTTTCAAGCTACCCTTTTATTCTAAATACTTAATGAGTTTTTTATTACAAAACTAGTTTCATCATCCTGGTGGTTTTTCTCCTGCTCTCTAATGCAGGATGGAGACATATTTTATCTATAATTTCCCTTTATGTTGCTAAAGACAAATACCGTACTGTACTACACATGTAGAGTGGTTTTGTGGTGGTTTCTTCAGTGGCATCTCTTTATAAACTGACTTATTTGTAGACAGCATAGTCCGAGAGCTAAGGACATCCGCAACTCGGAACTTCAGACTTTAATACTGGAAATCACCTAAACCAACTGCACGCAGATTGTATGAAAATTGAATACACTGCACAACAAAGGTTTTGCTTCTTGAACACTGTTGGGTGTTTCTTATAGATTTTTGGGTGCTGATCACGGCTATTACATCAAAATGTACCCATCACATACCATTTCAGTTTTGTCATGATTTTTTCTCATATTAGTATCCAACCATTTTCGCTCCCATAAGTGACTTATCAACAACGGTTTGTGCAGCCTGGGAATGTCCAGGAATGGAATCAGGCCAGGTTGGAAGTTGTTCTGTGGAAGCTGACATCCTGGGCAGGTCTGAACGAGCTTGACGCTGTCTCAGCATGCTATAAAGGTGGCTTGCATACACCGATCCTGCTCATTTGGTTAATCTAGATAGCCAGTGTGTATGTATCAGTATAGTAAAGTGTAGTATCTGTAGCAATATAACAGTAAGCTTGATGCTATAGACGTTTTGGTGTCTTGTCAATGTCGTAATAGCCGCGATACATTCTGCTATATCTGTGGCAAATATACGCTTGCGCCTCAGAGAAGCTGGATGACTGCTCTTGTGAAGAATGCTTATCAACTGTATTTCAGCTGCAAAATTGGTGATCAAGACAAGGAATGGGCGCCTCACATTTGCTGTGCGACATGTGTTGTCAGTCTGAGAGTCTGGCTCAGAGGCACTTGAAAGACGATGCCTTTTGCTGTTCCCATGATATGGCAAGAACAGAAAGACCATGTGACGGACTGTTACTTCTGTTTGACTAATGCGTCTGGTTTCTCTGCCAAAAACAAGAAGTCAATTGAACATCTTAATCGCCTTCAGCAATGAGACACGTACCAGATGACAACAGTCTTCCAATTCCGAAACCACCAGAGGATTGGACCTTAGACGAACCAGATGAAGAAACTGCAATGCAGGGTACTGACATTGACATTGACCCGGATTTTGAACCGTGCTCATCAGGCGATCCACATCTGATAACACAGTCCGAATTGAACGATTTGGTCAGAGATTTGGGTCTGTCAACAGCAAAAGCTGAGCTGCTGGGTTCCAGACTGCAGGAATGGTGTTTGCTGTCACCAGGTATGAACATTTCTGTGTTTCGAGTCCGACATCATGATATAACCAAATTTTTTGCACAAGTCGACAGACTCTGTTTCTGTTGTGACATTGAAGGATTGTTCTCAGCCAGGGATTTCTCGCCACTTCACGAAATGGCTTGCCAAAGTAGCATATACACTGGTCATTTCTAGGAATTCAAACTTTGGCCACACCTCTTGGCCAAAATGCGAAATGGCTGGCCAATTCGGGAACTGGCAGAACTTCGGGTTTTGGCTGTAACATCCATCCATCCATCCATTTTCCAACCCGCTGAATCCGAACACAGGGTCACGGGGGTCTGCTGGAGCCAATCCCAGCCAACACAGGGCACAAGGCAGGAAACAATCCTGGGCAGGGTGCCAACCCACCGCAGGACTGGCTGTAACATACTGTATATATATATATATATATATATATATATATATATATATATATATATATATATATATATATATATATATAGGTTCTGTTTTGTCACATGTACATAGTGAAGTGAAGTTCTTCCTTGCATGAGCCCATTAACATGCAACGTTCTGTAGTAATATAGTGAAATAAGATTAGGAGCATCACCTGTAGTCAACAAGGTGTGCTACTCAACAAAAATAAGGTAATCAATGGTCTCGAAGTTAGTAAAAATAATGGTGAACTCCCAGTAGTATTTTGGGAATGCCTCAAGTCACTAGAGGGCACTCTATGTATGTGAGCTACTCAAGTATTCTGAGAACTACAGCCTGTCTGCGTCTCACCAGGAAATTCCTATGGTGTTGGAATGGAGATGCAGGAGCACCTGTGGTCAACAGACGGGGCTCTATGTGTATGGACAAAGGTCTTTAACACAACATCTGGGAAACCCAGAAGTAGTTCCTATCGAGTTCTTTGCAAGAACTTAAAAGACTCTCCTGACTATAGTGGTGTTGAGGTTGGAGTGGGGAGGTGAGTGTTTGATAAGAACAGTGTGTGGAAAAGGAGTATTGGTGTAAAATAAGCATGGAGCGTTTGTGTTATATAATATGGGTAAGTGGATCAGCCACCCACCATGGTATTATGAACTTTCTTTCTACTTGAAGGTATTATAAATTCAGGTTATGGGTTTCCCTAGTCCTATCAGTTTCATTTATTGATACTTTGTATGTTTATTTCTTTATGATTATGTATGTTTTTGGTTTGATAGTGATGTCACTCCCAGCAATTTTTGTAATGTTTCCTGATGGCTACTGTCATGCTGTGTGCAATGACAGTACCCATTATTAGGTACGAGAACAGACAATCATTACAGCACATTAACTCAATGCATCTGTTTATTTAACATTGTCACAACAAGAGTGTTTAATATCCTACCTTTGGAATAAAAACCTTCAAAATGTTAGTAGCAATCATTCAAGTCATGTTAGGAATTGTTCATTGTGAATCTCTGTTTTGGCCAACTTATCTGGTTGGGCCGTTTTGTTTTGTTGCACAATTTTGTGGCTATGTCTGGCTAAGGACTCAGCTCACTTCTTGATTTCAAATTTACTTTCTTGTTCTGTTTTCCAATATCTTTTGCCAAACTCCTCATTCTGTTTACAGAGTGATTGTTGCAAATCAACCATAATGGTATCCCACTGGGGTTTATATTGTTTGTTGCTTTTCTGTTCTATTGTATTTTGTGCTCTCTCTGTTGTGTTATCCACCCCCTTCTTATTTTTTATACATTTGCTTTCCATGGTTATCCACTGGGTTCAACGTTAGAATGAGAGATTTTCCTATAGTTCGTCATATTAACTCAGATAACTCCAACCTGCTTATCCACTTCATGTTCTATGTGGAGTTACTGTCTATCCCACAGAAGAATCCTGGGCAAAGTGTCAGTCAATCACAGGGCACACTCATGCACATACTTATACTTATTTATACTGGACCAGGATAGTAGCCAACCAACAATCACATTTTGGTCAGTTTTATTTCCAGTATGCATATTAAGAACAATGTGAAGATGCCATGCAGTCATCAGAATTCACGTAAGGTTAAGAGTAACAGCTGTGTCCCCTTGGAAGAACATTTCACTTTCACACTCAGCCAGCACGTGAGCATCAAGGTATGCTATTTTTCCATTTTAGGCAATTAATTATTATTATTTTGATATTATTTTGCCAATAGTGTGCACAATATTTCCCCAGCAAACATTCTGCACAAACAGAAACCATGGCACTGAAAATGTTAATGTTTTAATGTTATTTTTATTAAAGACAACTAGCACATGTCTTCTCGGTCATTGTCGCTCTAAACTTCATTTAGAGTGAAGCACACAAGAACTTGTGCCAGCTAAGACCATCCAGAAGCAAGATGCTGGAAAAGCTGGAAAAGGAAATAACGTCTGCTATAAAAACTAACTTGTTAATATCAAAATCTTTATGACTTAAATGAGTAGAGTCAACCACTTGCTCTCCAGCTGTAATTTTACTGCTTCCTAATTCCATGTAAAAATTTACTATGTGACAGATGACTGGTGACAACTTATGCCAGAATTCCTAGGTAAAAAGAACAACATGATAATAATGTTAAAAGACACATAATTTGAAAAAGGTGTTTCACAAAAAAAGGGGCGGCACGGTGGCGCAGTGGTAGCGCTGCTGCCTCGCAGTTAGGAGACCCGGGTTCGCTTCCCGGGTCCTCCCTGCGTGGAGTTTGCATGTTCTCCCCGTGTCTGCGTGGGTTTCCTCCCACAGTCCAAAGACATGCAGGTTAGGTGGATTGGCGATTCTAAATTGGCCCTAGTGTGTGCTTCTTGTGTGGGTGTGTTTGTGTGTATCCTGCGGTGGGTTGGCACCCTGCCCAGGATTGATTCCTGCCTTGTGCCCTGGGATTGGCTCCAGCAGACCCCCGTGACCCTGTGTTCGGATTCAGCGGGTTGGAAAATGGATGGATGTTTCACAAAAAATGATACCATCTACCACAATGGAATTACAAATGTAAATATTTGCCCTTGGCTTTTAAAATATTCAGGAAAATGTAAGCTGACAATGAAAATAAAAGTGTGTAGTTTACAATATTTGAAATGAAATGTCTTCTCAGTTGTGTGAATCTATCTAGCGTGAGGCAACTCTATGACATGATTGATCTATAAATGAAGGCATTTCATTTATTTTTTAGCATTTTATTTATTAGTTTAAATGTTAAAGTCAAGTTAGAGAGAGCCACTGGACTCCGTTCTTTCATGATAGTCGGAAGAGTTTAATTATTCTGTTTATCTATGAAAGGCTAGTCATAGACTGCTATACACATCTATCAATGTATCAAATTCAGTCAGTCATTTTCTAACCCACTTAGTCCTGAACAGGGTCATGGGGGATACTGGAGCTTATCCCAATTAGCAATAGGGGGCAAGGTAGGAACAAACACTCGACAGGGTGCCAGACCATCGCAGGGTGAACACACAAACAAACACCTCAGGCACACACTAGGGCCCATTTAGTATTACCAATCCACCAAACCAGCTTGACGTTGGACTGTGGAAGGATAAACGGAGTACCTGGAGGAAACCCATGCAGACCCGGGGAGAACATATGAAAGTCAATCCAGAGATAAGTATCTATCTATCTATCTATCTATCTATCTATCTATCTATCTATCTATCTATCTATCTATCTATCTATCTATCTATCTATCTATCTATCTATCTATCTATCTATCTATCTATCTATCTATCTATCTATCTATCTATCTTATTTTACATAGAAAAGACATTGAACGATAAGTAGAAAAATAAGTAAACACACATACAGATAGCTAGATTTTTAACATACCATACTAAAAAAAACAGAAGGAGCACCAGTATATGTCTGTCTAATTTATTATTTTTTCTGTATTTTGCAGCACCTTACATATTACGTTTTTGATCAAATGCCAGAAACACCAGGGTCGGGTAGAACTTAATGTCTCGGACTCTGATTTCAACCTTGCCACTACTGCTCATGACATCACAAGAAACAGAGCACAATACTAATATAATGTGTGCAGTTTGTCCTTAGTAGAATGTGCACTAGTTCTATAGGGCAACTTATTTTCCTCATTTCTTGTCCAATAGTCATTTCGAAATCAAATGGAGTTTACTTGATGTGGTTCTATTGTTCCTTTTTTTATCTTTTTCATTGTGCCTTTCATATCTGTCTGTCTATCTGAAACCTGATTGTCCTGCTAGAAACGGGCCTTTGTCTTTCTTGACAAACAGTTGGCCTTCAAATGAAGCAGACTGGTTCTGCCCTCTTTACAGATTTACATGACCTAAATTAGCTTTACCAAGCTGTCATGCTTTCTTAGGAGAACAACAAGCTGTAGAATAAAAGAACAATCTTGCTAAAGACACAGTGGAAATAATTTCTGGACAATAAGAATATTGCTTTGCCAGAAATTTTTTTTCCACCAGTTACTACTGTGACTCTTGCTCTGCTGGATTACAAATATTTTGGTATTGATTACATTGATTGTGAACATTGTTGGTACAACAGAATAAAGTCATTGTATATGGCTTAGCATTATAGATATTTAAGATTTACAGCATACAGGGGGTCCTCGGGGTTACGACCCAGTTCCGTTCCTACAACAGTGATGTAACCCAAATTTTGGTGTCGAAACACACCCTAGCCTAAGTCGCTTACCTATCCTAACACATTTTCAAAATCATAACCTAGAACACAACTAAGCCACATAAAAAGGAAAAGGACCTAAATATACTGTACTGTACACTGTACTGTAGTAACAGAAAAAATGACAAAAAATGAGTGTAAAAAAAAAAATCCTTGCCTTTATTCCATCTGATCTCTTCACAATGTCTAATTTCACTTCCATCATGATGGCTTTCCTCTTCTTCGAAGCAATACCATCTAAAGACTTTGACTTTCATGTAGGAGCCATGATAAGGGCCAAAAAGTCGCCAAACAAAGCAACACAAACAGAACACTTCCTCCGCAGGCAAACAAACTACTGTAGTTCCCCAACTCCCTCAATCATACGCCACGTTACTGTGTATTCTTCTGCTGCATGCAACCAAACTAGTTCACCCACGTAGTTTGTAAATTTTTTATGTTTTTATGGGAGTGAACGTGCTAAACTCGAAATGTTGTATATCGAGACGTTGTAACCCGAGGACCCCCTGTACTTAAAATTGAAGATGTGAGTTCCAAAATCTGCTAATTACACCTTTTGGTAAAATTTAGTGAACACATGATTGTGACTTTTCATGCAATTGGCCAAGCGCCAAAAATGTGTTTGAGCTTGAAAACCTGCTAATTGCAACAGTGTAGCGCTATAGTTTTAGGGATTTAGTTTCAAAATCTGCTAAGTACGGACCCAGATTAATTCCAAAAATCAGTAGTCTGCAAGAAGAAACTGCTGTTTCAGTTCACAAAGGTTCGAGTAACACAAGTTGCCAGCACTAATGTCGAGATCAAGACGACATACTCGGGGGAAATTTGCAGCCACTCTATTGTGAAACGTGGCAGCAAGATAAAGAACGTTTCACCAACTGTACTGCCACTTCACTACTGTGTCAATCCTGCAAAGGCTAAGGATGTGAAAATGCTCTTAAGCAAAATGGGAGTCAACATTGATGATTCAGAGACACTCAAACAGTTTTACAGCCCCATCATAGTAAAGGCCAGCCAACAGTTGCTGAGAGTAATATAGAAATGGATGACGATGAAGATATAGACTATTAACGTCTCGAGATTTGACATCCGTTCTGTAAACAAACATTTTGGATTTTAGGTTTCTCAAACTTGCCACATACTATTCAGTAAATTAATACTTTTGAAGAGTTTTTCAAATATTATTGTTAGGACACTAGACTTATTTTTGTGAAGTTCTTTGTTTTCTATTAAATATTTCTTGATCAGCTTGAGTAAAGATGAAACTTTCTTACAGTAAATCTAAAACGTAGCCTTTGGTTAGCGCCAAAACCTGCTAAATATACATTTTTTTCATTTATTTGCAAAAAATAAAAAAATCAGATTTCTCATCTATACTGTAAATGACATTCACATATGAGGCAAATAACATTCAGCAAACAGAAGTTTCAAAATTTGATTGTAATTTCTTGAAATTTATTTTCCTATTTATCTCCAAAATTTATCTTTTGTATTTAGCTAATTTTGGAACTGAGCTTTTCCAATTACTGAAAGTATTTCTTGAAATGAATCATCTTGTCAGTAGGTTATGGGAGGGTTACAGGAGGGTATTGTCGGTGTACAGCAGGTCAGCAGTCCATTGCAGACTAAATCCACTCGGTCACTCTTAAATTTGCTCTTTATGTCTTTGTCCAGCTAAACGTGCAATTCCACTTTGATTCTACTTTGCTGTTTCTTAATTGCAAAAGTTTAATACTAAGTCAACAATCATTCAAAGCTGTTTTGGGTTGTTCAAGATAAGACATTAGCACAAACAAATATTATTTTAAGTAGAAATCTGTAGTGGTAAGGTGTTGTACCATGATTGCCATTATGGATGCAATGAGAAGTCAAGCAAAATTACACCTTTTATTGCCTAACAGAACAGATTGCAATATGCAAGCTTTCTGAGCAACTCAGACCCCTTCTTCAGGCAGTTTTGTTGATTACAAACTGCCTGAAGAAGGGGCCTGAGTGGCCTGAAATATTTATAATGAGTTTAGTTAGCCAGTAAAAGGTGTCATTTTGCTTGACTTCTCATTGCAAGTAGAAATCTCAAACTGTAACCAAAGGCTGAAAAGTAAAAAAAAAAATTAATAAAAACTTATTTTTATCTCTGCAATTACTCACATAAGTAAAGATCTTCTCAAAACCTAACGAGAAAAGTAATACGAGCCGCCCCCTCCTACCCAGCACACTCGTGTTTGTACTGCTCCAGTCTTAAGGGATGACGCATTGACTCTCACTTTATTTTTACCTAGGATAATTAACTCCACCCAATAAAAATCTCAACATTAGAAACAACAAACCTATGTTTTTCTTTTAAAGTGGGTGACCTTGATAGATCAAAGAAAAGCTGTCTTCTGAGAAATGTTCATTTTTTGTTTATATATGGGGAAAAGCAAAGTCATTTTGAAAGGTCATTATGCCATTAATAGTACTGTACACTACTATGAGCAGATCGTGTAAGGACAAAGGATCTATAGTATATACTTAAAGCACATGTCCTTACCAGGCCAAACTAGGGCTGTAGCCTCACCACATAACCGGACCACTGTATGTGTGGACTGCTGGTCTGTGCCTGTGTGAGTTTTATTTCAGGATGGTCCTTTTTCCTCCTACTTCCCAAGGTGTGCACTTAACTGACATTTCTAAATTTGTGTGTGTGTGTGTGTGAATATAGCCTGTGACAGAAGGCCATCCATTCGTAGGTTGATTCTTGCCTTGTGCCCAATGCTGTTGGGGTAGGCTAACCATCTTAAAAATGTATCTTTGGCTTCATTTCCCAGGAGAACTAGCAAACTCCATTATAAAAAAAAAAACCCCAGAGATCCAGGTATTAAAAGATGGAAGCACATGCCACCTAACCACCATTTCACACACCTCCAAGGTAAAAACAAAAAAACAAGCCAATTAATTTAAAACCACTCTATTCCATTATTTTGACCTTGAAGACAGGTTAATTTCCACAATTATGGAATGATATTCAGTTTCTCACCTATTGCTAATACAATGAACATTTAATACTATGGTCATCCTTAAATAGTTTAAGTATATCTAGCCACTATTATTAATGTTCTAATTCTGTAGTTAATGCCAAAGTAAACTTGTCCAAGCGAACCTAACTTGTGTCTTGCCACAATGACTTCTGTTCAGGCTGTAATTCTCCTTTGTCCTTGTTATGTGGTTTGAGTCCTAAGTTACAGATAGGGCTGAGTATGTGGCCTGTCACCAGTGGGGTCCCACAAGGATCAGTCCTTGGGCCAACCCTTTTTAATATCTACTGTATACGCTACTCCTGAGTCACATCATCGGCAGGCATGGAGTTTCATTCCATTGCTATGCAGATGATACGCAGCACTACATGAGATTGGATTCGACTTCTCTTACACCTCCATCAACTCTTTCCTCTTGCTTGGATGAGATTGAGGCCTGGATGTCCAAGAACTTCCTTAAGCTGAACAGCACTAAAACTGAAGCTCTTTTAATTGGCACCCTCTATCAACTTTGTTCCTCTGTAAATTGTATTTCCTTTTCTGACTGTACCATTGCCCTCTCCCCTTCTTTTACAAATCTGGGTGTCAAGTTTAGATTTCCATCTGTCATTTGATACACATGTCCATCATCTTTGTAAAATTACATTCCTTTATCTCCAAACCATAGCCAAACTCCGTCCCTACCTCTCCCTCTGTGAAGCTGAAAAGCTGGTTCATGCCTTTGTCTCCTCCAGGCTGGACTATTGTGATGCACTCCTCATCGGGATTCAGAGCAAGAGCCTTTAAAAGCTCCAACAAATTCAAAATAGTGCTGCAAGAATCCTGATGAGGGTGCAGAAATATGAACACATTTCACCAATCCTTCAGTCACTTCATTGGCTCCCTATTCAGCTCCATATTGAGTACAAATTTTGTCTGCTTACTCACCAGTGTATCCATGGAAATGCTCCACAATATCTTAAAGAACTCCTTATACTACAATCCACTACACGAAACCTCTGTTTTACAATTACCCACCGCCTTTGCCCCCTTGTGACCAAACTTCGTACAATGGGTGACCGAGCCTTTACAGCTGCTGCTCCACAGCTCTGGAATGCCCTACCAGAGAACTTGAGAACACAGCAGATTGTGGGCTGTTTTAAAAAACAGCTAAAGACTTTTCTATTTAGGAAAGCTTATTAACAGGAATGCTATAATTATTGTTGTTTTATCTCTGTTTTTATCCTGCTTTGTTTAAACTTTTTTATGTAGCACTTTGAGATTTCCTACTAATGTAAAGTGCCCTATAAATAAAATGCATTATTATTATTAGTATTATTATTTGTCTCGGTGCTTGCCAAGGTTGGCTAAAGTGCCCTGCCTCCCAAAACTGGACAAGAGCAAGTTTGGAAAATGAATACAAATGATCTGACATACTCTAAAAACCATTAATTCACTAAGGAGGTATAAAACCACAGTGTTTTCTTTTTTAAAAAATGAGTTTCCAAAACTTTTTATGCAGTGCAGGCCTATCCCAGCAATGAGCAGGTTCAAGGCAGAAATAACATTTGGATAGGGTGCCAGCCCGTTGCAGAATGAACACACACACACACACACTCACAGACATAGCAGAGGCCTATTTAGCATTCTTATGAAATACTGCATTAGAAAAGATAGTTGCTCTTTTTACCTGTCTTACGAAACCAGCATACAGCACAGCATTTTACATTCATTTTCACAGTTGGGGCTCAGGCCAGTTAAATGACCGCTTTAGGGGAACACAGAGGGGCAGAGGTAGGAGCGGGATTTATGCTAATAACATCCGGGGCCTTATCCACTACACCATACTGCCTGATTGGCTCAATGTTCTAAACTTTAACCCAAACACTGACTGCGACCATATTTAACTTGTGACAAAGGTCTTTACTTATTTGTGTGGACTTCGACAGTCCTGTGAAAGCTACTCTATGATCAGGGCCGGATTAAGAGCTTTGGGGGCCCGTAGCACATTTCAAATTTGGGGGCCCTTTTGGTCTGCATCATCTGAAGTTTAGATTCTGAACAGTTCAAACCAGACTAAATAATTATTTTACTCTCGATTATAATAAGAATCTTATAATATTTATGTGAATTTTATGTGTTGGGCCCCTAAAGTTTTGTTGTGTAAGAAATTTACAGTTTAAAAACGTAAAGATAATATTTTTGAAGACCAGTTTTTCAATGCTACACTTTTTCATTAAATATTGGGTCCACCATTTGGGGGCCCCCGAAATTGCGGGGCACGTAGCATATGCTACATGTGCCTATTGGTTAATCTGGCACTGTCTATGATATATGCAAGCTCAATGAAAGGCGGTTATAAAAATAGGAATATATCCATTGTGGCGGACGGTCGGGATGCCCCTTTGACACCGGATCTGGGGAAGCAGCCATGGGATGCACACTAAGTTCCCTGGAACACTTGGTGGCAGCCCCCCTGGGTTGCATCGGGGCCATAGCACCAGAGCTCATCCCTGTTGGGCTCTGTGGCCACCGCCAGGGGGAGCTGCACGGCCTCCTGAGCCCTTGTGGGCTGTAACGCAGCCACACCCGGAAGTGAAGCCTTAATTAAGTTAATTATCACCTGAAGCACTTCCGGGTGGGCTATAAAAGGAGCCTGCAGCCACTACTCGAGGCGCCAGAGTCGGGAGGAGGAGGACAAAGCTGCCTGGGAGGAGTGGAGGAAGAAGAGTGTGTTGGTGTTTTTCTTTTGTGTGTTTTGGGGACTGTGTAGGGCCTATGGGACACGGGGAAGATAAATAAAATCCCTTGCTTCATTTTTCCGTTGTCAGTCTGTGTTGGGTCGACGTCTATATAGCATCTTTTGCCACACCATCCATCCATCCATCTTCCTAACACGCTGATCCAAGGCTTTTTGTTTATGATAACAGCACAGTGTTACTTGTGTTTACAAAGCGACACACCACACAATCCCAAACAGGATATGTGAACTGTAAGATTTTATAGCAAGAACAAAAGGTTTACCTTTTGCAATGCTCCTCTATAACAGTGGTTCCCAATCTGTGGGGCGGGCCCCCCTAGGGGGGCGCGAAGTAACAAAAAGGGTGTGCGAAGATGTGAAAAAAAGAAAACGAATTGAAAATATGAAAAATACATCTATTGAAACCAAAACAAATTAACATTCTGATACTAGAAAAATAAATAGAGAGTTAGATAAATGTTGATAAAAGTTAAGTAGTGTGACAGATAGGGGCGCTCTCGCTCCCTTGAACCCTCGTAACACCACGTCAGACACCAGATAAAAGTCCAAAATGACTTTATTAATAATAATACATGTGCTTAAAGCACCCTCCACTCCACAATACTCAAATAAACAATACTCAATAATAACAATCCTCCACTCCCAGACACTTAGCCACCCTGCCTCCCAACTCAGCTCAATGTCTGGGATCTCCCACAGTCCTT
This sequence comes from Erpetoichthys calabaricus, assembly GCF_900747795.2. NCBI lineage: Eukaryota > Metazoa > Chordata > Cladistia > Polypteriformes > Polypteridae > Erpetoichthys > Erpetoichthys calabaricus. The sequence goes on along the minus strand of NC_041409.2, from coordinate 8,364,770 downwards.
TTATAGTCCATGACCCGGAAATGCTTCAGATTCCTAGTACTTCCGGGTCAGATCAAAACTCCTCTTTTCTTCAGCCCGGAAGTATATCATTTCTTCCGTTTCCGCGATTGTGAATTACTTCCGGGCTATATGGAAAGTATAAATCCCTGGGCCTCCCTGCAACGTCCTCCGGTGGACCCCATGGTATCCAGCAAGGCTGTGATGAAAGACTCCAAGTTCCATGATGCCCTGCTGGAATTCGGGGTCCTTCCATGCTGCAGGGATGGCTCCATCTGGCAGCTTGGGGGTGTTGGCTCGGATATACGGCCGGCAATCCCTCACAGTAGGTAAAATAAAATATGCATCTTTGATATATCATTAATTAAAAAAGAACAAATTGGTATTAGTGGGCTCCTTTCAAAAAAACCTTAGGAGGGCGCGATTAAAACTGTTATGAAAACTCGGGTCGCAAATACTTAAAGGTTGAGAAACGCTGCTCTATAACGTGAATGATTTTATACTATACTATAGATGTATAAAAGAATTGGCCAACATTTTAATCAAAAATAGGTCCAAGGAACTTCTTAAAACCACAAATATAACACTGTCTGGGATTGACAGAACATACTCTTTTACATACTGTACGTTAATGGACATGCAAACTGCTAGAGATGAGCTAGATTTTACAGCTATCACAAGATCCTTAAACATTTTCTGACCTTTAGGAAAGTACTGTTTGCAATAAATGGAAGTGGGCAACTCTGACAACTTCATATCCACCTCTGTGATTTTATTGCATGGCATACTGCACAAATGTTCAGTTGGGTTGCCCTTGTTGGTAGTGTGTTAACCATAAAAATATTGGTGTACTAGTGTATTGATTTTTATTATTTTTTTCATCTAACTAGCAACACACACATGCAATCTGAAAGTATAATTAAACATGTAAATGACCAGACTGAATAAAAACAATAATTCATATAATAAATAAAAGATGTAATGATGGCTTAGTATCAAAATCTCAACGTGTGTGTATTTACATGACATGGAAAGATGAGATACTGAGAGACAAATGCTTTTATGTTTCTGTCTCTACCCTTACTTAAATATTCCTTGCTCTTCTTGATTTATTAAGTTGATGGAGTTTTATTGTACTGTCTCATATTTATTCCTGTACTGTGTCTACTCAAAGCTTTGCTTCACTCTTTTTGTTTTGTAATATTGATCCTAATTGCATTGTAAAGCACTTTGAGACAGTACTCACTTTAAAAGGTTGTGAAGTATTTAAAATAAAGATATACAATTACACGCAGCCTGTTTAGACAAATGTAAAATGTACTATACTGTGCAACAGATACTACACTGAGCAGGCTTGGCAAAAAAAGTACAAAATAATCTGATTAGTGTCCATGCCTGCAATATCAAACATTAAATAAAACAAAACTCTCAGTCATATAAGAATGTGTTAAATAATGGTATGCATGTATTTTTTTTTTTTTTTATATGGTACATGATCACTAGAGGGCATTGCAGCACCCCAAACCCCAGACACAATAGCACAGACATAGTTCCAGGTGCAAATAAATAGATTTTCTGCCACAGATATCTTATACAGGTTTCTTTCTTCACAAAGTCAACAATTCCAGATTTTCAACTCTACCCTTCCCCACATCTCTTGGGTGAATCTCATCTGACTACTCTTCTAACCCTCACTCTCTGGCTGAAGTGAAGCAGCTTCCTTTATACTGGACCTAGGAGTACTTCTGGTGCTCTCATATTGAATTCAAGGGGAACTTGTGGATTAGGTGGAACCTCCCCATGATAAGAGAGCCTGCCTCCAGTAGCTCCACCTAGTGGCACCCAAGGTCCCCATCAGGGCTGACTACCAAAACTACAACTACCATGTAGCCCTGTGGGTGTCTGAGATGCACAGCAGACAGAGGTCACCACCCAGTGTACTAGGGAAGCATTCTCCCCCTCTCCATCCATTATAATGGCTTTCTACCTTGTGAAAGGTACCACTAACCGACCCGGTCGGGATGCCCATCCACCCACATCATTTCAATATAAAGGCCTCCTGGTCAGATAAGGAACCATCCATCTCTGGCTGGGATGCCATCCAAGTCTTGGTGTCTATTACATACCATTAAAGTCTTTCCAAAAATTATGATCACACTTCAAATCATAACAGTTATTACCAGACAATTTTTATCCGGAATACAGTTTGATAAACTTGTCATAGAAATATTTATGATTAAGAGCTTAGTAACTTCATAGCAGATTTCTCAGATAAATAAATGTATTTTTTATGAGAACATCTGTTGGCATAGGTTAGGGTGTATACCTGGAGACAACTTTGAAGCTCACAGCATCAGCGTCTGAAAGTAGATTACTGTATGATTCATTATTTGTCAATGAATAAATTAGACTGTTTTTCTATGGCAGGTGAGGGAAATGTAAGCAGGTCATCTTATTTTAGAAAAATGAAATCAGATGTGTAAATATTGAGAATATCTATCTATCTATCTATCTATCTATCTATCTATCTATCTATCTATCTATCTATCTATCTATCTATCTATCTATCTATCTATCTATCTATCTATCTATCTTATAGTGCCTTTTATATCTGTCTATCTATCTTTCGGTGCACCCCATATGGACAGATTATTAGTTACAGTTCAGGGTAATTATCAATTATAAGCTATTTTGTTATACAGTATATACTGTACATAAAATGCAAATGTCAGTCACTCACTCAACAACAAAAATGCTATTTTCCATTTAGTTAAACAAGCTGAAATTGGGCAGGATTGTACATCAAGGGCAGTAGGCATCTGCTAAGAAATGACATTTTGATATATCAGTATTAAGGAATAACAATAGCTGTCACAAATAGGTTTTTATAACTATTTGGAGGTAGTCTTTCACAGATGCATATAAAGATAAAGTTTACTTAACTAGCCTATCACAAATGGAGCATTTTCACAATATTTTGCATCAGAGGATACAATAATATGTGTATATATATATATATACTGCGGTGGGTTGGCACCCTGCCCGGGATTGGTTCCTGCCTTGTGCCCTGTGTTGGCTGGGATTGGCTCCAGCAGACCCCCGTGACCCTGTGTTCGGATTCAGCGGGTTGGAAAATGGATGGATGGATGGATATATATATATAAATTTAGAGTATATACGTTACCACATAAATTAATACATCCAATGCATCTAGAGCAGCCCCTTTAACTAAAACTGAATAATGACCTTGGCAGAGACACACAAACAACACCTGCTACCCTTTTTTTTCAATTTAGTCTCCTGTAAGAGAATTCACCAGCAGTTATTTCTGTTACTGTGTCCAATCTAATCCACCTCCAAGATCTGCAAATTTAGTCTGCTGCCATCAGAAGCTGGCCCGAATTTGTCATGCTTTTTACATTCCAGAGCTGACTGGCAGTGGATCAATATGCCAAGACTGAAAATAAAGCTTCTGTTGTCAGGAGTTATTCTGATGGATTCAGAGATGTAAATATGGTGCTGGACTTCCTTCTACCACAATTACTTAAAATAATGAACTGAATTGATGAATGGATATCTATCATCAGGGATGTTCTGCATCATTTTGTCTCCAATGGCTTTTGTGCAATTAATAATGCAGGTTTTTAAGTTCTCCTACAAAAGATAATGATAATAAGTGCATTGGGTGTTTTATGGCCCCTTACGTCATTCTCTAAATTGTCAAGCTTCTTACACATTTTCATAATGAAGGTAATTTGTTATACTCTTATTTTTATTATACATTAGTCATATACTGTACACTATTTCCTGTAGCTTAGTATTGTGTATGAAGTGATGTTTGCAGTGTTTGGAGTAGGAAACTTCACTACTTAAAAGTACATATTTGTGTCATTTTTCCTCCATTTTTATTACACTACATGTAAAATATTAATTTTTGGATTTATGCTAATAACAATGTGCTGTTGCAGTTATTATGTACTTTCAATAGGTATGATTAAGTTTGTGTCAGAATGTAGGCAACTCAATAAGTATTTCTTTCTAAATTAAATTATTAGAAATTAAACTGCTGAGGAGTGAGAAAAAAAATGCACATTTCACAGATATCTATCACAAGATAACAAAATAGAATGCAAGATAAATCTCTGGGAAATGTAACAATGGGAGAACCATCAAATATAAAAACATACAAAAAAAAAAGAAGAAATATATAGCTATTCAGGAAAATGCACAATCAGCAGAGTGTGAAAACTATAATTCATCCTTTCTAATATGTGAATTAACGTGAGGAATCTCACAGTGGCAATGACTTTCTCTTTGTATCGCCAGGTTGCATTCAAATTCTGCATTCTAGCAGACACTGAGCCACATAAAACCTGAAAGGAATAAAGCTTGTCATAAACCTTTTACTTATCCACTACTGACTTGTCTATACTGATCCAATTGTCAAAAAAATGATGAAATATAAATGGCCATTTATTTTTAATACCCATCAAAATAATCCACCAAGATGACTTTAGTTTAAAGAAGTAATTTTGATCATATATGAAGAAAATTGATAGGTTAATTTGGTTATGGGTGATGTTTCACATTTTACTAAATTCAATTTGCATAAATTTATAATTTGCAATATAATATTAGATAGATAGATAGATAGATAGATAGATAGATAGATAGATAGATAGATAGATAGATAGATAGATAGATAGATAGAAAAGGCACTATATAATAATAGATAGATAAATAGATAGATAGATAGATATGAAAGGCACTATATAATAATAGATAGATAGATAAATAGATAGATAGATATGAAAGGCACTATATAATAATAGATAGATAGATAAATAGATAGATAGATAGATATGAAAGGCACTATAGATAGATAGATAGATAGATAGATAGATAGATAGATAGATAGATAGATAGATAGATAGATAGATAGATAGATAGATATGAAATGCACTATATAATAATAGATAGATAGATATGAAAGGCACTATATAATGATAGATAGATAGATAGATAGATAGATAGATAGATAGATAGATAGATAGATAGATAGATAGATATGAAATGCACTATATAATAATAGATAGATAGATAGATAGATAGATAGATAGATAGATAGATAGATAGATAGATAGATAGATAGATAGATAGATAGATAGATAGATAGATAGATAGATAGATAGATAGATAGATAGATAGATAGATAGCACTTTCTTCATCCCAAAGAGGATATATAGCATTCTACAAAATTGTTTCAGTGTATACTAAATTGAAAATGAAAAACACATGATATCTGACTATTCCTTCTATGATTACATGTGCCATTTTCTTTTCTGTGCTCAGTATTAATATTGCGGTTATGGGCGATCCGTATTTGTTTTCTGGTATAAATCATGAGCTCTTTTACTGATTGTTATCAATTTCTTTTTTGTATTCTTTTATTAATCTCAAACAACAAAAGACTGCAGCTGCCAAGACATAATACCTCCAAATCTTGAAAAAGCAAAAGTCTGCTCCTCTGCAATCTTTTGAGATTTAACATTTACAAAATCCAAATGCTCCGGGTGTAAGTAATGTCACTCTTATACACTAAATCAGCTTTCGTTGCCTGTTCCACGGTGTAGATATTGTCAGAGACAGGTCTGCCGCATTTCAGGTTCTGCTCTGGTGACTTGCTCCTCCTTTATGCAGCTCCTAGCGAGTAGAAGTATTGAGTTTTTGTTTTGGCCTTTTTTTCTGCTTTCTAAAGCTTGTAATAAGCACCAGACAGCAATTGTTAAATTAACCTTTTTCTTCTAGGAGGTACTGAAAAAGTAAAGACTATCTTCTCTCATACAGGTTTGGAATCTTTAAATATTGCCTTCTCTGTCTCTCTCTATTTAGAATTATCCATCATGCTCCATTTTGCAGGCCAGAACATTATGCCGGGTAGCTTTGTGTTGCGTTTTATTAGGGTTATATGTGTTACATGGGTGGGTATTGATAATATTATATCCAAGTGACGACCTTCTCCTTCAAAATGCAGTTTCATGTGACACTCTTTTAATATATCCTAAAAAATGAAAGTCAGTTATGGGGATGCAGGTAGACATTTGCTGCAGTTTATTCTCTCCCTAAAGATATGCAAAAGCTTACAAAGACAAGATCTCCTTTGGTCAAAAGATTCTAGCGTTTAGACTTCTTCAGTGCTTGACACAGTGAGGACAAATGTGTTTTAAAAAAGAAAATTCTCATGTGTTTTTATTGTTACGAAATAAATAATAACTAAATAAATAAATCACACACTGGAAAATGACAGGAATTTTGAAAGTGGAAGAAATATCTTTAAAACCTTCGTATAATTTCGAGACAAAATTTTTTTCATGGCTATTTACACTTCACACTTAGTGTACCAATCATTTTTTTTGGTAAAGGGGACAAATCATGACATCTATTAATATGTACAGACAATGTATGAAATTTAAAGTCTATTTTGGACTTCTTTCTGTTTGGCAATTTAATATAAATTGATATAACAAATTTTCCTTTTGCTAAATTACAGTTTCTAAGGTCTCTTATATTAAAAAGCATACAAAAATAGCACCAGATCTGAGACTACATTACAACAACAGATTTTGTTCAGTCCAACAGCTAGAAGAAATAATAAAGTGTATTGTTACTAATGCAGATAGGAACCAGACAATCAAATAATGTTGGCAATAGGAATGAACTTTATTCTAACATCACAGGCATTTTTTCTTTCATTCTTCATCTCGATTGTATTTTCCTAATAGTTTTAGCTGTGCAGCCATTATGTATTTCATATCATCACTCTCAAATCATATTTAATGCATTCTTTTCACCGTAACAGGGTGCAGATGATCAACTGACAAGCATTATTAAAAAACAAGCATTGATGGGCCTGACAAAATTAGAAAAAAAAAAAAAAATCAGGATGGAAAAATATGCTTTATTTTTTCTTGTGAAAATCACTCCAACTCTCAACCTAATTAAAGCTTTAGCATAGAATTTTTAGTTCACGGTGTGATACAAATGTGACTTGCCCTAGGTGAGAAACAACAGTAGCAGGAGGGGACGCATCCAACAACTGAACTGAGAACTATTATGCAAAGCAGGTTTCATCTGCATCTAAAAGAAACAGCTTAATTTGACATGACAGCAGTTTATTAATAATTGTTCATCGGATGCTCCAGAATTAAAACAGGTCATGCTGATATTTATAGAAACATCATGTATATATGTTTATGTTATATTGTTTTTCCTTATCAGAATAAAAAAAATTAGATTTAAAGAAAATGATGATCACATGCACAATTAGGATGCATTTTGCAGTTGTGAGTCATGTCATAGTGGATAAACTGCTGAGATGAATCTTAAGATCAGTAAACTTAAAAACAAAAATGTTACACTTATTTGTTTGCCTGGTAGATTCTACCTGCTAAAAATAAAACTATTATGATAATATAAAAAACGAAACAGCAAAAAATAGTGAAATTCAGATTTTAAAAGAATCCATTTTCAGACGAGCAGAGGCAGCAGAAGGTGTCACTGTCCATTGAGCTGTGGTGTTTAATGATTCAAATCCGACCTGAGTAATTTCTTATCAGCTCTGGACAGCTCCTCTTCACCAAGCTGAATTCCTATTCTGATTTTAAAACAAAGGAATAGGGAATGGATGAGATGCCATGATGAGAATCGACTACAATAGACTATCTCCCTTACCCTCTCCATGCCATATGGAGCTATGAGACTTTAAAATGCCCATTTATTTACATTCACTTTACTAGCAGCAGAAGAAGAAGTAGATAGAGAATCAGAGCCATAGCATCGCCATGTTGTGTTATGATTGTTTCACACAACAACGCAGGTGAAAAAATTAGGGACAGCATGAGGTTACTTTATGGCAAGCGAGTGTCAGCGCCTTTTCTTAGCCAGCTGGTGTCATTTTTTTGCTTTTTTTTAGCAAGATGTTATAATTATGTAAATTAATCAAAACAAAATGTAAACCCATGTTGCATTTTTCATTTTTTTATTCCACTGCCAACAAATTTGTCCCTACCCTGTCTCACCAAAGCAAATAAATGTACTTGTTATTTTTGGATTTTTTACAATTAGACTGCTACAGTACTGTGTGCCTGTTGTTTGTTTTTTTTTTGGATAAACTACTTTTTCCCATATGTATATATATAGTGAAAGGTGCTATATAGGTGCCCAACCCGACACAGACTGACAATGGAGGCATGTGTAAAAATAGAAGAAAAAGATTTATTTTTCCTCATCTGTGGGATACGCTTTCCTCGTACCCAAAGACACAACACAGTCCCGTCAACACAAGCACACCAAAACACAAATCCAACAGAAATATCCTCCAGTCCTCCCAGGCAGCTTCATCCTCGTCCTCCTCCTCCTCCCGACTCTGGCACCTCGAGTAGTGGCTGCAGGCTCCTCTTATAGCTCACCCGGAAGTGCTTCAGATGATAATTAACCTAATTCAGGATGCACTTCCAGTGTATGGCTGCATTCAATCTCTCATGGGCTCGTTAAGCCGTGCAGCTCCCCCTGGTGGTGGCCACAGAGCCCAACAGAGTTGAACTCCGGTGTTCCATGATTGTGGCCCTGATGTAACCCTGGGGGGCTGCCACCAAGCATTCTGGATGCCGTAGTTTGCACTTCATGGCTGCTCCCCCGGATCCAGTGTCAAAGGGGCATCCTGGCCGGGTGTGGGTCCTGGCCGTTCGCCACAATATATATATATGTATGTATATATATATATATATATATATATATATATATATATATATATATATACTGCGGTGGGTTGGCACCTTGCCCGGGATTGGTTCCTGCCTTGTGCCCTGTGTTGGCTGGGATTGGCTCCCGCAGACCCCCGTGACCCTGTGTTCGGATTCAGCAGTTTGGAAAATGGATGGATGGATGTATATATATATATATATATATATATATATATATATATATATATATATATATATATATATTGTGATGAGCGGCTGGGACACCCCTGCTGCTTATGTTCCGGGGGAACAACCATGGGCAGCTCAATACCTCCCCTGGGACACTTGGTGGCAGCCTCCCTGGCCGACGGGGATTCCCCAACCTCTCGTCGGGCTCCATGGGAGATCGAGTCCTCCACAGCCTGGTTGGGACCCGGGGTGGCCGCTAGGGGGGGGGGCTGTCTGGATTCAATAGCCGGGCTGGACAAGTCTTCAGCCACACCCGGAAGTGCAATTGGGACCAGGTGGTCAAACACCTGGAACGCTGTAAAAGGGGCCAGCCACCAACACTCGAGAGCCAGAGTCTGGAGGAGGAGGACTAAGCTTGAGGAGGAGTGGTGGTAAAGGAGAAAAAGTTGTGTTGTGGTTCTTGTTGTGCTTTGGGACTGTGTATTGCCTGTGGGTCACGGGGAAGACATGCACCCATGGGTGAAGAAAAAATAACGTCTTTGGTTGTTTCATATGTGCCTCCGTGTCTATCTGTATCAGGTCAGGCACCTATATAGCGCCTTTGTTACTATATATATATATATATATATATATAAATGAAGTCTGACACAAAATAAACAAGACTAATCCTATAGCTTGGGAAGCAAGAGTGGAGAAACTTGGAGAGAAACAAAGAGATGGTTATAGAACTTGTTCTGACTTGTTACAGTGAGAAAAGGCTCAACTCGATCTCGTCACTTAGTAGGAGTGGATGCGTGTTCAAATATAGTCGTTTTCTTACCCTTGTTTGGAAAATGTCAGAGTGCACAAGTGAACAGCAGGTTAATATTGAGTTTCTTGTGAAACTGAAAAACTATGTGAAGGAAACTTTTTAAATTATTGACTGAGGCAGGTCTTGTGCATGTATTTTGGAATGGCACAAGTCGGTGGTCTAAGGTATCCATTTTTTGTCAGTAGAAGATGTGAAAGCAAAAACTAGGAGATCCTCAACAGCCTTTCAGAAAATGATCTGCAGAATTCCTTTAATTGTTGGCAGCATCGTATGCATCTGTGTGTCAACTCAGAAGGGAACTATTTTGTAGGTGATTGTAGTTCATTTTCTTAATTTGTTAAATAAAAAGAGTTATAGGCACAATCTCATTTGTTTGTGTCACACCTCAAAATATAATATAAGAATGGCTCACATGGGCTGATATTCCTGCCGGGATTGACCTCATTCCCTTAGCCAATACAACAGAGAGATCTGAGGAGGCTCCATATCAAAGCTGTAGGCTCTCCTGTCCCGCTAGATACCAACATTTCTGGGTTTCAGTACCCATTCAGACACCCACAGGGAATGTTGGGAACTGCAGTCCAGTGGGGCAGACCCGTGGGTACCGCCAGGGGGTCCTGCAGGTAGTTACACTCCTTAGTTTTTGGGAAACTTTTTAGGTTCTCCTGGGTCTTCAATGAAAAGAACTGCACTGCCTTGTGCAAATGAGTTGGAGTTGGGAGAGGAGCTGGGCAACACTCACCTGGGATGAGTGGAGGAATAAAAGTGAGAGAAAGAAGGAGAGAGGAGAAGAAAGCATTTGTGGCTACACTATGAATAGGAAACCTATATAGATTGTATATACAGTGTATATTATATATGAACAAAATATATAAGCACTAAACAATAACATGGGCGGCACGGTGGCGCAGTGGGTAGCGCTGCTGCCTCGCAGTTGGGTGATCTGGGGACCCGGGTTCGCTTCCCGGGTCCTCCCTGCGTGGAGTTTGCATGTTCTCCCCGTGTCTGCGTGGGTTTCCTCCGGGCGCTCCGGTTTCCTCCCACAGTCCAAAGACATGCAGGTTAGGTGGATTGGCGATTCTAAATTGGCCCTAGTGTGTGCTTGGTGTGTGGATGTGTTTATGTGTGCCCTGCGGTGGGTTGGCACCCTGCCCAGGATTGTTTCCTGCCTTGTGCCCTGTGTTGGCTGGGATTGGCTCCAGCAGACCCCCGTGACCCTGTGTTTGGATTCAGCGGGTTGGAAAATGGATGGATGGATGGATAAACAATAACATACTGTATATGCATCAATACAAATACACACCTGCTGTACATGTATTTAAAATTTATCTGTGTATACATGTGTATACCGAGTACTAAACAGGTGCCACAGGGTGCAGATTGTGCTGTACTATTTGAGTTAGCTCACATTGATCATGCTAGGGCCGGAGCATTAGGAACATCTCATTACAAAAGTAAGGTAGGCTGCTGGGGTGCAGAGCCAGTCATCTAAACCTAAATAAGATTTAATTGATAATTTGCAGTCTTGTAATACAATAAGAATTCTTTAAAAAATACAGCCATGGGAGCTTTTATATCAATTGCATGATTGGTGTAAATGTAAAGGAAGTATGGCCAATATAGAAATTGAGCAACATTTCAATAAGCTTACTGTCTTTCCCATAAGTATTTTGAATAATAAAGTAGATAGATAGATAGATAGATAGATAGATAGATAGATAGATAGATAGATAGATAGATAGATAGATAGATAGATAGATAGATAGATAGATAGATAGATAGATAGATAGATAGATAGATAGATAGATAGATAGATAGATAGATAGATAGATAGATAGATACTTTATTAATCCCAAGGGGAAATTCACATACTCCAGCAGCAGCATACTGATACAAAAACAATATTAAATTAAAGATTAATAAAAATGCAGGTAAAAACAGACAATAACTTTGTATAATGTTAACATTTACCCCCACCCTGGATGGAATTGAAGAGTCGCATAGTGTGGGGGAGGAACGATCTCCTCAGTCTGTCAGTGGAGCTGGACATTGACAGCAGTCTATCGCTGAAACTGCTCCTCTGTCTGGAGATGATCCTGTTAAGTGGATGCATTGGATTCTCCATGATTGACAGGAACCTTTTGAGCGCCCGTCACTCTGCCACGGATGTCAAACTGTCCAGCTCCATGCCTACAATAGAGCCTGCCTTCCTCACCAGTTTGTCCAGGTGTGAGGCATCCTTCTTCTTAATGCTGCCTCCCCAGCACACCACGGCATAGAAGAGGGCACTCGCCACAACGGTCTGATAGAACATCTGCAGCATCTTATTGCAGATGTTGAAGGACGTCAGTCTTCTAAGGAGGTATAGCTGGCTCTGTCCTTTCTTGCACAGAGAATCAGTATTGGTTCAGTCAGTTCTGAACCTGCACCAAAAGAGGATGAAGCCTCTTCAGCAGATGTACTCAACAGCCAATGAAGCGAATGATAGATAGATAGATAGATAGATAGATAGATAGATAGATAGATAGATAGATAGATAGATAGATAGATAGATAGATAGATAGATAGATAGATAGATAGATAATGAAATGCACTATATGATAGATAGATAGATAGATAGATAGATAGATAGATAGATAGATAGATAGATAGATAGATAGATAGATAGATAGATAGATAGATAGATAGATAGATAGATAGATAGATAATGAAATGCACTATATGATAGATAGATAGATAGATAGATAGATAGATAGATAGATAGATAGATAGATAGATAGATAGATAGATAGATAGATAGATAGATAGATAGATAGATAGATAGATAGATAGATAGATAGATAGATAGATATCACTTTATTTGTCTCAATGTGAAATTAAGCTTTTACAAAAGCTCAAAAAGTATAGAAATATTATAACAAACAACAACAACAAACAAAATATTGCATAAAAGAAGAAAAAAAATTGAGAGGCTAAGAAAGAGTGAGAGTTGGGAGAAGTTATTTTGTTAGAACTGCGGTAGACTAGTAGTAAAGGGACATGTTCTCGGGCTGTTGGACAATGTTGGAAAACTTATTTAAACAAGCAGGGAGAGGCTGAAGAATTATTTGTTTTTTACCATCGTTGATTTACTACAGTATTTTCCCCCTTACTTTGTTCCTTCATTATATCCAGTTAAAAATGGCCTCATTTTGAACATTTTGTTGTCTGTTTTTTATTTTGGGTATGAGGGTGTGAGGATAGCGACATTAGCACCCTCTCACTCATGTACATCTGTCTCATTGGGTGTCTGAAATAAAATGTACATGTACATGTAGGAAGAATTTGAGAGTTACAGCAAAGCTCAACTATTCTTCACTTCCACCCTCTGCCAAGAAGACCTCAACTAACCATGGGAGCTGTGACACCATCCTAGCCCTGCCTCCTTGCTCACCTCTTCAGAAAAATCTATTAATTAGACAGAACATCTTCAGCCAGTTCCCCTCAGTCGTTGTTCAACTGAGGGACTACATGGCTGTTGCTACTACTGGCACCTTCTTCTAGTGAGAAATGGTCACATGTTAATAACGACAACATTAAATGACTGCGGTGGGCTGGCACCCTGCCCGGGATTTGTTCCTGCCTTGTGCCCTGTGCTGGCTGGGATTGGCTCAAGAATCAGAATCAGAATATCTTTATTGTCATTGTAACAAATACAACGAAATTAGGTGAAATCCCTGCGGTGTCAAAATATAAATAAATATAATTAAAAAGGATAAGAAGAAATAAGGTAGCACACAAACATTCAACATAAGATCTTAATTGCAGATGAACACTATTGCACAAGATGTCATCTATTGCACTGCTGCATTGGAGGTGATGAGGTGGCATTCAGTGCCCTAATAGCAGCAGGGTAGAAACTGTTATTCAGTCTATTAGTCTTTGTTTTGATGCTCCTCTATCTTTTGCCTGATGGCAACAGTTGGAACATGTCATGAGCGGGGTGTGAGGAGTCTTTTAAGATATTTTCTGCTTTCCTGAGGCAGCGAGAGCTGCGCAGTTCATCCAGAGAGGGTAAAGAGCAGCCGGTGATCTGCTGGGCAGTCTTTACGATCCACTGAAGTGTTCTCCTCTGCGCTGTTGTGCAGATGGAAAACCACATGCAGAGGCAGTAGCACAGGATACTCTTGATAGAGTAGCGATAGAAGGACACCAGCAGTTTTTGGGGGTTGTTATTTTTCCTGAGGACTCCCAGGAAATAAAGTCTCTGCTGAGCCTTCTTGGCCAGCTCAGCTGTGTTCACACCCCAGGACAGGACTCCCAGGAAACGGAAGTCTGACACCCTCTTGACACAGTCCCCTCTGATGTAGAGTGGTTTGATGTCCATCCATCCATTATCCATCCCACTATATCCTAACTACAGGGTCATGGGGGTCTGCTGGACCCAATCCCAGCCAACATAGGGTGCAAGGCAGGAAACAAACGCCGGGCAGGGCGCCAGCCCACCGCAGGGCGTGCACACACACACACACCAAGCACACACTAGGGACAATTTAGAATCGCCAATGGACCTAACCTGCATGTCTTTGGAATGTGGGAGGAAACCGGAGCACCCAGAGGAAACCCACGAAGACACGGGGAGAACATGGAAACTCTACGCAGGGAAGCGAACCCGGATCTCCTAACTGCGAGGCAGCACCCACTGCGCCACCGTGCCGCCGGTTTGATGTCCGTTCTCTTTTTCCTGAAATCCACAACAAGCTCCTTGGTCTTACTTGTGTTCAGGAGCAGGTTGTCGTCAGTGCGCCACACTGTCAGCCGCTCCACTCCCTAGAGATGAGCCCCACCACAGTGGTGTCATCTGCATATTTGACAATGGTGTTGCAGTCTTGTGTGTACAGCGTGAGGAGCAGGGGGCTCAGCACACAGCCCTGAGGAGAGCCAGTGCTGATGCTGATGGCCGAGGAGATGTGAGGGCACACCCTAACCCTTTGTTTGCGGTCTGTCAGGAAGACAGACAGAAAGCAGACCCCCGTGACCCTATGTTAGGATATAGCGGGTTGGATAGTGGCTGACTGACTGACTGACATTAAATGAGGAACCCCCTTGGAGCCCCCAATTAATTTTTTTAAATTACTACACATACACACACAAGTATAGCATGTATATAGCATGTGGGTGTGCGCCTTTGTGTGTTACTAAAGTATAACATTCTACATATGCTATTTAAAAAGATAATTCTAGATTATTAAAATTATGAACAGTCAAATGGCAAGAAACACAAATATAATTTACATAATGAAAACATTCTTTAAGCTGTATTTTGTACTACTCTGCAATTCCCTTTCAGAGAATGAAAACAAAAAAAAATAATAAGATAATAAAATATAGAGTGGAAAACTAAGAAAAACAACATTTCATGCACCTCAGGCCCTACTGCCTTCTAGCTGTGAAATGTATTCTGGCTCAGGGGGCACAATCCAGCTAAACCTCTTCAATATTTACACCCCTGGAGCAAGCATTTTGCATACTGTTTGTCCTACACTAAATGCAGCGTGAGCCATTTATATCTGTACATCTCTGTGGTCTGTACTTCAGCACTTGATCTTGTTGGCGTGGTCAAGGACAAGCTAATCTCCATTTCAGCATTTGATTTATGGGGAAACCAAGCATTGGGTAGCATTAACCTTTTAAATGCTAAAAGCTTTTAATCATATATAAATGGGAGCATTCAATATAATTTAATACAGTATGTACAGTAGAATATCCATAAATCAATGAAAAGAATAAACAAGAGATTTTTTTTACTCTAATACACAAAGCAGTTAACTTACTTTAGTTAACAGTTTTTTAGAACATCATAAACACATCTCAGATTTGTTTTTTGTTTTTGTCGTCTTGTGAGATTAGAATTTCACCATTTTTCCTCAAGGTGTTTTTCTAGGGACCAGATGTTCAATAATCATATGGTAAGTTACAAAAAAGTAACAACTGTCTCTTAACACAAGTTATCCATGTAAATGTTAGATGGTTGGAAGCCTGCTCCTTCAAAAACCTGTGTCCCTCACCATTAGGAATGTTTTTTTGTATTCAGCTGAGCCCTGCACATTAAATTAACCCGTGACTAATGAACTTCAGATCAGATCTCAATGGGAAAAAAAATCCTGCTGGCTATCTCTATTGATATGGACTGGTATTGTAATATGTTAGGAACGAAAGGATGGAAATGAAAATGATCAACCTACAGAGGGCTGAATTCAAAGACACCCCGAAAATCAAAGGGAAAAAATGATGCGGCAGGCAGGCGAGTCCAAATGTCATTGCAGCAACTCCAAATCGTACTCAGTAGTTTGTATGGTCCCCATGTTCTTGTATGCATGCCTTGTCGATGTCGGGGCAAGCTCCTAATGAGACGACGGTTGGTGTCCTGGGGGATCTCCTCCCAGATCTGGACCAGGGCATCTCTGAGCTCCTGGACACTCTGAGGTGCAATCTGGCAGCGCCAGATGGACCAAAACATAATGTCCCAGAGGAGTTGCATTGGATTGAGGTCAAACGAGTGAGTGTGGGGGCCAGTCAATGGTAACAATTCCTTCATCCTTCAGGAACTGCCCGCATACTCTTGCCACATGAGGCTGGGCATTGTCGTGCACCAGGAGGAACCCAGCATAGGGTCTGACAATGAGTCCAAGGATTTCATTCCAATACCTAATGGCAGTCAAGGTGTTGTTTTCTAGCCTGTAGAGGCCTGTGCGTCCCTCCATGGATATGCGTCCCCAGATATACCATCACTGATGCACCACCAAACCAGTCATGCTGATTGATGTCACAGGCAGCACAACATTCTCCATGGCTTCTCCAGACCCTTTCACATCTGTCACATGTGCTCAGGGTGAACCTGCTCTCATCTGTGAAAAGCACAGGGCACCAGTGGTGGACCTGCCAATTCTAGTATTCTTTGGCAAATGCCAATCGAGCTCCACGGTGCCCACTAGAGGACGTTGGGCCCTCTGATTGAAGTCTGTTTCTGATTGTTTGCTCAGAGACATTCACACCAGTGGCCTGCTGGAAGTCATTTTGTAGGCTCTGCCAGTGCTCATCCTGTTCCTTCTTGCCCAAAGGAGCAGATACCAGTCGGTCCAGCTGATGGGTTAAAGACCTTCTACGGCCCTGTCCAGCTCTCCTAGAGGAACTACCTGTCTCCTGAAATCTCCTCCATGCCCTTGAGACTGTGCTGGGAGACACAGAAAACCTTCTGGCAATGCCATGTATTGATGTGCCCTCCTGGAGAAGTTGGACTACCTGTGCCACCTCTGTAGGGTTCAGGTATGGCCTCATGCTACAAGTAGTGACACTGACCATAGCCAAATGCAAAACGAGTGAAAAAACAGACGAGGAGGGAAAAATGTCAGTGTCCTCCAGCTGTTAAACCATTCATTCCTGTTTTGGGGGTCATCTCATAGTTGCCCCTCTAATGCACCAAAGCAGCTGAAACTGATTAACAAGCCCCTCTGCCACATCACTGACCAGATCAATAGCCCAGACGTTTCATTGACTTGATGCTATACTCTCATTCAAAAGTGTTCCTTTAATTCTTAGTCTCCCTCCCAAGATTTTTTTTTATATATATTTACTTGTTGATGATTTGTGGTCGTATTTTGTTTATGGTTATTGTACAAACTATAGTCCATGTAATTTGTCTAGACATTTTTGTATGATGTGGAAACAGAAAGGACCTTATTCTTATTGTTGTTACAGACCAGGCTCCTCACATTACTGAATAGAATAATAGTTTTCATAAACTGTGTTTATCTCTACTTTGGAATTACTTATAATAACGTGATGAAAAGAAATATATTATTTAATATTTTTTGAAAGATAGACATATGACAGTAAATTGCATGTTTGCCTGTTAAAAGAAGTTGGGTTAGTATAATTATATTTGGCTTACCAAAGAAATTATAAATGGCTAAATATAATGGGAATTTAACTGTAATAATTATAATAATAATAAGTGTATAAATTTAACAATATCCTATATACAGTATAGACCACTAATCTTAAACCACATCATGGAAAACTATTTTTGAGATAATTTAAATTTTGCATGATTTTACAGCGAATGGTAAATAATACTTATGTACAGTTAATTAATCTGTAGTGTCATACTATTCATTTAAAAGCAGAAAAAAAGTCCTTGCCTGTAATTAAAACTACATATTATCAGTATTATTGCAGAATGAAATAATAAGAACATGAATCAAGAATTATTAAGATACAGTGTTGTATAGATGAGTTGATTAAAGATGTTAAACACAAATTAGCCTCATAAAACATAAAACTTGCTTGCATGGAAGATACTTGTTTTAATAAATTAATAAAATGTAAAAAAAATGAAGACCAATAATAATAATAATAATAGAAGAAGAAGAATGTGATTTGTTCTGAATTATTCTGAACTCCTCTTTGTGAAGTACATCTTACAAATAGAATGGATGTAAACCATATATATTTTTAAGACAAATATATATATGGAAAACACTCAATGCTGCTAGCATAGGCAACAGCAGCTGGCTTAAAAGTGGATTAATAGATATCAATATCAAACAAACTTGAATATGGAAGATTTTCAAGCCTGCAGGAATTTTACATTTAAAGACGTTGTCAAATCATTGCCTATCTATTCAAAATGAATGCAAATGTTTCATTTGAATTGATGTTGCTAAAGCAGCTTGATAATTATAAGTAAAATTGTCACTAAAACATAAAAAGAAAATGTTGCTCAGCATGTATCATCCCATGTGATCTTTCTCAGGTATCACACTTTCATGCTAAACATACTCGTCTCAAGGAGAAGCTTGCTATGATTTAAAACTATGAACACCTGCTAAATTAGCCTAGTTGTAAGGATAAAACTGCGATGGCTTGGCAAATTAAATTAATTTTCTTCCATTAGGGTAATCATTTCAAAATGAAATCAAAGACTTAAAATCATTCCATTTCAAGTTTTTTTTAACATTCTTGGGATCTAAAAGAACGACATCACATCCTCATATTTTTTCCAAATTTTCTAGCCCTCTTTCTTTTATATTGCAAACCCGACGACGCTGACTTCGGTAGCAGGAGCAAATTTTGCACACAGAGTGCCATAAATATGTCCTGGCTCCCCAAGTAAAAAATAAATCCCTGAAGCGTTACATCTATTCCCAAGAGCATTTCATTTACTCAGAACATAATACTGTGTTATTGGCCATTATCACTGCTGTCAGTGCCTCTGTTGATATTTAATGAGGGGCATCTATGTCTGGCTGCCATTTTTCAGCTGCCTTTTGTTGCCAAGGAGACATGATGGCGAAGGGCAGAAGGGTCTGGCACATTATTTTCCACTTGAACTTGATAGGGGAAGCATTTCAAGTCAAATATGTTCGGTATTTATTTTAAATTAATTTACATTTTTGAATATTCATCATGCAAGTGAACAAAATGGGATAAGAAACAGAAAAAAGCTTTAAATAACTGAATGAAAGGTTATAAGCACACAAAGTAGCTGGGGAATCAGAGTTGACAACAAAAGAAAGGTTATAGAGTATTGGTGAGTTTATTAGAAAGACTTTTTACATAGTTACAAAATGTGTCAGATTTATAAATGTATTCCTATTTTATCTACTTTGTGGCATTTTTAATCTATATTGTTTTTGTAAAAGCTCTGCAGTAAAGTACACTGAGGAAGCTTCATGCTGGATGCACAATTCTCAGATATGTTCCTTCAAGAAATAAAAGAAAAATTCTAAACATGTTTAGTGAAAGTATTAAATAAGTTTTACAGATACAAGCACATATTAAATATTATGCTTTAAAAAAAACTGCTGTTTTATACAAAAAATATACACACTCTGTGTTCTGATGATAGAGGGGTACAATTTGGAGAGGTTTTGTGAATTTTAATATACTGAACTGCGGAAAATCACAATAACCAAAACATAGAAACTGTAAGGCCACAATAATATGGATCAATAAAGAACTGTCATATGGTTACATGCATTATAAAATATCTCTGGTATTGCTTTCTAATGTGTAAGAGAAAAAGAGTCAGAAATTAGCAAGGCCATGTGTCATTTTAAGGCTGCTATCCTCTTGGGCTACACAAGGATTAAAGCCTTTGAGTTTGATGGCATTCTATGATGCAAAATTAAACAGAAAGAAAGAAAGAAAGAAAGAAAGAAAGAAAGAAAGAAAGAAAGAAAGAAAGAAAGAAAGAAAGAAAGAAAGAAAGAAAGAAAGAAAGAAAGAATTACTTAATTTATATACAGTAACACTCAAGTATTATGTTTATTATGGCTTTAGCAAATTCAGCGTAAACACAGAACCAGATTACCGCTCATGTGTGATCAGATAGATAGATAGATAGATAGATAGATAGATAGATAGATAGATAGATAGATAGATAGATAGATAGATAGATAGATAGATAGATAGATAGATAGATAGATAGATAGATAGATAGATAGATAGATAGATAGATAGATACTTTATTAATCCCAAGGGGAAATTCACATACTCCAGCAGCAGCATACTGATAAAGAAAATATTAAATTAAAGAGTGATAACAATGCAGGTATACAGACAGACAATAACTTTGGAATTGATGAGTCGCAATATTGTGGAGGAGGAATGATCTCCTCAGTCTGTCAGTGGAGCAGGACGGTGACAGCATTGTGTCGCTGAAGCTGCTCCTCTGTCTGGAGATGATACTGTTCAGTGGATGCCTGAGTTGGCATGTTGGTGCAGTGGCATGAGCTGCTACCTCATAGCTTGAGTGTTCTGGACTCAAACTTTGTGTCTGGTAGTTTAATGGAGTTTGTATACTCTCTCCTGTAAATGTGTGGAATTTTCTTCACAAGTATGGAGGAGAGAGTAATGGAGAGATAGGGAGCGACAATCTATTCAGAACTGTAGCTCCACCAATATGCTGGAGGGCAGCATCCCTGAGCTAGGATTCTCACACAGACAAACATAGGGTATGTTGGCACCTGTAGTTCCATAGGGCAGCACTGTTGGGTTCAATGGGGGCCACCAGGGGGAGCTGCTGGGACTAGTAATTCCTTCTTTGTAGGGGCTTCCATTTGACCCAGAAGCGTTTCCAGCAGGCCATGCCGATATCAATGGACTTACTCCCGGGTCCAAGATAAAAGAAGCCACTTGACCTCATCCAGGTGAGTTGGAGTCAGGTGTTGAGGACCAATAAAGGGAGGTGTGGAGAAGAGAAGAAGGAGAGAAAGATAGATACTATAGGTAGATAACATTTGTGCCACCTTTGGAGCCTTTTTCTAAAGTACTAGTGCAAATAGACCTTGTATTTAAACCAGGACTTGTGTTGGTGAGGTTGGGCCTGGGGTTTGGGGTAGTGCAATGCCTCCTACTGGTCAAAATGTGTTAGTATGTGTATGTGTTTTTAGGTATCAGTGTTAATATATGCATGTATTATGTATCTCTGGCAGCACAAACTAACAAAAGAGTGAGAACTTCCAAAATGACCCACAAAACAAGTGTCACCCCAGGGAAGCCTGACCCTAGGAAAGGTTTTATACCTGACTAGACCTCAAAATGGAGGTCAGGCTTTTAAAATTTAAAATAATAGCAAATTGTCTCAAGTACAATAAGTCAAATCAGAGCAAAATATGAATAGGAATTTTTAAAGAGGGAAAAGGAATTGCCAAAGGCAATCCAAACTATACAATATTACAACAAAAACCTTACTAATGTGCTTTCAAATGAACTGCAGGAGCTTGCTATTCCAGCATGCATTTAAAGGCTTTGGGTGTCCCCTAACGATGAGATAAGGGTGGTCTCACCTCTTGGGGATCCAGCAACAAATTACAAGGAACATACCAGAACATGCTCTAATACATATAAACTAAACAAACAAAAAATGAGATAAAATTTACATAAAATACATGACTAGGCAAACAGTAAAAATGCATAAGAATATTTACGTAAATGTCAGTAAATAAAGAATCATAAAGTGAACCAAAAATACATAAAAAAAGGACTTTAAGCATAAGTCAGGGATCCTATAACAGCATGAGTAGGTCTTGTGCTGGAGCAGCGTCCTTTTGGGCTGATTCTTCTCTTATGGCTGTTGTTACCTCTTGTGACCATATACTGGATTAACCATTTGAGAATGTTATGTTGTATATCAGAATGTAAATACAGTATCAGTGATTAATTAACAAATTAATTAGAGAGTGAAATTCAATTTTAAATGACTGAAAACCTTGTTTAAGGTTGCAGTTTGCGAACTGCAAACTCCCATCACTTGCCGCTGAGCCATAACTATATAAGCTCTTCCTCCTACCTTGACTGCACTGCGTATTCATGCACTGTTTTCTTTGCACTGGTTAAGGTACAATAAGGTGTGTCACTAAGAAATCTATATAGATAACAGGCTAAGGATTGTGTTCATCTGTCACACGATTTTTTGTGAATCACTGGGGATTAAACCTTGAGCTTGGCCTTAATCAAAAGCTTATGACGCGATACACACCAGTGAAGGAAAAAATTAGGGTGGCGGCAACCTCTACAAAGTTATCAGAGTTCTCATCTTATTTATGGAAAAATGCTCAAAAGGATGAAATGAACAGCCAAGCCATCTGCTGAGCATTAAATATGGGAAACAGAATGCATGCATGACAAACCCAAATGCCTGCGCAAACTGACCTACAGTGCTAAAACCATGATGGCGCAAAAAAGAACTCCAGCAGCGACATCTCCTGAGGGTCAAATCAAACATGGGAGGCACTTCCTTGACAAAAAAATGATGAGAGTTTAGCCAGCTGCTCAATAGCTCTTTATTCGCACTAATTTTATGGCTCATTGACATGCCACATACATTCCACAATACAGAATTCAAGAACGGCAAGGACAGAGAAATGTGTGCCAAGAAATGAGATCATCAAAAATCACAACTTTTGGTCTTATATGGACATTGCTTTTAAATCTTTACATAAATATTGGGTTAAGGACCACTGTTTTTGAAAGTTGGATTGGCGATGTGCTTATGGGGTGGTATGTTTTAACACTGAAAACAAAACAATGCGTAGCCAAAATGGTACTGTTGCTCTTGTCCTATTTGAACGGCCTTTGGTTAAGGACTTAGTAGAACATTAAAGAGACCAGAGCCATAAATTGAGTCATTTTCTTAGTTAATAAAAATGCTTTTAGTCCACTTTTTCTGAGCATCTTTGGTCATAATGAAGGTGGTAAATCAATTGTTGACTTAAATAAATTGTCAAGTATTGTCGTAGCGAAAAATTGTCACCAGAAGTTTTTTTACCTGAAATGAAAGTTATTAGGAGTCTCGGGATAGGCAAACAGAGTCTATAATTTTATTGCAATAAAATAACAATAAAAATAACATGGACTCAACCCAATACGGCCAAATTGAGCTGAGCCCCAAACAGTTCAAAACCCAAAACTTATATATCATTTCTTATCGCTCTGACCTCGTTCAATTAGCTCATTCTGCACCTGTTTTTACTGTCCATTGTTCCTCTCTAGTTTCTGTTTTACTTATTTTTTATTGGTCTACAGCTGGGCAGATGCCTTCCTTTTACCATCTTTGGGCTTTTCTTATGTCATTTCCTTTCCTAAGCCTTTCACACTATGTTATAATGGTGGCCTGAAGCTAAGCTTTAATTTAAAAAGAAATATGGCATGTGCCTTTATTTAATCGTTTGCTTGGCATGCTTGTTTTACATTTAATTTCTGCACTTAGGTTAAATGCTAGTATCATTTTTTAAACTTATTCATGCTAGAATATATTTTTGTTATTTTCCATACATTACATCATATCTGACCTTGTCAGCAATGCCTTTTTGCCATCTTTGCTGATTCACTATTCCAGCTGGCTTCTTACGTGCCTACTAGAACCTATTTTTGACTAATATCGTTTCTCAGCTTTCTGACTTCCGAACACAGGTGCGCATGCTCCCCTTTCTTCTGTTCTCAATAGTTTCTGTGTGTCATTCTTGTCCTGTCCTCTTCTTCCTCTCTTAATACTGGTGATTTTCCTTTTTTACTAGAAAATGCAATATGATTGATTTTTAGTTAACCATTTGCTTGACCTATCTTATTTGCTTAACATTCTAATTTATGCTTAATTCTTAATGTTTTAGAAGCTATTAATTACTTTTATGGCTATTTATGCCTAATGTATAATTTTTTTTTCCTCTATAGTATGAGCATCAGAGGATAGCTTTCCAGGCTCACCCAAGGTATGTGGTGCGACCCCGAGATCGAGAGGGGGGCACTGTCACTGACAGTCTTGTCTCCTTTCTCCTTCACAGCCTTGTGAAACCATCTCCTGAAGGCAACGGCCATTCTAGTCAGTGCATTATAAAAGGCAGGTGGCATCCCATTTTGGACCTCACGTCACTAGAGAGACAGAGAGTCTCACTAGACTGACCAGTTTAAAAGAGCAACTGTCAT
The DNA here is from genome assembly GCF_900747795.2 of Erpetoichthys calabaricus. Taxonomy (NCBI): domain Eukaryota; kingdom Metazoa; phylum Chordata; class Cladistia; order Polypteriformes; family Polypteridae; genus Erpetoichthys; species Erpetoichthys calabaricus. Next base: position 8,340,566 of record NC_041409.2, on the reverse strand, counting down.
AAGTACAGCATATAGCGCCATCAGGCACAGGTTTTATTTAAAGTTTTTGGTTTTTTTTGTTGGCATTAAATGGGGTTTTGCTCATTTGGCGCCTCAATCATTCAAATTAACTCTGCTTCATCATTTGCCCCACTACACAATAATGAAGAAAAAAACATATCTTATTTCTTATCATTTTTGTTTATGACATAAACAGCATGTCATAAAGCAAAGGAAGTCCATTAATTATACCTTAGAAGTTTAGTTTATATAGCTCTGTTTTGAATACACCTTGAAGTAGATCCTTTTCCTTCTGTCATCAAGGTAATTGTGACACATCTGAATATTAAAACCAGCCTTAATAGTTTCATTGTAAACTGAAGGCACACACACATTAAGAAGAAGAGACAACATTATAAATAAGCACTTTTATTTTAATCAGTAATAACTACATTTAATTAAAATATAGAAATTGATGATGGTTTCCTAAAACTGAAAATGTGCTACCGCTCTTTTAATGGCTCTAATTCACCCTGTCCTCTCAAGTAATAAAAAGTGTCCGTGTTAGCATGTGATTATTAACATAATTCCTAATTATGCTTGTTTAGGGGTCCTGTGAGAAGGAATAATTAAGTTTTAACATGTGGCCTAATATAGGGAAAGGATTAATCAAAATGTTAAATAGATTTGTGAAAAGATTCTGGATGTTTGTGATATTAATTCATAAATGTGTCAATGGTACACTGAATAAGTTATTCAAAAAAGCAGTTATAAAAAATTGATTTAATATGGCTCAAGAATTATGACACATTTGAAAACGGTAATGTATTGTTTACTGCTTGGCTGTTACTAAAAAAAAAAAAAAAGCAATAATTAAAAAAAAAAAAGTCAAAATGTTAACATATAATAACATCGTCACAGCTGCTCAATGTAATCGAGGTTGTAGCGGAGAGAGCCTGTCCTAATAACCCCCCAAAGCAAGAAACACCCAGGATGGGATGCCAGTCCATCACAGCAGCCACTCATGAACACACCTACATGGGGCAAAATTGGAATCGTCAGTCAACCTAATTCTCAAGTATTTAGGATGTGGCATGAAAACTAATGTTAAATTCACACACACAAAATGAATATGAGATTCAGTGAACTGTTTCACCATTCGACTAATTAATGTGGAGTTTTCTTTAGCAGTTAGTGAATAACGCAAAGCACTTTCAGTTCCTCCCATCTATTAAAGTTTTTGACTATTAAAGGAAAACAAGCTTTTCTATTGTCTCCATCTTCCAAATTATGTTACTGTACAACTAAACAATCAAAGTTAAACTGGGGCGTTCTAAACATGGCACAAGCTTGAGCTTTTCTTTTTCCACTAAAATTCTGAACAATTGCTGCTCTGTTGGCCCCATTAGTACAGAACAAATATTGCATGTCTTAGATCTTTCTTAAGCTACTGATCTGCATCATTCTATCTTGATAAATAGTCATAGGAAGCATTTCATCAACTAAGGTCGTCCTCACACTACATGACACTGTAAACAGAGAACATATCAAATTCAACAACTGTGTTTGCTGAGCCTGATGCCTATGACTAGGAATCAAAGAATATAACTGATTATGCAATTCTCTCATTACTTTTTATCACAGTTTTAAATCTTGTGTTGTGTCCCAACAGTACGAGTGCCATGACTCGACCTCATTTTGTCAGACAATCAATGCGTAGCCTACCAGAATTATCCCCAATATTGGCTCAACCTTTATTCTTTTTCCACTCTTCCGTGATACGATAAACACGATGTATGAAACGCGGTGTGTGTACTAGCTCTAAAATTCAACAAGCCTTTTCTTCATTTGCAGTCCAATACACCCGCTTTCCTTCTTACTCTGTAGCTGAGTTGACAAGTAATGAGCAAACTCTGGTGAATTTACTTCACCCCCAGTTCGGAGAAATTGTGCAAATGTTCAGGAACTTCACTGAACTCTGCAAAATAGAATGAAGTCAATAAAGTAGGACAAAATGAACTAGTTTTGACTGGACATCATGGTACAATAGTCTTTTAAGTGTCCCTGAGGGCTATAGGGAAGCACTGGCAACTATGCTGGGCCACACTGTGATGAAACATATACAGTAATCCCTCTTCCATTGTGGGGGTTGCGTTCCAGAGCCACTTGCGAAATAAGAAAATCCGCAAAGTAGAAACCATATGTTTATATGGTTATTTTTATATATTTTAAGTCCTTATAAACTCTCCCACATGGTTTATAAATATTCCCCGTACAGTTATACAACATAAACCCTTTATATTCTCTTAGTTATTAGGTAAGATTCGTTGAAATTATGTATGTAAACACAGTTTATATACTACTCACAAACATATGTATCGTATATCATTGAGGAGTTTTATTTAATACATAATACAGTTTTAAACATATTGTAATTGAGTAGGTAATATAAAAATACGTGAAAAATCTATAACATGTAAATGCTGTACATAAAACCAAAATGTTATTTTAAAGATACTGTACAGCATCTCCGATATCATATTTGTTACAGCCATTACGATAGACAGCCCACCGGCAATAAATACCTACAATGCACGTCCACTTACACTTCGTTTCGCCTCCTGGTTAAAGGACACTGCGGCCATAGATCGTATATTCTTTTCCTCCTTCTTAATATAACGAACCGTGGACTTGTTGATGCCATAGTGGCGTCCTACAGCGGCATAGTTTTTCCCTTCCTTCAACATGTCCAACAATTTTACCTTTTCAGCAATTGTTAGCATCTTCCGTTGGCACTTCGGCACGGCCCCAGAAGCAGTAGCAGGAGAAGATTGCTTTGTAGACATAACGAAGAGCTTGACTACAGTACGCACAAAGAAAAACGTTGATGCTGAATGAGTGAGATGAGATGCGATGCCGGCTTTAAGCGAAATCGGCTTTTCTGCGCTCCCTGTCGCTGAGCCAGTCAGCACCCAGGGGCTTAACCGCGTGCTCTGATTGGGTAGCTTCTCAGCCATCCGCCAATAGCATCCCTTGTTTGAATTCAAATGCGTCCCTTGTTTGAATTCAAATGGGCAAATCAACTGAGGAAGCACACGTCTATCTATCTATCTATCTATCTATCTATCTATCTATCTATCTATCTATCTATCTATCTATCTATCTATCTATCTATCTATCTATCTATCTATCTATCTATCTATCTATCTATCTATCTACTGTAGACTGCAGACATCCGCGAAGCAGTGAAAAATCCGTGATATATATTCACATATGCTTACATTTAAAATCTGCGATGGAGTGAAGCTGCGAAACACGAAGCGCGATATAGCGAGGGTTCACTGTACTGTCAGACAGCAGTTCTAATTACTGTGCCTTCCACAGATAAAGTTAATAGAATTAAATATTAGAACAGTAAAATTTCTTGTAGACAGGAAGCATGAATTCACTAAGACTTATCCCCTACAGATTTGGCTGCAGGTACTCATTTCTCCCAAATGAAAAGTACCATTTTGTATTTTTCCCCTTGTGCATTTGTCCACTCACTGCCACTGCTACCAAATAAATGTAACACTAAAACGTGTGAATTCTTCACTCCTTCCTCTGAGTAATACTAACAATGGCATGGGTGCACATATTACACACAGATGATATACAACTCCATATAAAAAGACATTACCTTTAAGACATGAATACACTAACACATTTCTAGTTTCCGTCTGTGTGCATATTTTGTGTTTAAATGTTTTTGCAAGTTTTCCATTAACTTTTAGCCCACTATTAGGATCAGCATTATATACTCGGAGTGCCATCTCAACCAACATTGGGTGCTCCAACTCTGTGATATCACGCTGACCACGCAAAATATCAAGGGGCGCTGGGGGAAAAAAAAAAAGATTGCCAAGAAAATTTCCAGAAAAATATTCGACAAACAAGGCCACTGGCGAACTCAGCATATTCACTGCGAAAAACACATTGAACAGTCTCACCAATCATCACTGTAACTGACAAATGTTTCTCACAGTTTGTGGACTTTGAATGAAACATACAGTACTTCCAGTTCAGTGTTAAATTTCACAAACAAAAGAGCCTATTTTTACAACTAGAAACTTGCTACGATAAAATCAAATGGTGCAAGTCACACGGTGCAATGATTGAGTTGCTGGACAACTGATAGTAACAGTCACATGCTGAAACTGTCTACAACTCACTGTTATTTTATTAAAATTATGTAAATAAAGCTACAACTCACAATCACTGAAAAAGCTAGTTTAGCATGAGTTCAACTCATTGTGCGTTTCCCCAGAAAGACAGTTCTAAATATTAATATTAATGTCTCTTTTTTATAATTTTATTCTATTTTGTACAGGATACAGTGTTCAGCAACATCCTTGTTTGCTTCATTTAAATGGAATAATCTGTAACTTATCACTGCTTTTCTGATGGGCATTTCTAGATTCTTTTAAAAAAGGCTAAGAGGCTTTCTAAAAGAGCAAACAAGATAAGGATCAGCATGTCAATAAGCAGATAATGTAAGCAATCATATCCCTATCTGTAGGAAATGAAGATGGCTGCAGTTCCGACTAGCAGAGAAATTTCCCTCATATCATTGGGTTCAGGAATTTTGAGCTCAAAGGAATCATACTATTGACTAGTAGATACTTCAACAACTTGTGATTTTGAACCACTTACACCCTGTTATGTGACTGTTTGCGCAGAAATCTTATATGCTTCATTAACAAATGTAAATAACTGCAACACAATGGTCCTAAGATCATTGACATGGATTTGCACTGTACCTATATGTGTCCCTTGTGAGGAGATAATGTCGATCCACTGTTTTGTTTGTAACTGATTAATGTATTTTGACTTTGTCTAATGTTAGGTCAAATGAATTATATTCATTCAAATACAACCTAGTGGCCTTTCTGCAGACAAGAACTGAACTATGCAGTGTTAGACCATTTGGACCTTCCAAGACTAAGGAAAACCAAATGAGAAAACTGTGGTACCTCTGTCTAGTAGATTCATTTTTGAATTGTCTTCCTAAAGTATCTATATAAAAATAATTTATTAAATAACAGCCAGCATGGGTTTATGAGAGGAAGATCTTGCCAAACTATTCTTTTTACATTTATTGGCAAGTGGAATAGTTGACAAAAACAAAGCATCTATATATATAATTCACTAAGCCGCCGACAAGTAAGACACCCATGGCACACGCAGGACGGAGCCACGCCCACCAACTCTAAGACCATTGGATACGATGACAACTCGCAGAGCCACGCTCACCAACTCGGACGCGACGACTCGGAAAAAATGGCGTCATTTATGTTCGTCTGTGCTAGAGGCCACATGCACCTCTGAGCCACGTTGACTGTTCATAGAGGCATGTTTCTCATGGATGTGAATGGCTGTATGCAGCATGTAAAACAGTTTGCGAGGGGTATCCCATGGGATCCTTAAAACAATTCTTTAAAACTGAGGTTAAAACACAATGAAGGAAGCAGTCTTTAAAAACCAATAAGCCCTGTGCCTCTTTTTCATTAGCGTCTCACCTGCTTCACCGATGCAGGCCCTGCAACAGTCGAGATGCTCTCTCAGCAGCTGACCTTCTCTGTGCCTGACTCCACTACTGTCAGTCGCCTGATTAAAAATTGCCTTTTGAATGGGAGCTATGGACCCGCTATACCACAGGAACACATAGAGTGAGCGAGAGCAGGCTCGAAGGCAAACGTACCACGGCTTTCTCTCTCTCCTCACTCGCTCACACACTGCACAGAGGAGAAATGCCCGCAGCACGACTCCACCCAGAAACCGTTTCAGCCACACTTCCACGCCCCTCGCTACGCTGTGAGTGCGATGATTATTTATTTAAAAATGGCCTTTTGAAGGGGAGCTGTGGACCCGCTATACCACAGGATCACCTGTGACATTGCCTTCACATTGTTTTCCTTTTATTTATGATCCCGTCGAGCAGATCAGACACCCAGGCAAACAACACTGAATAATCAATAGCTGCAACTACTTTGCCTGCCCCAACTCCTCACCTGAGTTGGTTTTGTCTGTGTTCAGCAGTGTTTCCCAAACTCGGTCCTGGTGAACCCCTGTGGATGCAGGGTTTTGTTCCAACCAGATTCCTAATCATTAAAACTCATTATGCTACGCCGCGGGTTGGCTAGTATAACATAATATACTTAAATGTTCAAAAAGCCTTTGATACAATTGTCCCACACCAAAGATTAATTCTAAAACTAGAAACTGAAGGCATCAGAGGTAACATGGAGCTCAAGTTGCTTAACCAACAGGAGACAATGAGTACAGCTAAGTTAAGAATGCCCCACATGGAGTGAGGTCATCAGTGGAGTCCCTCAAAGGTCTGTCCTGGTTCAGTTACTTTTTTATGATTTATATTAAAGTCATTAATACTTTTTTTTTTTTTAAAGGACTAGATATTACAATCCCTGGCAATTCAGTACAGCACTTACCTTGAGTGGGTTTGGAGATTTGTTCTTTGTCGGGATGACATTGATAAAGACCACTTAGTATGTTTCCACCAATACGACATAGCATCAGTTGTGTACCACAACCTCATAGGGTCTTTTGCCCTTTCACCACAAGACACCTTCAGCCGAGGCAGGCCCACCATAGACTGATCAGGCCTGAGTCGAATGGATACTAAGTGGTCATTAAGCAGCCCATACTGTCTCCTTTCATTTCAGCTACAACCAGTGACTGCTTCTTTTAGTGACAGTGGCGAGTTCCTTAATTGTCTTCTGCTGGGCCTGCTTTCTGATGCCCACTTCCTTCGGCAGCCTTGTAGTGAAACTGGTTACAAAGCCTCTGAAGCCCACCTCTACTGGATGCACCTTCATCTTCCAGCCTTTCAGCTTTTATCTTTCATGTGCCTCATTGATGGCATCCTCCCAAGGGGCTGTCAGCTCAATGATGAAGACACATCGGCAGCAGTTAGACCAAAGGGCCAAGTCTAGGTGCAGATTGGTGGCTGTGATTTCAGGTGGGAAGGTGAGTTTCTGATTTAGATCGACACGCACTTCCCAATCTCTGGCTGTACTCAGTGGGCATGAGTCAGAAGGTGAGGGCTTGGTCCGCTGATTTTTGCCATCCCGGCTGAAGGATATTAGTTGTCGGAAGGTAGCCTGGGCATTTAGGGGGATGGCGCTGGTTGACACTCTCTTGTCGTCTAATGCCAAGGGCAAAGAACCTCATTACTTGGTTATGATGCCACGTGTATCTTCCTTGCGTTAAGGTATTCTTAGAGACCACCAGGATGTGTTTGAGGGTTGCTGTGGCTGCACACTGGTGATAGGCTGGGTCCTCACCGTGCCAAAGATATAGGTTTGTTGGCGAGGGCAGCACATCATATGTGGCTCTAACGATGAAACTGAGCCTGTTCGTTTCCATGTTCCACAGTTTGCTTCATGTGATTTTACGTTGCTCTATGACATCTCACCTTATCCAGCAGCCTTGCCGGGCTTGGGAGACTGCTTTGACACATCTGGCTGATTCCTCCTGCCTGTGCACCTCCTCCACCACCAGACGCCAGCGTTCATTTAGTGTACCCTTTTGCCATATAATTAGTCAACTTGTGAAATTCACAGATGACACTAAAATTAGAGGAATTGAAGACACTGAGGAGGCAGCAAAAACAATTTAAAAAGACCAGAACTGGATGAACACTTGGAAAATGCAGTTTGGAGTAGAAACGTGCAAACTGATACATGTGGATATCATGAATGTCAATTATAAATGCAAGATGGCAGACGCTGTCCTACAGGGAAGCAATCTCTGTAAAGGATTTAAGGGTTTCTGTTGACACAAAGTTTTCATGATCTTAGCAATGCACAGATGCAATTAAAAAGGCAAATAAAATGTTCATTTATGTCTTTAAAACAGCTGAGTATAAATCAAGGGTCATTATGCTCAGACTATATAATACACGAGTGAGACTGCATCTGGAGTACTGTGTGCATTTCTGTTCTCCAGGCTACAAGAAAGACATAACAGCACCTGAAGGTGTTCAGAGGAGAGCAACCAAATGCATCCCAGGACTTAGGGACGTGTCATAGTGTGACAGACGCAGAGATTTAAACCTGTTCAATCTCAAGCAAAGGAGTACGCGTGAGGAACTAATCCAGGTCTTCAAAATCCTCAAAGGCACTGATCTACAAAATTCTCTCAGCTTAAGTGTAACCTCAGGGACACCAGTGGAAATTAAGAGGAAGTGCATTTAAGACTAATAAAGCCAGGAAGCATTTCTTTACTCAAAAATCAACATGTTCAGGAAGCAGAAATTTTAACAGCCTTGACGATATACGGTAAAAAAAATTGATGGATGGATAAAAGAGCTTTCCTTCAGTCATCCCCAAACTCAAAAAAAGAGGCAAAGTTGAAAACAAGATGTCCTTACACAAGGAAAAGAATTGACAAGTGAAGCGACAGAGTAGAAAATAAGCAGAAAACAAAATTCTGCAGCGTCTCTTGGCATATCTAAACAGGTCTTGAACCCCTGTCGGTCAACCTAACAAGACAAAGTAACTTAGCAGGCATGTTCCCTCATTACATTTTAAGTATTTCGCATCATGTTGTAATACAATTGCTACTTTAAGGAATCTGGCACTTTTATGATATTGTTAATCAAATATCAGTTAAAAGAAAAATATATTTTCTGCATGAAAATGTACATGTATGTACATTTCTGATAAACCAGTTTCTAATTCAGGGAACCGACCTTGCACACTATGCTTCTGAGATTATAAAGGTTCAAAAATGGATGTATGGATGGAACTATTTTGACATTTTTAAATGGTTCCACTGTGATACAGCTGAAAGCAAAAAACAGAATTTGCCCGCACATCCATTTTCGAAATCTCTAGTCTATTTCACTATCGTGGGATGCCAGAAGCACTGGGTGCAAAGGTGAGAGTCAGACCTGGACAGGCTCTCACTTCATTGAAGGACACTCACCCTCATCGAGACAATTTATAATTGCTAAATAAATTAACTTGGGCATGTTTGTTGTATGGAAATTTAGATAGCAGCATTTATGATTTCATACAAATCTTATAGGTTCTGAATCATTTTACAGAAAAAAATGTTACTGTATAATATATTAAACCATTATGCCAAAGGCATCACCCTTTTGATAATAGTAAAGCATAAAGCCTTTCTAAGCAAATATGCAAAGAGATTAAAATATTCCCTATAAGAATGCTGACTATAATAAATTTCTGAAGCCAATGACACTACATTTCATTATCTGGAAAAAACACTTCCATTTACCTTTGCCAAAAGTCTGTTACTAGTAAGCTCCTGCCATCTGGTTTATTATTGCAACATAAATTATACAACGTATTTCTTTGCAAAGTAGTAAACAATACCACATGATGTCAAATTGCTATGAGTAACAAAAATAATAACAGTAATACTAATAATAAGCAAGTGAAACACAGACTTTTTAATTCAATATTTATGACTGGTGCCCACTAGCTAGAATGGGTCTGCTGCTGTGATTCCATGCTTGCTGCCAGATTTTAAGGAAGAAGGTCATTGAAGAGGATATCCTTGCTTAAAAAGAGGCACATACGCCACTTGTGAAGTCAGAGCTGAGATACTTGGCACAGCTTATGTTGTAGGACCTGCCTGCAGACTGTTGTTCTTCAGAATAGTGACTTAAGAGAATAGTACCCTGCTAGGAAGTTCCTTTCATATTACGTGCCACAAAAGCCCAAACAGAAGTGTACTTGGTAGCTGTAGTCAGTCACATGGACAGCAGAAAGGGCAAGGATCCACAAGCTACGCAAAATTATATGCCATTATGAGTAAATCCACTACAGTGTGAAAACCAGGAATGCCTAAGAGGTTCTGAAATAAATGGCTGACTGAAGGAATCTGCTTAGTGGGGGCTCAAATTACACTCTTATCATTTAATTTTCCTCTTTTGTTACCAAGACTGTATATACTTTCTGTCTCAACATATGAAAAAGTAAGTACACTCCATAAAATGTTTTTTTAACATACGTGGATATATAAAAATTTGATCATTGAAACAGTATCTTTAGATAAAGTTGATAAAATAAACATCATACCACATTTCCATGTGATACATTGTATAGTTTAAATAAGCATCAGTGCAAATTTTGCATGTGAAAAAGTAAGTCCACCCTTCCATTTATCACTACCTCAAATATCTCAAATTAGAATCAGGCACAAATGATTAGAACATCATCAGAGAGTGTCTTGACTTAACAAGCCTCTTTTAAACCTCAGGCATTTAGTTTGGTTTGAGTGTGTGTCATCACCATGCCTGGAACGACAGAGCTCTCTGAGGCCATCAGAAAGAAGGTTATAGATGTCTATGAGTTTAAGAAGGGATTTAAAAGGATCTACAAACAATTGGAAATGAGCTAATCCACTGTCCAAAGAATCATCTGCAAGTGAAGAATATTAAAAACAACGGCCAAATTGTCCAGGACCGGCTGCCCCAGTAAGTTCAGCCCGGAAGCAGAACACCAAAATGCTAAAATTAGTCTTTAAGAAGAACAGACTTTCATCCCTGAACCACTGTTGATTATAAAGTCCATACGTCTACCATTAGAAAGAGGTTGCACAAATTAGATTTGTATTGGTAGTGTGCCAGGAGGAAACATTTTCTGTACTAAAGGAACATCGGGGCAAGACTAAAGTTTGCCCATGGACAATTAAGCAAAGTGCAGGACTTCTGTACGAATGTGATCTGGATAGATGAGGCAAAGACAGAGTTATTTGGCCACAGTGAAAACCAAAGACAGCATTTGACCCAGAAGAACCTGGCAGCAACTGTAAAGCATGGTGATGTAAATGTTATTGTTTTACTGCTGCTTTGCTGCATGACAGCCTAGGCAGCTCACCATCACAGAATCCAATATGAATTTTTCATTGTACCAGAAGTTGCTTGAGGATAATGTGAGACCATCTGTCAGAAGATTGAAGCTGAATCGAAATATGACAATGACCTTAAAACATACAACTAAATCCACCAAGGAACAGCTGGGAAGAACAAAATGGGGGCTTCTGGAATGGCCAATTTAAAGCCTGGATTCAAATCCCATGGAGATGATTTGGGGGTTTTGGAATGGGCTGTCCACACATGATGCCCTTCACACATTGCACAGCTGAAGGAATTCTGCATGAAGGAGTGGAAAAAAAAAACTTTCTGCTAGTTGATGTTAGAGACAGCCAGCCAGGTTAAGGAATGATCTACTTGATGGTTGCAATATCAGCTATTAGGGGCAACGGTGGACTCACTTTGTCCACAGACAGAAATGGCAGATCTCTTCATTTTCTATTGAATAAATTATCGCAAAATCAAATTTTCATTCTGTTTTTCCAGTTACATCGCCGTTATCTAAAGATACTATTTAACTGAAGATCAAATCTTGATATGTCCACATATGTTAAAAATGAAAAAAAAATGAAATGAGGTATACTTAGTTTTTCACATGAATATGGAATGCTGCAAAAGGCACTACATACTGAAACATAAAGGCTGATTGAAAATTCCTTTTGGCCCTGAAGTTAAAAAGTTTGTATGACTGGGTGACTACAGAATTGGAAATAAACTCTTTTTTGGTGGATCAGTGGCTTGTGCTGCTGCTTCGCAGCTCCAGGGACCTGTGCTCCTTGTGATTCCTGTCTTTTTTTTCTGGAAATTTCCATTTCCTGGCACACTACAAAGACACATAGAAGAGATGAATTAATTATACCAATTAGTGACTTAGACTAAATCATCTGCTGGTTTTCACCCTGGGTTTCCAAGTTCACACTCTGACTCCTCATGACCTTGTATCAAGAAAAAACAGATTGAGAAATTGGATGGATGGATGGATGGATCAGTAGAAATCATCCTTCGCTTCCCTCAAAAAGAGCTAATGCTCTCCAAGTACTCCTAAATCGGGCTGCTATTCTACAGACTATTGCTATATGGTACATAATTACGGAATTACCTGCTACCTTAAAAAGTCATCTTTATTTTTATTAATGTACTTGATCTGGGGACTACAGATGATTTACTTTCATTTTACTCTGACATTCAAGTATGTATACTGTCATCGGGATTTAAACTGAGGCCATTTGCCTTTACATCTCTTAGAAATGAAACCTGCAAAAAAATGCTTTGATTTAAATCCATGCTTTTGCAGGTCCATGTTGCTTGATTTTCAGTTTGTAGTTTACTCTGATTAAAATTTCCTTCATTACAGAAAGTCCCGAGATAAGGTAATAGCTCAACTTTGCTACCAAGTAATATTTGGACACCAGTATCGGCGTACTGCATGATAACGTGCATTGAATACACTTGACTTATACTCTTTCTCTATACGTTTACCATTCATTTGCTCAGAGGTTGATGCGCTTACTGCTTCCTGAGCAGCTCTTCTTTTCTCCACCCTAGCAGTCCGCTTCTTCTCTTCTTCCGTCGGCATCTTTTCTCGTTAAAACTGATTAAGTCGGTGTTTGTGTTGCAAGTACTTAGTACGTTTTTCTTAATTTTTCACTTAAGCTTGCACTTAGGTGTTCAATCTGCCTCAAGAATGATTTAAGATATGAAGAAGTAGAGGAAGTGACAGCAAAGGTGGTAGGGATGAGAACGGCGCTCTTATGCATGCGCCGCACGGCCGCCCTGCTGCGCGCTGCCGAGAGTTGATTCTACAAAAAAAAATAAAATAAAAATAGTAATAAAAATCATCACCCTGAAAGAGGACAGTAGCGGTCACATAGTATTTGTGTACCAAATTTCAGGTCAATAGGTCAAACGGTTTATGAGCAACAGGTTGATTTAAAATCCTGGACACACAAACGGACAGCCACGGTAGCGTATTATATAAGAAGATTAGAACATCAACTGCCTCAACCCATCCCCTTTATGAGAGGCCACAAGGGGTGAAAAGGTGTTATGTAACAACATCTACCTCTCTTTACATAACTGGAAGACAGTTAATTGGTTAAACTGGGATAAGGATAGCAGCCACCACCACTCTACATCTTGCTTGGAATATTTTGTACAACCGGAGGATGCCACCCACTAGACATTAGGATTAAATAAAATAATGTTAGGATTACAAATTTATTAAAAATCAAAAAATGAAATCACTGATTCATATAAGAATCCAGACACTTAATTCAATACTTTTTGGAAGCCCCTTTAGCAACAATTACAGCTTCATGTCTTAATCGGTAAAACTCTACAAGCTCTACATAACTGAATTTAGGCAGTTGATCCCATTCTTCCTGGCAGATCTTCTCAAGCTCCAGTACATTGAATGGGAAGCATTTGTAAACTGAATAAGAGCACATGGTGGCTCCACAAACTCTGAATATATTTGTAACAATGACTCAGGACTATTGTTTATTTACTGAGAATTTACTCCAACATATCTTCAGGTGCTCCACAAATGTTCTATGAGGTTTAAGCCTGGGCTTTAGCCGGGCCACTAAAGGACAGTCAGAGACTTGTCCTACAGCCTCTCCAGGGTCATCTTGGCTGTATGCTTCGTTTATCGTCATGCTGAAAGGTGAACTGTTGCCTCACTCTCAGGTCATGTGCACTCTGAAGCAGGTTTTCTTCAAGGATTCATCCTTCCTTCAATTCTGAGCAGTCTCCCTGTCCCTGCTGCTGAGAAGCACCACCATAGCGTGATGTTACCACCTCCAGCTTCAACATAGGCAGGTAATGGGTACTGCCTTGTCTTTTTCCAGACATAGTGCTTCTAGTTCTGCTTGAAGAGTTCAGTTCTTGTCTTATCAGCACAAGAGAATATTTTCCCCATCGCTTTTAGAGTCCTTTAAATGCCATTTGGGAAACTCTAAATAGGAGTTTGCTACTCTTCCATAAACGCCAGTTTTTGGGAGTGCTGCCAAGATTGTCATTCTTCTGACCCATTCTCTCATTTCAGATGAGGACTTCTAAAGCTCTGTTAGAATGACTATTCAGTTCTTTGTCACAACACAGGGTGCAAGGCAGGGAACCAATCCTGGGCAGGGTGCCAACCCACCGCAGATTCAAACACACCCACACACCAAGCACACACTAGGGCCAATTTAGAATCGCCAATCAACCTAACCTGCATGTCATTGGACTGTGGGAGGAAACTAGAGCACCTGGAGGAAACCCATGCAGACATGGGGAGAACATGCAAACTCCATGCAGGGAGGACCCCGGGAAGCGAACCCAGGTCTCCTAACTGCGAGGCAGCAGTGCTAACACTGCGCCACCATGCTGCCCCAACATCAATTCTTTTTTTGTTAATCTATTGAGACAGATTATTTCAACTAGAAGAAGTAATAACCTGATCAACTGAGCATTTTCCACTTTAAATTTATCTTGTGGATGCTTCTGCCATCCTTTACGCGTGTCTGCTGAAAGCATGTGCAAAGCACATAACCAGGTTACTCAAGAAGAAATCCAAGTATGTCAACCTGGTTTCTCAGAGACCAAACACCCAGGTTCTCAAACTGGAATAAGGGTTTACATGGCATTTTAGAAGGTTTCTGTTAATTACCAGGTTATGAAAGGGCATGTAAATGGACTGAATGTTATTTTGGAGAAATTAGGTCTCCTAACACGGTGGTGCAAGTTAGGAGACCTGGGTTCGCTTCCCGGGTCCTCCCTGCGTGGAGTTTGCATGTTCTTCCCGTGTCTGTGTGGGTTTCCTCCCACAGTCCAAAGACATGCAGGTTAGGTGCATTGGCGATCCTAAATTGTTTGTGCTTGGTGTGTGGGTGTATGTGCCCTGTGGTGGGCTGGCACCCTGCCTGGGATTTGTTCTTGCCTTGCGCCCTGTGTTGGCTGGGATTGGCTCCAGCAGACCCCCGTGACCCTGTAGTTAGGATATAGCGGGTTGGATAATGGATGGATGGATGGAGGTGAACAGGACTCATGAGCTTGTTCTGTTGATTGGCCTGTTCTTGTCACAATTGCTCTAATGTTCAAAAACAACATTAAAGAGAGATTTGATAATGGACAAGTCACATTTTGAGAACAGGAAACACATAGAAAACAAGATTCACATTAAGATATAGTTCTCAACTCTGGTACCAGACTCCATATGTCAATTTTTTCTGTTTACAAAGCAATGAAAAAAAAATCTTATGTTTTTCAGACATTCATAAAAATAAATAAATAAAAAATAAACCCCAGAAGTGGGTTTGACAAAAGTGACAGTGTAAACATAGTCTAAAATCACACGTCATTCATTTTTGATTTTGCCCTCCTACACGTTTGCTTGCTAAATGATGACACAACATCTCTCCAGGCCATCTGTCCTGCCTGCTGCCAACACCTCTCCTGCATTTAAATTGCTCAGTCAACCGACAGATGCAGGGTCGAGATCCATGCTCCAGAAGGCAAGGCCATGAACGAGTGTTAGTCACTATAGTACATTATTGTTTCTTTCATTATCTTTTTTTAAATTAGAGAGCGCTGAACATTACAACTGTTAATTCAGTCTGATCACAAAAAATAGCATACTGGAAGCATTCTTAAATAGTCACAGTGATCAGGCAAATTTCTTCAGACAAAGAGTTGTAACAACTATGAAACAATATAACCAAACCTGGGCATCATGGTGGCACAGTGGTACTGCTGCTATTTTGCAGCAGGGAGACTAGGGATCACGCCACAGGTTCTCCCTGCACAGAGTTTGCATGTTCTTCCTCTGTCTGGGTAGGTTTCTTCCATGTGCTTTTGTTTTCTCCCACTGTCCAAAGACCTGTAGGTTAGGTGAACTGGTGACGCTAAAGTGTCCTAGTGTTTCTTTGGTATGTGGTTGGGTGTGTGTTTGCCCTATGATTGTCTGGCACACAGTCCAGGGTTTGATCCAGCCTAGTGTCCTATAAGCTCCAGGTCCCCATGACCCTGGTCTGAAATAAGCGGGTTACAAAGTGGCATAACTAAACCCACTTAATTCAAAAAAGGTTTTATAGGGTTGGAGGGAAGGTGGGAAGCCACCTTATAGGACCTACTCTAACATCCCACGTGAGGCCAAATGAGAATCACAAATTAGCCAAATAGAAGGATGTAGGAGGATATTAAGAGTACCTGAGGAAAAACGGGAGACAATGACAAGAGAAGAATGCAGAAGCTCAACACAAGCAGGGGTTTGGTGTGGGATACTTTGTCTGTATGGCAGATTTAGACAAGGCTCCGCCCTTTTTAATATTACTGAATCGGCACACTTAAGGCAGGGTGTTTTAGCTGCAACGGCTACCACTGAAAACCTTGATAGTTCTCAACATATAATAATTTCTAAGTCTTCAGTACTTGCCTATGAATTCCCTTCATTTTTGGCATTTCAACTCACTCTCCACATTCCAAGATTCACATTTTGAAATGGTATTTTGGCTCCCAAAAGCATTTTTTTAATCAGGTAGTGAAAAATAAAAACAAAAATAATCACACCAAATTCCATTAAAAGATATAAAAGTCTCTTTCGCAACTGGAACCAAACCTCTCCTCTATTCTATTAGGAACAATATTATAAAGCAACACTAGAAATGACAATATAGAGCCTACAAGGCAAATCAAACAGGGTAGCATCCAAAACCAGACCAACAAAGTAGAAGTAACAAGGAAGAAATCTTAATATTACTAACTTTAGGTTCTAAGAAGGGAACGTGACAGGAATTTTTTCTTTACTAAATAATCAATTGAAGCACTGAATAATTCAAACGTTCCTTTATATATACCAAGGTACCCCAGCAGTTAACTTTAAGTCTTGGACATCCAATGGCACTTGGGTTAATCAGTATATTACTGTTAGTTAAGGGTGTTTCTTTTGTTGTATCAGTCTGTTCTGGACCAAAAATTCCACTAATCTTGGTGAATTCCAAAGTGTGACCCTTGTTCTGAGGAGTCTACACTTTGTTAATGCAAAAACATTTCTTCTTCAAATGGAACTTGTTTTCCATTGTGGACTGTTACTGTCATTAGGTCTTTGAACTGGTATTCAGTATGAGAGGGGCTTCAAAACATAAAATGAACATTGATTGATAAGAAACCCCTCTACTTTGTCTGATATTGTCTCAGTTATGGCTTTGCTGAAATTCTACACTTCCATCTTTGAAGAGAATGCCTCGATTTTTAATGATGAGGAAATTCACGCCACACCCAAAACTATTTTCTTCCAACTGGAACAGTTTATCTACAGCAGCAGCATCTTGGATAGGGGCATATTGCCATCTTCTAGGAGAATTTGCCACCTTAGGAGATTCAAACACTTGGTTGATTTTGATCTTCCCGTTCTGATCACCATGAAGGTTAAATGCGTTTATTTGTATATAACTCTTCATTCTTTTCCACAGTCTTATACAGGTCAAGAACGTAAAGTTGTGTAAAGCATTATTTAGATAGATAGATAGATAGATAGATAGATAGATAGATAGATAGATAGATAGATAGATAGATAGATAGATAGATAGATAGATAGATAGATAGATAGATAGATAGATAGATAGATAGATAGATAGACAGACTGCGGTGGGTTGGCACCCTGCCCGGGATTGGTTCCTGCCTTGTGCCCTGTGTTGGCTGGGATTGGCTCCAGCAGACCCCCGTGATCCTGTGTTCGGATTCAGCAGGTTGGAAAAATAGATAGATAGATAGATAGATAGATAGATAGATAGATAGATAGATAGATAGATAGATAGATAGATAGATAGATAGATAGATAGATAGATAGATAGATAGATAGATAGATAGATAGATAGATAGATATGAAAGGCACTATATAATAGATAGATAGATAGATAGATAGATAGATAGATAGATAGATAGATAGATAGATAGATAGATAGATAGATAGATAGATAGATAGATAGATAGATAGATAGATAGATAGATAGATAGACTGCGGTGGGTTGGCACCCTGCTCCAGCAGACCCCCGTGATCCTGTGTTCGGATTCAGCAGGTTGGAAAATGGATAGATAGATAGATAGATAGATAGATAGATAGATAGATAGATAGATAGATAGATAGATAGATAGATAGATAGATAGATAGATAGATAGATAGATAGATAGATAGATAGATAGATAGATAGATAGATAGATAGATAGATAGATAGATAGATAGATACTTAAAAATAAAGGTGGTAGAGAGGTTCATCAGAGCATTGCTGTGTGGGAGTGTTTTAAGCATTTTTGTAATTTTTGGAAATTTATGATTTATTTCGAAGCCCATGTACACTGAAGTATAGTTTGGGATAAGGCGTCCTGAGGTGAGGCCTATTTCTGGGCAAGACTGGGTAGGCTCAGGCTTCTCACCATTTTGCTGTTTTCTTTCAATGAGCAGACAATCCTATCTTGACAGTTTTCTGAAACATGCCCAGTTTTGACAGACAACTCTTCCAGAAAGGAAAAGTAATGCTGCTTGAAGGAACGTTAACAAGTTGGCCTTAGGTCTTTTGTGGGTTTGCACCTGACCTGGAATTCCTTTTCAGGAATGCAGGAATTGCAGCTGAAGTACTTCAGGAGCTAGCTTTAAAAGGACATCCACAGACTCTCCTAGAAGTTGGTACTACCTCTAGTAGTTATTCTGGGTATGGGATTGATGTCTTCTCACAAGTTATTCTTCTAAGCCATGTTCACTTTATAAAATTTTACCAGTTCAAAAAAAAAAATCCCATACGTTCTGTATTTAGTATTTATCTTGTTGATACATTAAAATGATGATTTCATTGAACAGGCAGTGTCTTAATAGTACAGTATCATCTGAGCTACATTATGTGCAATGCAATTCCCATCCAAGTCAGGAAACAGAAAGAGCAAGATAAAGCTGGTCTGTAGTTTTTAGTGTCATAACCTCAACACAAAATAATCCTGATAATCTGAGAATAAAATCCAAGTTTATCTTCACTTTATACAAATCACTTCAGGTTGCATTCCAATTAGCATTTAGTGGCTGCACACATAAAAAATTCACAAGGTGTCTACTTTCCAGACTGTGCCACCAAAAGGGTGACAAAAGAAAGAAAATGCTGTTGCTTTGTCTGTGAAAAGGGAAAGTGATCTTTAAGTAAAAGTTTATGTCTATTAGTTTAAGCAAATGAAATTGCTAATTTTAATTTTTCATGCTTACTTGAACATGTTTTCTTCATTAAGATACAAGGTCCTACTGAGTTTTTTTTTTTCCTTGAAGAAGGTTTACACAATTCCATCACATTTTATCTGCTTGGTATTTATGAGGTGTGGGATGGCGGTGCAGAGATTAGCATTCCTACCAAATCTAAAGCCCCCTCATTGTCTGTCTAGAAACCTACATGTTCCCCCTGTAGCTGCACAGGTCTTTCTGTGAGCATTCTGTTTTTTCCAGCCACATCACAAACACGTATATGTTAGGTTTATTGTTAATAATTTTACTTTGCTTCAGTGTAAGTGTGAAGGACAGGCACCCTGTCCAGAGTTGGATCTTGGCTTACAACAGAACTTGCTACCTAATGTCACACACGTGTGCTTAGGAGTCAACCAAAGGGACCAGGAAACGGCAATTCCACGCCAGGCCAGGGGGCAGCGGGGTGCACTAAACCTCTCTCTTTTCTCTCCTCAGACCAAACACGTGAAATCCTTCCTGTCCTGGCCCTGAGGACGTCACTTCCTGTGAACCACCTATAAAAACCCTTCATCCTTCATACTTTAACAGTTCTGTTTTGGACTCTAACCTGTACACATTGTACGCTACTTTAAAACCTTTTGCAGCCAGGGAAACTATATGGGTGGCTGCCCCAAACCTTCATTGGGTGTCTGGCTGTTTCTTTCACACTAAATAAAGACTGCAAATTTAAATCACATAATTGTACTATAACATTTGATGTGGTATATTTGTACAAGCCTTTCAATGTTTTCTGTGTGGTAATTCAGCCCGGACACAAACAGGCAGACACAAAATGTCCCGAATACACACACGTTTAATAAGAGTTTTAAGCACACCACACAGTGACAGTGCACCAATCACCAATAGTCAGTCTGTCTCTCCCATTTGGACTTCCTTCTGCCGCCTCCACTCCTCTCCTCTCAAGCTTTGTCTTCTTCCTCCCAACTCTGGCTCCCTGACATTAGAGAGAGAATGCAAGGATCATGTAGGAGGAAGGAGTGGCAGTTTTCATTAAGGAGCAGAACCTTTCTTGTAACTTTTAAAAGTGTGACTTAAACTATAACTTAAGGATGTTTATTTCTTTTCTGTGTTAAAACAGCCTATTGTATCATAAGCAGAATATACCTTGTTTGTTAATTGTTTTGTATTTAAATAAGAATTTCCTGAAAATGTTCAAACTGTTTTCTGTGAAATATGTCAAACACAGTGTGACATTGTAAGTCTAATGTCTTAGGAATGCTGTTGTTTAAGGTATTGCTTGCTTTTGCTAACAGTGATAAGAACCAGTTTACTGTAAATCAAATGCATAACAGATATGCTACCGTAAAGCACATATGCCATTTATGGTTGCAGAAGCATGCTTCCAAACCGTTTCTAAGTTGGACAAGCATGCCTCCCATTTCAAGCGTAAATTTGTTCATGAGGTGACAGGACATCAGGATTTTATTTATGAGGCCCAATAGACAGTTACTTTCTGGACAGTCTAAATATAGTTAAATAAGGTCATTAAAAGATACCTGACCAGCACCATGATGAGGTAAACGTGCAGCATACAAGAGGTTAAAATTCTGATTAGCATTAAGACTGAACATCAAGCAATCCCAGGTTGAATGGTGTGTATTGCCACATCTTGATTTGCTTTGCTCCAGCATATAAGATTATCTACTACCAGTAACGGCGCACTGCGTGACAACATGCAGTGAATACACTTGACTTGAGCAGTCCTAGTTTTCATCCTCTTTCTTTCTCTGTACGTTTATCATTCATGTGCTCAGAGGTTGATGTGCTTGCTGCTTCGTGAGCAGCTCTTCTGTTCTCCACCCTAGCGGCCCACTTCTTCTCTTCTTCCGTTGGCATCTTTTCGCATTAAAACTGATTAAGTCAGTGTTTTGTGTTGGAATTACTTAGTATGTTTTTCTTAATTTTTCACTTAAGCTGGCAACTTAGGTGTTCAATCTGCTTCAAGAATGATTTAAGATATGAAGAGGTAGGGGAAGTGACGACAAAGGTGGTACGGAATAAACCGGCGCTCGTACGCATGCGCCGCATGGCCGCCCTGCTGGCCACTGCCGAGAGTTGATTCAACAATAACATAAAATATAAAGAGGAATAACCTTGGAGGTCAATCATTACCCTGAAAGCAGATAGTAGACGTCACGTAGTGTATGTGTACCAAATTTCAGGTCAATAGTTCAAATGGTTTGCGAGCAACAGGTGTATTTAAAATCCTGGCCAGACAAACGAACAGCCACGGTAGCTTATTAAATTATTGATTCATATTTTGGACATTACAATATTAAATTGAGTTAACTGCCTGTTTCTCTGGTTTGCATGTCTGGTTACTCTACCAGAGGGGATCGAGTGCATTTGTTAAAATAACAGGTGAGGAGAACTCTCCACTGAATTGAATAAAGTGTTGGCTGTATATAAGTATCATGTTATAGAATAAGGTTTGATGTACAGAAGTGTTACCTTAGCATGATACACAATAAAGTGTGAGTTGTTTACAAGTGATACAGAATGATATAGAATTAATTATGGGCTATAGAAAATTATAAAAACAGCGCGATAAATAATAAGGTGCAGGCTGTAGAGAATTGATACAGTAGCAGGATATAGAATTAAGTGTGGGATGTAGACAACTGACAGAATAACATAATATAGAATAAGGTGCAGGCTGTATAGAATTGAGACCGTAGGGCAAGATAGAATTCAGTATGGGCTGTTACAGGTCAGAGTATAAAGAGGATTAAACATTATACTGTAGGTCCACATTAAGAAGAATCTGCCCAAGTAAGACAGGGTAAATGTATTAAGGAGAGGTGTTCCCCAAAAGTCTTCCCACGATAGAACAAAGAGCAACCGGGCACAGGATTTAAAGACAAGATTTTAGATTTCAAAGGCAGCAGTGCCACCTTCACCATGCTTAATCCAACAGAATTCCCATAAGTATGATTTACCCACAATTCTTTCTGTTATTACACAACTCCACCTTTGTGCCTTAAATAGGTATAATTTTACAGCTTACTGAACTGATGCTTTTTTTTGCCTTATTTTTTTTGTAATAATCTAGCATTCACGAGAGTGTTAAGCTGTGAGCTATTTTGTATTGAACGTACACATCCATTTAGTTTTACTTCACATTATAACGTTTTATAAAGCAGTAGTGATAGAAAATCAGTACATTCTGTAGGTGCTGTAATTGGTATTATAAACACTATCTCAGACCCAGGCTGCTTTTCTTGTCATTTCTAATCTCAGTATATTTTTTGCAAGCACAGCAAAGTAAAGAATAGCAGCTTTCCACTCTCAGACGAGTCTCTGTGAATACGTTTCCAGCTGGAACCAGTTATAGCCCCTGGCAAACTCATTGTGTGGTCTTGATCTATAGAAACTGAAGCATTTATGTGCACCCACTGTATTATTTGGAGCAAAAATAGAACAAGACAAAATAGCCAGAAAGTTATTAGTTAAGTGAATTAATATAATGAATTGAATGTTTAAAATTATACAGGCTGGAGAGGATGTGAAATACTTAATGGATTTTATTTTGCATGCTAATTACACTGGTTTCCCTGATTACAGAGTGTGTCTCTTAACTGTGTCCACCGCACTACAAAAAAGTAGACAATTCTGCATGATAATAAATCTCAAATATTACACATGCATCTAGTTAAAATAGACTAGAATTCAAAGCATAGCTAGGTTTTCTATTATTGTCATCATTTCCAGAGGTAACCCTTAACTTCTTACCAACAAGATCAGGAAAATATGGGTTGGAGGACATGGTTCACTACTAATAGCAGCCACAGAGCAAAGAAGTGCAGGAAACGCCTCACTGATTTTTCCTTTGGTCAAATAATGGTCAATTCTGATGAACTCAAAGCATAACTTCCATCCATCCATCCATTCTCTTCCGCTTATCCGAGGTCGGGTCGCGGGGGTAGCAGCTTGAGCAGAGATGCCCAGACTTCCCTCTCCCCGGCCACTTCTTCTAGCTCTTCCGGGAGAATCCCGAGGCGTTCCCAGGCCAGCCGGGAGACATAGTCCCTCCAGCGTGTCCTGGGTCTTCCCCGGGGGCCTCCTCCTGGTTAGATGTGCCCGGAACACCTCACCAGGGAGGCGTCCAGGAGGCATCCTGATCAGATACCCGAGCCACCTCATCTGACTCCTCTCGATGCGGAGGAGCAGCGGCTCTACTCTGAGCCCCTCCCGGATGACTGAGCTTCTCACCCTATCTTTAAGGGAAAGCCCAGACACCCTGCGGAGGAAACTCATTTCAGCCGCTTGTATTCGCGATCTCGTTTGTTCGGTCACTACCCATAGCTCATGACCATAGGTGAGGGTAGGAACATAGATCGACTGGTAAATTGAGAGCTTTGCCTTACGGCTCAGCTCCTTTTTCACCACGACAGACCAATGCAACGCCCGCATTACTGCGGATGCCGCACCGATCCGCCTGTCGATCTCACACTCCATTCTTCCCTCACTCATGAACAAGACCCCGAGATACTTGAACTCAGTAGCACAACTTCTAATTAGGAATTAAAAATCCATTTGGATATCTACTCAACTGGCATTCCCTCTTTCTTTTGACATCATAACTATGTAATCTGCACATGTTGTTACTAAGCAGCTACAAGTGTTATTGAAGAAGGTGAAGTAGGTTCAAAATGTGTACAATACAAGGCACTAAAGATAGAATCCAATATTAAGCAGACACTTAATATCCATTCCATTCTCTGAGTGCATGTTGTGGCACCCGGCTGGGGTTCATGCCCGGCCGGGATACCCAGGAAGACAGGAGGAGGGCTCATGCCTCCTCCAGACCATGAGAGGGCGACCGCCTTGGTTCTATTGGGGGCCACGGGTACAGAGCTTGGAAGCTCAACCCTGTAGGGGCCCGTGGTCACCGCCGGGGGGCGCCCCGATGCCTTGGGAGCCCTAGATCTCAGCACTTCCGCCACATCCGGAAGTGCTGGGGGGAAGAGGATTGGGGACACCCAGAGGACTTCTGGGTACACAGCCAGAGCTTCCATTACACATGGGTGTGTCAACGGAGGCTCCTCAGGAAGCACCTGGAGTCCATCTGGGGTGTATAAAAGGGGCCTCCTACCTCCAGTCATTGGCAAGAGTCGGGTGGAAGTAGGACGGAGCTCAGAGGAGAGGAGTGGAGGCGAACCAGAGACTGAAGGCATTGTGTTGTGTGGCCAAGGACTTAAGGGGTGATTGGTGCTGCGGCACTGGGTTTGTGCACTTAAGAACTTGTGTGTGGTGAAACCAACATGTCTACCTGTCTGTGTCCGGGCTGTTCCCCACAATGTACTCCAATCTTATGCATGGGAAGAGGCAAAAAAATAATAAATAAAAAAAAGGTCACAAACTATTGGAAGGCCAAGGTCCAGGTCCCAGACCTAACATTGCACGAGGAGTTTGCACGTCCTGTCCATGATGGCTTCCTCCCATGTGCAGGTTAGAGAAACTGGTGGCTCCACACTGACCCTGGATGAACATATATAGGTATATACTGTACGTGAGGGTGCACTGAGATAGGGGGACATTGGTCCATTCCAGTGTTGATTCCTGACTTATGCCTGGCACTGCCAGGATAGGCCCCATCTAAGCCAAAGTTATAATAGAAGCAAAAGATCACAGAATAAGTGGATGGATAATTGCATAAACTTTTTGAAAAATACATAGCTTAGAAATAATATTGCAAAATGTTTCCAAGATTAACGAGTTCTTTGATAGTACCACCCACATTACCTATATATGTATATTTTAAAAGTGCTGCCACCTCATTATATATGAACCAAGACTGCATTGTCTCCACTGCCTACTCTTATTGTCCTCCCAGCCAACAGTACAGCCTAGTCATTTGCTACATTTTGACTAAAAGCAAGAAATACTGCTAGCAAATTTGACGAAATGTTCTGTAAATGATTGTCTCAGTGTATGGTTCAGTTCCTCCATTCTCTGCTCCTAGGGAATCCATTTCCATAATTTGCTAATGGCTTCAGAAAATGCCTGAACCAAAAAGAAGCTCATATAAAGGAGAAATGAAGTACACCAGCACTTCTCTCTTCAACAGTTACATGTCGATTGCATGGCAGCAACAATATTCGTTTTGATGATTCACAAAGTAATTTGCCACTGGCAAATGCAGTTTAATTTCTATACAGTATAAAATTAATTATTTCATTTTATGTGACCAGTGAAAGAGCAAGTAAATGGATACAATATCAAACAGCAGCACTTAAAGATAGAAGGGCTTCCAGAAATGCTGATATGCCAAAAAATACAAGTAACACTAACAAAAAGGTCTATTGGATATTTGCCACATTTATTAAAATGTACACGCTACATCTTTACTTACAGAATGGCCACACTTGACCAAGCCAATCTGTATTTAAAGACAAAGCTCAGCACAAATTAAGGTCTCTGATCAACATTGGTTAACAGGGGAATGGGAATGTGTCAGAATTGATTTTCATCTAGTCGGAAGAGGTGGAGGGGACATTTGGGCCCCAGCTGAACACTGAGACACGTGATCAGTCCGTTCTTTGCATTTCGACTCCCTTTAGCATTTTAATGCCAAAAGATGGCATGGTTGTAGGAGACAGTTGCTTATGATTAACTATGGGGGAGGCCCTCTCAAAAGATTTCCCTTCAAAATAAATAGAAGATGTTTGAACAGCAAAGAACAAGGTCTTCTACAAATGTACTTCTCAGCACCGACTTAGATTGCCTGCTGACCCTTAGTGCAAGTACATGTAACATAATATGTGCTGTTGAGAAATATTTTCAGTTCTTTTGGAAAATCAATTTTGTTTTTGTTCAATATTTTTGTGTGTTTTTTTTGTAAATTATTAGGTGTTGTTTTTTTGGATATACTTTGCTTATAATTAATGTATAGCATGCTGGGGTTATAAATGGAAGAAACTTCAAATCTATGTTAATTAACTGACTGTCTGTTTCACACTGTCACCCATCTGGAACTTCATTACTCACAAAGCTTGTTTTTGATATAAACTGAATAAAACAGTGCACAAAAATGTCCCTGTAAAGTGAGATTTAATGTAAATTGTAAAGCCACATACATGCTATTAGAATAACACTGTTCAAGAACAGCCATAAACTGCTTTTTGAAATAAAGACAGAAATACTCAGGGCAGCAAAAATGTTGTAAAATTACACACGTGAGGAAAAATGGGCACGTACATTGCCTACTTCATGAATGTTACTGCTTTGTTCATTATGTTTGTATCTGTTACTTGCGTTGTAGTTTTTAGTTTAATTTGTGCATTTTTTTTGTTATTGTGTCCTCATTGTCCCACCATCTTGCGTATTATTATCATGGGTGCCTCCATTTTGTGTTTCTGGATTTCACAGGCGCCACCATTTTGTGCATCTGGTCACTATGATGCAGTGTGGGTGATTGACGCATGATGTACATGACAACATACTGGCAATGTTATATGGAGTTTCTGTTTTTATCTCCTCTATTGCGTCACACACATGCACCTTGGGGACGGCTTAAAGGCTCCGTGTGGCCAATCCACAGGGCAGAGCTGTATTCTAACGCCTCTTCTCTTCCTCTGTCCACAAACCGGATGATTCACTACCTCACCACCTCTGACGTCACTTCCGTTGTCCATCCACCTGCACCCGCCTCTTCCTGTCTGCTTGGTATTTAACTGGAAGTGTTGCCATCTTGGATAGTCTAATCTGAAACTTGCATCCTTAGGGACGTTCATTTGCTGAAAAGCTGCATTTATTTTGTTGCCTTTACAATATCTATACGGGGGGCATGGTGTTACCCCAAATCTTCATCTTTGTCTTGCCCTCTTTGACATTTGTCAACTGGCTATTGTTCAACAACAATGGTAATGGACAGATATTGCTGGGCTCTATTTATGTTAACCAGTTTGAAACTGCTTTGCTTTACTTTGTGTTCAAACAAATGTGTATCATTATGTGTATTCAAGATGTGTAAAGTGTGCAATTGCATTTTACTTGTGAACTTGTTGCAGTACTGCGGTGGGTTGGCACCCTGCCCAGGATTGTTTCCTGCCTTGTGCCCTGTGTTGGCTGGGATTGGCTCCAGCAGACCCCCGTGACCCTGTGTTCGGATTCAGCGGGTTGGAAAATGGATGGATGGATGGATGTTGCAGTACTCTTAGCGTGCACTCCATGAAGAGTGTTATACAAAATAAAGAGGATTGAGTTGAATATATAAGGAGGCCACTTACATTAAGCAAGCATATGAACTTTAATACCCTGTGAGAGGTTAGTACTTGAGCAATAAAAAAGATTTAGTTTGGAAAACAATGATGGTTTTGCTTCAGTTTCATTTCTGACTGATGATTCTGGATAGCACTATGATTTTGGGCAAAAGATAAACTGATTCTTTGTGTACTGAACCATACTGTGACTCCGACAATCCTATAGCTAAGCCCCTCAAGTTAACATCTGCACTGCTCTTCCACACTGTTATTTAAAATCTTGTCCATATGGACTCAAACTTCAGTCCAGTTCAAATGTAACAGTTTTTCCAAAATGGACATAAAGTATTTATAAGGGATTCATTAACTTATACTCTCTCATAAAATGAAAATTATACACAAAGAATGAAAAAATGTTGCAAAATATACACTATGTACAGAATATTGAAAGCCGTATATACTGCGGAAAGATAAAGAGGTAGTAGCCATCCACAGCCACAAGTGTGTATCACATTGAAATTGGTTACAACTTCATGCTGGTTCTAGTAAGAAATTAAGTGGGTTTCTGTTGCTTTTATTTTATAAAGATCTTTTAGTTCAGTTTGGCCTCCCAGTTAGGAGACCCGAGTTTGTTTCCTGGGTCCTCCCTGTGTGGAGTTTGCATGTTCTCCCCATATCTGCGTGGGTCTCCTCCGAGTACTCCGGTTTCCTCCCACAGTCCAAACACATGCAGGTTAGGTGCATTGGTGATCCTAAATTGTCCCTAGTGTGTGCTTGGTGTGTGTGTGTGTGTACGCCCTGCAGTGGGTTGGCGCCCAGCCCGGGGTTTGTTTCCTGCCTTGTGCCCTGTGTTGCATGGGATTGGCTCCAGCAGACCCCCGTGACGCTGTAGTTAGGATATAGAGGGTTGGATAATGGATGGATGGATAGTTCAGTTTATCAAAATAAAAACAAAAACATTTTAATAATCCATCACAGCTTATTTGGACAAGCCCTCACCTATTTAAAATCTCTTAAAGGTTGGCCATCTTAATCACAGTAAAGTTGAAGCCACACAAAAAAACATTATTCCTACATCAAAAGAGATTTCATAAAATCCATCAAAAACAAAATTCACATACAGCGCATCACTTTTTCCACATTTTGTTATGTTACAGCCTTATTCCAAAATGGATTAAATTCATTTTTTTCCTCAGAATTCTACACACAACACCCCATAATGACAACGTTAAAAAAGTTTACTTGAGGTTTTTGCAAATTTATTAAAAATAAAAAAACTGAGAAATCCCATGTCCATAAGTATTCACAGCCTTTGCTCAATACTTTGTCGATGCACCATTGGCAGCAATTACAGCCTCAAGTCTTGTTGAATATGATGCCACAAGCTTGGCACACCTATCCTTGGCCAGTTTGGCCCATTCCTCTTTGCAGCACCTCTCAAGCTCCATCAGGTTGATGGGAAGCGTCGGTGCACAGCCATTTTAAGATCTCTCCAGAGATGTTCAATCGGATTCAAGTCTGGGCTCTGGCTGGGCCACTCAAGGACATTCACAGCGTTGTCCTGAAGCCACTCCTTTGATATCTTGGCTGTGTGCTTAGGGTCGTTGTCCTGCTGAAAGATGAACCGTCGCCCCAGTCTGAGGTCAAGAGCGCTCTGGAGCAGGTTTTCATCCAGGATGTCTCTGTACATTGCTGCAGTCATCTTTCCCTTTATCCTGACTAGTCTCCCAGTCCCTGCGGCTGAAAAACATCCCCACAGCATGATGCTGCCACCACCATGCTTCACTGTAGGGATGGTATTGGTCTGGTGATGTGCAGTGCCAAGTTTCCTCCAAACGTGATGCCTGGCATTCACACCAAAGAGTTCAATATTTGTCTCATCAGACCAGAGAATTTTCTTTCTCATGGTCTGAGAGTCCTTCAGGTGCCTTTTGACAAACTCCAAACGGGCTGCCATGTGCCTTTTACTAAGGAGTGGCTTCTGTCTGGCCACTCTACCATACAGATCTGATTGGTGGATTGCTGTAGAGATGGTTGTCCTTCTGGAAGGTTCTCCTCTCTCCACAGAGGACCTCTGGAGCTCTGACAGAGTGACCATCGGGTTCTTGGTCACCTTCCTGACTAAGGCCCTTCTCCCCCGATCGCTCAGTTTAGATGGCCGGCCAGCTCTAAGAAGAGTCCTGGTGGTTTCGAACTTCTTCCACTTACGGATGATGGAGGCCACTGTGCTCATTGGGACCTTCAAAGCAGCAGAAAGTTTTCTGTAACCTTCCCCAGATTTGTGCCTCAAGACAATCCTGTCTCGGAGGTCTACAGACAATTCCTTTGACTTCATGCTTGGTTTGTGCTCTGACATGAACTGTCAACTGTGGGACCTTATATAGACAGGTGTGTGCCTTTCCAAATCATGTCCAGTCAACTGAATTTACCACAGGTGGACTCCAATGAAGCTGCAGAAACATCTCAAGGATGATCAGGGGAAACAGGATGCACCTGAGCTCAATTTTGAGCTTCATGGCAAAGGCTGTGAATACTTATGTACATGTGCTTTCTCAATGTTTTTATTTTTTAATAAATTTGCAAAAATCTCAAGTAAACTTTTTTCACGTTGTCATTATGGGGTGTTGTGTGTAGAATTCTGAGGAAAAAATGAATTTAATCCATTTTGGAATAAGGCTGTAACATAACAAAATGTGGAAAAATTAATGCGCTGTGAATACTTTCGGGATGTACTGTATATTCAATATTGGGGTCTATCAATCTAAAATTGGTCAGCTCTGACATGCTGAACATCACTCAAAAGTATTTCCTGAACTGAGATGAATTAGGACAAGATCAGTTTTACCAAAACTGGTCGTCATGTCAGAATCATACTAAAAACCATTTCAGCTATTCTTGTTTAAGACAATGTCTCCCTGATGTCATTATCCAAAAAACAAATATATATGAATGTGATTCATGGAAGATAGCAAGAAGAAAAGCACCGATTACTAAGAACAGCACTGATGTTCATCTTAAGCTGTCTAAAAAAGGACTTTGATTGGAAAGCATGTTTTTGGAAAAGATGAAAAGGAAGCTGTGCATTTTGGAATAAGTCACTTGCCAGCCAGAGCTGGAATGGAAATGTCATGTTTTTGTAGATGCTTTACTATTTCAGGACTTCTTCTTTCATAATATTTATTACCATATGCTTCTCTGCTGAAGTACAGGTTGGCTAAACAACATCACAATAATCCAAATTTTCGAGCATCTTTTCAAAGACCAAAACCAAACAAGAAGTCAAAATTCCAGAACAGAAATCCAAGAAAATATGGGGACAGGATCTGAAAGGAGCAATCCATAGATGATAAACCATCTAGTGGTACTGAACTAAAGTAACTGAATAATTTCAATAAATTGCATTTACATAATGCTTTTTTTAACCTACTCAAAGCACTTTACACAGAACCACTTCAACCACCACCAATATGCAGCTTTCACATGGATGATGCCACAGCCGCCATTCTCCGTCAGTACGCTCACCACACACTAGTTATTAGATGGTGAAGGTGTAAGAGCGATACAGTCATATGAAAAAGTTTGGGAACCCCTCTTATTTCTTTGAATTTTTGTTTCTCATTGGTTGAGCTTTCAAAGTAGCAACTTCCTTTATATATATGACATGCCTTATGGAAACAGTAGGATTTCAGCAGTGACATTAAGTTTATTGGATTAACAGAAAATATGCACTATGCATCATAACAAAATTAGACAGGTGCATAAATGTGGGCACCCCCAACAGAGATACGACATCAATACTTAGTTCAGCCTCCTTTTGCAAATATAACAGCCTCTAGACGCTGTCCTCCTATAGCCTTTGATGAATGTCTGGATTCTGGATGGAGGTATTTGTGACCATTCTTCATACAAAATCTCTCCAGTTCAGTTAAATTTGATGGCTGCCGAGCATGGACAGCCTGCTTCAAATCATCCCATAGATTTTCGATGAAATTCAAGTCAGGGGACTGTGACGGCCATTCCAGAACATTGTACCTCTCCCTCTGCATGAATGCCTTTGTAGATTTCAAACTGTGTTTGGGGTCATTGTCTTGTTGGAACATCCAACCCCTGCATAACTTCAACTTTGTGACTGATGCTTGAACATTATCCTGAAGAATTTGTTGATATTGGGTTGAATTCATCCGACCCTCGACTTTAACAAGGGCCCCAGTCCCTGAAATAGCCCCACAGCCCCACAGCATGATGGAACCTCCACCACATTTGACAGAAGGTAGCAGGTGTTTTTCTGGGAATGCGGTGTTCTTCTTCTGCCATGCAAAGCACTTTTTGTTATAACCAAATAACTCAATTTTTGTCTCATCAGTCCAAAGCACTTTGTTCCAAAATGAGTCTGGCTTGTGTAAATGAGCATTTGCATACAACAAGCGACTCTGTTTGTGGCGTGAGTGCAAAAAGGGCTTCTTTCTCATCACCCTGCCATACAGATGTTCTTTGTGCAAACTGTGCTGAATTGTAGAACGATGTACTGATACACCATCTGCAGCAAGATGTTCTTGTAGGTCTTTGGAGGTGATCTGTGGGTTGTCTGTAACCATTCTCACAATCCTGCTCATATGCCACTCCTGTATTTTTCTTGGCCTGCCAGACCTGCTAGGATTAACAGCAACTGTGCCTGTGGCCTTCCATGTCCTGATTCCATTCCTTACAGTTGAAACTGACAGTTTAAACCTCTGAGATGGCTTTTTGTAGCCTTCCCCTAAACTATGAGACTGAACAATCTTTGTTTTCAGATCTTTTGAGAGTTGCTTTGAGGATCCCATGCTGTCACCCTTCAGAGGAGAGTCAAAGGGAAACACAACTTGTAATTGACCACCTTAAATACCTTTATATCTCATGATTGGACACACCTGTCTATGAAGTTCAAGCCTTAACAAGATAATCCGACCAATTTGGTGTTGCAAGTAATCAGCATTGAGCAGTTACATGCATTCAAATCGGCAAAATTACAAGGGGACCCACATTTTTGCACAGCCAGTTTTTCACATTTTATTTAATTTCATACAACTAAATACTGCTTCACTCAAAAATCTTTGTTCAGAAAACACCCCAGTACTCAGATGTTCCTAGGAAATTAAAGACATACCACTGTTATCTTTTTTTGTTGAAAGTAGAGTAAATTATTATGCAGGCTGAGAGGGGTTTCCATACTTTTTCAAATGACTATAAAAGAGCATAATAACTGATCACATACTGTACATATTCTCCCTTTAAAATCATCAGTATTGCAACCCATTGGCTTTAGAATTCCTATAATCAAGGGTGTTCCACTGATTGTAGTATGAATGCCCTTGACTCCATCTGGAAGGTCCATCTTGTGTTGAGTCAATAAAGTGGCCCAAACTACACAATAAGGACAAAAAAAGACCACTCCAAGCAATTTCTAAATTAAACTAAATACTGCTTCACTAAAAATCTTTGTTCGGAAATCACCCTAGTACTCAGATGTTCCTAGGAAATGAAAGACCATACCACTGTTATCTTTTTTGTTGAAAGTAGAGTCAATTATTGTGCAGGTTGAGAGGGCTTCACAAACTTTTTCATATGGCTGTAGTTAGCCAATAAAGGACAGGAGATGATTAGGGGCAAGAATGGAAGAGGACTTACACTTTTTGAAAGATGCCCATGGTTCTCAGTTTTACGTCTCATCTGAAAGACGGCACCATTTTTACAGCAGTGTCCCTGTCACTACATTGGGGTATTAGGATCCACACACAGACCACAGGGTAAGCACCCCTCATGGCAACCTCAACACTTCTTCCAGCAGCAACCAAAGCTTTTCCAACTTGCTTAGCTTCAGGTGGATTACCTGTTCAGAAATGCAGGTGTTATGGCAGCTGGCAGTTTACCATGAAGTTATCATGTGGAAGTCATCCACAGAGATGGGAGAGACTGGTCATAAAATTACAGGAAGTATAACTGAGGTTGAAGTTGGAGGTACTAATATAGTATTGGATGTTGAATAGCTATGTGTATGAAATAAGTTTCAAAGATGGCTGTTATCAGTTTACTTTGCTTTTTGATCTCAAAAATGAAGAAAAAGGAAAAAAAATATCTGAAAAGGCATTTACTTATCCATTCAACTCTTCATTCTACAGTACAGAAATTGTACTAAATCCGCTTGACCTTAGGCTGTCTATGTTTGTATCTTTGCCTGTTTAATCACCCTGAAGAATATTAATAATGGCATGCAATAAATGGACCTCAGCTACTGCAGGAAATCATATAAAGGCCAACAGGTTTATTGGGACAACACAATGTACCTCCAAGCAACACACAGACAAAATGAAAATAAGTACCTTCAAATCAGCTCTCTGTGCAGTAAACCGGATGTGTGCAGCCTACAACATGATATATGCACCAAATCAAATCAGCTCTGTTGAAAGAAGACAGTCCTGCCTAAGATATCTTACAGCAGATTTCTAGTAAAGTCTATTAAACAAAAAAACTATATTATCCTTTGTGTGACTTTATTTAGGTCTTCCCTCTGCCTTTTAACTCTTTATAGACAGAACAAAAATCAAATTGCAATGGCTAATCAGGCATGTGTACATTTTTGTGCTGAATAGATTGTGACATATCTCAGAATGACTCTATAAAGCACACATGGGCATTTGACTTGACATCATCTAAATTGACTTAACTGTGCCGTATTAACAATTTCAAATCAGGTCTATGATTTGAGCAGCCGCTCTACCATAAAATGAGATGCTCATATTTTTGTAAAGTTAAATGATTTGCAAAATATATACATTTCTTTAAATACTTTACATACTTTTAAGACAAGTTCTGTCTTATTTTTATTAAAAAATGAAAAGGGTGCGGTGCAATAACAGTAAAATAAATTTTCTTTTGCCAACTTTGTTAAGATTTGAACCAGGTTCTGTTAAGGCAATGCAATTTGAGCATTATTACTTACATACAGAACGACGCTCCTATAAAAGACTAGCAGTCATAATAATAGCCATTAATAAACTCCCCTGGTGTCACTATTTGTGTGCCTGTGTTCATCAGTAGCCTTGTCCAGCTCCGTTCCTGCAGGTATTGTGGCCTGGAGAGGCCACACTTGCTTGAAACAGAATGGACACGTTCTTAAAGGTAAATGTGGACAGTGGTGCTACAAAGTTTGTGACTGTTTTAGAATATTCTTAATTTTTGCATAAATATGACCTAAAATATGACCAGATTTTTTTACATACAGCGAGTCCTGAAACAGGATAAAGAGAACCCAATCAAACAAATGACCCAAATAGATTATGCTTGTTTGTTTATTTATTTATGGAGGAAAATGATCCAAAATTTCATATTTATGAGTGAAAAAGTCTGTGAACCTAAAGTAAAGATTATCAGTTGTTGTACACGGACGGGGCTCATGCCCAGCCGGGACCCTGGAAGGACTAGACTGTGGCATATTTGTCCTCCGGGCCACGAGGGGGCAACCGCCCTGGAGTAGAAGAGGCCCACGGAAGGAGAGCAGGGAGGCTCAAGACCGTTGGGGCCTCTGGTCACCGCCAGGGGGCGCCCCGAGCCTCATGGAGCCCGACACTTATTTACTTCCGCTACACCAATGGAGGACGATCCTTCCAGGGTCATCCAGGGTGCTTCCGGATGCTCTCCTGATGCTTCCGCCACACCAGGATGTGACGTCATGGAGAGCAGCTGGAGCTCATCCGGGTGAGGATAAGAGGGGCCGCCTCCCTCCAATCAATGAGCTGGAGTCGGGAGCAGGAGTAGGACGAAGCTCCTGGAGAGAGTGTGCAGGTGGCCCAGGGACAAGGAGAGAGAAGGCCCAGGAGAAGGGAGACTGGGGCTAGAAGCATTGTGGGACTTGTGCGGTACTGACTTGTGTGTGTTAAGAAGAGAAAATAAAAGGTATTTGGATGAATATGTGGTCTCCGACTGGTGGTGTCCGGGCAATTATCACACAGTTCACTTGTAGGAGAAATTCAAGACAGATGTTTCAATCAATGGGATGGCAATCGGGTGTTAGTGTAGGAGACCCCACCCTATTTAACTGTCTGGGTGATCGCTATCAAAGTCTGATCATCACTACGCTGGTTTGTGAAAGCATATCATACCTCAATCAAAGATTTCCGAGGATCTCAGAAAAAAAGTTGTTGACACTCCCCATATCTAAAGCATTTGGACTCCACCAGTCTACTGTCAGGCAGATTGTGTACTAATGGATGGAATTTAACATTTCAACCCTCTCTAAGAGTTGTGGACCAACAAAGATCACTCTGGTAGCAAGAAAACGTCACAAAGAACCCCAGGATAACAGCTAAGCATTTAAAGGACTCTCTTGTATTGGGTAATATCATTGTACGTGAATCCACCATCATAAGAATAATAAACATCAATGATGTGCATGGCAGGGTTGCAAGGAAAAAGACACTGCT
This sequence comes from Erpetoichthys calabaricus, assembly GCF_900747795.2. NCBI lineage: Eukaryota > Metazoa > Chordata > Cladistia > Polypteriformes > Polypteridae > Erpetoichthys > Erpetoichthys calabaricus. Next base: position 8,304,761 of record NC_041409.2, on the reverse strand, counting down.
CTTCAAGAAGAACACTGACACCCATGTGAGATGACAGCGTTGTAACCACTCTACTACCATGATGTCTCTTACTACCAAAGCATTTCAGTATTTTATATGTGGAATAGCAGGACTGTGTTTGGTGTTCTTTTACCTCTCTTGGTATTTTTCATCAATGTGGAGCACATTTTTAAGACATTAAATATTGGTGATGCATAAAATAATATTATAGCCACAAATTCAACTAAACCAATACAAAATATTAAAATTAGACTGAGCAGTGTAGTGCTTGACAAGACTAGCACTTTATTTAAGCAGCCTCCTGACCTTCACTCCTTCATATGCTGAGCCTCTCGTCAACTCCTTTGTGTTTGTCTCATTGTATAGCAATTGTCTTTGACAAGGCTTTGTCTAACAATTTTCACTCGTGTTTAACTTTCTCGTAAAAAAATTATGATCTTAAAAAACAAATGAAGTATTTAGACACAATTTTTTTAAAATAATTATGCTGATATCTCACAAATGTTAATTTTAGGGTGAGGAAAACTCATAATCATTAGAATTTTCCAAGATTACACACCTGAAAGTCTCTTATAATTTTAGGTAGTCTAGAATAAATTCTTTTTTTTTACAAAGCAGCATTTCCTTTAATTTAAACAAAGCATTTACAGTGTTTTAACGCAGAATTAACTATTAAATAAAATGCCTGCCATGACAGTCATGCTGTCCCATTCACCTGGATACCACATACTGTAGTGTCCAAGTAATGATCACTACTATTATGTCCACATGGTAAGAGACAGGTATTCAGAGGAATTCTGGAGTGATGGAAATAAACCAGGAGTGGTAAGGAATCCTAATCATTCTCTAATTAAATGGTGGCTCTGTGGCTAAGGATCTGTGCTGGTATCTGGAAGGTTGTCACTTCAAATTTCATTACTGCCAGAAAGGATCCTACTCCATTTGGCCATTGAGAAAGGTCCTTAGCATGAAAATTGCTCCAGGGCCGCTGTACAATGGCTGACCCTGTACTTTGACCCTCAAAGGTAATGCAAAAAGACAATATCCCCTCTAGGGATTAATAAAGTTTATCCAATAAAACAGTAAACCAAAAAGTTGTGAGAAAATAACATCCAAGCCAAAACACCAAACCAAAGTTGAAGATGAAAATATTTTTGCAATGTCTGCATTTACCCCTGACTAACACTAATTATTGCCATTTACTAAAGAAAAGGATCCAACGCTTGGATGTCAGAAGCTGTGCATGGCTAATGTTACACAAGCAGGACGAGTTTACATAATATGTCAAATGATTCCCTGCCACATAATCAACAATGGGCATAGCAACCATAAACATTAGAACATTAGAACACTCTAGACGAGAACAGGCCATTCAGCCCAACAAAGCTCGCCAGTCCTCTCCACTTATTTCTTCCAAAAAAACATCAAGTCGAGTAAAAAAAAAACATCAAGTCGACAAAACAGCATTGCAAAGTCTGATATAAAACAACAACCATACTAAAAATACAAACTGTTATCACTAAACAATCATAAAACTATTACTAAAAATTAAAAAAAAAGGTGAAGATGCCAGAAATTCAGATTCATTACAGTTACAATAGGGAAAGGACAAATAATGACCTAAGTGTATGACCATCTAAAAACAAAAAAATTTTAAAAATATTAAAACGTAGACAACCTTACATTGTCCAGATCATAATAAATTTGACAGGGGTATAAACTACACTGCTGTCTGCTCCATGTGTTTGGTCATCTTGATCAGCTAATGATCACTCTTCTGTTTTGAACATTTGTCCTGATTATCTGGCTGACTGTCTTATTTATTTCAATCTATCTTATATATAATTCGCCAGTCTACTCACTCACTCACTCACTCACTCACTCACTCACTCACATCTGTCCGAAGCCGAATGCGCAGTCACCTTCTACGCAGCTGCCTGAAAAACCTTACGAGGCCGACATCGCGGCAGGCGGTGGATTTACGGCCGCGAAAATTCAAAGAGAAAGGCGACTTCGACCAACATCGCGGCAGGCGGTGGATTTACGGCCACAAAAATGCAAAGAGAAAGGCGACTTCGATTAAAGCTCTAGAGGCCTGAAAGGCGATTTTGACTACAGCTCGAGGGCTAATTACGCATTCTGATTCAATACACCTATATCAGGTTTGTGGTGCTTATACTTATTACTATTGCACTCGTGCCCGTTTCATCTTACGTTGTCGAAACGGGCTCTTTGTCTACTTTCTATAATACTTTCTATAAAACTTTCTATAATAAAGTTGCCCTCTTAAGAATGGCCATAATGAGTACAATTTACTTAGCTCTCAAAAATGGCGCAAACATCACTGCAAAGAATTAAATACAGGTCAATCATAGAAAGAGCTTAACATGTGCTGACCACATGAACAGAAAATGATTCCATTCATCTATGCATGTCAGTCCTCGACAGTTCTATAACTTTGCCAGATTTTAAATCTTGCATCTTTTGTGTCTTTTTGCAAATCTTTGTAGGTTTGGAAAAGTGCTGAATTTGAAATGTACTTCTTTTTACTTTCTCATATACAAAGTATTGGGGAAGTATTGTAATTGTCCAAAAATTTGATGAATCTCTACGTTTTAAACCTCCCTGAGTCCGAAAATACCATTTTTGGAATTATGTCTGTGTGTGCATATAAACACGATAACCTGAGTACACTTTCACTTAGGTCAACCAAATTTTGCATACAAGTATTAGGTACAAAACATAGATTTCTACAATCTTGTGGGCTATTTCCAATTAACCGGAAGTGGAACTTTACCTTTTATTCATGCAGCTGCAGAGTCTAATTTTTTCAGCTTTACTTTTATAATAATTATTCAATGTATTATGAATTTGATTTGATTTGTTGTTGATGGTTCTTTAATGTAAATATAATATAACATAATAACATAATATAAAAATATAATCATTGCCTTGCGGTTTACTCCTCAAATATCCATCCCCATATCTGAGTATATGAGAAAGTCTAGTTTAGTTTTAATTTTGTTTTGCAGATATTGGTATCGATGTTATAGTTTTACTGTTTTTGCTCCACTATTTAGTTTTTCATAGGCCCCATCATTTGGAGTAATCTCCTTTTGTTAGTGACAGCTCCTGCTGGTACAGTGTGGCAAGCAGAAGTCGAAATTTGAAATCTCATTAGGGAGCCAGTTTATTGGTCATCCTTGTAGACTCTCAAGTTCTCCAAGATTGTGGATAATTTCAAAACAAATCATTTGTGCTTACCTTAGTTTTGATATTTGGGTCTCAGATTTCTTCTCTGTTGAATGTTCAACAGAATTTGGTTTGGGCGTTGGGTTTTGGGGCATGATGTTAACAGATTTTAGGGTTTTTGAGTTACCATCATTTAACAAACTTTGAGAGTTAATGTTTTGGACTTGTTAATGAATGTCAGTCTGATATTTTAGTGTCCTTTTGTTTTCATCTCCTGACCCTTTTCCATATTACACTGACTTCTAGTAAGAATTCTTCATCCAGCTGAGTGACTAAGTTGGCCCCCTGAATATTATGTTGGAAGCATCATGCTTAAGGAATGAAACATAGGGCATAGAAAGTACAATACATTAATATAATACTGCTTATTGTTTTTAAATGTATATAATACTAAAAGATTACCTTGTATTATGTTTTCTAATTTTTTTCCAAACCCACATATTAAGTTTTACAGACAACTGCATGTCTCTTATTTAAAAAGCACAAACAATTGTTGATGAGCTAGCAATTCAAGACATAAAACAATCACAATAAAACCCCAGCATTTGTACCATTTCTTTAAATAAAGAGAATGCCCTAACTTGTCACCAGTGGATCAGCATGACAAACCAAGCATCAAGAACTCATTTCATTCTGGCTTTCCTTGGAAAACTAGGTTACCTAAGCTATGAAAGACTAACATGTACAGAGCCAAAGGATGTAAATATTTCAGCCCAAAGTTACCACCAGTGCTCAGTATATCAATTATCTGAAATCGGTTGAAGACGTAATGAAATGTCATTGTTCGTCAGAGGTAATATGTCAGCAAAATGTGCTGCAGGCTGAGAAGTACGCATGGCAGAATTCTCTGTGGTGCTGTTTAGTGTTCAAGTTTAAATTCCTCTTCTATCAGAGAAGGAGGTTGAGTGATTTGAGGGTGAAGAGCACAGATGCTGCTAGGGTATCACACTGATTTTGTTTTCAGCAAAGCAAACAGACACCTTCATATGATAGAATAATAAAGAATGAGGGAATGTTAACCACATTTGAAAGGCAAGTAACAAAAATCCCAAGATCATACAGAAACGATTTGTCCCCAAACATGAGCATTAATAGCAAGACTAAATAATGGGGGCAAATCATTTCTTCAATTATTCACAATTAATGAGCACCTTTCATAGTCAACACAAGCACAAATCACTATATAGAGCAGTTTTAAGTCAGAAATATACTACGCATAGAGAGGCACCTCTAGGACTGGGGTAGTTTTAATAAATGTAAGGGGCAGGTGTTTGGCTGACGTTTTGATTTAACATTGAATGTCATGAAGACAAAGGAAACAAAACAAATAAGCGATGAGTTTTGAGTCTCAGGGTTTATATGGAGATTTCACTTTAGGTACGAGTTTTAGGGTGTTTGATTTTAGGTAGCAACAAAAGAAGCAAAGGTAAAAGATGCAAGAAGCTGGATTTGATGTGAAAGAAAAAGTGAAAAAATAAAGTATTAAAGTGTTTGCCCGAGAAGAAATGATGCACAAAAAATGTATTTTAGTCATTTTACCATAATAAAAAATCAGTGCATGTGTTGCTAAAGTAGACCTGTGACAGCAGGACCCTATACTGAAATGTACAGTTTAGGACAGAGAATTATTTTAATTATCTCCACCAAACTGACCCAGGTTATTCTAAAACAGGATTGCTGGGAGGCAGAACTGAGAACAGGCAGATGCCACTCTGAGTGGTCAGATACACTCACGTCCACACCCACACTTACCCTACTTAACCTACCCATCTTTGAGATATGGGAGAAATACTAAAGTCCTAGTAGAGATGCCCACAAAGGCATGGGGTGAATGTAGAATCTCCATACTTGAATTGCATTATTTGTCATTGTTCACTATTACAATCTCAATATTCTGGTTTTCTGGAAATTCCAGTACTGAAGAAGGAGCAACCTTTAGCTAAATGACCTTCAAACTGTGAAATGCTGTGCTTGCTGGTATGACGTATGCCCCATCAGCTTCACTGTCCAACTTTTAGACTTACAACTATAGTCTAGCATACCCTAAGGAATGTTAAAAATTTTGCTGTCTACACTACTATTTGGTTTGTTGGTTATTCATTCAAAAATACACCTTTAAAACTGATGCCATTCCTCCATTAATCTGTTTCTCTGCTACTCTTTTACATATTGTCACAGGCAGGATTAGTTGCCAAATCTTCTACTCCTACCCACAGAATGAGACACAGATTTAATTGACTTAATGTTTACTAATACCAGCCCAAGTTATCTTACTTGACTTTAGTGTATGTATGATGCTGTAGAATGCCCAGGAGGTGAAAGGTGGCTGAGGTCAAGAAATTTGTATGGCAGAATTGACCAAGCTGTAGCAGTGTTTTATTTTTTCGCCATAACCAACCAGACGTTTTTAAGCTGTTGTTGTACTCTCCTTTTTTTGTCCAAAGGCCATATTTCAGGTATTATTGGGGATGTGAATAAAAAACATAAGAAATGTAAAACATTTATCAGCTGTAGGAGGAGAACGGGCATCCTGAGTGAGACGGGGAAATATACATTACCCAGACGGGAGGCCAGAGTGAAGACGAGAGCATTTTGGGCAGTGGACCAAAGACATAATGGACGGACCAGCAATTGCCAGGAATCGGAAGTTGTTCCATCCCCCATATATTAGGTGGCAGTGGTCCTCATATGGGAACCCAGTTGGGACACACACAGGGATGCTTGGGAACTGGAGTGCGGAAGTGTAGTCCTGTTGGGGTACCTATGTATCAACGGAGGGCGCTGACTAGGGAGGACCTCCCTACTTTTCTTATCTCCTGGAAGTGTTTCCTGGAGGATATGATTTGGCACCAGAAATACTTCCAGGTCCGGCATCAAAGGGAGCCTGCTGCCACACATGCAGGGCCGGATTTTCCTATAGGCTAACTAGGCTTCAGCCTAGGGCCTCAAGATCAAGAGGGGCCTACATTCAAATTGTTAGCAAAATTAAAATTACACTATTCTAAAAACAGTGAACACTAAAACACTGAACCGAAAATAAGGAGAAATTCTACGCATATGACTAATAAACAAACATAAAAATGTATTGGTTAAGATCAACACGTATTACGTATTTTATTATCTCTCATGTAATTTACAAACTTAAAAATGGAAGGTGAAAGGGCCTCATAAGTGGAATAGCCTAGGGCCTCTTTTCATATAAATCCGGCCCTGCACACATGGATGAGTCAGTCAGGAGAAAGCAGGCAACACTCAACTGGAGGAGAGAAGCAGGAAGAATTGTCAGTTTATTGTATGATTTATTGCATTTTGTGTCACTCTGCTGGGAAATAGTCAGTGAAGGTGCATTCTGGAATAAAGATCCTTTATTTTTTTCTATTAATGGGTGGTGTATTGGGTGGCACGGTGGCACAGTGGGTAGTGCTGCTGCCTCGCAGTTGGGAGACCTGGGGACCTGGGTTCGCTTCCCCGTGTCTGTGTGGGTTTCCTCCGGGCGCTCCGGTTTCCTCCCACAGTCCAAAGACATGCAGGTTAGGTGGATTGGCGATTCTAAATTGGCCCTGGTGTGTGGGTGTGTTTGTGTGTGTCCTGCGGTGGGTTGGCACCCTGCCTGGGATTGGTTCCTGCCTTGTGCCCTGTGTTGGCTGGGATTGGCTCCAGCAGACCCCCGTGACCCTGTATTCGGATTCAGCGGGTTGGAAAATGGATGGATGGATGACTGGGTGGTGTATTGCTGGGTCTGTGATTTGGGGCTCCTGTCACCCCATTCTGGTTACATATCTTAAGTGGGATGTCTCTAGGATATGGGAGGTAAACAATGTTTTTTTTTTTTGTTACATTTTATTAATCCCCAAGGGGAAACTGTCTTTTCATGTGACCCTTGGAGCAATTTGTGGTTAAGGGCCTTGCTCAAGGGCCCAATGGAGTAAAATCCCTTCTGGCAGTAAAGGGATTTGAACCAGTAACCTTCCAGATACCACTAAAGATCCTTAGCCTCACAGCCACCATTACATCTAAAAACACTACATATGGATAACTATATGTAAAGTGCTCTCAGGTACTTACAAAGCCAGGGTTCATATGCAGTTTTCCTGGAGCTGTGAAGTAGCAGTTTTTACCACTGTGTCACCCCTGTAATGTTTCAGGCTGGATTTATTCCCTTAAGTATGTTTTTCTTTTTTTCTATTATTTTTAATTTATTAATTGTCATGTAGTTTTTATTATTGCTATTTTTCATAATATTGTTATGTTTACTAATATTTTATTAGTTAAGTATTTTGCATTTAAGGTATCTGAATATGTTCCTTGTGCTTTGTTGGTGGAATACCAAGAGGCATGTCTGCCATCATGTCACTATTGTGGTACCGCCCTCAGCCTTTATTCCGATGTTGTGGATTACATCCCAGCAGAGTGTCATGGACTGTTGAGGACTACATATCCCTGAGTATTATAATGTTGTTTTTCTGTTTTCTGGATTTTAACTTTTGTTTTTTGGTTTTTGATTTGGATTGGACTTGTTTGTATTAGATTATCTTTTTATGCATACCAATTTTCGCTTAATTTTAGTCTTTTCTTTGTCTTTGACTTTCTTTCATAATTGATTATTTTAAATAAATCTTCTAGTTAAAAAGATTCTTTATTAGCCTTGTCCTTTAGGACAGATAGTTTTTTTTCTACCTTGAAGGATAGCTTGTGTAGATTTGGGACATTTAAAGTCTCCTAAATGCCAGTACCCAATTTTTAGGTCAGAGTAGGCCTTGAAGTCTGGCTGTTGAGTTTGAAGCCAGGTTGTTAGAGTGAGGCCTAACTCTAGGCAGACTGACGAAGGTCTTGGACTGGTTTTGCTCTTTCTCTGAGGCATTTACCTTTTTTCCCCCTATAAAATGAAAACGGCCGAGAGCTACTCATGTTTTCTAACGTTTATTCTCATAGCTTATTTCAACCCAAACAAACTGAATAAGCTTGTTTTGTCTGAACATTTACAAAATGTTGGTGTCCACAACATCACAAAAAATATTTAGTTCACCTGCAAGTGCATTTTGTATGTCTGCATGCATTTTCCAGTGTATCTCACACTATTGAATTAAAACATGAATGCTGTCAAAACAAAACAATGCAATTCCAAATCCACAGATATGACTTCTTCATTTGTCATTTTGTCCCATGTCACTGTGTCATTTTATTCACATGTCCAGTTGCATGTGTGATGTGTTTTTCAGTTAGTCAGATGACTCAACAAGAGAGGCAGGTGTCTGGTGGAGTGGAGCTACTGAGGTTCACTCTGATGGAGTCATTTAAGTGTTCGTCAGTCAGTCTTGTTCTGAACTTTGATTTCATGACATTCATGTCAGACTCACAGAGGTATGGAGACCCAAACAAAGCAGACATTTTCAGAGCTGCTTGGTGAAGATTCTTATAGTTATCTGGCTCTACTAAGCTCCAGAAATGCTGAGAATGCTGTTGAGACTTTAACTGCACATTATTATGAAGGTATACTTACTTACTTATGCCCTCCACCCCTTCCGGGGTATGGGCCGCCAAAGGTAGATCTCCAGAGGTTTCTGTCCTGAGCCATTCTTTCTAGTTGACTCCAGGTGTAGCCCATCCTTGTGATGTCTGCCTCGAGGTCGCATCGCCAGGTGTTTCTTGGACGGCCTCTCTTCCGCTTTCCTTGGGGGTTCCATCTGAGAGCCTGTCTGGTGATGCTGGTTTGCGGTTTGCGTAAGGTGTGCCCTATCCATCCCCATCTTCTCTTCCAGATTTCTGCTTCTACTGAATGTTGGCAGGTCCTTTCCCATAGATTAGTGTTACTGATGGTGTCTGGCCAGCGAATGTGGAGGATCTTTCTCAGACAGGTGTTGGTGAAAGTCTGGATTCTTCAGGTGGTGTTTTTGGTTGTCCTCCAGGTTTCGGCCCCGTACAACAGTACTGACTTCACATTTGTGTTAAACAGACGGATCTTGGTGGTCAAGGTCAGTTCTCTGGAAGCCCAGATGTTATGAAGGTATACTAATATATAATATATAAAATCCAATGTCTGTCTGTCTGTATGTCTGCTTTTCACGTGAGAACTACTTAACAGATTTAGATAGGGTTTTTTTCTATAATTTGCTTGAACATTCCAGTTGACTTCGCTATGTATCAGAGTTCGCTTGTGGTATCGATTTATTTGCGCGAATCCGAGATCCATGCAACGGGCAAAGGGGGGCGGGCCTTCCTCACTTATTTGCCAGCTTCGGGTCGTGTTCCTTAACTCGACTTAGCTAGCAAACGAGAGAACAATTGAATTCAAATTTGCTTGATATTTAAAATAAAGTGTTACTTAGGTCTTGATCAGTTTGAGTCCGGATATTCTCTTAAGTGTATACCACATTGAAAAGAGATTGCAATTCAGACTGTGGATAATGATTTTGTGTTAAAAGGATCGTGATATGATTTTTTTGGAAAGATCGCCCAGCTCTAATTTGACTAATCAAGTTTTCAAATTTATGTAGGATTCATTAACCCTTTGGCGAGCTACTTGGGAAGGGGTTGCGAACTACCAGTAGCTCGCGAACTACGTGTTGAACACCCCTGCATTACACCCTTCTCACCATTTTATGTTCACTTTATCTTAAAACAGGTGATGAGCCATTTGATAAAAGCAAAGCCATCTTTCTAAGTAAATCCTCCAGTGTCCATGTTCTTCAGCTGCTGAGTTGAATCATGGTGCAGTAGAGCCCATCATGGAGACTGATTAACTGAAACCTATATAGGCCAGTTAGCATTTTTGTACTTCATTTTGTTCAAGAAAGAAGTGGCAGCATTGCAATCAACATTAGGAAAAAAAAGAAAACTAAAGAATCCCAGTAGGCTATTAGCATATTCATTTACCCACAGAATCCAATTAATTCAGCAGTCTTCGATTTTAGAGGTAAATGCCCTGGAATAACATTCAGTGCTTAATGTTTAAATTAAATGAAAATCTGAATTTGTTTAGTGTATTTAGCAGCGTAGATGTTTAGTGAATGGCTCACAAATGCAAAGAAATAAAAAAAAAAAACTGTAGTAATTATTGCCATTCAGTTCACACCGTATTTCACTCTGTTGTAAATAAGAGCAAATTTGTATAACTAAAGGCTAAGAATGTTGTGAAGCACAGTTTTGCAAAAATTAAATTATAAGCAAGACATATGTTAAACTGACCTCAAGTTCTTTATATTTTGTATTTCCTTTCTTTATTATTATGTATTTCTCTGAGATTCAGGTGAATGCTGAATATGCAAAACATCAAGTATGTTGCTTTGCCTTTGAATTTTTACATCATGCTTAAATTACTACATCTGATACTTAAAAGAGAAAAGATCCTATTCATAATTAGCATAGCTCATGCACACACAATATAATAAAGAAGGAAATTGAATTATTATGTTTGTGAATACCCTATTTAACTGATTCATCAAAGAGACTGTTAAAATACATGTGTCAGATACTTTCTTTAAAGGTTTAAATTCCCCTTTACTTTACAAACATGAGTAAACTAAAGTCACGTACAGTGTAGATTCACAGCCAATTCTTGATATTCTAGATATAACACAAACAAGGGTTACACACTCATATTGCAGTCCATATATAATGTCTTTGAAATGTGAGAAAAACTTCAGATACTATAAAGAAGAGCCATTAAATGTCCTCATTTAGATGATGTTGAATGTGGCGTCCAAGTGTTTTGATCTTTCTCATCATTGTTATGTCAGACAGTGGTATTTCCATTCAAACTTGCATTTTTATTACTGATATCAGCATATAATATTTTAGCAGACCTGAAAAAACTCTGTTTAACTAACTTAGCTTCTGTAAATGCTTTTTTGAGTCTGGCTAATGTCCATGAGATTTCAAACGGTGCCTAGCTCACTTTTTCACTCTCTGCTCAAGATCTTTGCAGAAGATTTTTCTGTCCCTTCAGCAAGAAAGTGAGAAATTCAATGCACTGCTACCGCAGATTGCTACAAGGTGGATATTTTTCATTGAAAGCAGAATGTGTCATCGTAATATGTCTTTCAAGATTACTAAATTTCAGAATTAGTTTTGAAGCGCACCCACTCATTACAAAAGAAGCTCGTCCATCCATATTTCGCAAAGTTGTATATTTTCAATTTCCCTCTTTTTATTCTCTTTGGTACCTGCATCTGAGACAGCACTTGGCCTTGTCTCGTCTACATTTCTCCCACTTTTTTGAGTGAGAAACTGATCCATTGTGATGCTAGAATATTTTCCTGTTCTGGAAGTGAAAATATGCTAAACTGTGTGTGAACCCTACTGCTGCAACTTTCTTATTGGTTGTTAGTAAAGTACATAGTTGTACTTTATTAGTGAAACTGTATTGTCTTATTTAAATTTTATAAGGTGCCACATGAGAGATTGAGCAGATAGCTGCTATTTTAACATATACTGTATATATACAGTTAGGTCCATAAATATTTGGACAGAGACAACTTTTTCTAATTTTGGTTCTGTACATTACCACAATGAATTTGAAATGAAACAACTCAGATGCAGTTGAAGTGCAGACTTTCAGCTTTAATTCAGTGAGGTGAACAAAACGCTTGCATAAAAATGTGAGGCAACTAAAGCATTTTTTTAACACAATCCCTTCATTTCAGGGGCTCAAAAGTAATTGGACAAATTAAATAACTGGAAATGAAATGTTCATTTCTAATACTTGGTTGAAAACCCTTTGCTGGCAATGACAGCCTGAAGTCTTGAACTCATGGACATCACCAGATGCTGGGTTTCCTCCTTTTTAATGTTCTGTCAGGCCTTTACTGCAGCGGCTTTCAGTTGTTGTTTGTTTGTGGGCCTGTCTATATATATATATACACTGTCCTTTTCAATGCCAAAAGCAAAAATTTGAATACAGAAACAAGAAACGCAGTTTACAGCATTCCATGCAATGCATACCCATCAGTAAGCATTGGACAAACATCTAAAAAACTCGCAAAACTTATACAGGAACATCGCAATGCCATCAGAAGGAAAGACCCACAGTCTTTGATTTACACACATACAACTTCCACTGAACACACAATTAACTGGGATATTGTGAAAGTAAAATGCAGGTCCAATACTAATAGTGCCAGAGAGCTGACCGAATCGTGGCTCTCTAATGAAAATGCCATTAACAGACACTTGGACTTGAATCCAGCATAATCAGGCTTAAAAAGAAGAACATCCAAATAATAAAAGAGACTTTATGACCAACACCTTCCGAACCCCACCTTATTAATCCATCCACCCTTCAACAGCTATATATTGCCTTTGAGTACCTGTATGTCTTATCATTTTCCTCTGATGACAACACCTGGTAAGTTGTCAAAAGCTTAGGAATAAAAAAACATTTTAAGATACACAACTCATTTTCTCTCTTTATGGATCTCTAGCTACACATATGCAAACCATATGATTTGGATAGGAATATAAATAACAAGCTGGTTATGCTTGCAGATGACACCAAACCAGATGAACTAGCAGATAATTTGGAATCTGTTGAATCATTACAGAGAGACTTGGACAGCATACAGGCTTGGGAAGGTTTGGGGCAGATGAAATTTAATGTCAGTAAGTGTAAAGTATTACTTGTAGGAAGTAAAAATGTTAGGTTTAATTACACAATGGGAGGTCTGAAAATCAAAAGTACACCTTATGAGAAGGATTTAGGAGTCATAGTAGACTCCACAATATCAACTGCCAGACAGTGTTCAGATGCAATCAAGAAGGCAAACAGAATGGCAGGCTATATAACACCTTGATGTGTGGAGTACAAGTCACAGGAGCTTCTGCTCAAGCTTTGTAATACACTGGTGAGGCCCCATCTAGAGTACTGTGTGCAGTTATGGTCTCCAGGCTACAAAAAGGACATAGCAGCACTGAAAAGTCCAGAGAAGAGTGACTAAGCTGATTCCAGGGCTACAGGGGATGAATTGTGAGGAAAGATTAAAATAGACAAACCTTTTTAGTTTATGTACAAGTAGATTAAGAGGTGACATGATTGAGGTGTTTAAAATTATGAAGGGAATTAGTCCAGTGGATAAAGACTGTGACTTTAAAATGAGTTCATCAAGAGCATGGGGACACACTTGGAAACTTTTTAAGGGTAAATTTTGCACAAAAAATAGGAAATCTTTGTTTACACAGACAACCACAGACACATGGAATAAGTTTCCAAGTACTGTGGTAGATAGCAGGACATTAGGGACCTTCAAAACTAGACTTGATATTATTTTTAGAAGAATTGAGTGGATAGGACTGGCAAGCTTTGTTAGGCTGAATGGCCTGTTCTCGTTTAAATTGTTGTAATGTTCTAATCTTATTGTTTTGCTATCATTGTTCATAAATTTTCTTAGAATGTAAAAACAAAAGGAATGTTCGCCTCTTTGTCCTAGAAAAAGACATTTGGCTGTCTATAGAATATTTGTAAATGGCAACAAAACAAAAAATAACAATACAAAGTTTTGCTTTGAAAACAATGGAGATACCCGTCAGCTCATCTCATCTGGCTTGATTCAGTAAGAAAAGACATTTATTCTAATCTAAAGACAAGTATTCTAATCTGAGTCTTGGCACAGAAACAAAATGAGCATTAGCCTCTTTGTCATATTTTATTTAGTTAATTAACTAATTTTAGCAGCACTTTTAGTAACCAATATTAACAATTGATTTAACAAAGGAGCGCACTAAACAGATTGTTCTCTGCCAAGATGTAAAACAAGATGGTAAAATAGAAAGTGAATGGTTGTTAACAATGAACACGATTCATAATAGCCTCTAAAAGAAGATTTGCCTATATGCCACCTCCACTTTTCTTACCTGGTGTATGTATAATCAATAACTTTTCAGACGTTTTCAGTGGCTGCTATTTTTACTTCTAGGAAAAATTACAAATATCTACACCCACCTGTCCCGCTCCATACTACCTGGAACATTTTTGAGGCACCCATTAAAATGCATTGGCCTATAATTAGAGCACATGACTTGATGGAATGCTGTGAAAGATACTTTGCAATTTTTGCAATGGCTACAACAACATCTACCTAACCCATCCAAGAAATTGAGATTATTTAGACCTCTTAGGTTTACAGACCAGATGCTCCATACATAGAGAAATAGTATCCCCACAAAAAACCACCCAAGTCGTACTTCCCTATTTAGGAAGGAAAACTCAACCTTCCATCAAATTACAAAAAATAGGAAACCTTGCCAAACTGCCAAAAAGTAACTTCATTTTACTAAAACACCAGATCTAAAATCCAAATCCATTATAATTTTAAAATGTACTTATGATTTAATATTCTGCAAAGTCTATGTCCTTATTGGCTTAAGTCAAGAAAGTATTTGCAGAGGAATGAAAGAACTTCAACAAAGCAGTCAACTATGTACTAGAGTACCTTTAAGTATAAATATTAAATTTAAACCAACTTGAATCAGTTAAAAAGTTTCAGTTATTTCAGAATTGCCATAAACAGCATAACTTCTAGCTACATCAACAACATAATGAACTGACGGTAATAGGCGAGTCGCACCCAAAAGGCATGACAGCTACTCAGTGTGATGTTTCAAAGTCTTACACCACCATGCTGGAGACCAGTTCTGAGGCTGAAGAGCAATACTGTATCTAGGTTCTGTAGATTTATTATCAGTAGTTTAGTGATTGATTACAATGCTGATGCAAATGAAGAGATCTGATTGCTGCAGGTTGTACTCTCTGTAGATTCAGATTCTTTTGATGACTTCAATTAATGTTACATTTTCAATAGTATATAATGAAACAAGTATATCCCAGAAGGGTAATATCAATACTAAAATGATTTTTAAAAATGTATACTTTTCTTGTCTTCTTCTTCTTTCGGTTGCTCCCGTTAGGGGTTGCCACAGCGGATCATCTTCTACCAGATCTTTCTGTTCTCTGCGTCTTGTTCTGTTACACGCATCACCAGCATGTCCTCTCTCACCACATCCATAAACCTTCTCTTAGACGTTCCCCTTTTCCTCTTCCCTGGCAGCTCTATCCTTAGCATCCTTCTCCCAGTATACCCAGCATCTCTCCTCTGCACATGTCCAAACCAACGCAATCTCGCCTCTCTGACTTTGTCTCCCAACTGTCCAACTTGAGCTGACCCTCTAATGTCCTCATTTCTAATCCTGCCCATCCTCGTCACGCTCAGTGCAAATCTTAGCATCTTTAACTCTGCCACCTCCAGCTCTGTCTCCTGCTTTCTGGTCAGTGCCACCGTCTCCAACCCATATAACATAGCTTGTCTCACTACCGTCCTGTAGACCTTCCCTTTCACTCTTGCTGATATCCGTCTGTCACAAAATTACTCCTGACACTCTTCTCCATCCATTCCACCCTGCCTGCACTCTCTTTTTCACCTCTCTTCCACAATCCCCATTACTTTGTACTGTTGATCCCAAGTATTTAAGCTCATCCACCTTCGCCAGCTCTACTCCCTGCATCCTCACCATTCTACTGACCTCCCTCTCATTTACATAAATTTATTCTGTCTTGTTCCTACTGACCTTCATTCCTCTACCTCTCTAGAGCATATTTCCACCACTCCAGGGTCTCCTCAACCTGCTCCCTACTATCGCTACAGATCACAATGTCATCAGCAAACATCATAGTCCACGGGGACTCCTGTCTAATCTCGTCTGTCAACCTGTCCATCACCATTGCTAATAAGAAAGGGCTCAGAGCTGATCCCTGATGTAATCCCACCTCCAAGTTGAATGCATCCGTCACTCCTACCACAGACCTCATCCCAGTCACACTTCCCTCGTACATATCCTGTACAACTCTTACATACTTCTCTCCCACTCCTGACTTCCTCATATAATACCACAGCTCCTCTCAAGGCACCCTGTCATATGCTTTCTCCAGGTCCACAAAGACGCAATGCAACTCCTTCTGGCATTCTATAAACTTCTCAATCAACATCCTCAGAGCAAACATCGCATCTGTGGTGCTCTTTCTTGACATGAAACCATACTGCTGCTCACTAATCATCACTTCACTTCTTAACCGAGCTTCCACTACTCTTTCCCATAACCTCATGCTGTGGCTCATCAATTTTATCCCCCTGTAGTTACTACAGTCCTGCACATCCCCCTTATTCTTAAATATCGGCAACAGTACACTTCTTCTCCACTCCTCAGGCATCCTCTCACTTTCCAAGATTTCATTAAACAATCTGGTTAAAAACTCACTGCCATCTCTTCTAAACATCTCCATACTTCCACAGGCATGTCATCTGGTCCAACAGCTTTTCAATTCTTCATCCTCTTCATAGCTGTCCTTACTTCCTCCTTGCTAATCCATTGCACTTCCTGATTCACTGTCTCCACATCATCCAACCTCTTCTCTCTCTTGTTCTCTTCATTCATCGGCCTTTCAAAGTACTCTTTCCATCTGCTCAACACACTCTCCTCGCTTGTGAGTATGTTTCCATCTTTATCCTTTATCACCCTAACCTGCTACACATCTTTCCCAGCTCGGTCCCTCTGTCTAGCCAATCAGTACAGGTCCTTCCTTAGTGTCCAACCTCTCATATATATACTTTTCTATACTTTGTTATATACTTTTCTAGGTCTATTCTCGTGTTAACATGTATTCTGTGTTAATATGCAATAGTACAGATCATGTGTAAAATTACTGATCACAATTCTAGGAGCAATAATGAAAATTACAGTGCTGTCATTTACAGTTCTCTAAATGTTAATTCGCTCTTAAAGCCCATGAGCATTGTCATCAATCATTAAACTTCTGATAATAAACTTAGTGAACCTACTAGTAGGCTTACTAGGCGGCAACTGAGCAATTTGTATAGGGTTTACTAGAACACGTAAAGCTCATTATATCATTGTTCAAGGATCGGCTGGTCCTTAAAACAGCATGTAGTTCAAGGGGAAGCCACAGTTGCCCTCATACTGGTTTATTTTTAGGCAGCTAAACCATCTTTTCCCCTCCATTCTGAAACAAATATTGCATATTGCATAAATACATTGAACTAAGGAATGATCTCTCTCACACTTATAACTAATCTAATTATATTTTTTTGTTTTGAAAGAATTTACATTATTATCTCTATTATTGTTTCAAGTCTAACATTACAATCTTCCACATTGCTAACAGCTGGTTTTGATTTGTTTTGCATTCTATTGGCATTGAAGATGAATTTCAAATTCAGATACATCCTGTCAATATGTCAATGGAGAAAGTTCACTTCTCCAGATTTCCTTTTTACCAACAAAATAAAAAATCAACTTTACAAAATTAAACTTGGTAAAATTCAAGGGCTAATATGACCAGACAATGATCACAAAAAACTGGTCATCTGCTGTCATGTTAAATAAAATCACATGTTATGTTGTAATTATAAATACTAAAACTGAAGGATATTTCCATCTATGTTTGCTGTCAGATACTGAAATCAATTGCAGGTTCTTCTTAAATTAACATTCCACCAGGTGTTGTGTTGCATCTCAACAACACTGTACCTTAATAAAATAAGAAATGCTTGGCGATAAGCTTAAAGCTTCCTTTACTTTATTGTTGGGCTTAGGTGTTGCTTGAAGGAAAAGAAATCTGTGCACACATACACACACATCATAGATAATACTGCACATCCATCCATCCACTTTCCAAACCTGCTTATCTAGAGCAAGATTGTATGCCACAAAAGCATAGTCCTGTTGACACAGTATTCAACAGGTCACTCCTTGCACACTATGGTTTCTTTCTGGAATGAAAAGATGTCCATGCTAGGTTAATGACTTACTCAAATGCTGTTCAGTCCAATTCAGGCTGCTAGGGGGCTGGTGCCTGTTCTTGTAGATCAAGGTGTGAGGTAACATGCAGCCCTACACAGGGTGTCTGTGATGACTGCTTGGGACAGCAGCAGAAATTAGTTTGAAAAGGAATAGGAAGATGTATTGTAACCAAAATAATAAGAAGAGAGTCATAACCAGGAGGTCCAAAAACAAATAACCAAAGTTCAATTCAATAGAGAGAGCAAAAATTCAAAAAACAATAAACACATGTATAACCTGAGCCAAAATATTAATCTTAACTCCTATTCCAAAAGCAGAGCCAGAATATGTTAACCAGAAATGTTTCGAACAACATAGGAATAATAGTGTTAAAGTTTCAGTTGAATCCAATCATGGACATTTAGGAAGTGTATGACACAACCCTTAACCCGTGTTATGCACCACATACTTCCAGTTGACCTTGCCTAGATGCAGCACAGCAACTGTCGACAAAAAGAATTCTCAAATCAGCAGTACTCATCAGAAAAAACAAAATGGCATTGGGGGAGATTTTTACATATTTTCAAAATTCCAAAAAAACTTATTCAGCACAAAAATTAATGTGAGCAAAAGATTCATTGACCTCTAAACCTCTAAAATAAATCTTAAATAATTTTTTGAGGTTGAAAAGAATTTATAATAAAAAAAATCAGAAACAAAAGCCTAATTATAATAGTGTCTCCCTTTGACAGGACACACCATGAAAGAACATGCAAACTCAACACAAACAACTAGCAGACCACCAGGCTGAAGATGTGAGCCCAGGCACCTATGTCCTTTTGCTATGACACTCAGGTGGCTCAGGTGCAACCCATTCTATTAATCATCACTGAGATGTTTCTACGTTTTGTTTGGAGTCCAACTTTTGTTACTTGAATTGACTTGTCCATATGTGGTCCCATAGTTGACAAAAAAACAAGTAAGAGTAAGAACCATGCTACAAGGCTGAAGGAACTGCCTGTAGAGCCTAGAGACAGGAGTGTGTCAAGGTACAGATATTTAGAAGGCAACAAAAAACTTTTGCAGTATTTAAGGTTCCCAAGAGCACAGGGCCCCCATATTTCTTAAATGGAAGAGGTTTGGAACAACCACAAATCTCCCTGGAGCTGGCTTCCTGGCCAGTCAGAGCTGTTGTGGGAGAAGGGCCCTGGTAAGAGAGGTAACCAAGAAATCAATTGTGTAAAAATGACCGGAAGGACAACCAACACTGCAACACTCCACTAATCTGGGCTTTATGGCAGAGAGGTCAGATGACACATGAAAGCCCATGTGGAGTTTGCAAAAAGGCACCAAAAGGACTCATACTATGAGAAACAAGATTCTTTAATCTGATGAAATCAAGACTAAAGTGTATGGCCATGATTCCAAATGTCATGCTTGGACAAAATTAGGCACCGCTCATCACCTTTCCAACATCTTTTCAATGGTGAAGCATGGTGGTGCAGGATCATGCTCTGGGGTTGTTTTTCAGTGGTAGGGGACTACACAGGTTTGAGGAAAAGCTGCAGAGTACAGGGATATCCTTAAGGAAACCCTGCCCTAGAATGCTTTGGAAATCAGACTAGACCTATCAAAAGGTAAATGACCCTAACCATAAAGCAAAGACAACACCAGAGTAGCTTAAGGACAATTCTGTGAATGTTCTTGAGTGGTCCAATCAGAGGCAGACTTGAATCCAATTACCGTATATACTCACGTTTAATTTCTCCCATTTATAATTCGAGACTTGATTTTGCCGTATAATTTCCAGTATTTTATAATATCGGTCTAATAAGTCGAATGCGGAAAACTCAAGCAATGACCCAAGAGATTATGCTAACGCCCACCTGAGAGAGTAACCATGGAGCACACTGCCTTTTTTTTCTATGTATTGTGCCTACGTGACCACACGGTAATACCTGAACTATTCCGAAGCAACGTTTGTACTGATTTGTGTTTTTTTTTTGGTATCTCACACCCTCATACACCCTTATTGTAACAGCATCTCTTATCTATGATGGAGCATTCGATCAGAAGAAAATATGAAGCTGATTTTAAATTAAAAGTCGTTGAAGTGGTGAAAGAAATTGGTAACTGCGCTGCTGCAACAAAATTCAATGCATCTGAGAAACTGGAGTGAGATTGAAGGAAGCAAGAAGATGTAAAAAGAAAAATAAATTAACTGTCGCATTTTTGAACAGGCATATAAGTCGGGGTCTGATTTTATGATCGATTTTTTGGGTTTCAAGACCTGACTTATCATGAGTATATATGGTAAATATCTCTTAGAAAACCTAAAATAACTGTTCATCAACAGTCTCCATCCAACCTGACAAAGTTTTAGAAGATCTGCAGAGAAGAATGGCATAAAATCCACAAATCCAGGTGTGCTATGCTTGTCACTTCATACCCATGAAGACTCCAGGCCATAAACACTGCCAAAGGTGTTTCAACAAAGTACTGAGTAAAGGGTCTGAATACTTGTGTCAATGTGTGCCAAATTATTTTTAATACATTTGTAACATAATGTGTAAAAAAGTGAAGGGTCTGAATACTTTACTGTATATAACCTAAAAACTCATCTTTTTAGAAAGTCATTTTGTTAAAGTATTTTATAGACTCTTCTGTTTTTTTTTTATTTTATTATTCTATTTTTACTCTGTAGCACTTTGGGATTGCTAAAATATAAAGTGCAATATAAATAAAATGTATTATTATTATTATTATAAGAGTAAATAGTAGTAAATGGAATGGTCTTTTTAAGCTGCATCATTCCTATATTGTTCTATGTGAGACTTGCCCGGACCCCATCAGACAGACACCGCATCTTTATAAAATTTTCGTTCATTTTCTTGTTCTTTTCAACTAACACAACACACTGTGCTCCTCACCCCAATCACCTTTCTCCTGGGCCTTTCTCTCACTGTCCCTGGGCCGCCTTTTCCTCTCACCACGGGAGCTTCGTCCTGCTCCCACTCCCGACTCCAGCTCATTGATTCGAGGGAGGCGGCCCCTTTTATTCTTACCCGGATGAGCTCCTGGTGCTCTGCCTGACGACACTTCCTGGTGTGGCGGAAGCGTCAGGAGAGCACCCGGAAGCACTCCGGGTGTCCCCTGGAAGGATCGTCATCCATGGGTGTGGCAGAAGAAAATGTGTCCCGGGCTCCATGAGGCTCGGGGCGCCTCCTGGCGGTGGGCACGGGCACCAACGGGTTTGAGCCTCCCTGCTCCCCTTCCGTGGCCCTCTTCCGATTCAGGGTGGTTGCCCCCTCGTGGCCCGGAGGACGAACACGCCACCTCCCAGTTCTTCCAGGCGTCCCGGCTGGGTCTGTCCCCCAGCCTCCTGCGACACCTATTATCCATCCATTTTCCAACCCGCTGAATCCGAACACAGGGTCACGGGGGTCTTCTGGAGCCAATCCCAGCCAACACAGGGCACAAGGCAGGAACCAATCCCGGGCAGGGTGCCAACCCACCGCAGGACACCTATTATATAAATATAAATATAAATATGATGGGAGGATGTTGTCTTGTCATCACCAAACCTCACTGAATCCAATCTTTGCTGCAAAATATCTCTCCTAACTGGATTTAGAAGAAACTGCTACATTCAGTCTGCCTCATGTTGACACTCAATTTCCAGTCATGTGCAACAGCAGCCCAGTAATCCCAAAGGCTAAGCTCTACTGTCCAGCACTTGCTGGGATCTCCCACATATGGGCACAATTGGAGCAGACAGATAAGGACTGTGGATGTGCCAGCTCCCCCACACCTGTCAACCGCAGCACTGTAAAACTGTGCATTTCTTATCCTGATTAAAAATAATAATAATAATAATAATACAGAGGCTGTAATCTTTCACAGAGGCAAGCCTTTATGTCTGTATCACATATGCAATGCCTGGCTAGATCTACAGTGTGTGAGAACTCCAGGCAGCTGACATCTGATTTTTGTGTTCCCACACAGTAAATTAATGGAATCTCTTCATGTGTAACATTTTCAGATTGCTTGATTGGTTATTCTTTGAAAGAAGGATTGGCAGTGCCGGATTCTCCATGACCCTGCTCCATTCCCACGCATAACAGACACAGTACCTGCAGGCCTAAACATTTTGGGAGGGGATTGGGGGTTTCAATCAGGTGCGGAAGCTAGATAAAGTGTGAGCATGCTTGAAATCTTCCGGCCTGTGAGCTTTTGGATCTCAAGGCGAGATTTAAGCACCAGCGTGATTGACTTGAATTTACTCATTTTATCTGCTACCCAGTCGGCTTGATTTTTCCACTGCAATATTATACAAAATGGCAAATCACAATCAATTTTTTTTTTTAAACAAGATTAGTCAAAACAATTTAATTTGGCTTTGAGTCTGATTCTATTTCCTACTTAGATTCCATTATAAAACCTATGAAAAGCAAAGTCAATAACATCTGTAAGCTTGTGACAGACTGGAGCAGGCAAACCAGATGAGCAAATTGAAATCTGCTGCGGGAGATAATGCTATCAATTGAAATGACATTAAAGATAAGATGAAAAAATAAGGCTTGAAACAGCAATGGCAAACTGGGGAAACGCAGCTCCAATTTATGTGCCGTGTGTGTCTTAGAAATAATGGCCTCTTACCTTGTGTCATTTATTTAGTTTTTTTCTTTGTTTGTTTTATTTTATATTATTTTGCTTAGAACTGATTAATTGGAAACTGTGGTCTAATATCATGTGAATAAATCATCAGGGGAAAAAAAAAGGAAGTGGCATGTGGATGCCCAATGATATTCTTCAATTTTTTTAACCCTACATGATAGTGCGATTGGTTTAGTTTTACATAAAAGACCTTGTGATTAATGTTTCAGTTCACTCAACCGCTCTGTTGTTAAAGTAGGAGCGGCATAAGATATCGGTGAGCTAGAACACATAATAAATCTTTGACGCTGGCAAGCAGGGTCACATCCTCTAAGAGGAAAGAGTGATAACTTTAGCCTCTCTTTAAGAAGGTCAGGGCCTGCTACAAAATCACTGCACACCTCAATCTGGGGTGATGGCAGCTTATGAATGCAGTAGCAATCGCCTGGATTTAAAGACGGAATCAATCAGTCCATCCATCTCAGTCTCCAAAATGTCATTTTTGCAGTGACGATTATCACACAGTGCTTTTGAGAACAAATATAGTTACTAATTAAGATTAAATGAATTCATTTAAATAAATACCAAGGGTAACAGCTACCCTATCCTCTTGTTGGGAGACTCAAAGGAAGACAAATAATCTTTTAAGGTAATGTTGATATTGGAGGGATGCACTAATGTCCATTCCAGAATTTTTTCTTGCCCCAACGTTGCCATTTTGGATGCAACCTCCTGTCAACCTGAAACTGAATTAAGCAGGTTTGTGAACGTATGCATTTGTATAATGGCTATTAGAGTTGGATGAGATGGCAAAAAAATAATATTTTGATATTTTCAAGAATTTTGACAGTAAATGGTATACATACTGATAATTGTATACTTTCTTTTATAAAATTACTTTGTTTAATCTAACCTGATGTGCAAAGTCTGCACAAACCTTTTTAAGGTTATAACTTGTGGCAAGTGGCTGGGGGTGGTACCCAGCCGGGACGCCCGGAAAGGACCGGAAGAGGGACTGCGCCTCCTCCGGACCACGAGAGGGAAGCCATCCTGGATGGTATGGGGACCATGGGAATAAAGCTTGGAAGCTCAACCCTATAGGGGCCCATGGGCACCGCCACGGGGCGCCCAGATGCCTAGGGAGCCCTGGCCCTCAGCACTTCCGGGGGGAAGAAGACCAGGGATACCCGGAGTGCTTCCAGGTGCACAGCCAGCACTTCCGCCACACCGGGGAGTGCCGGCAATCACTCACTGGGAGGCACCTGGAGCACATGCGGGTGGATATAAAAGGGGCCGCCTCCCTCCATTCGATGGCTGGAGTCAGGAGTGGAGAAAGACGGAGTCTTGGAGGAGAGGAGAGGAGTCGAGGTGGACCTGAGGAAGGCAGTGTGAAGGAAGGCCTGGACTTTGGGGAAGTACTGGGGTTGTGTGTGCACTAATTGTAAATAAGAATGTATAATAAATGTGTATTGGGTGAACTAGCGGTGTCCGCCTGTCTGTGTCCGGGCCATGCTCCACAAACTTTATTAGCTTAATGGTTCTAGAGCAACACACACTCATTTAATTTTATACTTTTGTGGCACTCAAGGTTAAAGGTGTCATATAGATTTCTCCTTTATTACCTACTGTATATGTAATAAATATATTTTTAAAAAGTGAAAGCCTACCTATTCTAAAATATTTACACATAATTTAATTAAACACCAAAAAATATGTTTCCTTCTTTAATGTTAAAATATTTGGTCAGTAGAAGTTTTAGACTCTCAGTCTTTCTGACACTCATATAGACACTCACTTCCAATATTCATCATCCACATTGTCACATTCATGAAAATTAAGATAATGAAGCATTGGCCCTGTTGGAAAAGGTCCCAGTGCAAATCATTCACCATTCACTTTTGTTACCCATTACCATCATGTACCAAAAATTATCTAACCTCATCACGCTTGAGCTTATGAGCACATGGAAAAACACTTTCATTAGCACTTCACTTTATTGCCTTTGTTGAAATTTAATAAACGGTGTAAAACACTGAGAATACATGGAATATTATAAGCACACAGAGACTTGTAAAGTTAACAGAAGCCATGAGAACAAGACTGCAAATTCTCTTGGTGCACGGCAGGTCTTTCAGAATTTTTTTTTACTGCGCACAGTGATGAAACAGCGCAAGAAGTCTGTAGGTGTCATGAAATGGGATACAATAGATAGATAGATAGATAGATAGATAGATAGATAGATAGATAGACAGACAGACAGACAGACAGACAGACAGACAGACAGACAGACAGACAGATAGATAGATAGATAGATAGATAGATAGATAGATAGATAGATAGATAGATAGATAGATAGATAGATAGAGTAATCCCTCGCTACTTCGCGGTTCACTTTTCGCTGATTCTCGACTTTGCGGATTTTATTTGTAAGCATATCTAAATTCATAATGCGGATTTTTCGCTGCTTCGCGGGTTTCTGCGGACAATGGGTCTTTTTACTTGCTTCCTCAGTTGGTTTGCCCAGTTGATTTCATACAAGAGATGCTATTGGCGGATGGCTGAGAAGCTACCCAATCAGAGCACGCAGTTAAGTTCCTGTGGGCTGCTGATTGGCTCAGCGACGGAGTGTTGCATTAACCAGGAAGTCTCATCTCACTCATTCATCATTAATGTTCTAATGCTTCAGGGGCCGTGTCCAAGCACCAACAGAAGATGCAAATGATTGCAGAAAAGGTAAAAGTTTTGGATATGTTGAAGGAAGGGAACAGCTACACCGCTGCAGGACATTTATTTAAAAAGGAGGAAAAGCATATAAGATCTACGGCCGCAGTGTCCATTAACCAGGGTGCAAAACGAGTTGCAAGTCGACGTGATAAGGCAGTAGTCTGGATGGAATCTGCTTTAGGAATCTTTGTAACAAGGTCGACGACGTCATGACCGCCTACAAGCTGCTATGTGTACTTCGCTATACAGTAAGTGTAAACTTATCTACCGATTTCATATTGCTTAGCAGTTGTCCCTGTTTTTAATAGAGTAAATGGTGGGTTGTAAACAATACAGGGAGGGTTTAAAAATGTCCAAATACACGTTAAATAATTAAATAAATATAGTGTCTCTACTTCGCGGAAATTCAGTTATCGCGGTCGGCCTTGGAACCTATCTCCCGCGATAAGTGAGGGATTACTGTAGATAGATAGATAGATAGATAGATAGATAGATAGATAGATAGATAGATAGATAGATAGATAGATAGATAGATAGATAGATAGATGAAGTGAAAGGCACTATATAACACATAGATAGATAGATAGATAGATAGATAGATAGATAGATAGATAGATAGATAGATAGATAGATAGATAGATAGATAGATAGATAGATAGATAGATAGATTATTATTTGTCGCCTGGGGAAAATTCGGCAATAGAAGCAGATAAGCGAATCTACAGATAGTGAGGATTTACTGTATGTTGGTTTTGAGCCTGAATTTACAGTTTTAGGAAATCTTCCATAGTAAAAAATTGACAGTACGTCTTGGTAAATATCTTCAGTCAGTGGTCGAAGGCAGTTGTTTTTGTAACATGTTTTCTCTACATTGCTGACAAGACCCGATCTTTGGCTGCATGTATGACACAAAATTTCAGTTGCTATTTCTTCCCATTAAATCTCTTACTGCTATACTATATTCACTATGCTGCACTCCTTGAAAGAAAGAAATGGTTAGCTTAGCTTTTGTGGGTAGTGGGGTTGTGTTAATGGCTGCTGGAGGACACACAGGTGCATGAAGTTAAATATAGTGCTTGCAATGTGCGGGTTACTGTTTGAGCTGATGAAACATATCAGTCATGATGCATGCTATGGTAGTAATATTTTTAGAGCATAGTTTGCAAAATATCTCCCTTTGTTCTACAAGCCTTTTAACAACTACTGTCTTTCTCCTCTACCTTTTTTTATCACTGTGTCATTACACACATTGCTACTTAGTCTCCTTATTGGGTTATCAGGAAAAACGCAGTCCCAGAAAAATGCAAGAAGTATAAAACAATACTGTAGATATCTCATAATTTTATAAAATTATAATGATTTTATTGCCCAGCCCTAAACTTTATATTTGTTTATTTATCACAGTCTGTGGAACAACGTCTTACATGAAGAGTAGCTGTACCAAGTCCAGTCACTGTCTGTTTAGAGTCTGCATGTTATTCCATTTCGACAGGAGTTTTACTCTTGTTACTCCAGTTTTGTTCCTCATACCTAAAATGTACATGTTAGGCTGATTGAAGAGTCTCGGTGTGTGCCTGAAAGGGCCTATAAGCATTATTTACAATACAATACAATTTATTTTTGTATACCCCAAAATCACGCAAGAAGTGCTGCAATGGGCTTTAACAGACCCTGCCTCTTGACAGCCCCCCAGCCTTGACTCTCTAATCAGACAAGGAGAAACTCCCAAAAAAACCCTTGTAGGGAAAAAATGGAAGAAACCTTGGGAAAGGCAGTTTAAAAAGAGACCCCTTTCCAGGTAGGTTGGGCATGCAGTGGGTGTCAAAAAGAAGGGGGTCAATACAATACAATACACAGAACAGAACAAATCCTCAATACAGTATAAAAATCAAAATTTTACAAGTACGGAGCAGAATTTAACAGTAGAGGATATCATATAATATGATTTGGATTTGTTTAGAGTCCTGGAGACCTCGGCCATCTAGCTGTCTCCCCCGATTGGCCATTCCACAGCTGAAACAGAGCTGGGCCAGCCAATCCGATGAAAGGACCCCTCTACCCCATGATTCCTGCGATCCTCCATCAGAGATGACTTTACCTTAGGCAGGCAAAACAACTTGGCAGGTGGGCCGTGGCACCAAGTGCCACATTTGAGTACCGAGAAGAGAAATAAAATTGGTGAGGGTTAATAACAAATTCTAATGATCATGTTACCTATGTTTTAGTACTAATGACTAACAACAGAGATACAGTATGTACAGTTAATCAGCAGTTCTAGTCAGGGTGTGCTAAACTGAAGTCGTGAGTCTTCAGCCGGGATTTAAAAGATGAGACTGAAGGGGCATCTCTTATAGTAGCAGGAAGACCATTCCACAATTTAGGGGCCCTGTAACTAAAAGCTCGACCTCCCATGTTATTTTATTAATTCTTGGAATCATAAGCAGACCAGCATCTTGAGATCTTAATGTGCACTCTCTTGGTAAGTCATGTAAAGTTCAGACAAGTAAGCCAGACCTTGACCATTTAATGCTTTATATGTTAAAGGAGTATTTTAAAATCTGCCCTAAACTTAACCGGGAGCCAGTGTAAGGATTTAAGAACTGGGGTTATGTGTTTGTATTTTCTTGTTCTTGTAATAATTTTTGCCGTAGCATTTTGGACTAACTGGAAGCTGTATAAAGAACAGTTTGAACATCCAGTGAACACTGCATTGCAGTAGTCAATCCTACTAGAAATAAATGCATGGATTAATTTCTCAGACTCCTGTTTATTTAGAACGCACCTTAATTTCCCAACATATTTAAGATGGAAGAAACCTGATATGGACAACTTTGTAATGTACACTTTAAATTACATTATTTGATTCCTTCCTTCTTTTCATCAACAGACAGTCGGGCAAAGTGAGTTTAAGAACATGCTATTATATGCTCCATTTGGGTGAGAAGAGGGGAAGAGAGTGAAGGCCTGTTATTTAGACTTTTTTTAAAAAAGAGATCTTTTAATATGTAGATCAGTTACCATTTATTGACATTTCTAAAGAGTTCAACTCGGCTGCAAAAATAGACATCTACAAGGAGCCTCTCACCTGAATATGGGCACTTAAATGGAGCTTGCTGGAAATTTAGAAAGGGAAACCACTCTCATTCTGGCACAAATGTTGTCTTAACAGGTTTTGAATAAGGGTATATAATCTGTAACTAAGGAACTGCCATCTGCGACTGAATAGAGACTGCAGGAACCCACTGCTTATATTTGCTGTTATTGGTTGTTATGCAAATAAACTTAATTTTAAGTAAACGCTTCAATCAATGCCTGCCTGTATTGCTACTAAGAAGCCGAGAAGTTAAGATTGATCATTCCTCGTCTAGCTGCAGTCCCTTAAAGTGCATTTGGGAGGGTCTTTATCGGTGGTAAATCCGAGTTAAAGTTTTAGAAATATAAGATAGTCCTTGTCAGCAAAGCAGCTTGCTATTAGAGCTCCCTAGGGTTGATTACACAAGGTACTGTGAAACAGGTAACAGATTACAGTTAACAGTTGTATAGTTACTTTTGATATTTCTTCCTACCCTACATTAAATAAAGAATCTAAGACATTAGTTGGTACCTTCTATGTCAGGTGCACATCAAAGTTGGTCTGATAACACAATAAATAAAGACTGAAAGCCCAGGACCCTGGCTCCATGAAATAGTAGTGCACCACTCAACTATGCAATTTGATGTTCCTAACAAACGCCTGCAACTTTGTACAGCTCACACAAACATGCAAAGGATGAATGAGAAGGAACTACACTTAAATTCATAAACAGGGAAATAGCAGGTAAGGTGAAAATGAATGTATGTCATAGTCAAGAAAAACAAAGGGAGTCACAGGATTATCACACAATGAACTGAACAATGACAGCTTCAGAATTTATTTTTAGGTTGTCAGAAGAGTTTGTCCTGGGAGGCTCTTCAGCCTGACATAAAATGCCAAATGAGCTCAAAAAGCAAAAGAACGTTTTATTAAATAAAATCACTTGGAGGCAAAAAGAAAAACTCAAAAACCACCAAGCAAAGGAAAGGAAAGCAAAACCCTAAACACCCACAAACTGTACATTGCAATCAGGTGGGATGGCTTCCCAACATCTCCATTACCAAGCTGCCCAATGTTAGATGTAAATGTTTGATTTACATTTACTTATTAGGCTGACACCTTTTTTGTCGGAGTGGTGGCTCTGAGGCTAGGGATGTGCACTGGCAATTGGAAGGTTGCTGGTTCGAATCCGGTAAACGCCAAAAGTGACTCTACTTCGTTGGCACCTTCAGAGCAAGGCCCTTAACCTGCAATTGCTCCGTCCTGGGTATGGCGTTAATCTACATCCAGCCCTGCAAGTAGGTCCTCCAACTTACAAAGAAAAGTTGGGGTTTGGTGGCAGAATTGGCACTCCAGCCACTGTAAAAAACCTCACACTGGTCCACTCCATCTGAACTAGTGTGGTGCTGAGGTATCACCTGCTGCATGGCTGCGCTCGGGTCCTAATCTGGGATCCTCAGTTGGTTTGTCATGAGGTGGGCGCTGTAGCAGCGTGTGCTCCTAACCTCCTCCTTTATTTAAGATGACTTACAACATCTAAGATTAGTTACATTTGTTTTTGTTTTTTCCATTTGGAGCACAGGGAGATAAAGTGACTTGTTCATGGTTCATGGTTCACAGGATAGCAACCCATAACTTCAGTGCCTGAAGTTCAAAGCTCTACCTATTACACCACACTGCCTGGAAAGAAAGAGCCACGCTGGCCTCCAGGTGAGGCTTGAGCTCACAACCCCAGCATTACACACAGCCACTGTCATATGCTGTAAGTACTCCATTCTAACTGGATAGGCCATTAAAACACTCAGTGTTCACCTCCTACTTTCTTCTTCTCTGCATCTTCTAGCATCCCTACATCCAGCACTGAACTTAAATATGGTGAGATCCTAAGCTATGGGGAGACCCTATCTGGCATAAAATTGGGGCTTGCTAACACCTCAAAGAGCCAAGAATGCCATCAAAATGCATGGGTGGGAGAAGTGTTGCTTTAAAAATATGTCTTTAATTATTCAGTTTCAAGATATTTATTAATAGGAAAATAATAAAGCAAATGTGTTCCAGCGAGTAAATGTATTTAATTAACTAAAAGTAAAATACTGTAATTGCCAGATAAAAATTAATAAAACATAAAAAAATAATTTAAATGAAAAGCCATGTTATGTAAACATGTAGGCATTATTGTAGTTATCTCTTTGAACAGAAAGTTAAGAATATGCAGAAACAAAGCATAGCCTAATCAATTAATGAGGGTCATGTGAGGCGTACAGAAGGGTTTCATTTTTAGACATTTTTTATATATGAAATTATACTAAAACAGTAACAATCAAAAAAAATTCCAAAAGGAAGCGCCCTTACTTCTGTTATGCTAGTCCAGCTTGTAATAACAACAATAACAATAATAAACTACATTTATATAGCGCTTTGATAGATATTCAAAGTACTATACATCGATAGAGGGGAGATCACTTCAACCACCACCAGTGTGTAGCATCCACCTGGATGGTGCGACGGCAGCCATTTTGTGCTAGTACACTCACCACACATTAGCTGTTAGATAGTGAGGGAGATCGTTAGCCAATTAGAGACAGAGGATGATTGGGGGGCCCAGAATGGACAAGGCAATGATGGGCAACTGAACCAGGACATCAGGGTAGCAACTTACTAATAGACTGAGCATGGATTACAGTTTATTTTCACCTGAAAAGCTGCTTTTGCTTCCATGTATCTTCAGACTGGAATTAAAGTCTTTAAGATAAGATAATTGTCGCGTTTGGTACTCCCATTGTACAATAAATCAGTTCCTTTTCCAGGTTCTTT
Organism: Erpetoichthys calabaricus; assembly: GCF_900747795.2. Lineage (NCBI taxonomy): Eukaryota > Metazoa > Chordata > Cladistia > Polypteriformes > Polypteridae > Erpetoichthys > Erpetoichthys calabaricus. Next base: position 8,273,458 of record NC_041409.2, on the reverse strand, counting down.
TCTTTTAAACACTTTTCATGAATTACTTGGTTTTACTGTATGTGATAGTAATACCTAGGTGGGACCTTATTTCAGTTGTTTTTCTCCTTTTAATAGTGTAATATTGATACTGGTTTTATGCTAACATTGGTCATTTGTATTTATTGTTATTGTTCTTTTGGTAATTATTGGGTACTACTCTATTAGGTACAGTATATTCTCAAAAATCTTATGTTTAAAACAATAACAACCATTAGTCTCAGAACATCGATCACTAACACACATCAATCAATACCATTTTACATCACTTGAATTGACTGGAATCTGCTGGGTTTGAAAGCTTTTGAGCCACCACAAGCCTATTTAGGCTACATTCATAAATACAAAGTACTGTAAAGTGCTGTTAAAAATCATATAACTAATGTGCTATAATGCATGTATTTACATTCTGTTATCACTGTTATTTTTGAATGTGAGTATTCTTTCCAAAATTATTCAATAACCCAAAAAAATTATAATTGACTCTTGAATGAAGTAACTAAAAAAATTGGTTAAATGAATCTCTGAACACGTCTAAATGTTACTCAATACATACATTTTCAACCCTCTTTATATTTTAGTAACACTTTACACAACTCTTTCTATTGATATTCTAAGATAATTTAGAAAAAGTAGTTGCCCACTCAATTGTTTGATGTATTTCCTTATCTAATGAGCACTGTCACAAAGTGCTTGACAAACCAAACATTGCAAAAAGTGTGACATTATTTGGTGTATACAACACTTGAAGCATAAAAGAAAAGGTCTTCAAAAACAAATGAAAAATGTGTTCCCTAATTTTCATACAATTCTTCACCATCATTAATGAATATCTTTTTTTTTAAAAAGTGATAAAAAGTCTTTTTTCCTCGGTTACGCTTTCATCCTTAATTTTTTCAAATAGAAAAGACTTGTTAAGCTGACAACAATTAACTTAGTGTCAATGGGTTAACTGTAACTTAAATATGAAACGCAGCGCTAATTAAAAGCCAGAGATTATCACATACTCTGCTCTACCCTACCTACTCACTGAGCACATTAGCTCCACCATTGTGCCGGCCAGCAGTGTCTTGTGTTTAATCTACTGTCGAAACTTAGTAAACTAGGTGGACAATATGTTAATTGAAGATTTTTCTTCATGGCTTTTTTCCTCGTGGTTCCATTAGTCGCTGTTAACAAAAGCTCTCAAAAGCATTACTGCAATCAAACTTCTGCCAGTACACGGCTGTCAATAACAGGTTTTTGATCTAGATGCACTTAACAAGGGAAGCCAGCTTCTCAATGCAGTCACAGATCAGGCAATGAATAACACTTTACATAATTTAACTCCGAAGAAGAATCAAATTTAATCAAGGCATGTAAATGTGGAATACATTTTCTCCTTATGAAGGAAAAAAGAGCATGTTTAACCGTTTCTAACCTATTTACATATCAGTAAAGTTACTGTTAAAAATGTGGCCCAATCCTGATTTTCATTTTCTTTCCCATTCATTTTCCTTGTCTCTAAGTGGATTTTCCTCCCACATCTGCAAAGATGTGCATTTAGCACCTATAAAAAGTATTCACCCTCTTGGAAACTTTTACATGTTATTATTATATAACATTGAATGACAATGGATTTAATTTGGCCTTTTTGAAATTGATCAACAGAAAAAGATTATTTAATGTCAAATTGAAAAAACACTACATGAAATAGTATAAATTAATAACAAATGTAAAACAGAAAATAATTGATCGCATAAGTCAGTATTTAGCATATGCACCTTTGGCAGCCATGATTGTACAAGTCTCTCTTACTTTTTCCCATTCTTCTTTGCTAAACTGCTCAAGCTCTTTCGGGTTGTATGGGGCTCATAAGTGAATGGTCTTTTTTTAAGTCCAGCCACAAATTCTCCATTGGATTGAGATCTGGGCTCTTTGACTCAGCCACTCCAGGACATTAATGTTATTTAAGCCATTCCTGTGTAGCTTTAACTTTATATTTGGGATCCTTGTCTTGCTGGAAAACAAATCTTCTCCCAAGATGCAGATTTCTTGCAGATTGCATCAGGTTTTCTTTGTATTTTTAGGGATTCATTTTATCCTTTTCTCTCACAAGCCTTCCAGGGCCTGCTGCAGAGATGTATCCCCAAAGCATGCTGCTGCCACCACCGTGTTTCAAGGTGGGTATGTGTTTTTAATAATCTACTATTTACCATAGCATTTAGGCTAATGGCCAAAAAGCTTAATTTTGGTCTAATCAGACCACAGAAACATCTTCCAACTGACTTCAGAGTCACTTATGTGCTTTCTCTTTGCCAATCTCCCATAATGCTGCAATGGTGAAGCTCCCAGGCAACAGTTCCTTTCTGTGCAATCTCTCCAATTTAATCCAATGTAGCTTATAACTCCTTCAGAGTTCCCATAGGTCTCTTTCTGGCCTACCTCACTTGTCTTCCTCTTGCATAATCACTCCATTTTTGTGGATGGCCTGCACTAGGCAGAGCTACAGATGTGGCATACTTTTTCTATTTCTTAATGGCCGATTTAACTGGAATCCAGCAGAGTTACTTGGATATTCTCTTGTCTGCATCCTGGCTTCTGCTCTTCAGTCCACTTTTTATGAAATTGCTTGGAGTGGTCTTTTTTTGTCCTTATTGTGTAGTTTGGGCCACCTTATTGACTCAACACAAGTTGGACCTTCCAGATGGAGTCAAGGGCATTCATACTACAATCAGTGGAACACCCTTGATTATAGGAATTCTAAAGCCAATGGGCTGCAATACTGATGATTTTAAAGGGTGAATATGTACAGTATGTGATCAGTTATTATGTTCTTTTATAGTCATTTGAAAAAGTTTGGAAACACCTCTCAGCCTGCATAATAATTGACTCTACTTTCAACAAAAAAAGATAACAGTGGTATGTCTTTAATTTCCTAGGAACATCTGAGTACTGGGGTGTTTTCTGAACAAAGATTTTTGAGTGAAGCAGTATTTAGTTGTATGAACTTAAATCAAATGTGAAAAACTGGCTGTGAAAAAATGTGGGTCCCCTTGTAATTTTGCTGATTTGAATGCCTGTCACTGCTCAATGCTGATTACTTGTAACACCAAATTGGTTGATGAGCTCGTTAAGCCTTGAACTTCATAGACAGGTGTGTCCAATCATGAGATATAAAGGTATTTAAGGTCGTCAATTGCAAGTTGTGCTTCCCTTTGACTCTCCTCTGAAGAGTGACAGCATGGGATCCTCAAAGCAACTCTCAAAAGATCTGAAAACAAAGATTGTTGAGTCTCATGGTTTAGGAGAAGGCTACAAAAAGCTCTCTCAGAGGTTTAAACTGTCAGTTCCAACTGTAAGGAATGGAATCAGGAAATGGAAGGCCACAGGCAGAGTTGCTGTTAAACCCAGCAGGTTTGGCAGGCCAAGAAAAATACAGGAGCGGCATATGGGCAGGATTGTGAGAATGGTTACAGACAACCCACAGATCACCTCCAAATACCTGCAAGAACATCTTGCTGCTGATGGTGTATCTGTACATCGTTCTACAATTCAGCGCAATTTGCACAAAGAACATCTGTATGGCAGGGTGATGAGAAAGAAGTCCTTCCTGCATTCACGCCACAAACAGAGTCGCTTGTTGTATGCACATGCTCATTTAGACCAGCAAGAATCATTTGGAACAAAGTGCTTTGGACTGATGAGACAAAAATTGAGTTATTTGGTCAAAACAAAATGCACTTTGCATGGCGGAAGAAGAACACCGCATTCCAAGAGAAACACCTGTTATCTACTATCAAATTTGGTGGAGGTTCCATCATGCTGTGGAGCTGTGTGGCTAGTTCAGGGACTGGGGCCCTTGTTAAAGTTGAGGATCAGATGAATTCAACCCAGTATCAACAAATTCTTCAGGATAATGTTCAAGCATCAGTCACAAAGTTGAAGTTACGCAGGAGTTGGATATTCCAACAAGACAATGACCCAAAACACAGTTTGAAATCTAAAAAGGCATTCACGCAGAGGGAGAAGTACAATGTTCTGGAATGGCCGTCACAGTCCCCTGACTTGAATATCATAGAAAATCTATGGGATGATTTGAAGCAGGCTGTCCATGCTCGGCAGCCATCAAATTGAACTGAACTGGAGAGATTTTGTATGGAAAAATGGTCAGAAATACCTCCATCCAGAATCCAGACACTCGTCAAAGGCTATAGGAGGACAGCGTCTAGAGGCTGTTAGATTTGTAAAAGGATGATCAACTAAGTATTGATGTCATATCTCTGTTGGTGTGCCCAAATTTATGCACCTGTCTAATTTTGTTATGATGTATATTGCATATTTTCTGTTAATCCAATTAACTTAATGTCACTGCTGAAATACTACTGTTTCCATAAGGCATCTCATATATTAAAAGGAAGTTGCTACTTTGAAAGCTCAGCCAATGAGAAACAAAAATCCAAAGAATTAAGAGGGGGTCCCAAACTTTTTCATATGACTGTATATCTGCAATTAAATTAAACATCTTTCACTTTGACATTAAAGGGTATTTTTTTAACCGATTTCAAAAAATGCCACATTAAATCCTCTATGATTCAATGTTGTTTAACAATAAAATGTGGAAATTTCCAAAGGGGAGGGTGGGTGTTGTTTTATAGGCACTTTTATTTTTTTTTTGGCTGCTCCAAACTCACCCTGGGATGGACTGATGCTGTGTTCATGAATCATTTAGGCCTTGCACCTTATTCTGTTAGAACAGACTCTGGTCCCCAGTGACCCTAAAGTGGATTACTAGGTTTGACAATGTTAATGTTAGATCTTACAGTACAATGGCAAGTGTGCATTGCTAGTTCAACACATTTTGCAATCCAAAACTGCAAGACAGGGTTAACAAAACATGCATGGAAAAGTAGTCAGCACAAAGAATTGATCAAGTGGCAGTACCGTAGTTGATGGATCTAATCTGCATTGGATTTCCAGTGGTTTTATTAGCTCAATGTGTTCATTATCCAGAGTCGAGGATTTGGAATTCCAGTCTGCCTTTGCTCCCTTAGGACTAAGCCCACTAAGCCCTATGTCACGATGCACACAATGCATTGAGCATTCATCACTGACTTAGCAGATCATAGATCAATTTTATTGACTAACAATAGAATTAGTTAAATATTTCATTATTTTTTAATAAAACTAATGTTTTCATTTATTACCCAGAGTGTCAATTAAGCCTGAACATTAAGGTCAAATAGGCACTTGACAAAGCCCACCGTACCTATTGTTAGACATTGTCCAAAACACTCCTATCTGCTGGAGCCCACCAGAACAAAGTGCAGTTCCTGCTGTATTAAGCAGATGCTATTAGCTCCACAATCACAACCATACTAATTATTAAGTACAGCATGCACTGTCTTCGACAGTGTACTGTGTACTGTGTTGACTCTCGGCTGATGTTCAAAAAGAAGCAAGATGCAAACTCAGTACTAGTGTTGGAACCAGAGCAAAAAAAATCAACTCCTTCTTGGCTTCAGTCTGGGCTTTCAAAAGAGCAGCAGCGCTTCCCAGAACAAATAGAAATGTAGAAAATGCCTGAGAGCAAATGGGAAAAAATATCAAATGTTAACTAATCAACAAAACTTGAAACAACGGCTGCTATGAATGAACTAACAGCACCTCCGGGACCTTTTTTTATTTATTTATTTTTTTGCATGACTTTAAAAGAAAGTTAACAGAAAATCTGTCTACTTGAATATGTTAAAAAACAGAATACTTGGAAAAAACTAATAGAAAAAAGAATACTTTGTGGTTTGTTAAAATGGGGTGTATTTCTGCAAGTCGAGAAGGTTAGTGTTTTAGCATATAATAGTTCCTATTTATTATTTATACTGTAAGAGACCTGGGTTATGATAAGAGATATTATTTCATGTGGTTGATTCTATTTGCTTGATTTTAAAAGACACAAATCTGAGCATTGGGTACTGTCACAAAAAGACATAGCATATAAGGACGTGGAGTCTGAAGGACCCTCGAGGTGTTTGCTGGCTGTGTATCGTTATATAAAAGTGGAGGCCTTGTCTCATTACCTTAACTCCACAGTTCTGCTCCTTCATAGGTTACAAAATAAAGCATATACATACAGTATGCTCAAAAATCCATTGCATTTAAATGAGAATAATCGGCACATGTCAGCATACGATAATATATAACATCATTGCCATTGTTTACCTGTGTTTTGACCATTAAACTCTCAGTGTAAATAGTATACTTTAAATAATCTTTATTTAAATTCATTCATTTTCTGACCTCACTAATCCCATTATATGCTCCTAGGATCGTTTCCTGGCATCAAGAGGGACAAGCCAAGAACCATCCCTGTCAGTCTTTTATAGGCCTCACTTTAATGACGTACCCACATTCGCACATGATGTGATCATTTAGCCTTCAATTAATTGGATTACTCTCCCCAGGTGAGGAGAGAACAGCTGTCCTTAGTGGAGGAGGACAACTACCTCGGGATCTTGTTCACTAATGATGGAAATAGGAAATATGAGACTGACAAGTAGACTGGAGCGGCGGAAGCTGTCCTGCAGCCTCTGTTAAAGGGCTGAAGAGTCTAAGTTTGAAGACAAAACTCTCAGTTTACTGATTAATCTACATCACTCTCCTCATCTATGATCATGAGAATCAATCTTGCAAACATGATTTGGCTCACCAGACACATTTTAATCCACTTTGCTTCATAATGTGCAGTGAAGCTACGCTCCCAAGACGAGTAACATCCTTTGCAGCGGTTTAAAGGTGCACCTTAGTGTTACCATTCATGTTACCTGATAGCAACTCTAAAAATGACCAAGAGATAGACCATTAACAAAAAAAAAAAAAAAAAAGAAAACTTTGCTTACAGGAGAAATTCACACAATGAGAGCAGAAAATAAGAAAATAACCACTTACACACAGGCATATATCATTTATTTAAATACATTCAAATAACAAACTGATCCAAAACATAAATTCAAGGAATAACACAAGTTGAAAATATACAAAAACTAGTTTTGTGTGTGTTTATCAGCACTCTTTGGTTTTCATTCACTCATCATCATTTTTAAAGTACAGTGGTACCTCTGGTCATGAGTGTAATTTGTTCCGAAACTCTGGACGCAACCCGATTTGGTCGCGACCCAAACGTAATTTCCCCATAAGATTGTATGTACTGTAAATACAATTAATTCGTTCTAGACCGTACGAACTGTATGTAAATATATATATATATATATATATTTTTAAGCACAAAAATAGTTACTTATACCATAGAATGCACAGTGTAATAGTAAACTAAATGTAAAAACATTGATAACACTGAGAAACCTTGAACAACAGAGAAAACTAACATTGTAAGAGTTTGCGTTATACCCTGATGAACCACTCACTGTAAACACTTTTTTTATGAGTTTTAAGCACAGGGAAAAAAAAATTAAATGCCACTTCTCTTGCGAAACTTTTCACTCCATCCTCTATTGGCTTTAAATTCCTCACCTTCGCCGCTTGAAGAAGGATTTTTTTTCAGCAAATCGCCATGAATCTTCCTGGCTTTTTCGCATATGATCACCTCGCTTACGCTATCCCCTGCAAGTTGCTTCTCGTTCAACCACACTAGTGTGACAGATAAAGGGCGCTCTCTCGCTCCCTTGAACCCTCAGATCAGACGCCAGACACCAGGTAAAAGTCCAATAATTGACCTTATTAGGACAAATATGTGCACAAAGCACCCTCCTCTCCACAGTACTCATACAATAATACTACTAACAATACTCAATAAATCCTCCACTCTCCCAGACGCGTTGCCACCCTTCCACCCAGCTCAGCTCCACGCTCTGGTGTTTTTCCCAGTCTTTTATAGTCCCTAACCTGGAAGTGTTTCCCATCCTTCAGTCCATGTGACTCCTTATCACTTCTGGGTCAGGTAAAAAGTCCTCTTCTTCATCCCGGAAGTACGTCATTCCTCTTGTCCATGTGACTCTGACGTACTCCGGGGCGTAGGGCAAATAGTCGCTGCTCCTCCCTGCAGCGCCTTCTAGCAGCCCCCGTGGTATCCAGCAGGGCTGTAAAGGGAAAATTCCAATGTCCATAATTCCCTGCTGGCATTCGGTGCACCACCATGCTGCAGGGAGGGCTCCACCTGGCGGCCTGGGGGTATTAGCCGGGATGAACGGCCAGCCATATATCACACTAGCAACAGTTTTTCCACCACTTTCAGCACTTGAGGCCTCTGCTTGGTAAACATTGTAACTCCTTTTGCAACATCAGCTGCTTTGTTAGGCCCTGTATACGCAAACAAAAGAAAATGGGAAACAGAGAATGGGAAATCATTGGCGCGTACGAACGTGCATAGGGGAAACTGGCCGCCAGTGTTTTTGTTCACCACCAGAGCGTGTGGTCATGAACAGATGCAAAATTTTGGCAAACTTTTTGATCGTAACCCAATTTGTACGTGTTCAGAAACGTTCGTGACCAGAGGTTCTACTGTATGTAAATGTGTTTTATCCTTAACATATTTAAACAGGTCCCCTGGTCAACAACAGCAGCCTAAAGCTACATGTTTACTGTAGCTAAAGTAATATGCAAGTTCACTCCCATGTACCCATTTTAGTTTAAGGTTAAACTGGAGCATATCTGGAGAGCAAATGGCATTCATGTCTCTGGTGACTCTTCCTATGAAGTGAGTGGACGGATTGGCAGAGCATGGGGGGGCGTCATGGGATCGCTGGAAAGGGGTGTGTGCCACTCCCGATATCTTTGCAAAACTGCAAAGCTCCAAGTCTTTAGAGTCCTGGTGCTTCTTGTTTTGCTATATGGTTGTGAAATGTGGATGCCACCCAATGACCTGAGATGAAGACTGGACTCCTTTGTTATTGTATCTCTTCAGAAAATCCTTGGGTACCAAGGACTTTGCCTTTTTGTGTCGAATGATTGGATGCTAATAGAGTCTTGAATGAGACACATTACCTGGATTGTGAGGGAGCATCAGTTATGGCACTGCCACCATGTGGAGCAATTCCCCGAGGATGATCCTGCTCACAGGATTCTCATTGTTGAGGACCCGAATGGCTGGTCCAAGCCAAGGGGAAACCCACATAGCACCTGGCTATGGCAGACAGATGGCAGATTCTGGAGGGGGGGGACTGTGCCGTGTTCGGCTAAAGGGGTTGCCAGCAAGGATCCCAAGCTGTTTCATCCTTTGCTGTGTACGGCAATGTGCTCCGCAACCTGACCTGACATTAAGATTTGAATTACCACAGTATTTTAAAAATTATTTAATTTACATGCACAGTATTATACATTGAAAATTGTTAATTTCAAACAAAAAGTTTAATTACATTCTAAGCGGGAAGCCACCTTCAAGTCACAGAAGGTATTATCATTAAAGCAATGCACATCTAACTTACTTTTAATGTTTCAACATGGAAGTAAATTTTACCTTTATTCTTTTTCAGAACTGTGTGCACACATGCTATTATGCATTATAATTATTCTTTGGATGAAAAATATGGCATTTTATTTTACAATATTTTTCTGCAGGGCGGCACGGTGGTGCAGTGGTAGCGCTGCTGCCTCACAGTAAGGACACCTGGGTTCGCTTCCCGGGTCCTCCCTGCATGGAGTTGGCATGTTCTCCCCGTGTCTGTGTGGGTTTCCTCTCACAGTCCAAAGACATGCAGGTTAGGTGGATTGGCGATTCCAAATTGGCCCTAGTGTGTGTGTCCTGTGGTGGGTTGGCACCCTGCCCAGGGTTTGTTTCCTGCCTTGTGTCCTGGGATTGGCTCCAGCAGACCCCCCGTGACCCTGTGTTTGGATTCAGCAGGTTGGAAGATAGATGGATATTTTTCTACAGTGATACAAGAAAAGCAAAATTTTCACTGACATACCCACAAGAAATTAAAATGTTACCCAAAGAGATTAGAAGGAGTTTAATTCAACATGACTACAGTAACCAGAGGCCTCTGCCTCGAGCTGTGGCACAGTGTGCCTATCAAACATGAGGTCTATCATTTTTATCTAGTTCTGTCCTTTATAGGTCATTAGAGGTGGTCTGAAAACCAAAAAAAAAAAACCTCACATTTCTCTACACCTTTTTGCAGCCTTTCTCAGTCAATTTGAAATTTGCTCCTGAGTGAATTTCCCAAAGGGACCACAGCGCTTGGATACTAAAAATGGATGTGATGCTTGATGACAGAGCACCTTCAGACAAGCAAATTATAGAGTGTGTACTCTCAGGCTCACTCAAAGTCTGCCACCATTTCCTTTCTCATATAGCTGGTTTCTGGCATCCCTTCAAGAGAAATTATTCACTCGGCTCCTGTGTCTTACCTTATGAAATTGTTATCAGTGTTACTTTTCAGACTTTTTAGACTATTATCGTTGTTTGTCTTTATTTCTTGACCTTCTGTTTATATCTTTTATGTATAATTTGCCTTTGACTGCTGCTAGTTTCATATTTAAGCTTGTTTTCAAGTTGCATATTTATTCTGTATCTTTATTTGGTCTTAAAAATGCTATATATTGTTTTTTCCGATGCTCCTTTCAAGATCTTTAAATATCACACGCAACTGAAAAATGTAATTGACATGGTTTACCTAGCCTGCAACCATACTGCTCTCCAGTCGTACTGATACTGTAGGCTATGACTTGACTTTCCTGGGCATGTAATCCTGCAACATTTTATTAGGAGAACATTTGAGAATATTCCTTTTTTAAGACTCTTCTTATATAAGTCAACCATGATAGATAGATAGATAGATAGATAGATAGATAGATAGATAGATAGATAGATAGATAGATAGATAGATAGATAGATAGATAGATAGATAGATAGATAGATAGATAGATAGATAGATAGATAGATAGATAGATAGATATTAAAGGCACTATATGATAGATAGATAGATAGATAGATAGATAGATAGATAGATAGATAGATAGATAGATAGATAGATAGATAGATAGATAGATAGATAGATAGATAGATAGATAGATAGATAGATGTTAAAGGCACTATATGATAGATAGATAGATAGATAGATAGATAGATAGATAGATAGATAGATAGATAGATAGATAGATAGATAGATAGATAGATAGATAGATAGATAGATAGATAGATAGATAGATAGATGTTAAAGGCACTATATGATAGATAGATAGATAGATAGATAGATAGATAGATAGATAGATAGATAGATAGATAGATAGATAGATAGATAGATAGATAGATAGATAACAAATCATGAAAATTGATATATATTGTTTTATCAGTGTTTTGGATTTTAAAATGTGAATATAAATCCCATAGTAATGATGTATAGTATAAAAATTATTTTTATTGAAGAAGAAGATATATTCTATATTTAATGTATTCATTAACCGTACAGTATAATGTGTGTATATTTGTGATTATATACACACACACACACACATGCATGTTCACTCACACATAATATTATATATAAAACTGAGCGCCCTGCCCAGGGTTTGTTTCCTGCCTTGCACCCTGTGTTGGGTGGGATTGGCTCCAGCAGACCCCCCGTGACCCTGTAGTTAGGATATAGTGGGTTGGATAATGGATGGATGTATGGTTATTTAGAAGTACAATAATGCTACCGTTATCTTATTAGATAGAGTAGCATCAGGCTAACATGCTGATAACTGAAAGGTTCTTGGGTGTTAAACAAGATAAAGTGTTGATGGGTACATAGACAGTAATAATAATAATAATAATAATAATATATTTAGGTACCACTTTTCTCAGCACTCAATACTCTTTACATAGAAAGGCGGGAACCACTTCAACCACCACAATAATAATAATTATTATATAATAATAATAATAATAGTAACTAATTGCATTTCATTTATATAGTGCTTTTCTAGCTTTTCAAAGTGCTTTTCATAGTGAGTGCAGAGACACTGTAAACCACCACCAATGTGTAGCACCCACCTGGAAGATGCCACAGCAGCCATTTTGCGCCAGTACACTCATCACACATTAGCTATTAGGTGTTGAAGTGGTGAGAGAGAGATAGTCAGCCAATTAGAGACATGGGATTGATTTGAGGGCTAGAATGGACAAGGCCGTGAGGGACAATTTAGCCCGGACATCTGGATAAACCCAACACTTTATGAAAGATGCCCAGGGATCTTTCATGACCACAGAGAGTCAGGTTTTACATCTCATCCAAAGGAAGGCGTCAATCTTTATAGCACAGTGTCCCCATCACTGTACTGGGGACTTCAGCTGGAGATCATTAAAGGCACAAAGATACTAGGTTCAAGTGTTCATATTCTGGGATGACATTAGAAAGTAACTACATACTACATTAAAGAAGAAAGAATGGTAATAAGAGCTCCGGTTCAGGGTGTGGAGCTAATCTTTTGTGAACAATAGGCTTGTCTGGTATGGGCCCTAAAATGGTCAATATTAAACTGTGTAATCAGAACAGAATACAATATACTAAAGTGCTCTGCCTAAGTTTACTTGATATTTTTCTAAACATATCAGCAAAACTGTGACATACAGCAATTATTATTCTTATTATTTTTTACTAGAACATGTAAAAAATCTAAGCTGTTAGTCTCACTTATTCTCAGCAAGGCTAATGTTACCATGACTGTTAATGAGCATCATTTGTTATATGGTGATTTTCTCAGTAGTTGTCCAATTCCAGTGAGATGAAATGTGGCCGACCTGGACTAGCACAAAATTGCATGGGAACACTGTAAGGCCAAACCACAGTGAAAATGATCATAAAGTAATTCACATTTGGAAAAAGTTGAACCTAAACTGACTCCCTTATTTGTTTTTCACTACTCCTGCTCAACAAATGTGGCACTTGGCAAAAATCAGACCACTGCAGAAAATATCACTTCAGTTACAAAATATCTTCTGAAGATGTAATTGATTCTTCTATTGGGCCATTTTAAGGAATCACAAAAAAATTTGAAAGTCTGTACTCTGGAAAGTCTGGAATTATATTAAATTATAAAATCCAGTGTATGGATGTACTCTATACAGTATAATAAAAATGAATTCATTTGGTTTGTTCCCCAGGTGCACACGTGGAACTGCAGTGGGTTGTCAGGCTTGGAGTGGACGGGGTGGCGGGTGTTTCAATGTGAAGCGCCCTCGGTGGGTGCGCGTACCTGCTACTTGTCCTGGTGTTCTTCTGGTGCTGCTGCTGTTTGGAAGTTGCGGCGCTGCGCAGTAACAGACGGGCGTGTGGCATATGCTGGGCGCGGGCATAAAGTGAAGGACGTGATGCGCGGTGCTGCGGGGTGTCGGCAACGTAGGTGTGCGCGGCAGATATCGTTTAGGCTAGGCCTGTGACTAGGGAGCGCGAGGGGTGTAAGACCCGGGTCAGGTGATGGTTGACCCGTGATAAAAGCCGATCTTTTCGTCAGAAATGGGGAGTTCAGTTCAGACCAGGAGAAGGCCAATACCAGAGCTGTTGAGTGATGTACCGGCAGGGAGTAGACTGGTACTCCGATTTCACAGGGCAACTCAGCTTTAACCTTGAGTTTTTGGATAGGTGGAGAAAGCAGGCTAAGCATTCTTTTGACGGAAGAGCAGACTCATCAGAGTTTATTAAAAAGGGGGTTGATTTTTTTTGATTCTGGAAGATTTTTCTGTAGGTAATTCCCATGTGGTCAGTGCAGGGTTTTTTTCACATTTTTGTTTTATTTTCGTCTTTATTCATCATTGCAGTATTTGAGTGCCTTTTTTCCTATGGACTTTTTTTTTCCTTCAATAGACCCACCTTTTTATTTGTTACAACAGCTGTGTCTGCCTTCCTTATTGTCCCACTGACTCTAGGTCCTAATTCTTCATGTCCCCAAGTTCCACCCTATGATTGTGACTGTGGGGTATAACACGCACACACACATATTTACACTAATGTAGTCACAGCTCATCCTGTCTTCTTGCACTGAATACTGTGGCATCATAGGGGAAAACTAAAAGGACTGCTAACTTTGGGTACCTCACAGCCGTATCTTCCATCTTTCCAAGAAGGAATCAAAATTGTGTAATCCAGACTCACTTGGAAAAGAAATCAGACCTGCTAAGAATCAAGAACGGTCTTAAAAGGTTCAAAAGGGGATTAAAGAACCATCTTTTAGTTAAGTTCCTGAAAAATGCAACAAGCTAAGGCAGACTCTGCTTATTTTTTTCTTCAGACAAGGATTCTGCCCAATTCTGCCCAAGAGGCAGCTCCAGGCATCACTGAGACTAAGATACCCACTAGGCACAGTGCCTGAGACACTGCTATTGTGTGCTCTTCAAACAAATATTAATAGAATGGATGGATTCCTAAATCTATTCTTGAAACATTCCTTTACAGCACATTTATATACATATAGCACTGTATATACATGTATGTGTAAAAAAATATATTTAATTTCTCTCTCTCTCTCTCTCTCTCTCTCTATCTATCTATCTATCTATCTATATAATATATATATATATATATATATATATATATATATATATATATATATATATATATATATATATATATATATATATAGTCCAATATCTGTCTGTCTGTATGTCTGTCCACTTTTCACAAGGGAACTACTTAACAGATTTTGATCAGATTTTTTTCTATAATTTGCTTGATCATTCCGGTTGATTTTGCAACTTCTCTCATCATGCTAAGTATCATAGTTCACATGCAGGAGTGATATTCGAGCTAATCTGAGACAGAGACTGCGGGCCGAGGGGATGGGGAAGTGTGACGTTAGGAGTGGGGAGCCTGGCGGGACCCTCCTCACTGTCTTGTCTCACTACGACACGGGTGAAGCAGCAAGGGACAGCTAATGTATATACATATACATATATATATATATATATATATATATATATATATATATATATATATATATATATATATATATATATTGTATATATGTATATATACAGTTAGGTCCATAAATATTTGGACAGAGACAACTTTTTCTAATTTCGGTTCTGTACATTACCACAATAAATTTTAAATGAAACAACTCAGATGTAGTTGAAGTGCAGACTTTCAGCTTTAATTCAGTGGGGTGAACAAAACGATTGCATAAAAATGTGAAGCGACTAAAGCATTTTTTGAACACAATCCCTTCATTTCAGGGGCTCAAAAGTAATTGGACAATTGACTCAAAGGCTATTTCATGGGCAGATGTGGGCAAGTCCGTCATTATGTCATTATCAGTTAAGCAGATAAAAGGCCTGGAGTTGATTTGAGGTGTGGTGCTTGCATGTGGAAGATTTTGCTGTGAACAGACAACATGCGGTCAAAGGAGCTCTCCATGCAGGTGAAAGAAGCCATCCTTAAGCTGCAAAAACAGAAAAAACCCATCCGAGAAATTGCTACAATATTACGAGTGGCAAAATCTACAGTTTAGTACATCCTGAGAAAGAAGGCAAGCACTGGTGAACTCAGCAATGCAAAAAGACCTGGAAGGCAACAGTGGTGGATGATCGCAGAATCCTTTCCATGGTGAAGAGAAACCCCTTCAGAACAGCCAACCAAGTGAACAACACTCTCCAGGGGGTAGGCGTATCGATATCCAAGTCTACCATAAAGAGAAGACTGCATGAAAGTAAATACAGAGGGTGCACTACAAGGTGCAAGCCACTCATAAGCCTCAAGAATAGAAAGGCTAGGTTGGACTTTGCTAAAGAACATCTAAAAAAGCCAGCACAGTTCTGGAAAAACATTCTTTCGACAGATGAAACCAAGATCAACCTCTACCAGAATGATGGCAAGAAAAAAGGATGGAGAAGGTGTGGAACAGCTCATTATCAATGTACAGAACCAAAATTAGAAAAAAGTTGTCTCTGTCCAAATATTTATGGACCTAACTGTATATATATACTGTACATATATATATATATATATATGATACACTAAGGGGGCTGGAGTAGAGGAGATATGCTGGAAAGAAGCCTTACGTTATGCCCACCTTATCACCAGCATCTTCACCCATTCTGGACCCATGGATATATAAACCAACACCGCATTAGAAGTCAACATTCATAACAGCTCCAATGCACAAAGACTGAAATGTAGCTTTTCAGACAGCCTTTGATCCTGGCAAACTTTTCACTCCTTCCAAAACTTGGACATTAAATGGGATTTTCTGGAAGCCCGAAACCTTTTTCATTTTCTTTGTACTTTATTAATTTTATATCTACATCTATCAAACATTGCACCAATTATAAGGGTTAGTACATTTTCAACAAAAGAGGTGAAGACGGAAAGCATATGCAAAGTGCAGGAAGCAGTTGAGCTGGTCAGATTCACAGGGAGTTGGTGAAGATCATTGTTACTGGAAGGGATGGACTTGGCATTATGGGCAGGACCAAGGGCAGGGCCAGTGCATATTGGTACAGGAAATAGGTGGACTGCAGGTGAAGATGTTCGTGTAATCACAGCAGTTGCTGTGGGACAGCAAAGGTCATTGATAAGATGGAAGGAAGGACTGGAACTTTAGGGCATGTGACCCAAGCTCTGGAAAACAACACCTCAATATCTTTCTTTCCTGATTGAAGCTATATACGTATAATGTTTTGCCTAGATCTTCCAAGCACTGTATGGGGATCAGGGCAGAAACACCAGAATACCTGTTCTGCCTGGAAACACAGAAACTGGAGCATGTCCTTAGCAGCTGGAAGGACGTGGCACCAAGACCAGTTGCTCAACAATTTAGTGAAAACCATCTATGCTATTGGTAATATCAGGTACTTCAAACCATCAAAAGTACATTATCTAATTTGGGAAGGAAGAAGGGCTGTCTCCATCCCAGAAAGAAGAACTTCTGGGAGCCTTGCATCTACCAAGGACTGGCAGCAGATGGTTGACATTGTGAAGCTCTTGAAATTTCCAGTGTCCATCTGCATAACTACCTTGAGGCCTGACATTGTCCTACTGAATCAACTGGGCATGTGGGCAGGCTGAAACTAACTGTTTCTTGAGAAGACAGAATGGAAGAGGCTAACCAGTGAAAATGGCTTAGTAGGGCTGTATTGCTGTCGGGGATGAAAGGCTCAATTGAGCTAGTAGAAGTGGGCTGCAGAGGTTTTGCTGGCAATGCCATCAGTTGAGTCTATAGTTTTCTGCATGTGACAGGGGTGGGCAAGGAGAGGAATGATCTGTGGAGTGGACGTGCTATAGGGACACAGGCTAGGGGTCCATCACCTGTGGTGGGTTCACCTTGGTGAGGGTATCTTGAAAGATACCAGATAACACCACATCACCATTGATATGTCCCTGTATGTCAGAAGAAGTATAGTTTAATTAACATTGAGTAAAAATTTTATTTTCTATAGCAGACATATTTTTGAGAGCCTATTGATCAGTCAACAAAGAAAATGTGAACAAGATGGCTGTAAATTTAGTTTCAGTCCATTTCACTCAACACATTCTTATAAAATACTCTTACACTTAGTCAGCCATTGAGCCAAGCGGCCCTGAATGCTCAGGGAAAACTTTGCCTTCATATCCAACACTGGAATAAGTGCACAGGAAAGGAGAGTGATTGCTATTTATATGAAATCAAACTTTTTTCAATTCTTCTAATTTACATAATAAATACATTTTAATTAGCAATTGCCAGAATCGAATAACAGCTTCTATCTGGGGTGATGGTGTTTATTTATTAAAATTTCAATCTTGTCAATGCCTTTGAGCCTAATATACCCTCAACGCTCAGGGCTAACTTGGCAGTAAAAATGAATATTGAATTAACCGCTATTGTGTAGTGACTTAAGTTTTCAGTTGAGCCTTACAGCAAAAATGGTTTAGTGCAAAAACATCCAATTATGGGAAGGAAATGTAAAATACCCTTAAATTAACTTTAAAAGTTAAGCTCGGTGGAGCCAAGGAAAGAAACGGCATTGGAAGATGAAGCTCCTTTAAATAACTGACCAATTTCTTTAAAATATAAAATAAGTCGTGTTGTCAAAAACCAAATCAGATTAAAATAACCTAAAATCTTTTTTTGTGATGCTGTTAGACTGATCTTAACAGAATGCTAATTGCAATTCAAATTTATGTCTAAGGGCTTTTTTTTCACATGAATTTTCCCT
Source organism: Erpetoichthys calabaricus (assembly GCF_900747795.2). Classification (NCBI taxonomy): domain Eukaryota; kingdom Metazoa; phylum Chordata; class Cladistia; order Polypteriformes; family Polypteridae; genus Erpetoichthys; species Erpetoichthys calabaricus. Next base: position 8,255,337 of record NC_041409.2, on the reverse strand, counting down.
CTTTTTATCTTTACATATAACAGGATTTAAAGAACATTGTGGTAAATAGGATGTGAGCAAAACATCTTCCTTGAAAATTGCATTTTTCCAATGCTTCAGGATGAAAATATTCAACTCTGCTAAGGCTCCCACAGAGTAGTGTGGTGAGGTGGAGCTTTGCATTATGGTAGTTCTACTAATATATAAACAGGGGTAAATGTAACATGACGTGATAGTCCCAAATTCACTTTATCCACTACAAGCTTTCAGTAATAATAATAATAATAACTCTATTTTTCGTTTCGAAACGAAGAATAGAGTTGAAGAGGGCATGTTGCTCAGAGGAAAGAAACTGCAGCATGAAGACAGTTTTAAGTATTTAGGATCGACCTTAACCATAACGTGTGACAGCTCGAAAGACATCAGAACGAGAACAGCCATAGCCTTAAGTTCAATGAGCGACCTGGACAGCATCTGGAAGAACAAGAACATCAACAAGATAGAGAACAAGATGAGACTATACAACTCGCTTATAGTACCGATTGCCTTGTACGGATGCGAAACGTGGACTCTTAGAAGTGCTGAAGAAAGACAACTGCTCGTGTTCGAGATGGCAGCACTCAGAAAGATACTTGGAGTACGCATCATAGACAAGATGAGAAACGAAGACATCAGGAAGGCCCTCAACCAGACAGAAACGATAGTGCAACGAGTGCATGAACGACAACATAAGTGGCTAGGTCATGTACTCCGGATGGACAAGAACAGGATTGCTAACATCACACTACATGGAAGAGTAGACGGAACCAACAAGAGAGGGCGCCCAAGAACGACATGGGTGTCGGCAGCACTCTCAAGATATGACATGGGACTGCAAGATGTAATGCGGACGGCCCAAGACAGAGATCTGTGGCGTTTGATGTCTCCTCATGCTAGAGCCCACGTCGACGTGCAATTACAACACTGAGATATGGCGAAGAAGAAGAATAATAATAATAACAACATTTTTTTACATTTACAGTATATAGCACTTTTTCACTACTCAATGCACTTTTCACAGTGAGTACAGAGCCACTTCAACCATCACTAATGTGTGGCATCCACCAGGATGATGCGATGGTAGCCATTTTGCTCCAGTACGCTCATCACACATTACCTGTTATGTGATAAAGTGGTGAGAGAGACAGAGCAAGTTAGAGACGGGTTGATTAAGTGGTCAGAATGACTAGGCTGTGGTGGGAAGTTTAGCCAACACACTGCTCTTTATGGAGGATACCCAGGGATCTTCAATGACCACAGAGAGCAGGACTTCAGTTTTATGTCTCATCTGAAGGACAGCACCATTTTCACAGCACGGTGTCCCTGTCTCTGTATGGGAGCACTGGGATTCACATTCAGACCATTGGGTAAGCACACCCTGCTGGACTCACCAGCACCTCTTCCAACAGCAACCCAAGCTTATCCTAGATGATCTACCATTCAAGTACTGGCCGGTCCTAAACATGCTTAGCTTTCAGGTGGACAACCTTGTCTGAAGTGGATGTGGTATAAGTGTTGTGGTGAGTGGGTGGGGGCGTGGAAGGACCGGAAGAAGGATTACGCCTCCTCCAGACCACGAGAGGGCAGCCCCCCTGGTTGGTATGGGGACCACGGGAACAGAGTATGGAAGCTCAACCTTATAGGGGCTCGTGGTCACCACCAGGGGGCACATGAATGCCTAAAGAGCCCTGGACGTCAGCACTTCTGCCACATCCAGAGGTGCTGGCGGAAGGATTACCAGGGACATCCGGAGTGCTTCCGTGTGCTCAGCCGGCACTTCTGCCACACCAGGAAGTGCCGGAGGAAGTTCATCGGGATGCACCTGGAGCAAGTCCGGATGGACATAAAAGGGGCTACCTCCCTCCATTCGTCAGCTGGAGTTGGGTGGAAGAGGACAGAGTTCGGAGGAGAGGAGTGAAGGAAATGAAGAGAGGCATTAGAGAAAGAGGCCTAGACTGAGGGTGTGTGGTGCAGGGGCACTGGGTTGTGTGCGATACTTGTAAATATTGTAAATATGAATAAACGTGTGTGTGGTTTGAAGCCATCGGTGTCTGCCTGTCTGTGTCCGGGCTGCTTCCCACAGTGTAAATAGTAGCAATGGTACAAGGCTGGATTCAGCTCATGTCAGGACACTGCTCAGTCCATTACTGACCCCTCTCACACACACACACACATATTCACAAGTGGCCAATTTCGAATTTTCAGTTAACTTAACATAAATATCCTTACGGATGTGGGAGAAAACTAGAGTGCAAGCTCCACAAAGACAACGTCCATGCAGAGCATTCAAACGTGAGAAGCTGCATCTGTGAGGTGACAGATGATAGGGGGAATATCCCCCTACACCGTAGAGCTGCCTGAGGGAAATACAGTATATTATATACATAATAAAAGGATTTAGGGTTGTACTGGAAATGCAAACCAGCAATGAAATTAAGAACAGGCAGGACTGTATACAAACGCCAATATATAGTAAAATAAATGTCATTGATTTTACTGGAAACAGTAATAATAAAGGTTCAGTTTCTCCCTTCATTCATTTTTATTTGTTTTGAATCAATCAGCAAAAGACTTTATTCTAGTCTTCACTTTGAAAGGCACTATGAACAATACCAACTGTAAAATACAGCTAATTCGTATTCAAATCTGCATTATCTAGTTCATTGGTTCATTGCTCAGAGACCACATTCTGTAAAGTATGCAAAAAATGCAAATGCAAGAGTTGTAATTGTGTGGCAAAGCTATGAAGGCTACAGATGTCACACTTCAAAGACTGTCTGAGCGACTAAGTAAGACGCTAGTTAAACTATTGACTTTGGTAAAATAAAGTCTCTGAGGACACGTGAGAGTGGCAGAAGCCAAGTATCCTCAAAGGCACTCTTACTGCCAAGGCATTTTCCTCTAATCCCATTTAATCAACAATAATAGTGTCGCGAACATGAATACAGGACAGCTGTTACTTACAGTTCAAAGTAAAGCCATTTGTTTCACTTATAATCAGACAAGGAAGACAGTGAGGAACATAAAAGCTAAATGGCACCTGATTATTTTTTTTTTTCTTGTAGATGGCACCTCTTAAAAATTCATCTGATCACCATTCTCTTCATCTTTAAAATTGAATTGTTAAGACAACCTTCCAAGTATTATGCAACAGAGCAGCCGATAGGTATGTCATGTATCTCTTGCCTTTGTTCTTACATTAGCAAATGTTACACAACAGTGCAGCTCGAGGCTGCACGCCTGCATATTCACATTTAGCCAGTTGTTGGTCTTTCTGAAGAGAAAGCTGAGAGCTTTGCTGTTGAGATTAGCTTTACCTGACTGAAACGGAATCACAGATTTTAATATTCATCCTGAGGGTCACCATTTCTTTCTTTCTTTCTTTCTTTCTTTCTTTCTTTCTTTCTTTCTTTCTTTCTTTCTTTCTTTCTTTCTTTCTTAGTTTAGTTTTTTTAATCATTTTTAATATGTTTCTCTATTACTTTCATATTTGTTTTTAATGCTGTTGGGCTATTAATAAAGACCGTTTATAAAACAACCAACACTTTATATATATATATATATATATATATATATATATATATATATAGTGTCACGCACGTGTGCATGGAGGACAGTTTACGGGCTCAAATAGTGTTATTTGTAAAACGTGTTTTCTTTGCTGTTTTTTCAGTATATGGGGTGGCCATTCCCACATATTTTTCAGTCTGCTGCCTGATTTTTTATCTTAATAGTAAAAATAGGAATTGGAGATACATACTGTATAAAGGGTTGGCATCTGTGGCAGGGTCTTGCTTAATTGCAACACAAAAGGAAAAAAAAGGGTATAATATAACATAAGAGTCAGACCCTTAGGTCACAGCATTGGTTTAATCACCAAAGGCAAAATCCTTTCAAAGACCTAAGAAGCTATACATTTGGGTGTGGATACATAAATTAATGCTGTTTTCAAATCTCCATTGAACTTAAAGGCTGTTAGTCCTGGCAGACGGTAGTAGCACACACTAGGGACAATTTAGGATCACCAATGCACCTATCCTGCATGTCTTTTGACTGTGGGAGGAAACCCACGCAGACACGGGGAGAATATGCAAACTCCACGCAGGGAGGACCCAGGAAGCAAACCCAGGTCTCCTTACTGCGAGGCAGCAGTGCTACCACTGTGACACCATGCCGCCCACTTCTGAATATTATATTTTTTAATTCAGCAGATCATTTGTTATAAAAATGAATACCTTATCTATCTATCTATCTATCTATCTATCTATCTATCTATCTATCTATCTATCTATCTATCTATCTATCTATCTATCTATCTATCTATCTATCTATCTATCTATCTATCTATACAATCTGGTGATTGTAATTACCCACTGCTCCAGGGGTTGGCACTGTGCTCTAATGCCTGTTCTCTTCCTACCTCTGCAGACTGGATGATTGACAGCTGTAACATCTCTGACGTCACTTCTGGTGAATATTCACTGGACCCTCTTCCACCTGCCAGAAGGACATATAGCTCGAATTTCTGCCATTTTGAAATCAGTTCACTGTGGAACTCCCGTCTGAAAAGAAATTTCTTGCAATTATTGCCTGTTTTCTGCTTTTCAGTTATACAGGGTCACTGGGTGCCCCAACTCTTTTCGCAGTCTGTCTAATTTCTTACAATAGATAGATAGATAGATAGATAGATAGATAGATAGATAGATAGATAGATAGATAGATAGATAGATAGATAGATAGATAGATAGATAGATAGATAGATAGATAGATAGATAGATAGATAGATAGATAGATAGATATGTGAAAGGCACTATATAATAGATAGATAGATAGATAGATAGATAGATAGATAGATAGATAGATAGATAGATAGATAGATAGATAGATAGATAGATAGATAGATAGATAGATAGATAGATAGATAGATAGATAGATAGATAGATAGATAACAGTGTAGTTTAGGTCCTACCTATAATGGATCTATTTGTGGTAAAGAGCATTTAGAGGTCTGTGGCAGTGTTCGTTTTAAATAAGAACAGTGCGCTCAGGCTCGGGGAGGTTTAGTTGTATGCAGTCACCTAGCCAATTGATTTTAGGGTCTTGATGTGGGGATTGGCTTCACATGAATGCATGTGCAGACACACTCAGCTCAGCTGGCTTCCTCGTTATCACTCTGGGGATTGTAATTAAGATGCCTCCTCCTGCTCAAGTATAAAGGAGCCTGTGTAGGAAGATTGAGAGAGAGAGAACAGATAAAGGAGGGTGAAAAAGAAAGAGCCGTAGGTTAACATTAAATGGATATGGAAAAGAAAAGGACTAGAATCAGGAATGTGGCAGAGCCGATGCTGTAGTGTGGAGGCAAGTGCTTGGGAAGTGGCCCTGGGTGGAGTTAGTGGACAGTACTCATGGAGCGGGGTCGCTCCTGCTGAGTGCCCAAAGGGCAGGAGCAACCAATCACTAAAGAAGAGAGGTGGGAGAAGGGAGCAGGGCTCACAAGAGTTCCCCACTGAATGCCTAGGGATAATGGCAAGGACACAAGCCAGAATAAAGGGTGATGCATTGCCAGTGGATGTCTCCTTCTGATGAGGAGGCCATACAGGCAGAGCAAAGAAGATGTCGATTTGAAGGGATGTTCTTTATGGTTTTTATTAATGGGTTCTGACTGTGTTTTAGCCTTTGATTTGAATCTATTTATGTATTATTTATTTATCCGATTTTTAACCTCTACTAACGCACTGGTTTCTTTGAGGATTATTAATTAATTTATTTATTTAAGAAGACCTGTGCCGCACAGCACTTTTGTTTTGAACGTTGTAGAAAACAAAAAGCACAAAACACTTCGTACCATTTCTTGCTGTGCGTGTTTACAGTTTATGTCTATCAGTTTCCCGGGTTCAAGTGGAGTATGCCAGCTGCGGGCAACCCCAGTATCACACTATTACTTTTATACCATTATGTAACAAGAGCTCAACAAGGACTTCTTTTGGTCTTAATAACTCTTCAAAAGCACCAGGGCAGCAGTGTATAGGGGGCATCTTAGGGGCTAATTCCAACCTGAATTGTGGGTTGGCGCTGTCATTTACGCCTATCCTTCTTTTTGTCCTCAGAACTGAAGACTTAGAGGCTCAAAGAAGAACTCGTTCATTCCAGTTCAGAGTATTTTAGGATCAACAATACTAATAGTCTCAAGTCATTCTAGGATTCCTGTCTGAATACAACACTTCAGAACCATTGTGCTAGTTGAAAATCATTTTTATTTTTTGCTTATATTTTGGCTTATCAAAATGCTAAATTAGACAGGGTTCACTGTCTTTATCTTTGATCTTTATTTCTATACATTGAATTAATCTCATGGCATTGAGACTGACAAAAACAAACCTCCCAGTATGACATCCTTTGAATTTTCATTTGCCATCTTCTGCATTCTGTAATGATTACATTATCTGTGTCCCTTAAGAAATCGCTGCTGTCTCGATCTATCATTAGTTCACATGTCTGACTTCCACCTGCACAAGTATTTCACAGGAGGTTTATAGTTATCACACCAGTTCATAAGTACAGTACACTGTTGTTTTTCCATAAATTTCAGAATTTATTTGTACTATTATAATAATTGTTATGCATTTCATAAGAAAAATAAAATGGCTTGCATAACACAAGCCATAGATACCACTAGTATTATACAGTACTAGTCATTTAGCCCATTACAATAACGGGCGCTAGAACAGTAGTGCATAAACATTAGTAGGAACAGTCTATATTAAATGGCAAGGGACTTTGACCTCATTCTTTTTGTTGGTCGTATTTTTCTTTCTTTCAGCCTTTCTTTTGTTGATGTTTACTTGCTGAGCTGACCGTTCTTCGTGGGCTGCCGCCGTGTATTGTGTGTCTTTAATTTTCTGTGACAGTAATACTGTCTTGTACGGATCTATTCAACAAGGGCGCGCACAAAAAGGCGAGCTTCAAAAGGGCGACCTCAATTGAGCGCGGCGAATAAAGGCGTTCGTAGATAATTTAGTTCAAATGGCTCTGGAATATGTGAAGAGCAACAAAGGTGCAGATCTTTATTTACGCGCGCCTTTATTCGCTGCACCCAATTGAGGTCGCCCTTTTGAGGCTCGCCTTTTTGTGCACGCCCTTATTGATGCATACCGTCTTGTAGGTCCGCTGGCTTGTATGTCCGCTAGCTTGTACGTCCGTAATATACCTTTAATTTTCTCTGGCGGTAATACAGGCGTGCACGTCGGTAATATGCCTTTAATCTCCTCTGACAGTAATACTGGCTTGTATGTGGCTGTAATATGCATCACTGTATTGTGTACCTTTAATTTCCTCTCGCAGTAATACTGGTTTGTATTTCCGTAAAACGCCTCTAACTTTTTCTGACAGTAATATCGCGCATCGCACCGTGCCCCGCGCATGCGCACTTCACCAGAAGACACACACACATGGACACCTGGACACACACAGGGATTTTATTAAAGAGGATATAGATTGTCGCACATGTGCGCATAGGGAGTATTGTATGTACAGGGCTCTAGTGAGGTAAGCACCGTGTGAGGAAACACGGCCACTAACATCTTCTTCTCTTTTTCCCACAGACTGGAGGATGAGTTCTGAGACAGACCATCATGATGCTTCCAGTTTTGTCTGCCCTTTCCACTCCAGAGGCTATTTAAAGAACAATGTCATCAGAAGTCAGCATACACTTGGGCCCTGCTTCCAAAGAGTATGGAACTCTGAGAAAGAGAACTATTTGCTGATTAAGTACTGACAAGCCTAGTCTGCTCTGATCGAAAGCTGTCTGTGATTTTGTTTTTGAACTTTTTCCTTACTTTGTCTTTATTAAACAGGTTACCTGGTTGGTCTCTAACCCTATATTTTCTTTCAGTTCTTCTCACTACTATACATTACTGTATATCCAAGGTCCTTGTGTTTCCATAAAGTAAGCAGTGTGTTTTATTTTACAAGAGCTATATTGGTGTTAAATTTGTGGTTAATGGGCTTTAGCAGACTGATACTTTCTGTTGTCTTTATACTGTTTGCTTGTATCAATGTTTTATTTGTATGAAGTTCACCAAATCAAACTCCATGTCTCTCGTGAAGTTGTGGCAATAAAGTATGTTCTTTACTTTACTCTATTAATACACTTTCTAACAAGTTTATTTAGTTTATGGTTGAAGAGAGTCACCAGCAATGGGCAGAAGATAGGAATCCAACCTTGCCAAGAGACCAGTCTATTACAAGTGTATGTTTTTGCATTATGGTATGGCAGCCAAGGCACTGAACTTAAAAACCACAGGGATGCTGATTCAGTCCTCACCCCCGACTTACTCTGTGGCCTTAAGTAAATCACCTAATCTGCCTGAATTCCTTTTATAAAAACCCATATTTAAATAATATTAAAGTACCCTGCTCTTGCAGGCCACCTTGGGTAAAAGCATCAATTATTCAGAGTCACAGTGACTGCGCCTGTCCCAGCAGCACCAGGTAGGTAGATGACAACTATACAAAATGGCAGTAGTGCATGAAAGTGAATTTCAAGTGAATTAGGCCGTGTAAATTAAACGCCTTCCTCCACCTCTTCACTCACTTGTCCAAAGTCCTGTCTTCAATTCAAAAAGCTCAAATTCACTCGAACACGCTTCACTTTCATGCAATGCACTGATTTTCTCAAACATGCAGGGGTGGGCAAAAGTAGGTTTACGGTTGTTAGATAGATAGATAGATAGATAGATAGATAGATAGATAGATAGATAGATAGATAGATAGATAGATAGATAGATAGATAGATAGATAGATAGATAGATAGATAGATAGATAGATAGATAGATAGATAGATAGATAGATAGATAGATAGATAGATAGATAGATAGATACTTTATTAATCCCAATGGAGAGAAAAGCCAAGCAAAATGACACCTTTTATTGGCTAACTAAAAAGATTACAATATGCAAGCTTTCGAGGCAACTCAGGCCCCTTCTTCAGGCAACATGTAATCCCAATGGGAAATTCACATGTTTGTGTGGAAAAGACATGCAGGTTATGATTATTGCAATAGCTTTATTATTTCAATAGGTTTTATTTATTTAGTGCACTTAGGTACAATCTTATAAGTGTTCAAATGATGAAGGCATTGATGGCACATGAATGCATGTGCAGACACACTCAGCTCAGCGTGTTCCCTCATTAGCGCTCTGAGGATTGTAATTAAGGTGCCTACGTTCGCTCAAGTATAAAGGCGCTACATAAATAAAATGTATTCTTCTTCTTATTAAATTACCGCCCTTGTGTACTCACAACTGCAAACCTACTTTGCCCACCCCTGTTTTTATTTAACAATATTTTAGCAAAAAAAAAAATAGACATGTGTTGGACATTGTGAGTATCCGACTAGATAAATAACACATGGGTTACGTGACATGAGTAAGCTGAGTTTTTCTTTCATGGACATTTTAATATTGTTTGCTGCTCTACAGAGTTGGCCCCCTCTAGCTCAAATCGAAGTACTGTATCAAAAATGGGTTTTTTTCGGTGTTTTGTCTTAGTAGAGTAATATATTGCTCTACTTTCCCCTATTGTATTATTAATAAGTAGCCTTTGTCAGAATGCCTAATCTCACAGACTTACCACTGTTTATAAAGTATTATAGTATATAACTTCTCCCCACCTTCCCTTCTATATCTATAACCTCAGGCAATTAGGTACAGTAAAAGACAAGCAGGAGTTAAATTACAATTTAAACAATGTATTATTGGTAATATTCATAAATAATAACTATATAAAGTACATTTGAATATTGGCAACCATACAAACTGATTAAATGGTGATGTGTAGTTTCAGGTGGCACACAGACTTGTTAGTCACTTAAAAATGTCTTTAGTTCATTTGTGGTCAGCTTTCAGCCACATGTCTGTTCAATATGGCTGCCGAGCTGTGCTCTCCATTGTGTTGTCCTTTCAGTTCATCAGTTTTGTAAGAGATGCTTCTTCATCAGATGTTAGTAAGAGAGAGAGAGAGAGTGTGAGGGAGTGAGCAAATTTATAGATGTTCTGTCCAACCCCTAGAGCCAATAGGACCTCTTAAATGCTTCTGAATCAAGCCAATTCCAACCAGCCATACTTCAGACCAATGGGGGAATAGAACAACTTCACACCTGCCATCCCCCAAAACCATATGTTAAGGTAAAGCTTGGCAGTTAAGCAGCCTGGCTTTCTTACTGGGGTTGAGAGACCTTAGCAGAGAAACACTTGTCAAACTGGTTTAAGGAACATCCCCCAAATCCTGTCGTAAAATTCAAAGAGACCCATTCCTGGTGGGGAGAAGGTTGTAAACATGAATGCTTCTCACATAATGTAACACTAATATTACATTGCTTTGCCTAAGTTAGAAATAAAGACATATTTATCAAGTTATATGCAAAATCTCTCATCCAAACACTAGCGTTTCCAGTAACATATAAAAAATGACAATTTTAAGTGTGAATATTTATTTAAAAAATAAGTAATAATAATCAAGGAGAATCTAAAAAAAAATAAAATATTAGGGGAATGCAATATAACTGCATGTTGAAATCTGAACATTTGAAATGAATCAGAACCACAGTCATGTCTCTTCTCCTTGGCACTGTCATGTCCTATTTCACCATGATCTAAGTGGCAATACTTTAGTTTCCCCTTTATGTGCTCTACTTTCTGTACTCATATTTAATGCTTTCTTCAATTTTCCTTTGGTAATAAAGAATTTTTCCTGATTGCTTTTTTAAACTGACTAGGAAAGATCCAATAGAAAATAAAAAGACTGTGAACGGTGATGACAATTAAACTTATCGAAGCCTCCAGGTGAATCTAGTTTTGAAGTCTCTGAAATGTGCCATGAGGAATTCTGTTACTTGGTAGTAAACCTGAAGTGAACTTTTGAAACTTCTGTGAAAGTGTCTGTCTAAGCATGCAGTCAAAGACTTGTCTGTAACAGAAAAGGAAGATGTTTGCGTGTTTGGAGAACAGGCGACGGCAAAAGCAAAAACCTTTGAGGGTAGCAGAGTGGTAGTTAGTGCAGCCAACTCATGAATCCAGTATCCTGTGTTGGCTCACTGTCTCTATAGGTTGAGCACGTTCTCACCAGGGTTCTCTTTGCGCGTTCCAGTTTTCATCCTAAAGATACGAGTTGTTAGGTTATTTGGGCCTTCTAAAGTTGGGTGTGACGGACAGCAATCTGACTCTGTCAAGCTGGGCTCTGGTTTACCAAGATTCTGAAGTGGATTAGATGGGTTTGAGAATGTTATGTTATTTTAGCATCAAAAAATCGTGCTGATCAAATCAATTATGTTAAAGCCTTTCCTCTGATCATGGAAGGAAAGAAGCTGAACCCTTTAGTGCTTTAAGCTTCATATGACATCATGCATGGCTAGTTCTTTTTTGTAAATGTCATTTTTGTTATTCAAGTACAGTACCTTAATTCTTCTTGCTACATCACGGTGCAGACCACGCTTATAATGTCCATTAACGAATTGTTTTGCTGCTTTACTGGACACAATCTAATAAAATAAAATTAAAAAAAAAACAGAATCCATCTATTTTCTGATTGGTCTAATCCAATTTAGGGTCATGGGGTAAAAAGCTAATTAAGTGGCTTGATTTATACCATCAGGAATTTCATTCGAAAGCAATTTTACACATGAAATTCTCACTGTAGTATTTGGGATTGGTGGACTAAGTGGAGTACACAGGAGGTGGAAAAACTTTATTTTACAAAACGCTATCCCACTGACTATCCCTCCCATGTGTCCTTCATTACCTTTGTGGTTATCTCAGTCACTTAAACCCGCGATGCTAAAATCAAACTGAAATACACAATAACCTGCTAAGAAGTGCCTCCCATCTCCACGTTCTGAAACATTTAGGAAACAGTTTTGGTTTCGGGAGTGCAGGAGTGTATTTTCCAGAATGCAGCTGTTAGCAATTTTAACCGTTCCTCGCTGCCACTGTGTTTCCCTGGAAACAAAATGGCATGGACAAGGAGCTTAAATAATCAAATCAAATTAGGAGGCACTTTAATTTGTTGCATTCAGAGTGCCATTTTCAGCCCCCCACCCTTCCCCCAGGTTCATAGCCCAGCAGGGCTTCCATTTAGCTCCCTGGATGCCATAATGTACCGCAGAGATGTATCCTTTTGATCTTTCCAGAATCAGCTAGTGAATGATGTCTTCTAACAGTTTGGAAACTGCCTCATGCTATACAGAAGCAAAAAGGAAAATGGCTGTTGCACGACTTAAGTGATGGCACCAAATACAAGGAACTAGGCTGAAACCTGTTAGAAGTAAAAACAAGCATTTTTATAAAGTGGTAGAGTTTCCTTTTGACAAAAAAAGATTAAAAATAAAAAAATGTTGAATAGTTTGAGTGTATTCTTGTTGGTGGTTTGCGAGAAATGGTATAATATCAGTAATTTAATGAAAATAAAAGCATATTATTGCCTTACATACAATATTGAGTGTTTTTGTTAAACTTAACAATAATGTCAGTTGTTTATATCCAATATTGTTTTACTGAACAGAATTACACAGTGTTTGGATTATGTACAACTTTATTAAACAAAATGCAGTGGTCTACTGTTAGTTCTTTAAGCACTGGACATAACATTTTGTCGAATAACTTACAGAGCAGCTTTACTCAATATGACTGCATATATTCACTGAACATAGTGGTATACAGTTAGCTTATATTCTGTGTACTCTACCTTTATCAAACATGATGGTATGTCATTGATGTATGATACATATGATGTATTTTTATGAAACACAGCAGCACACTCTCAGCTCATGCATTATACCTTAAATGAACATAACAACATTTAATTGACTAATATAGAATATGCCGTTGCTGAACAAGACTGAATATCATTGGACTATATACTGTACAGTGCACCTTTACTGAACATAGTGGCATACTGTTTCCTAATTTAGTGTTCTGTGTCTTTACTGCATTGTATTGTCTTGTATACAGCATATCATTTTTGAACATAATGGCCTATTGTGGCTTAGAGATTAATCGAACATGACAGAAATTTATTGACTAGATTACAGTTTAGCTTTACGCAGCATAATTGCATATCATTAAATTATACACAATCCAATTTTACTGAAAAAAAGTGGAATACTTTTAGCTTATATCCAATATATATTACACCTTTACCAAATATAACAGCATATACAGTATATGGGCATAATGGTATACTTTTAGCTCAGATCAAAAGCACTGTACAGTACCTTTATTAAACATAATGGCATATTGTGGATTTATATACAGTGTATGCTTACTGAACATAGCAGTATGTCACTGGCTTACATACAATATGTTTTTACAGAACCTAAAACAGCACACTGGCGACAGATACAGTACACCATGGCATATTGCTGGCTTGTTTTAATAGTTCCAATTATAGTAGTGCTGTCATGTTTACAGTACAGTGACATCTTGACTGAATAAAATGCATATTGCTGACACATACATGGTGTACTATACCTTTAGTATGATGCTTGTAGGGTTATTTAGATTTCAGTTTTTACACAGGTATTTTTATGACAGTTAATATTTGGTTAAAATTCTTTTTTGAATAGATGATCCTCAAAACACGTTGGCAGGTTTTGAATGAACCTTTTCCAAAGGTACAGACTTAGTGCTTTGGCCTAAATATAACTAGAGCCATATTGGACAAAGGAAAATAGCATACAGTTGGACTCTCTTCAGTTTATTCCATGGCTGAACATTTATTAACTGAATCATTCAGACATCATCCTTTTGCACCCCTGTCTCATTTCATGCTTTACAAGCAATATATATTATGATTTTTTTTCTTTTTGTTTATACTTTACTGTACTTTGCTTTATATTTCCAATTTTCCAGATGAGTTCAGATGTATGCTTTAATTTTTTCTTTAATTATGCACCTATGTTTCACTATATGGGTGTAATTCCTTTTTTCCTCATATACTTGTTTTTTCTTGATTTTTTTCATATACTTTTTTTCATACCTTCTGCCCCCTTCTCACTTCGCTTGCCAATTCCAGGGGATGGGGCTTGGCACCTGCTGACCCACTCGAAGGGAATCAGGGCACCTCTCCGTTAGAGAAAGCAATTGTGTTTAAAGAAGGGGTATATACTGTAGATGAGCATGCGGAAAGAGGGAGGAAGACAGTTGGGTCATTAGTTATTATAGATAGAAAATCAGTTACTTGAGTATTTCACTGCAGTTATCTATTTTAAATACCAGTGAATAATAAAATGTAGTAAAAAGTAAAACGTAATAAAAAGTAAAAAAATAATTACATTACATTAACGCCTCACCAAAAACAATATCATGAATTACTTTATCCTCTGACATTCTATAAGCGTTGCATTTTTGCCTTTCTGTTCACCAATTGTTCAGGAAATTTTTCTCTCTCTCGTTTGTTGGACGATTCTCTTTGTTCCTGATTTTTATTACATGCAGTTCTTTTTTGTTCATTTTCTTTTTTTCGAAGTTCATTTTCGACTCTTGCCACTGTTTTTCTATCGCAATCTAAAATTTGGATGTTCTTGAATAGATAATTTGATTTTCTGTTAGTTAGCAGCACTGAGAGTGTCACGGGGTGGGATGTGCATAGTAGGAGTAACAATCAGGGGGAGCGGTGTGGAGCGGAGTGGTCAAGCATGAATGACGTGGACGCGACGGAAAACTTTTTTAATATAATAGAGGGAAATATTTTTTCAGCCATTTTGCGGGCTTTTTCTTAGATTTTTCTTGCAACTCTCACATGTGATTTATGTTGATTGATGTGTATGTACAGTTTTTCTTTACATGTTTGATTTGATTATTAATGTTTTATTGTAGTCTTTTCTTCTTGAAAGTAAATATATTACATTCCCTTGTGTGTCCTATATTTTTTGAAGTACTATTTTTATAATAATTTTTTATGTTATGTTTGGACCAGTAATCTCTGCTGATCACTCTTTTTTTCTTATCTCTAAACTTAATGATTGTGATAAGCAGTTAATCACTACTTTAGTGTTCATTATTGGCATAGCGTACGTTTAATAAACATAACGGTCTATCATTGAGTAATATATTGTGTATGTTGACTTAGCCCAGGGGTGCCCAACTCCAGTCCTGGAGGGCCGCAGTGGCTGCAGGTTTTCATTCTAGCCCTTTTCTTAATTAGTGACCTGTTTTTGCTTCTAATTAACTTCTTTTGAATTAAGTTTAATTAACTTGGTTTTTAAGAAATGTTTCCCTGAATTTCTTTGTCATTCCTCTGAATTGCTTCATTTCTTTCCTTAAATGGCACCAACGCAGAAGTGATATGTGAAGTGAGTGAGCCAACAGAAGGCCAGCTAAGTCAGGGCCTCAAACTCCAACCAATTTCACTCCAACCAGCTGCTTAATGAGGCGCTGAGTCTTGTCGTTAATTAAGCCCTTTCTTTAATTCCATGGCTTGTTGCCGCTTTCATTGTGCAATAGCAGACATTTCCAAAATTAAGGATTTTCTCTTTTCTAAGAGCAGATCAGCATTCCTGAGACCTTCACCTTTCTTTATTTTCAGATATTGTATGATGGTCACTGTTTGTTGGGCCTGTTTTGGCTCATTTTGTGTCTCGTTAATTGTTTGGCTGCTAATTAAGGAAAAAGAAACAATTAAGGGGTCTGAGTCTCCAAGAGCAAGTCAAAGAAAATGAATTCAAAAGAAGTTAATTAGCAGCAAAAACCGGTCACTCATTAAGAAAAGGGTTAGAATGAAAACCTGTGGCCACTGCGGCCCTCCAGGACTGGAGTTGGGCACCCCTGACTTAGCCTAACAGTCAATGGTGGGCTTACATGCAGTTTACTCTAACTTTATTAAATGTAATGGCATATCATTGCCTTATATCACAGGAATTAAGTAAAATTTTTGAAATGAAAAATCCATATTTAGACAACAGTTTATACAAGCATGCTGTTGTACCTTCTGTCACACATGCGCACGCTCTGGTGAGGTAAGCAGTTCCACCCCAGTATGAGAGGGGGCGTTGACAGCACCAATAACTTCTCTTTCTTCCATAGCATCAAAAGACTGCCAAAGGACAACACCCAGCCCCTCCAAACCCACAAAGCTCAGAGAAGACAACACCCCTCCCAGCACCAACGCTAAAACAAGTGGCTGCCCAGGGAAGATGGTGTCAGCATTTGTCCCATATATGAGAAGGACTCAGTTGCCAACATGACATATTGCAGTGCTGACATCAGCCCTGTTTACTTTTGATTTGCCACAGTTTTGTTATAATTAAAATAAGTGAACATGATAGTGCCCTAACCTTTTGCATCTACCCTAGTCTTCCATATTACAATTGCTAGATATAATAGACAGGGTAGTGTTTGGAGCTGATCACTATAAGATCTACCAAATCTACCAGCCACACCAACTAGTAGTTTTGAGTTTATGTGATCCACTTTATATAATCAACATCAAGCTCCACAGGCAGAAAAACTAGCAAAGCCATCTTTTAAAATCAAGTACTATAAGAGATGTGCTGTGCTGTCACATCAACTGCTGTGAATACAATCGATCAACAGAATAAGCATTTGATTCTTTTTTTTTTAGAAACTGAAAGAATAAAACAAAATATACAAAAAGTAAATTATATTAAGCCATAGAATGATTATAAAATGTTAGAAGGAAGTCAGAAGATTATTATAACTTGACTTTTCTCTCTTCTAAGTCATTATGAAGGGCTGATTTGATCTAATCCTTGACATTGCCTTTATACATTCAGGGTTTAGTTCTTAAAAATAATCTTCTGAAAGTACTAGCCTCTGTAGTAAAAAAATACATCAAACGTTTTTACATATATATTGAAGTACCAAGGTCATAATTCCCAATAATTGCATCCAAATTTTAGTAATACATTTGTCTGCAGAAAACATCTTCTGAGAGAGACATTTTGTGCTACTGCATACAGGTAGACCCTAACCTGACAACAATGCCTTTGGAAGTTAACATAATACTTTTGTTAATAACAAAGTGTAATCTACTGCGTGGATGAGCAGATCATCTAAGATAGAGCAGATGGACTAAGTAGATCAACAAAAGAGGATTAAACTGTGCCAAAAACATTACTCATAAACTCCTCTTAAAATGAATTCACTGCAAAGTACTTTAACATCAATAATCTTGGTCTTTCTGTGCTTCCAAACTCTCTTTGACAATGAAGATTAAGCAGGGAAGAAGGGGGCGGGGGGTGAGGTTTTTGGGATGTGTGGGGGCCTCTCCCACTGCTTACGCTCCAATCTACCAAAGAGACTAACCTACTTGTAATGCATACAGGCCTGGGGTTTCTACCACCTAGGGGCTTATGACCTGATTTGCAATGCAGCACTTTCAGCCACCACACATTTTCTGTTAGCAGGGATTTATTTGGTACAAAACACTATCTATTAAACACAAATACAGATTACCCCTGAAATCCTTTAAACCAGAAGCCATCAAATTGCAAAGTACTGAGGACAGCTTCTCCTCTGTGACATCATAGCAAAGCACTCTTTCTTAGTTGCATCATCATCATCAGACGAGAATGATGAATGGCTTAATATATCAATTAATGCTTATCTTCAAACAATAACAAAGGGTACTGTCAATCTCAATGGAAACTCTTTAGCATACTATTGACAATATAAGACTTACAGGTGCATTATTATTATTATTATTATTATTATTATTATGTTTGTGGTGGCTCTGAGGCTAGGGATCTGCACTGGCAATCGGAAGGTTGCCAGTTCAAATCCCGTAAATGCCAAAAGAGACTCTGCTCTGTTGGGCCCTTGAGCAAGGCCCTTAATCTGCAATTACTGAGCACTTTGAGTAGTGAGAAAAGTGCAATATAAATGCAAAGAATTATTATTATATATTATATATGTGTGTGTGTGTGTGTGTGTGTGTTAAAGAATAAGCAATAAGTATGGTTGGGTTAATAACCAGAAATATGGCAAAATAGAAAGGTAATATACTGTAAATGGATTTGTGGATCATTCATTTATTGTTAAAACACTGTTCAAAAGCAAGATAACAATGAACTTTAGTTTCTGTAAAATAGAAAAAGAAAATGAGTCAGAAAAAAAAAATGAACACAATAATGTATGCATTCTGTCACTAGCACACAATATGAAAAGAATGCCTCTCAAGAAGAAAAACAGTAAGTCAATGTACACATTGTCATCATTCTTTCAATAATGGACCAGTAAGCCTCCTCCTTCATACCAGTGTTCATGATGTGGTTATGCCGTGTCACTGACGTGTGCATTGGGGGGGTACCTTCAAAGCTCTGATAAGGTAAGCAATACCACCACATGAAGAGAGGGGGGCGCTGTTGCTAATGACCTTGTCTTTTCCACCACAGCTCAGAAGAACCTCAGTCAGGGTAGACCTGACCACACCCTGTAATGCTCCTTAGCTCTGCCCCATCTGGATATATGAAGGGATATATAAAGAGCTGCCCAACAGAAGTCGGTGTCTTTTGTTTGAACCAGTTTCAAAGAAAGTCTGAGAGAGAGATGCAAGGAAGCCTTTCACTAACAGGGCTCTATATTTGTTAATGGCAGTGGCCAAATATTTTGTCTTTATGGTTTATTTCTCTTATTTATTTATTTTTTTTTCTGTTTATTAATTTTTATTGTAATCATTCCATACAAATAGATCAATTTATAACCAAACAAAATTGAAGACAAATCAAACCCCACCCCTGAGAAGGAGAGCTTAGCCAAAGGACAATCTCCAATGCTGTGAAAAGGTAGTTCCATTCAATCATATCAAATGCTTTTTCTGCGTCTAATGATAGTAATATCTCTGGGGTGTTTGATTTTGCTGGTGAATATATAACATTAAACAAGTGTCGGAGATTGGAAGATAGATGTCGGCCTTTAATAAATCCAGTTTGATCCTGTGATATTACCGAGGGCAGCACTTTCTCCATCCTTCTAACTAGAATTTTTGAGAGTATCTTAACATCATTATTCAGGAGTGAAATTGGTCTGTATGATGCACATTGTAACAAGTCCTTATTTTGTTTAGGAAAGACGGTGATTAATGCTTGTCGAAATGTTTGAGGTAGTATTTGGTTGTCTCTAGCTTCTGTAAATGTTGCCAATAAGAGGGGAGCTAGCTGAGTGGAGAATTTCTTATAAAATTCTACGGGGTAACCATCAGGGCCTGCTGATTTCCCACTTTGTAGTGACTTTATAGCATCTAGTAATTCTGTTAGCATTAGAGGCTTATCCAGTTCCTCAGCACTTAAAGCATCTATTTGTGGTGTCTGTAATGTATCCAGAAATGCGTTAGATTGTGTGTTGTCTTCTTTGAGTTCAGTAGAATATAAGGATTCATAATAATCTCTAAATGTGTGCATTATATTTTTATGGTCTGTAATTTCTTTTCCATTCGTGTTGGTAATTACTGGTGTTGCATTGCGAACTTCTTGTTTGTGAATTTGTTGAGCTAAAAGCTTATTAGCTTTTTCTCCGTGTTCATAGTAATGATGTCTAGACTTATAAATAAGTTGTTCAGTTTCTTTAGTTGTTAAGATGTTAAGTTCTGTATGCAGGGCCTATTTCTCTTATTTAAACTGGGAGTACCAGGTTTGTCCCCCAGCTTTTGAACCTGCATTCTTCCTTCCATCCACAGCTTATAAAAAATGACAGTCATTTTCATGAGCAAATACTCAAGGGAGACCCCCTACGCCGTCTCATTTGTCCTGTTTTGTTAAGGAGAACAAGTGAATTTGGCAAAGTATCAATTAAGGGTAATTTTTTTAGGAACATTAGTATATTAGAACAATATGGAGAAAAGTGAACTCTGTGGCAACAAGGAATAAAGCATAAGAAGAACATTAGAACAATCTAGATGAGAACAGGCCATTCAGCCCAACAAAGCTCGCTGATCCTCAGAGGTTGTTTCGTGCACTAGGCCAAGCTTATTAGTGCACCATCTGACTGTTCAGCAGCTAACCTGTGCGTCTGGGATTCCCCCCCAACTTATGATCTGCACTTTCCTAATTCACCTTAATGGTTGTGCCGGCCTTGCCAATCCTATTCACTTAACTGTTCCAAAATAACATCAAGTCAAGTTTTGAATGTCCCTCAAGTCCTACTGTCTACCACACTACTTGTTAACTTACGTCATGTACAGTATCTATGGCTCTCTGTGTAAAGAAAATCCTCCTAATGTTTGCATGAAATTTGCACTTAACAAGTTTCTAACTGTATCCCTGTGTTCTTGATGAATTAATAATGAACCATTCACAGTACCACTTCAAGGTTCAAAGTTCAAGGTTCAAGGTTCTTTTATTTGCCATTTGTGCATAAAACCAACAGTCAAAGCACTTTGGAATTCTTGTGCAGAGCTCTGTCCAAGTCATAGTAAAACATTTCAAAAATTAAACAGTAAAACAAAATAATAAATAATGTAAATTATACCAGCACTATAAAGAAAGGTGGTAATATCTACACACAAGAAAATACAATATATTGTAGGTATTGCCCAGTTAAAATATTGCACATTTTTCACTCATCATTTACATGATAAGTGAAGTGAGGTAGCGTGAGGTTATTACACATATTCAATAATTTTGTTTTGCCATCAGTCTGACTGTGGCGGGGAAAAAGCTATTGAAAAACCTTGTTTTGTGAGAGATGATGCAGTCCGCTCTGCTGTGTCTCAGATTGTACATACAGTTTTTGTGTCTGAGCAGACAGTGAGCTGAATGGAGTGAGTCCCTGATAATTACCTCTGCTCTTTTCCGACAACGATGTGCATACATAAAGTCCATGGAAGGAAGTTTTGTCCCTATGATCCTCCCCGCAGTTTTTATGACTCTTTGCAAAGCCTTCCTCTCTGCCTGTGTGGTGTTCCCATACCAGACATTGATGCCTGTGGTGAGAATGCTCTCTATCAGTCCTCTGTAGGCCTGGGTGAGAGGGCAGTGGTTCAGGCCGGCTTTCCTGAGCAGCCGAATAAAATATAGACTTTTCTGGGCTTTTTTCACTGTGGCTGTGGTGTTAAGAGTCCAGCTCAGGTCTGATGTAACCTGCAATTCCAGGAATCTGTGGCTGTCGGCCCTCTCCACCTCAGTCCCTTTGATGATAAGAGGCTGTAGAGGGGGAGGATTCTTCCTGAAGTCCAATATTATTTGTTTGGTCTTGTCTATGTTGAGGATGAGGTCATTCTCCTCTCCGTAGACAAGAAACTTGTGCTGTGTATCATTTGTTGACTTGTTTTCCACGGTTTTAAAATGGTTTTCATTAGTAACTTGTTGACTGATGGATTGATTGTGTTTTCAATAACTATCTTGTTTTTTTTTTCATTACTCATGATAAACTCTCTGCAAAGGACTGATGTCTTCTTACCTTGTACCCAGTGTTGTCTTAATAGGCTCCCATCCCTGAGACCCTGAATAAGATGGGTTTTAGAATGTATACATATGTACAGTACGTACTGTATATCTGTATTTACAATACATTAAGTGCATTTAATGTATGTAAAGGTAATTACATTAAAGGGCATGCACTCATCCTCACCTGAAAAGACACGTGTTTGTTGCTCGATTATTGACCAAGATGGAGATACAGTGCATTCGGAAAGTGTTCACAGCGCATCACTTTTTCCACATTTTTTTACGTTACAGCCTTATTCCAAAATGGATTAAATTCATTTTTTCCTCAGAATTCTACACACAACACCCCATAATGACAATGTGAAAAAAGTTTACTTAAGATTTTTCCAAATTTATTAAAAATCAAAAAATTGAGAAAGCACATGTACATAAGTATTCACAGCCTTTGCCATGAAGCTCAAAATTGAGCTCAGGTGCATCCTGTTTCCCCTGATCATCCTTGAGATGTTTCTGCAGCTTCATTGGAGTCCACCTGTGGTAAATTCAGTTGATTGGACATGATTTGGAAAGGCACACACCTGTCTATATAAGGTCCCAGAGTTGACAGTTCATGTCAGAGCACAAACCAAGCATGAAGTCAAAGGAATTGTCTGTAGACCTCCGAGACAGGATTGTCTCGAGGCACATATCTGGGGAAGGTTACAGAAAAAGTTCTGCTGCTTTGAAGGTCCCAATGAGCACAGTGGCCTCCATCATCCGTAAGTGGAAGAAGTTCAAAACCACCAGGACTTTTCCTAGAGCTGGCCGGCCATCTAAACTGAGCGATCGGGGGAGAAGGGCCTTAGTCAGGGAGGTGACCAAGAACCTGATGGTCACTCTGTCAGAGCTCCAGAGGTCCTCTGTGGAGAGAGGAGAACCTTCCAGAAGAACAACCATCTCTGCAGCAATCCACCAATCAGGCCTGTATGGTAGAGTGGCCAGACGGAAGCCACTCCTTAGCAAAAGGCACATGGCAGCCCACCTGGAGTTTGCCAAAAGGCACCTGAAGGATTCTCAGACCATGAGAAAGAAAATTCTCGGGTCTGATGAGAGAAAGATTGAACTCTTTGGTGTGAATGCCAGGTGTCACATTTGGAGGAAACCTGGCACCATCCCTACAGTGAAGCATGGTGGTGGCAGCATCATTCTGTGGAGATGTTTTTCAGCGGCAGGAACTAGGAGACTAGTCAGGATAAAGGGAAAGATGACAGAAGCAATGTACAGAGACATCCTGGATAAAAACCTGCTCCAGAGCGCTCTTGACCTCAGACTGGGGCGACGGTTCATCTTTCAGTAGGACAACGACCCTAAGCACACAGCCAAGATATCAAAGGAGTGGCTTCAGGACAACTCTGTGAATGTCCTTGAGTGGCCCAGCCAGAGCCCAGACTTGAATCTGATTGAACATCTCTGGAGAGATCTTAAAATGGCTGTGCACCGACGCTTCCCATCCAACCTGAAGGAGCTTGAGAGGTGCTGCAAAGAGGAATGGCCGAAACTGGCCAAGGATAGGTGTGCCAAGCTTGTGGCATGATATTCAAAAAGACTTGAGGCTGTAATTGCTGCCAAAGGGGCATCGACAAAGTATTGAGCAAAGTTTGTGAATACTTATGTACATGGGATTTCTCAGTTTTTTTATTTTTAATAAATTTTCAAAAACCTCAAGTAAACTTTTTTCACGTTGTCATTATGGGGTGTTGTGTGTAGAATTCTGAGGAAAAAAATGAATTTAATCCATTTTGGAATAAGGCTGTAACATAATAACATGTGGAAAAAGTGATGCGCTGTGAATACTTTCCAGATGCACTGTATGTGTACTCAGCATTATCTTGAATGATTTAGCAGAGGAGTACACATATCAACAAGGAGTGGCAGGTGATTTCACCCCTGCTTTTTTCCTATCACAAGGGCACTTGTCTAATTACTTGACAGTATTTCCTAACTGGGGAGATCTGTACCCTAACTTTATAGACATACATCGATCAATGAACCTTCTACATCCAGTTCAAGTTCACAGTGGAATGGAGCTTACACCAACATCACTGGACAGAAGACAGGAATAGATCCGGATGGAATCCCAGTTCTATGGTGTTATCAGGTACATATTTGTGGGATGTGGATATAAAAGTGTAAAAGCAGATTGATAAACACTGTGCTAAGTCCACTCTCTTTCTTCAGTAATGAGACTGTAGGCAAAATTAACCCTATTTGATTATGTTGATACACTTGGCCATCCTTCTAGTGTACCAGGGATGAGCGGTGTCATCTATTAAGAACCTTTTAGCCTTAATCCTACTGTTAATCAGCTTTCTCACTATAAGATCGTCCAAAGAGCAATTTAGACACTTCCAGGCCTGCTTTTTAAATATATTTCATTCTCTTTGTTTGTTATAATCAGTATTTAATTTATTTTTCCTGTGTCTCCTTGGGCTTATAGGTAAAAGTTATATGTGATTTCTAGGGCTTAACTCAAATTTTTATTTTATTTGGGTTAGTTTGAAAATTGGTGTTTATTTTTTCCCTCTTTTGATACTATTTTGTTTTATCACAAGGGCAGCCATTTTGTGGTTTTATTGCCACCATGATGTGGTGAACTGTTGTAATTCTGGTAACCCTGTAGCAGAGATAGAGTTGACCCTGAAAAGAATGAGCCGGGGGTGAGCGTGGTCTGACATGACACAGACAGGGAGGCCAAACCATCTTGAGACAGAGACAAAACTGAGTCAGGAGTTGAGTGGAGAGTAAGGGGAGATGGCTCATCTAGCACAAGAAAAGGAGAAAGTCAAGAGGTGAAATAAAAAGTGTTTGGTGTCACTTTGGTGGACAGCTGGCTGAGCCACCACACCTGAGAAGTCACACTGAGGCACACTACAGTGCTGTTGTCTTACGTAATGTTCGTTTCCCTTTGTGCTTATCAATCCTATGTGTTTATTACTTTTGGTTTCCTTGTTGTTATTCTAGGCACAGAGTGTTGACAAGAAGGCCCTGTCATATCACAGTATTCATTGAAACATGATTTAGAACATAAACATATAAGAAAGTGACAAATGAGAAGTGACCTTTCAGTCCATCCAGCTCATTTGTTTAGATAATAGCTAAACTGTACCAATATTTCATCCAGATTCTTCTTACAGATTGTCAAGGTTCCTGCTCCAACTGCATGTCTTGGATAAAGAAGTGCTCAGTGGCTTCAGTCTTAAATGCACTTCCCCTTAAATTCCACTGGTGTCCTCGAGTGTGTGATTTGCCATTTAGTTCAATTAATTCAGCTGCATCTACTTAGGACCTGGATTAGGTCCCCACGCAGTTTCCTCTGCTCGAGACTCAACAGGTTTAATTCTGAAGGTCTATCAGAACTAGACCCGTTCTTAAGTTACATGATGCACTTGGTTGCTCTCCTCTGCACAGCTTCAAGTGCTGCTATGTCTTTTTTTTGGAAGGTGGTGACCAGAATTATACACAGTACTCCAGATGTAGTCTCACCAGTGCATACAGTCTAACATCCTATGATTTATATTCAGCAGATATTTTTATACAACCTAACATTTCTTTTTAATTGCTTCTGTACATTGTTCAGACAATGAGAACATTGAGTCAATGTAAATGCCTAAATCCTTTTCATATAATAAAATAAACTGGGACATTATATTCGGATGTAATTTCAGAATTTATGTAAAGGACACCTTTGATTTTACTGTGCTGACAAAGTACATTTTGGACTGTCTCCTGCATATAACTCAGTATACGGGAAATTCTTTTTCACCTCAAAGCTTGAAACATTATAAACCTAAGTAATTCACCTGCTTTTCTCGGCAGACCTTAACATCAAAAGAGAAGCAGAAAATAGTATTCTTTCTAGATATTGGCAGAAATTTCAAGATTGCAGATTTTCCTAATAATTGCAGAGCAAATGATATTTCTGATTACATATTGATTCAGCCTGAAATTTGTCTTCTGAAGAGTTCGTCAAAATAACTACAAACACCTCATTTTAAAATGCCATAAAGCTGGCACGTTGAGATTATATTATTATTCACAGAGCCATCGACTTCAGCCCTTGCTAAATATTTGTTGCCTTTTTTTCCTGCTTACCTGCCAGACACTTTAGTTATTACACTTTTTTCAGTCATAAAGATTAGATTGCTGCTTCTGTTATGTCCCAAAGACCCTGTTTATTAGACAGATAAAAACAGAAATCATAGTAACTGTGATTTCTTCTTTTTTTAAGTCTCAAACAAGAGAAATTGACAAAGCAAAAGGCTAAAACAAACAGCCAAAGCCTAATAAAATGGAAATGATGTATAAGCTGAGACAAGCTTGGGCAATTTATAGTATAAATTACAGGAGAAGCAAAGTCATAGAATGGGTTTGTGAGGGACTGGCACATACAGTACAGAAGGTATCAAATAAATGGCCTGATACTGTGTATATTAAACATATAAAAATTTAAGAGTGACTGTTTAATAGCCATGAGCACTATGAATATTGATATTAACAGAGCTCTGGTCTATTGCCAGCCTATGATTTAAGTCTGTTGAATCTGACAGATTTGAAGTTCTACTGACTGAGCACTTGAGCTGAATAGGGTCCTACTACGTTATCAATACATAATAGGTACCATCTGAATACAGGTAAGGAACATCTGGGATTACCTGAGTTTCTCCATTTAGAGGAGAAAGTTCTGGGTTCACCGCCAGGAGGCAGCATTATGTGGAAGTTTATAGTAAATATCAATCTTAAACCCTGGACCAATTTCTCTCAGAAAGAGCATCAGAAGTATCAGAGAACTCAGAAGCAGTCAGAGAAAGATGAAATCTCTGTGGCAGATTCAGGAATGCTTAGAATAAACTGTTATGAGCAGAGATGAGTGAAAAAAAACTGTGCATTGGACCAGAATATTAAGACAAAACCAAAGAGCCAAGTATAACAATAGTCAGAGGGATTATGAGGACTCGGAAACCAGGAAGTGACCACAAAAATGATTGACAAAATTCAAGATGTTAGGCAAAAAAGAGAGCAAACTGTAAAAGGTGCAGACATGTGTTACAAAGACGGACAAGGAAATGAATCATACTCAAAGTCAAATAAGTCAATATTAATAATATGATCATTTGAAAGAGAATGCCAAAATCAAAATCATAGAAAGTCAAGTTGAAAAATCACAATATATAAAAGTATAAGATTCTTTTTGAAATATCCACAAACTCGGGAGAAGTGTGCTATGTGACGTGAGTTTATATATCGAGTATACTGCTGATGCAAGACTCCGGGGGACACGCCCCTAGCAACCCAACCTTGTGTCATAGCAACGGTTGACCAAAATAGGATTACAGGAGAGTTCATAAAATAATAAATTACTAAAATTGTGAAAAAAAAAGTTTTTAAAAAAGGCAAGTATTGATATTTTCCGAATCCTCATGGTGGTAAACCAAAGATACATCAAACATTTCACTCAGGAAACATTTTAAAGGGATAGATATATAGCACGTTTCTGGCTGCCTAAAATCCTTTCCGTTTAACTACATGTGAACAACAGTTTGTTTTTTTAGCATTTTTAATCCAAAGCCTAGACATTTTGTCTTCTGCTTTTCCGTCTTAAATAACATTTATGTAATCATATCAAACATACCTTCAGAATAACTGATAGATAGATAGATAGATAGATAGATAGATAGATAGATAGATAGATAGATAGATAGATAGATAGATAGATAGATAGATAGATAGATAGATAGATAGATAGATATGAAAGGCACTAAATAATAGATAGATAGATAGATAGATAGATAGATAGATAGATAGATAGATAGATAGATAGATAGATAGATAGATAGATAGATAGATAGATAGATAGATAGATAGATAGATAGATAGATAGATATGAAAGGCACTAAATAATAGATAGATAGATAGATAGATAGATAGATAGATAGATAGATAGATAGATAGATAGATAGATAGATAGATAGATAGATAGATAGATAGATAGATAGATAGATAGATAGATAGATAGATAGATAGATTATTAATCCCAAGGGGAAATTCACATGATGAACAAACTGACCGGCAATGGATGCTGTTGCCACAGACAACAGATCCATGACCATGAAGAACAGCCCAAAATGGCTCCATGCTGATTTCATAAAAGGAAATATGAAATAAAATAACAATATATGACAAAGATTAAAGATAGCAAAAACTAGCCAACATGATTACTAGCCAACAAACACTCCGATTCACAACCCAATATTATACTACAACTAATTTATATAACAGGTGCTTATCACATTACATGGTTGCCCTTTTTTTTGACACCAGACAGAAAAGTGGGTGTGTGGGCATTGACATTGTCTTTTGTTTGGCCTTTAATGAAGGTAATCTGAGATGGTTTGCTATTTCACTGTGTGCTTTGACAGGATTAATCTATTGTGATATGAGGTGGATACAAAGACAATGTGGCAAATTATTGAATGATTTTATTTCTTTTTTTTTTTTTGGAACTATGACTCAGGTAAAAGGATGAAACTGAGGAAGATTTAGAATATTATTCATTAGATTGGTAACATGTGGCATTTATTTGCAAAACACACTACAAGAAGAGACACATTACAGAAGATGTGCTTAGACTGAATTAGCTGTAATTGAATGGTTGTTATGTTCCAAGAGATGGCCTACACACATTATCAAACCTGCTTAGCCCAATTTAGGGTTGAGAGAGGCTGGAGCCTATCAGACAGCACTTGGACTAAGGCTGGATACAATTCTTGACAGAGTGCCCTCATCAAAAAGCACACATATCCGCACCTCCACACTCAAGCAAATTTAGAGTTAACAATTAACCTAACCCATGCCTTTTTGAGGATACGGGTGGAAAACCATGAGGAAAAGCCAAATGTATTAATACCATATTGTTTCTTTCTGTTATTCGGGGTGATCTGATGTGGATGGAATTTTTGTGTACAGAGAACATCATGTCTCAGGATTTAAGCAACCTCCATATAAGCCACTAAAGGTGGCATTGTAAAATGTATGGCAGCCCCACACTGCACACACAACTGACCAAGACACCAGCTTTATTTCAAAAAGGCCCTTTTTATCCAGCACATAACCCTTCTCACAAATCAAAAGTGCTCCAGAAGATGCTGAATCCATTATAGATACAAAATCAACAGTAAGAAATCCTTCCATCTTTCTCCTCTCCAGGAGAGTGTTCTTATCATCCATTACTTACTCCAACTCACCAGGCCCAGCCAGAGAAACTTGATTTAATCCGGATCTGGTAGTATTTTTGGTACAGCAGAACTGCATATGGGAAGCACTTCCAAGTCAGGCTGAACCTCCACATTCCAGTCAATTCCCTCCAACAGAACTGTCCCTTGAAACTACAGCTCCCATGTGGCCTCCAAGTAACGGTTTCACCAGAGAGATGTTGCCATCCAGCATGCTGGGGGAAACACATCATCCTGAAAGATGCTCTCCCACTGACAATCCATTATAATGTCCTCCTGGAATGCTAAGGGAACGCCAACCATTCTATCTGTGATACCAACCATGGCCTTTTTTTGACAACTGTGAAAAGCTAAACGGGTGATTATTACATTTTGCTCTAATGCTAACAAAGTGCATCTCAATTTAGAAGAAGTCTTGCAATAGATGAATAGGCTACTTGTAGTTTCTCATAAATTGCATTATTCTGTCAT
This sequence comes from Erpetoichthys calabaricus, assembly GCF_900747795.2. Lineage (NCBI taxonomy): Eukaryota > Metazoa > Chordata > Cladistia > Polypteriformes > Polypteridae > Erpetoichthys > Erpetoichthys calabaricus. Next base: position 8,226,185 of record NC_041409.2, on the reverse strand, counting down.
GATGCATTACTTTGGTACAACACCCCTCCACTCATCCTTTCAACGCTCGTATTTCATGACAGGGTGACAATGAGCTGTAGGCTATGCTGGCAGCAGTGTGTCAATCAGCACTCTCATGCACAAACTCACACTCAGACATTCTGGGACAGTACAGAGTTACCACTTAGCCCAACCACTGTTGGCATTTAGGAAAGAACAAACAAGGATACAAGGAGAACAAGAAAAGTCCATTGGCAGTTTAAGTCTTCTGGAACCATGAGGCAGCAGCACAAACCACTGAACCACTATGCCACCATTTGATATTTACCATTTTCTAAGCCCACATAAAAATGAGCAAGGTCACAGGGGGCTGGAGCCCATCCCAGCAAGCACAGGGCACAAGGCAGGTACAATACCTGGACAGGGCACCAGTCCATCACAGGGCAAACACACTCACTCACACACTAGGCCTGATTTAGCATTGCCAATCTTTGTATGGCAGGAGTAAACCAGAGCACCTGGAGACATGGGGAGAACATGCAAACGCCATGCATGGAAAGACCTGAAACGTGAACCGTAGTCTCCTTACCGCGAGGCAGCAGCACTGCCACTATGCTATTGTGCCACCCTACCATTTGATATTTACAAATACAAAAGACATTTTCTTTTAATGCATTTTTAATCACATTAAGAGTCATCATTTTAAACAAATGTTAATAAACACTGGGTTTATACAGTCTAAAAAAATCCATGACATTTTTAATAAAAAACAGCCACAAGAAAGTGTAAAGAAAGTAAAGGTCAAGCATATCAATAAGTGCAAAGAGACAAATTCAGTGAGCCATATGTTAAAAATCTGGCATTTGCGTTAAATCTTAAAACTGAAATGCTACAGACAGAATAGTAATATGGCACACATAAGCACAACTCCCTGGGATATGCCGTGAAGAGTTCACTCTGGTCGGAGGCCTGTTTACACTTGCTATGGTGGCATGTTTTCTAAAAGATCAGTACGCAATAGGGGTCACTAATACTGGCAAAGCAAAGCATTTCACACACACTCTCAGAGACACACGCGCAGTCACACACACACACACACATGCACACAGATGCATCGCTGACAGAAAGCTCTACCTTCCCTGGAGACACTGGCGAGTAGCTACTGCCAATCTCAGAGTCCAATATCTGAGTCATGTCACCACTGTTACAGCACAAGGCTGGACACAAACCAGTGCTTACAATCCCCCCCGCACACTCCCAGGGGGTTAGCATAATCAGGAACAAGAGTGTGCCATACACTTGTAGCCCAGTCTGTTACATAAAGATCAGTTGTCAACAGAAAAATGAAAGGCGCTGGCCTTGTGTGGACAATAAAAGTGAGGCTTGAGTTTTCACAAAATAAAGAAGGCTGAATCAAAGATATTTATTTTCCACTTTTCAGACTGTACATTTAAAACCCTTAAACTAGGCCATATGAACCTGTAAGCCCAGGAGCATCTCAACAAGACCTTTTAATAAATTATTGCAGTCATTTTATTTGCTTTACACTGTCGGAGTTATGGGGGGAAACCAGAGCTACTCCTGGTAGCAGCTCAGCCTGAACTGAGTCCTGAATCCTGTAAAGGATTCACTTACAGCATTACATCTGTGAACTGCTGCTCTCTAAAGTCAAGTGGCCAGCATGGCTGATGTGGCAGAAAAACTGGGGTGTAGAGATGAGGATTCACTTCAATACTGGATATGGGATCAGGTAACTACAGTAAATGGGAGTGAGGTCAGTTAGGGCCCATTTGATTAAGAGCAGAATTGAGTATTTTAAGAATTACTAAAAATCACTCAGTCAGTCATTCTATTATGGTTACATTTGAATTGTTACTTTTATTGTAAAGGTGAGAGTTTTCAAAAGTTAAGAAAAGTTATTTAATAGAATGAGGGTACATGGAGTTCCAGTCAGCCTCACTCAGCATGTTGTTACTGCAGTTCTCACTAGGAAAAGTAGAAATAATGATGATGATGATAAATTAATGAAATTTCTTATTCCCCTAATAAAATGTATCTAACAATAATGGTCCTATATTCCTCCAATCATTCCTCCATTTCCTGAGCCCACCTTTTTCATTACCGTTTGTCCAATATTGGCAGCATCAGGTACAAGGCAGAGGCCAGTCTTTGATGAGATGCAAATGCATCACAGCCCAAACTCATGGACACACACCTACAAATTCACACTAGACCACCAAATGCACATATGTTTGGGATGCAGGACTACTTGGAGGAAACTTACAGTATATGGACCTGGGAGAATGTGCGTACACTCCACAAACAATGAATGGGTAACAATTGATCTGTGAGATGGCCGTGCTGACTTATATGCCACCTTCACAAAAATCAGCACACACTTAGTGAAACACTACACATCAACGTAACTGTTCACACACAAGAAATATCGGTATGTGTGCATATGTACCATATATATGAGTATGTATACATTGTCGCACTCATGTGCATGTGGAGTGTCTCTGCATGTCTAGCACTGTAATCCTGCCTCTCCATTGGATGAATATATATATGTATATTGTGACAGATAGGGGCGCTGTCGTCCCCTTGAACCCTCAGACCAGATGCCAGACACCAGATAAAAGTCCAAAATTAAGTTATTATAATAATAAATGTGCACAAAGCACCCTCCACTCCACAATACTCCAATAATAATCAATAATCAACAAACACAATAACCAATCCTCCACTCCCAGTAGCTCTGTCACCCTTCCTCCTAACTCGGCTCAGTTCGCTGGGGTTTCCCAGAATCCTTTATAGTCCTTGACCCAGAAGTGTTTCTGTCCCTCAGTCCATGTGACTTTCTAGCACTTCTGGGTCAGGTAAAAACTTCTCCTTTTCTTCAGCCCGGAAGTATATCATTTCTTCCGTTCCCCTGACTTGGAAATACTTCCGGGCTATATGGAAAGTACAAGTCCCTGGGCCTCCCTGCAGCATCCCCTGGCGGCCCCCACGGTATCCAGCAAGGCTGTGAAGAAAAACTCCAAGGTCCATGATGCCCTGCTGGAACTCGGGGCACTTCCATGTTGCCAGGAGGGCTCCATCTGGCGGTGTGGGGGTATTGGCCGGGATGAACGGCTGACCATATACCATAATATATATATAAAATTATAGATATATATATATATATATATATATATATATATATCCCGAGAGGGAGTGCAGTGGAGTGTGTACACCTGATGAGCCCAGAATGAGGGCGAAACACGTGTCGTGTACTCTTTGCATTTATTTGACAGTAAACTATTGCAACCATTCTATGATCTGCTCTTCACAAACTGAGGGCACCGTGGCGGATGTTAGCAGATTGCTGGCCAACCACAAAGCGTTACCTGGTAGGTAACCACCCACACTATCAGATTGTGACACAGACTACGAATGCCGTGAATGTAATTACCCCGATCTACATGCTGTCAAATAAACGAACCACATGCCATGGCGCAACGTTAGGGGCATCGCCTCTGACGCTGACGTCCGAGGTTCGATTCCCGAGAGGGAGTGCAGTGGAGTGTGTACACCTGATGAGCCCAGAATGAGGGCGAAACACGTGTCGTGTACTCTTTGCATTTATTTGACAGTAAACTATTGCAACCATATATATATATATATATATATATATATATATATATATATATATATATATATATATTTTTTTTTTTTTTTTTTTTTTTTTTATTTGATATACACTGCTAATGTCTTGTTGCATGACCTTTGGAGGTCAGAGTGTAGGCTTAGCCAAGGAGTAGAGGACTCCCTGATAAGCTCAGATGAGATAAACAGTTCCACTCCCAGGCAAGAGGGGACGCTGTTGCTAACAGTTTCCTCTCTTTTTTCCCACAGCAAATACATGTTTTAGATGAGATTTCAATTATGATCATTCCAGTTCTTTTGAAGTCTGTGTTCATAATCGTCAGAATTGTTTCCATTATTATTTTTTCCTTTCATTTGTGTTAAGAAGTAAATAGTGTTACTGGGGTGGTACCCTAAATTTTCATATTGTTTCATGTGCTTCCTGGCCGCCAGTCCCAATATATATTTATATATACACAGTACATATGCAATTTGATAAAATATTTGGCATATACTTTCTGAATTCACATTTCCTGTGTTAAGTAACTTTTTCTGTCGTAAATGATACAAGAAATATGCCTAAAAATAAACCATCTTTAAAAGTGTCATTCAAGAGAATACAGTTTTGAATGATTCTACTTAAGCTGGCAAAAATACTCCAGCAATATTTATAAATTTGATAGTCAGAACTGATCTGAGGCAGCTAGTTAATCTGATTCTAAATCTGTCTATCAAAATTCCAATGTACTTCTTTCAATGAGCAAGTGCTTTTAACATCTTCCTAACCTTTTCTCCAACACAACCTACAGTTTTCCTCTAGCTGCTAATAAAAAATTAGAGTAAATTAATAAACGAAAAAGACCACACTTTTTACACATGATTGCTTTCTTTTTATGCAACATGTGATACATAAATTAAACTTTTGTATGTGGTATATACTGTACAGTAAGACATACAGTGGATTTGATAGTACATTTTTTGTGATCAATTGTTTAAAATAGGAAAGTACAGTAAGCATAATTTTAAAAATAATTTTTCCGCAGATATATTTCATCAAAAATCTACCGCTATCCTAATGCCTTTATATCCATGTGATAGCTGGCGCACATCATTAAAACTCTCCTTGACAAGTTTTAAGACCCTACTAGGGCTGTCCATCATTTGCCAAGAGATAAGCTATTTTCAGACATTTTCTGTATACCTCCTAATCATGGTGATGTTGTCTGCTGCTTCATCAGTGTGAGATGTCATGATGGCTGAGCTCCATAAGCAAACGCCTGATTACAGTTGGGTTTTTTTTTTTTTTTTTCATTATTTTTCTTTTCTTTTTTTGCTTGTGTTCACCTCATAAGGCAACTGCCAATGCATTTGATGGCACAAACTCTAGTAGGTAATGCTCTTCTTTCCAAGGTCTGTTAATCAGCTTCTTTAATTTATTATGTTTGCCTTCACACACTGAAAAGAATAATGTGCTTATTATGAATATTTATAGATACATTTGTCTAGTGTTCTTAGTGCATCAATTCCCCTGGCATTAATGTCACATCTTACAAAATGGGACATGCCAATGCATTACAATGGTCAACGTTATTGATAAGCTGTTTGGTGCTTGAAACGTGCATGACTAAAAAAAAACGTTTGGCTTTCTTCTTCTTTTTTTCTTGCACTTTCCTTATGTGTGACAAGTAGCAGGGGCACATGAAAAGCTTCTCAATATATACTTTGTCTGTTTATGGTAACAATTGCATTTTAGTATTTGTCCTTTAATCTTTTTCTGTATCAACACAATTGTAGTACCCTCTGTCTGTCTTTTGAATATTTCCACTTCATTTAATGTCATTTATCTATTTTGCACACTAACTAATTAATTTCAACCCTCAGATTGCACATTGTCTGTTAGTTTCTGTGTTCGCTTGTGAATTGCTCAAAAACTACATGTAGGTTGCCATTGGTCCAACGTAAAATACACAATATGTGAAGAATCAAAAATTTAATTGGAGGGGGAGGTTGGAAGGGAAGATAATTAATAATAATAATAATATGTTACATTTATTGAGTGCCTTTCACAAACCCAAGGTCGCTTTACATACAGAGCAAAAAAAAAAATTACACAGATGACAAAAGTTTGTAAAAGAGGAAAGTTTTCAGTTGAGATTTAAAAGTGCAGAAAGAGGAGCAATCTCGGAGAGAGTGAGGAAGAGAGTTCCAGAATTGAGGTGCTATAGCACTGAAGGACCTGCCACACAGGGTGGAGAGTCTGGTGCGTGGGACAGTAAGGAGATTACTGCTCGAGGACCTGAGAGAACGACAAGGAGTGTAAGGAGCTAAGAGCTGAGTGAGGTAGAGGGGGGCAAAGGTCATGTAGGGCTTTGAAGGTGAGAAGCAGAATCTTGAATTTAATCCTTGATTGAACCGGTGACCAGTGAAGCTGGGAGAGAACAGGGGAGATGTGAGCAAAACGCTTTGTGTGGGTGAGGACTCTGGCTGTGGAGTTGTGAATGTACTGTAGCTTCTGTATAGTTTATGTATGCAGGGAGGCCAACAAAGAGGGAATTACAGTAATCAATATGAGACATGGCGGCACGGTGGCGCAGTGGTAGCACTGCTACCTCGCAGTTAGGAGACCTGGGTTCGCTTCCCGGGTCCTCCCTGCGTGGAGTTTGCATGTTCTCCCCGTGTCTGCATGGGTTTCCTCCGTGCGCTCTGGTTTCCTCCCACAGTCCAAAGACATGCAGGTTAGGTGGATTGGCGATTCTAAATTGTGTGCTTGGTGTGTGGGTGTGTTTGTGTGTGTCCTGCGGTGGGTTGGCACCCTGCCCGGGATTGATTCCTGCCTTGTGCCCTGTGTTGGCTGGGATTGGCTCCAGCGGACCCCTGTGACCCTGTGTTCAGATTCAGCGGGTTGGAAAATGGATGGATGGATGGATGGATGAATATGAGACATTATAAAGCAATGAACCAAAGTTTGAGCATCAGACAAGGACAGAAATGGACGGAGACGGGCAATGTTACGGAGATGATAGAATGAAATTTTGGAAAGAGACCTAATGTGTAACTCAAAGTTAAGTGACGAATCAAACAAAACACCAAGATTTCTGACAACAGGAGCAGGTTTGACGAGTGTACCATCAACAGAAATAGAGAAATTGAATGCCTTAGAAAGTTGGGATTTTGGACCTACCAGTAACACTTCAGTTACAAGATGGAACCAAAAAAAGCTGAAAATTATTCCAGAATGACTGGGTCAGAGTTCATGAAGTTTTTCATGCACATTACTGTTGAAACAATTTATATCTAGACTTTAAGGCCTTCCAAAATTTCCATCAAAAAATGGGTGCTGTGATTGGGGAAGCAAAGCTAAAAATGGATTATCATGCCAAGCCTGTTCAGTCAATGATAATGAATTGAGCATATTATTTGGGTTTGGCCATACTTACATCGGAGGCTACATGCCACATCAATGGTTCTATGAAAACAATGGTGGGCAGAAGGGTGCAATGCAAAAACTATGTATCATTCAAATACAGCTATGTCTACTTTCACAGAACTTTGTATTGACATTATTGTTCATGCAGATTGATAGAGGTAGTGTAGATCAGTGTTTTGCAACCTCTGGTATCATTCTACAGAATATTTTTTTGCCAGTCTGTGAACTGATACTTGTCCATGGGATATTTTTGATATTCTACAAAAATCAGCCAATTCCCAGGTCGTTTTTTAGCCAATGAGAACTCTTTTCAGATAACAGTTTGAACGAAAAATGACATTACGTTTTGTCTGAATGCTTGAGACACTAAGGGGGTCCAGTCTCCAATCTAATTTTAGTAAATCTGGATGGTCAAATCCCCTCTTAATTATCAAAACAAGCTTAATTAAAATGAGAGTACTAGCACTTGCATTTCCACTTCAGGTATTGGTTGGACAAATTATGATACAGAGTAAGTAAGTTTATTACAATTTACACTTCCCTGGTCCATGAATGGTTTCCCAATCTTCTGCGATGTCCACAAGTCAAAAGGAGGTGAAAAATGCTGGCTTAGGTGATGGATGGGACACATGCATTTTAACCAGCAATGACAAGACCGTCAGCATTTAAAAAACTCATAGATATTTGCTTTCTTACCATGAGCCATTATATAAATATACCTGAGAAACTCTGCATACTCTGGCTAGTACTAATATAATTTAAGAATGGAAAGGTGAATATTAAAAAAAATGTTTTTTATGTCTTTGTTAAACGTTTCTCCTAAATACATCTTGAGTTGTGGGCAAAAATGAACAATGAGGGCCACTGTCCTATCAAATCATTTTAATAAACAATACTTCTTAACCAGATGAACTGGTGTATGATAACAGAATTTTATCAGTACATTGAAGAAGTTTACATTTCTTATATTCTGTATAAATGTGAAGAGAGATCGTGTTAGTCAAATAAAAGGTAAAATACTGTACGTACCTTTCATAAGGCTGGCCACTCAGGATTAAATGCAATGAGATATTCATCAAATTCCCACAATAAGTCTATCCGTTAGGAAGGCAAGAATTATGGTAGCTATTGCCGTGTATCCAATCTAGCCTAAGTTAAACTGTCAGTACAAATCAGGGGACCCATTTTAGAATGTTATCTCACATTTATCTAATGTATAAGTCAAGCATTGTCCGATTAATTACCCATAAATGGTGAAATAACACACACACAAAATAATAATAATCAGAAAGAAGCATGTAACTCGGGAGAATGGCACCCCAACCAGTGGAATAAATAAGTCCAGTGCATTATATGGAGTAGTCTTACTTTGACTTGATTTGTTTATAATGGATCGCACTAGTACTGGCAATGCTTGTGTTGGGAGGTAGGCACCACCCTACCCCTAACCCTAAACCTAACCCTAGCAAGCACTTTAGAAAAGATGGTTAAGAGACCAATGACAGCATTCTAACTTCTTGTAGTATGGGTCAGATGTTAGGTAGCAAATAACAAAAAGGATGAAGTAAAAGGTTTAAGAGGGGAGACAGAGGCTGAGAGGCAAAGTAAATACATGGTGGAGAGTGCGAACAAGGGGTAAATCTACAGACTACAGAGTTCCAAGAGACAGCCACTGTCCACAGTTAAACATACCTAATCTTGCAAGTGCATTGGTTTCCCAAAAAGCAATTTATTCAGTTCTCCAGAGACAGAGTGATATTAAGAAGGTCTCACAAGTTACCACATGAACCCCTACTGATACCTTGGCAGGAAACTTAAGTCTGTGTTATTAGTTTTAAGGTCCAACGAGTCTACACGTTAGGTGGCAGCACATGGTCAGTAACTGGGAAACGTGGGACTGGACTATGTTATGTTTAAAACAGCCAATCAAGAAGCTATCTAAGAAACCTGACTCTTTGAGTGCTACAAAACACTCAAGAATATTGAGACACTAAGGACCACTCAAGGGAGTTCTAGTCTGGGGTCATTTTAGCTACTGTGTGCCATCACCTATATGAATATCCATTTAGAGTTTATATATGAACTCACACATTATTTACACTTTGTAAATATTCAGAAATATTTTAAACTTTGTAAAGCACATATTTAGCTGCGAGCTGTGAAAAGATTTTTTGGTATTTAATTTTCTGTAGATCCCAAGGGAAGGGCTTTATGCTACATCTAAAAGTATTGCCCAAGGAGCTCATCAGAGGGGGTGTAAATTTGTGTCATGGTTCCTTATCTGACTGGCCTGCAGGAACCTTACAAAAAGGATCTCAACCTGAAGGTGCTGGGAAACTATTCACATTCTTGGGAGCATCAGGCATCTTTCAGTTTCATTAAAATAATACCAGTCATGCTGACATAGCAATGTAAAAGAATCTTACTAAAACAACTCCTGGGATGCTTCCAAACCACAGAACATTTAAACACGATTTTAGTGCTAACAAATGAGTGTCAGATACCTAAGCGATTATTCACCAATCCATTATCCAAATCACTTAATCTACTTAAGGGGACCGGACCTTAACCTGGCAGCACTGAGTACAAGTTATGAATCAGTCCTGGAAGGGGTATTGGTCCATTGTAGGGCATACTTACACACACCGCTAATTCTGAAGCACCCACTAACCTATCATGTATATGTTGGGATGGGAGATACCTGAAGAAAACCCCACATAGACAAAGGGAGAACATGTAAACTCAATAGATCACCACAGCCACTGGGATTTAAACCTGGGGCCTTAGGACTAAGTGCTAAGCAACGTACCGCCATGTCAACTGACTATGTAACGTGGAAATGATTGGACATTTAGGAAAGAACATTGCAAAGGCATTTTAAACGTGAAGGTTTGCATTATAGAAGAGTCTTCACAAACCCTTTATTTGTTCTTAATAAGACTTACAAAGCACTAATGACATCTTTAAAATAGGGAACACCTATTGTGCACCTATTAGTCACTTATTGCTATGTAACAAGACCTTAACAAAGGATTTGTTTGTATGATAGACCAATGGGTGATCTAAGCCAAGCTCTTAAAGCCCCCACTCTAAAATTTTAAAACTTTCCAAATTTATATTTTAGGACATAGGAGCAGCTTGTGAACTGAGTGATGTTCTTATGTGCTTAGTAAAAGTGATGCTGTATGTGTGTAGACTGTAAGTACACTAATATTTACATACCACCATTTGTAACCGTGCAGCTAAGGAGTGTCTTTCTGGCTCTCGTCGTAGATATATACATTTTGTATCTTCATTCATTTTGAGAGTTTTACCTAAATTCTTTGATTTTGTTTTAATAAAACAGTGCAAGTATAACATTTATTTGACATTTTATTATACTGCCTACAACTAATTGCAAGATGCCTGAAGCATTTATTTTTACAGAATTCTCACTATACAAATTACTCTGTCATTGTCATTAATTGCATTACTCTAACAGTTGCTTTCTGTGTTAAATGCACTTAACATTAATCTTGTGTTTCTTAGGAATTGTATAACTTTCTTATGGGTGTTGTAACTGGACATTGACCTGTGGAGCAAAGTATTCTGTTTGAAAATAGTAAGAAAAAGCTATGACTTAGCTAAGGAGATATCATATGGTAGGCCTGACTAGTTTTGGGACCCCAAAATCAAGCATGAGTTCGGGTAGCCTTCACTGATATTTACCAATGATTTACAGTATGTTTTACTGTAAAAATAAGAAGAATTGCCTAGCATGCTTCAGTTAAAAATAAGAAGAATTACCTAGCATGCTTCAGTTACTCCTTAACATCATTCAAGTCACTTGGAAAGAGAAGTGTTGCAAACATTATTACCTGGTTGCATATGAGGTTAAAAGTGTTATAGTGCACCTCAGAGGTTAATCCACGTCTAAGTCTTCAGTAGAAAGTGACATTAAATGGATGAAACTCTTAGCAAATAATAAACAGTCATGATCCACATGTAATCCTTGAAAACACCATCTGTTTTAATAAGTACTTTGAGACAGCCAATTACAGGAACCCATCAATGCAGTTAATCTAGAGGTCACTTATCAGTTGAGCATTCTAGACCTTGTCCTTCAACGGCATCTTAGGATGCTGCTCCTGTTCAGCAGGTGTGGTTTGATTTTAGAATGCAGTTCATTCTCATTCAAACACAAAAAGGTTTTTCATCCAAGGATTCATTTTCTGTACTTGATTTTTCAATTATACGCTCTTGGAGGCAGATAGCCTGTCATGTAAATGATATAATTTTAATAAACATTCACAATCAATCATTCAATCTATCTATCAATCTATCGATATATCTATTGTTTGTCTCAGGAAGGAAAGACAGGCCATAATGGAAGGACCAGATGAATGGACTTACCAGGAGCAGGCCATTCCCACACACAGCAAGTGTCTGTGTTTCTTAAAGCTGAAACCGACTAGGATACCCGCAGGGTGGCATGTGAATTGGAGTCTTGGAAATGCAGCCCTGTCTGGGTCTTTATGGACCGCTGGAGGGTGCTGCTGGGGTAGGACTGCCCTGGTTTATGCACAACCTGGAAGAGCTCTAGATGTTATATTATGTTGAATAGTTCCCGGGCCGACTTTAAAAGAAAGCTTGCTACTTCATTTTAGTTGATTAAGTGTCAGGGGGTAGTGGGCAACCCTCTTTTGAAGGAGGAAGGAAAAGATGTGAATGGGATTTTTTTGCTTATGCTCTTGTGAAGAAGGTGTTGAAGCTAAATTAAAACCCCTTATTTGAGCTGAAAGGGTGTCTGGGCATTATTGTGCCTATGGTTTGGTATTCAGTGGCTGTCCTTTGTGGTTACATTATCTATCTATCTATCTATCTATCTATCTATCTATCTATCTATCTATCTATCTATCTATCTATCTATCTATCTATCTATCTATCTATCTATCTATCTATCTATCTATCTATCTATCTATCTATCTATCTATCTATCTATCTCTGCACCCCATGTGGATAGAATTGTAATTATCAATTACAGGATATTTTGTTCAATAAAAAATGTCAGTCTATTCATATATAGTGCAAACTCCACTTACTCACTCACTCACTCACTCACTCACTCACTCACTCACTCACTCACTCACTCACTTATTCATCAACAAAACTCTACTTCCCATTTAGCTAAAAGCTGAAATTTGGCAGGATTGCACATCTAGGAGAGTATCAATACTGACATTTGGCGATGCTATAGAAAAAAAAATTAGCAAACCCATGTTATTTTTTTTATTTGTTGATATTTATTAATATTATGCTAAAGTACGTGCTCTAAGCTATAACAAGAGCAGGTTTTAAGGAAACAAAGGATAGAGCAGAAGCAATCAATGAGCCAAGCCAATAGCATCACTAACCAATATGGTGGACAGACGACTGAAGAAGGAGCAGTGTCACCTGGACAGAAAAAAAAAAGATGTCATCATGTCTGCCGTATATAGTATGGTGTGGAATGGAAGGAGAAAGTTCAATGAAGATGTAAAGCGGAACAGTTAGCAAGAACACTCTAAGGGCTTGTTTATACTTCACGCTCAGAATACGTATGTGCACGCATCATGGCTGCTAAGCATTCCCAGCGTTCATTTGACGTTTCCTCTGAGCAGGTCCTCAGATATTAACGTGATGCGTGCGCAAGTTGCACTACCAGCAAAAAGGCGGGGAACGCAGTGTGCTAAAAGTTGGAATGTGACGTCAGAGTCTCTGTTTACTATCTACATGTGACAGAAAGCTGCTTTGAGGATCCTACGGAATCAATGTGCGCGCTTCAATGTTTGATGAATGGTTCGAAGTGGTGAAGCAAAATGCCGGCATACAGATGCATTTGTGGTGCGTTTATATTCAAGCGTTGCATATTCCCGATCGTAATGACACGATACGTTCTAAAAGTCTCACATACCATCTTTTGTGCTGTCTTTTTTTCTGGGGCTTCCTCCTGACCTAACAGCAGCAATCGCTGCACAGAACACATTAAATGTATGATATTCCAACTCTCTACACATTTACAATCCTTAGATTTATACTTGATATCACCTTCATGGCGATTTATTTTACAGATAAATCATTAATTTCATTTATATAATGAATACTGTTAATAATTACACACATGGGGGTGACACTGTGGCGGAGCGTTAGCGCTGCTTTCTCACAGGGAGTCCCGTCGCTGGTATTCCCTGCCTGGAGTTTCCATGTTTTCCTGCTGGGTTTCCACGGTGAGCTCCGGTTTCCTTCCAAATATATGTAGATTTGGTGACACTAAAATGACGCCAGTGTGTATGTGAGTGCTTGTTTTCACCTTGCGATGAGCTGATGCCTTGTCCAGGGATTGTTTCTGCCTCATGCCCAGTGCTTGCTGGAATGGACACATCCCTGGATTTAATCATTAAACATCCTTTTCAGAGACATTGCGGTACGGTGTCATCGGAATTTAATGGGTGTCCCAGGCAATTCACAACACAGCGAAGCCAAACCTGTTCTCACCATGATGATATCTTGCACTGCCACCTGGTGGATTCCTCCAGATTTACATAAAGTACACGCACAAGTATAAACAGTAAAACGCTTGCATAGTAGGAGCGTCTGCTGGAGCATGTGTCGCATCGGGTGAAGTATAAACCTGGCCTTAAGCTCCAGTGAGGGTGCCAGCCACTGTGGCTGTGAGTGTAAGGCGTTGCTTTACTGGAAACAAAAACGAAGGGAGACAGAAATAGGGGCATCCTCGGATCCAAGGCAAGCCTGGACAAACAGTGTCAGTAAAATCTAACGGGTACACCACAAGCTACACCATTGTAATATAAATTCACATCAGTGGACTGTGAATGGGACATCTACCCCACTCTCCAAAATCCTTTACATTAACATGCATGTCTGTTTACTTTGAATGGGGATACCCACACACCCTGTTCTCCAAATTTCTTTCCATATACATTTGCATCTGTGGACTTTAAAGGGGGAACACATCCCAACTGATGATAAACATGAGTTAACAGCATAAACAAAATAATCTAATAATGATAATAAAATATGCTCAAATTTCACATTTTTCCTACTGATTACCCATTTCAGTTGAAAATAATAAACTTTTACTGTAAAATTGTGTTTTGCAATGACCATCAACAAAAGCCAAGTCACTAGGAAAATCAGAAATTGATCTAATGCAGCAGTGTTTTTGTCATGGGCAATTGTATCTACAATGTTCAAGAGTAAGCAAGCTCCAGTGACCTAACAATATTATTATTACTTACTACTTGGCTGACGCCAGGTGAAGGGATTTGCTCATAGTCTGACAGTGTCAGTGCTCACACTCTCAGGGTTTGAAGTCCTTGGTCCAAACAATTAACCACTAAATCATACTGCCATCCAATAATATTAGCACTTGGTTAGAAGAAAAAAAACAAAAAACAAACTGCAAATATTGCATGCAGAAAGATAGTTAGTTACTTCTGATACACCCGATTAACAGACAGCAACATTACTGATGTCCATTGTCTTATGAAATATCCTGGGCAAAGCCTGGTAACACAGCTAGTATTCACATAAGAGAACATTTATCTGCAGTGAGACATGTATGTCATCATAAAATCCCAAACTGGCAAGATAAATAGATAAATATATTCATTTTCATTTTATTTAGTTGACAGTGACTAATAAATCACAGTAGTACAATTGGCTATGCATTCTGACAATGGGAGCCCACAGAATTTAAGCAATTTTTTCTGAGTCACACAGTGAGTAATCCGTAGAGAAAAAGTGAAATTCTGCAGTTTAGAGGCCACACTTTTTAAGCAAGTGAACACAATATCTTTATTTCTTAAGTGCCATGAGTGGCCAAGTGGTTGGTGTTTCTCCCTCTGTTCTCCAGGATGTCTGAGTGGAGTGATTTTCTCCCTGCATCTACATGCATTTTGCCCTTGTTATTACATTCTTCTTTCCCATCACCAGTTAAAGGGAGACTGTAAATCAACCCTCTGGGTGGGGGTGTAGGTGGAAGTGTGCCCCAGAAGGTCCTGAAGCTCCAGTCACAGTTAGTTTCTGCCTTGTGACAAGTGTTACCAGGATGGGCTTCAGCTGTATGAAATCAGATTAAGCAGGATCTTTAAATTCATAAAACTATCCCACATTTAACTGAAGGCTTCATTTCTGTGTGCAGCAATGGTTTTACCTTTAATTGCAGAACACATTCACCTGTCTCTGCAAAGACTTTCAGTCCAATAGTCAATATTAAACAATCCTTAAGACGAAGGTACCTTTATAACTAATAAAATAACTGAAGTGAGAAATTAAAAGAGCTTTTTCCCCATCTGCCATAAACTTTCTGAACTCTGAATCTCCTCAGTCTGAGATCATTTTTAATTGAACATGTGCAATAAGCTATATTGGTAATGTGCAATATACTAATGTAATACAATATATAATATGTAATGTACTATTCATTAACAGGTGCAATAACAATTTATGCTGCTGTACTTTGAGCAATAATAATTTTCTCTGGTTACTTGATCACTTAACACTGTATACGACATATATGGAATTATTTGACTTTTCTTTAAATGCACCTTGGGGCTGTCACAAAAAGTAATTTTGTTGTGTTACACAATGACAATAAAGTGCTTGAACTTGAACTAAAAGAGTAGCAAAAATTTTAGCATCACTCCAGATCCCCTGAGGTGTGCACACTGATGGTCAGTCCTAAAAATTCAAAGCTTGTTCCAAATATAAACACTTATAGCTAATCAGCTAGTCATTCACCATTCCTGCTATAAAGCTTGACAGTGGTGGCACCACGTCATGATGTGATATTGAAAAAACAGAATAGTAGCTTGAGATGAAGTCCTTACCTGAATCCAACAGCAAGTCACTGAAAGTGCTGCCTTCGACAATCCTCGATCAAACTCAGCAAAGAAGACTACATACTGTATATGTAAAAAGTTTACTTTACAATGGCCTGTTATTAAAAACTGATGGATAGCTCTGGGATTTTTGGAATAACTTTTAAAATGCCAGCTGGCAAAGAAGAAAGTACATTGCCTTTATTTTTTTAATAGAATCCATAATAATGGAAATATTCCGAAAACGAATCTACTTTTGCAACAAGGATGTTGTACAAGAACTTCATCTAGTTGTTCCCTTTTTGGTTTACGGACTGCTAAATGAGGAACCTTCCTGGAGATCTTCTGAATTTCATTGAAGTCTCCACAGCATTATGTCATTGTAATGATTTAGACTGAAGATTAAGATTTTGTAGCCTTTTCCTGTTCGGGAAGCCATGTTGTGTACCATTGTCAGGGTCACGTTCCATGTTTCTAGGGGCGTGGTCTCCAGGATCATGACCTTGAATTAATCAGCATACGAGATAAAGGTCAGCCTTTTGCTCTGAGCCTTATCCAAGCTGTGGATAAAATATTATTTACATTTTTGACTTCTCATGTGTTTAATTTTCATGTCTTTTCTAGTTTTTGACTTATTGCCTGTTATCTGACTGTGAATTTTGCCTTTCGTCTAGGTTTGGGTCGCTTCATTTTTTTCATTTGTTTTGCCATTTGCTCACATCTCCCGGTTTACTCAAGAAACTAGTTACGTATCTGTTTTTCCTGCCAAGTCAGGACATCATCAAACTGACAAGATTTGAGAAATGAGTGGGAGAATAGATGAGTTAACACAAAAAGCACTGGAATTGGGAAATCAAAAATGCAAGCATCAAAGCCATAACAAGAGACAAGAAATCATGGTAAAACATTGAAAGTAACAGTCAGAACAAAGAAACGTTAGGACTAAAAAACATTTAGATAAGTGATTTGAAAGGGTAAGGAAGTGAATTCCTTAATGACACTAAAGGCCGCAACCTCCAAGGACAAGCCTCTAACAATGCGTAAAGCAATCCTAAAAACTGGAAACAAACACTGCGGTGATCAGGAAAAATATAAGATGGTAGCAGCAATGGTCCAAAAAGTGATTGGAATTTCCAGAAGTAAACATGGAATGAGAAGTCAAGCAAAATCGGGGGCGGAGTGGTGGCTCTGAGGCTAAGGATCTGCGCTGGTATCCCGAAGGTTGCCGGTTCGAATCCCCGTCACTGCCAAAAGGCCACTGCTCTGCTGGGCCCTTGAGCAAGACCCTTAGCCTGTAATTGCTCCAGGGGCACTGTACAATGGCCGACCCTGCGCTCTGACCCCAAGGGGTATGCGAAAACTACCAAATTCCTAATACAAGAAATTGTATAAGGCAAAATAAAGAAAAGAAAAAAAATGACACCTTTTATTGGCTAACGGAACCGATTACAATATTCAAGTTTACGAGGCAACCGAAACCCCTTCTTCAGGCAGGTTGTAAACCTCAGTTGCCTTGAAAGCTTGCATATTCTAATCGGTTCAGCTAGCCAAATAAAAGGTGTCATCTTGCTTGCACTGCATTGCATCCATAATGGCAAACACAGTACCATACCCTACTACTACAGAAGAACCTAAAATGAGTGATCTCAGAAATCCATGGAAAAAAGCAAAAGAAGAACACAAATTGGGAACACAAGGTTTCACTTTAGTCCTGTTTTTGTCTCTGTCTTCTTTTCAGGGCATCTAATGAAAATACTGGAAATATTGCCCCAGATGGTGACCCTCCTTGTGAACTGGCATAATGACGAGTCTGTTCCAAATACTGTAGTGCATGATTCCCTGTCTTTCCTAGGATCATACTTGGCCATGTGCCACCCTTGACTACCTGAATTCCTCCTGTCTACCAATCCACCTAACTTGAACAGGGGACTGACAAACAAATAAGTCATCTACTGAGTATTCAAGTGGCATCTAATAAGTTTATTGTACTCAATTGTTTTTTAATTGAAAAAATAGAAGAAAGAGGGTAAAATCAACCAGATAAATCAGAATAAGCAAACTACAGCTCTGTATTTCCAATAACCTTTCAAACAGTGTCTTCGGAACATGTCTGTCTATTTACAGGAAAACATAAAGAAAATTGTCATTTCAGGAACATTAATTTATTTAACTAAATGGAATCAAATCAACAAGATAAGGCAACCTCATGAAAAACAAAAACCTCGCTGGCAAAACTGCCACCAGATGGTCACCATAGCAGGGATGAAAGGTGCCTTGGCGATCCACAGTAGGTGTTCTAACGATAGCGTAACGTTGTGCTCTAAGCTGGCCAGCACTCCTAAACTGCTTCAGTGCACTTGTGTATGCAACTGGTGTCCTCTTTTAGGAGAATCTCAACCTCATGCCAATTGCTGCCAGGGCAGGCTTCAGTGATCACAGCTGGGATGAGATGACTAAGAAAAACCAATGAATTGAGGGCCGACAGTATGCACTATATTTGTTTTATTAGCATATTATTCATTGTCTAGCAGATCTCTTTTTGAATTCAAGATGTGCAGCCATCCAGGTATTTAAGGATATTTTATAAATAATATGACCTTTAAGTATCTGCTTTCTTCTGACTGCAGACCTCAGGCTAACGGGAGCTTCATGAATATACTTGGAAAGCTACATTTAATAATCTGAGTAAAAAAAAAAAAAAAACACAAATATACGGAGACATTAGGAACATGCAGCAGTGTGACCTTTAAATCAGGACATTTTGCATTTGACAGAGGTCCCTACCATTTAGAAATGATTTGTACAATTAAAAAAGACAAACACATATGATCCTGCTATACTGAATATTCTACTAGGGCATTTCTCTCTGGTTGACATTTCCTTAAGCCTTTCTACTAATAATAGTTTTAACCGCACCAGCGAAATGATCACTTTCATTCTGTCTTTATTATAATTATTAAAATCCGGCCATTCTCCATCTGCTCAATCAGTCCTTGCATTATATAGTGTCTCATCCTGAGCACTGGCATAACACACTTTCAAAAGCAATCACGACAAAATAGAAAAAGCACATTGGCCTGTAAGAAATTTTAAAACGAAATGCATTTTTAAGTTTAACTAGAATGAAATGAAATGTATGGCAAGAACATCACTGCATCCCTAAACTAGAAAAGGAATTTTAATCCAAGGTCTACAACACAAGTGGCTTTCTAACACTAGATTACCAGTGTGCACCCTCTCTAAGGAGCACACAAAACAGAATTACTCGAGTCTTCTCATCCTGGTTCTTCTGTCCTACCTCCTTCATTCTGGCACAATACAGTAATCTAAAGGCACTGGGATGTTTGTCGATGCCTGGCACTATTATCATTCACAGCTATATCCATCAGAAACACGGAGCTAAGATGAGGCTGGGCGACACTGACAGAGAGAATCAATAACCTAGAAGCCAAATCGCTGTTAGATTTATGATTGAATCGCTCATTGACAGTGGCATTAAGGAGAAGCTGCAATTGTGGAAGGCCAAAGAGGACATGAAAGGAAATCTTTCACCTCCACGCCTTTGTACTTGTCACCAAAGAAAATGTTTCACTTAAAATAAGTTATATGGCAGCTTTCCGTGCCAGAGATAGAAATACCCTTGTTGGTAATAATCACTGTTTTGGCTTGTGTTCTTGCAAAACCTTTTGTAGTCTACTTTCAAATGTTAATCATGGGCTCCAGAATGATTATCATCTGAATTTTCTTTTTGTGTTTTGTAGTGATCAACTGGTGTACCATTTCTTGGTGTCTCCTTGCATACACCGCTTAGTGTCAAATCAGGCTCCCTTTGATGCAAAACTGGACTAATTCCATTTGAAAATTGATACAGTATATGAAAGGGTTTTAATTTATTTGTACTTTTTTTTTCAATAGGTCACTTTTCTGTAATGTAATTTTATATAACCTTGAAAGCCAATAATAAAACATAGTAAAATTATGCCCTAAAATGATCAGTAAGAGTAGCTGGTTACTCACGACATGTCATCCCATGTTGTTGACTGTGTATACTTTAGCATGACATTTGCAATAAATGATTTTTTTCTACTTTACTGTCAGTCAAATATGTTTTTTCTGTCCATCAAATATGTTTAATCCAGTATGGAGCGTATTCCAGCAACATTGGTCAGAAGGCAGTTTCTGTACTTATTACTTATCACTGACATCTTTATCCAAAGTGACTTAACTGTTGATATACAATTACTTCCATTTCATTTGTTTTTCCGATTGCAGCACAGGCAGGTGAAGGTGACTTGCTCATGGTCACACAGTGCCAGTATCGGGATATGAACCAACAACCTCAGAGTTTGAAGTGCCCACTATGCCACACACATACTTATTAACAAGGGGTCAGTTTAGACGCTACAATAACTTATACAGTACATGTCTTTGAGCAAAGTTCTGAATTCAAATTCTAGCTATTAGCATTGTCTGCATTTATTTAAGTATGTTTAATTTTTTGATACCCATGTGCATTTTCTTCCGTGACAGATAACTTTAAAGAGTTTAGCGAGCTGCTCAAAGTTAGAGATTGGATTTTTACTTGACTGGTTTCTTGCATGCACCACCAAGAATTCAAATGAGCTTCCATTTCCAATTAGGTTGTTAAAAATCCTCTCAGTTATCTACCTGTGCCAGAGCCTAAATCAGAATCAAAAGGTGAACTGCAGAAAGAAGCCCCGCATGCCAGTCCATTGTAGAACACATTAATGCAGAAACACAAATTAATATCAGGAAAAAAGTGTAAGTAGGGATGGCCGATGGGATGAGGCAGCGAGGTGATGATCACAGGCAGCACTTTGGTCAGGGTGGCATTTTAATTTGTTTTACATCATGAAATAATATAAAAAGTGTGAGTTAAGCATGAAGAGTAACATACACATCAAGTGTCTAATTTATATACTGCCTTTCAAAAAGTGTAAGAAATGCTTTCACTGCAAAGTTTTCACATATCTTAGAATTACCATTCGTACCACAATTTGAGCTTCATAGCATTAAAACGGAGCGTTTGTGTGTCACAGCTACATGTCAGCAACTGATACAAGTGTTCAGTTTAATGATTTCTCACATATCATATCATGTGTATAGTTATTGTCATTTTGTAAACCAGTGATACTTTCTGGAATGTTACTAATGAGCCAGTCACAGGTAATTTGCACTGCATGTGTTTAGTTAGACTGGGCAGGCATTTTAAGCTTGCAGGACAGTTTGAATCTGCTAAGACATTTGAGAAGTGTGCAGAAAGAGTGAAACAGACAAGTTTTGTTTTGCATTCAGCTCCATAATTGCAATATAAAACATATATATTTTGGTCAAGCAAAAGTTGTAGAATTCATATATATATATATATATATATATATATATATATATATATATATATATATATATATATATATATATATATATATATATATAAACACAGTGGACCCTTGACTTACGAACTCAATTCGTTCGCGAGGGCTGGTTGTAACTCAAGTTGGTTGTAAGTCAAGACTATTTTTCCCATAAGAAATAATGGAAATGCCCTTAATGTGTTCCGAACCTCCCACAGCAACACTTACTTAACTTTTTTTAATAGAAAAGGGTTATATAATGTGCATAATTTACCAAAAACACCAATAATTTACAATAATGTACTAACGAAAAAGTTATAAAAAGTGCCTTGCCTACCAGAAACAACAATTTCATACTGTACTCACAATTTAAGTTTACATCTTTGGCTTCCAGGAAGGAAGGAGGAGGAGAATGAAATGGAAGGCGGTTATTGTTTGGAAGGAGTTTCCTTATACAAATCTTTTCTTTGTAAAATTGTTGAGATGGTGGATTTCGACATGCTGTACATATTAGCGAGATCGGTCACATGAACACCACTCTCACATTTCCGCACAATTTCTTTCTTCGTTTTGATTGTGATCGCTTTCTTTACCTTCATTACCTTTGCTTCCTTCCTTAGCAATTATCAAAATAAATTATATAAATCACTGCACTGACCGAAATTACGTCCAGAAACACATGTATCTGGGCTCTGACGCTTACAAACGCTCTCGGCTGTTTGTTTACAATCGCACAAGTGGATACACGTGACCGCATTCAGGTTGTAACGCAAGATGTTGGTTGTAATTCAAAGCAAAAATTTTGGTCGTAAAGCAAGTTGTTCGCATGTCAGGCCGGTTGTACATCAAGGGTCGACTGTATATATATATATATATATAAAATGGCAAGTTGCTTGGGGCGGTACCCAGCCAGGATGCTCGGAAGGATCGAAGGAGGGAATATGCCTCCTACAGACCACGAGGGGGTGACCGCCCTGGTGGCTATGGGGACCACGGGAAAGGAGGATGGAAGCTCAACCTAATAGGGGCCCATGGTCACTGCCAGGGGGTGCCCAAATGCCTGAAGAGCCCTGATCGTCAGCACTTCCGCCACACCCGGAAGTGCTGGAGGGACGAAGACCAGGGACACCCGGAGTGCTTCCAGGTGCACAGCCAGCACTTCTGCCACACCAGGGAGTGCCGGCAGAAGTTCATTGGGAGGCACCTGGAGCACATCCGGGGCCGCCTCCCTCCATTCGATGGCTGGAGTCGGGTGGAAGAGGATGGCGCTCAAAGGAGAGGAGTGGAGGCGGTCAAGAAGAGAGAAAGGCATTGTGAGAGGCCAGGACTGAAGGGTGATTGGTACGGGAGTACTGGGTTGTATGCACTGTAAATAGGACAAAATGTATAATAAACGTATGTTGGTGTTTGAACCATCGGTGTCTGCCTGTCTGTGTCCAGGCCGCTTACCACTATATATATATATATACTGTATATATATATATTAATACCATATTTTAATACCTATTTTGTGTATTTTTATTCATTTTAAGCTAATGCTTTTCAATTTTTTTCAAAAATATAACTTATGTGTTTTTCTGCCTGTTCTTCTGAGGATGTACTGTATCAGGGGAGTACTGTATGTTGTACTGCAATTAATTTTGGATATGTAATAAATGTATCAAGTCATGCCTAGTAAGGATATAGGTTGGTGTAGGGTGAGTTACAAAAATGTGTCTTGTCTCAGGTGGCATTATTTAACATGCTGACCCTGAGCGTAAGGCATACATTTTATTGTCTTTTTTAATTTTTTTAATGCTTATTCTTTTTTTGCCATGATTATTACTTCCCGTATTAATGATGTCTTGCCATTTACACCAATAGTTGCTGTGTTGTTGGTAAGTGTGTACATTATGTGACACGCTGTGTGACATTATGATGGCCATTTTATTTAAGGGCAAGCTACACATTTACAGAGTGCCTGAACTCTTTTAGGAAATAAGGAAGAGACTGCTAATGAGGAAGGACTGGTTTCTCAAGCAACTCATTGAAATATTTTCTCTGATTTTAACATTTTGAAAGTTAACTGATTTTTGGGTTCTGTTTTGTCCTATTATGTCAGTCAGTCATTATCCAACCCACTATATCCTAACTACAGGGTCACGGGGTTCTGCTGGAGCCAATCCCAGCCAGCACAGGGCGCAAGGCAGGAACAACCCCGGGGCAGGGCGCTAGCCCACCGCAGGGCACACACATACACACACACCAAGCACACACTAGGGACAATTTAGGATCCCCAATACACCTAGCCTGCATGTCTTTGGACTGTGGGAGGAAACCAGAGCACCCGGAGGAAACCCACGCAGACACGGGAAGAACATGCAAACTCCACGCAGGGAGGACCCAGGAAGCGAACCCGGGTCTCCTAACTGCGAGGCAGCAGCGCTAGCACTGCGCCACCATGCTGCACTTGTCCTATTATGATGCTTATATTTTATTCTTAAAAACAATGACCCTTCATATATGGCTGTCAATGATATGCAGAGTTGTCAGGAATTCAGCTCAGCTCCTTCATAAAAGCTGAGTAAAGGGCACAGTAAAGTGTCTCACTAAAGTCTGGGCTGACTACGCCTGAGATTTGCCACTCAAACATGCAATCTCTTAGACCTGACTTATTTCTGTGTTCCCAAACACTTGTACGGTATGAGAATTATGAAAAATGTCTGTGCCTGTTGACTGAGTAGTTCTGGACATCAATAACAAGCTAGTTAATGGCTAAAAAACAATTATTGTTTTCTTGCATTTACTATAATATACTCTTAGAAGAAGGAGGACAAAAATGTAAAAAATATAACAGTTGTTAATGCTTAGTACTCATCCATGAGATGCTAAAGTTTCTGGTTTTGTCGCTTTCTACCTACTGACTCTTAATTAATAGAATGCATTTGTGCAGGCTTTATCTTATTTTTAAAATATGACTATATTTAAAAGCTTCATTTATTGCACGTTTTTTACAATTCCCAAAAATGACTGCATTTGCACATATGTTATTTCTCAGGGCTAGTTCGTGCACATAGAACGTTAAAAACCTGAAACTGGGATATAAGATGAAAAACAAGCCTGTCCCAGCATCATCAGGTACAAGGCAGTAACTGCCTCACAGCCCCAAGCCTCCAGCTTCATCTTTGAGTGAGTGCCCTTTTCAAATTCTCACCATATTTGCTCTGTATACCATTGGCTGTTCGGCTTTCCTCCTTCATCCCAAAAACATGGAGACTATACTAGCATCTACGTTTAAATTGGTCAGTTGGAAGTCAGTGCAGGCATGTGCATGGGCTTGCTGTTCAGTGTTAGCTGGTGCATTAAGCCAAATGCTCCTAAATGAAGAGCACCCTGTAACCATGACATGTACAATGCAGGGTCAGAAAATGAATCTTTATCCTTCCTTATTCACCTGTTCCTGGTAGTTTATTGAGTACTCAATCATCTATAAAATGGAAGAATTTGGAGGATTTCCTGGTAATGTGGTAAAATGAAAACCAGACACTTGGGGAAGAGAGCCAAACTCTGCTTCTCAGTTAGAAGATGCGGGTCCTGTTCCAAGATCCCACTTCCCTTTTAGGAGCCCTTCGAACCCAACACCGTCGATAATGTGACTGGATGAGCTGGACAATGAGGACTCCAAACGAATCAAGAGAAGGTGCAAAGTGCAAACATTGCTTTTATTAAAAACAAACCAAAATCAAAACAGTGACCACAGTGCAGTTTTCCCTAAATCAATAAATAAATAATCCATAAAGAAAAGGTAAAAAATTCAAATGTTTAAAACAAGGCTAAAACCTGCAGCAGTCATTGGGGCCACACCAGCCAAAGCCAGCTCCTCCCAGGTCCCTCCAGCTACCCCAAGGCTTGCTCAGCTGGAGAGACTTCAGCCGCCGTGGTCCTCACACTACTGACCCGCGTCTTGGCTGCATCTGCCGGTGTCTGCCAGACCTCTCGGGGTCGGTTGTCCTACCATCTTCCTTCTCACACACACAGTTGTCCCTCGGATCCCTAGGGCGGACTCATCCACGATCGAACCAACTCTTCAATAATCAATGGGTACGTTCTGTCCTTTGAGCTCCGATCCTTCGCTCCACATGGGAAATGTGGTGTAGCGGGTCCACGGCTATGAAAAATTGGCGGTTTTTACATAATTCATTTGGCCGTGTCAACGTGATCGTTCTGCCAATGGGGAGTTGAACGAGCAACTGAGAACGATTGCACCCTCACGTATGGTGCGACTCGCCCCAATTACTCCATCAACTTTCCACGGCAGCACGATCGCGCCCATGCAGACTCACTATACCACATCAGTATGCTGCCAGCAAGTCTGTTCTTTGATAGGAAGGTTGAGCCTATCCTGGCAGCATTGAGCATAAGACAAGAATAAGATCTATACAGGGCACCACTCCATCCTTTCATATCGAAGGGGAACAAGACGTAATCTGCCAAGTACAAGTAGACATATCAGTTTAGCCTGTCTTGACTTACATGTGACTTTCTCAGACTGACAGAATATATTCTTCCCTACTCAGGCTGAAAAAATCAGCTACAAACTGATTGTTTTGTTATAGACACCTTGTAATTAGTTCTTAATTGTATAATTGTAATAGCCATGTGCTAGTGTTGATAATCAAATGATTCCTGAATCAATCCAGTATTTAACTTTAATGGTCAAGTACAAAGTAAATAGACCAGCTCCAACACACTCCATGCATGAGATAGATAGATAGATAGATAGATAGATAGATAGATAGATAGATAGATAGATAGATAGATAGATAGATAG
Organism: Erpetoichthys calabaricus; assembly: GCF_900747795.2. Classification (NCBI taxonomy): domain Eukaryota; kingdom Metazoa; phylum Chordata; class Cladistia; order Polypteriformes; family Polypteridae; genus Erpetoichthys; species Erpetoichthys calabaricus. The sequence goes on along the minus strand of NC_041409.2, from coordinate 8,200,109 downwards.
ATAGATAGATAGATAGATAGATAGATAGATAGATAGATAGATAGATAGATAGATAGATAGATAGATAGATAGATAGATAGAACTTTGTCACCAGGGAAAAATGTGTCTGTTTATAGAAGCTCTTTAGGTAAATAAATACATAAATAGATGGATAAATAGATATATAAATATACACACACACTTTGGTCTGAACACACACACCAGAATGACTAAAAAGGAAGAAAATTAAAAACAAAGAAAACTTCTGACTTGGCAGTCCCAGTCCCAGTTAGCCATTATGCAGGTGTATTGCTGTTGGTATAAAAGAGACCCCATAACATTTCCTGACACAATTCTGCTACATAATTTGTTGGCTGAAAGTCCTCAGTGTTAGTGTGTCACAGAGAGGATGTGTAGCATTGTTCATAATGGTACTCGGTTTTGCCTTCATTCTATCACTACTGTGACCAGGGGGATTCAAAGTGTGTCCCATAACTGAATTAGCTTGCTGATTCGTTGAGAAGGGTGTCTCTGCAGAACAACATGGGCGTTACCCAAGCAGTATGGGTGGGTTTCAAGCATCCAATCAGAGAACGTAATGGGCATTCCCCAAGCTGTATGGGCGTTCCCCAAGCTGTATGGACTGGTTTCAAGCATTCAATCATCATTAAACCTTTTTTTCGGTGACAAAAAACAGGGAAACTGGAACGCAACCTGCAAAATACAACTGTAACGGCTTGGTTCCGCCACTAACTTTCAATATTTAAAATGCAATGAGCTGGGATGTGTAATGTGCCTGCTTTGCTCTGCATTAAGCGGTACCGTTCCAATTTATAATCACACACATCCACACGCGATCTCCTGCTGAGCATGCTTTTTTTAAATCAACCTACCATTCTTCCGGATGTCAATGTCAAATACGCTGCACATTACATTTATTCTCGTCACTGTGTTATGTGTCCATTCTGTCTACCTCCCCATCCCCTTACCACAGTAACATGACTGTACAATACCAATATTTCTTTTGTCCAATATATATTTATATTCTGCTACAATATTCAAATTAATGTGTATTTAGCTCCTATATAATATTCTGTCTCTGTGCAATGCTCATGCACGTTACCTTTTATACGATTATTCATGGGTAGATATTCCACAAACCTAACACCAGCTTTTAAAACAAATGGCTCCCTCACTCGAGGACATTGCCAACACCTGGTACCATAGCAGAGCAAAGAACATCATCAAGGACACATCTCATCCTGGTCATCAACACTTTGAACCTCTGCCCTCAGGAAAACGTAACGTCAATCAAAATACGTGCTAACAGGCTGCTGAACAGCTTATTTCAAAAAGAATTCCAGTCGTTCAATAATAACTTTGAACGTCTTTAATACCCATACGCATCCAGACTAAGATTCTTTTTCTGGTATGATAAGAAGTCCCGTCACACAGCCAATCAGGTACTTAACTTGAAATCCACCCAGTTGTCATTTTAGCCAATCAGAAACTCCAATGGAACCCGCCTATTCCGCTTAAAATCCACCCAGTGTTTGTTTTAGCCAATCAGAACAACGCTTTGAAACCGCCGACTGTAATACACTTCCAGTACTTGAAATCCGCCCACTCGGGTCAGTGTTCTGCAGAGTCTAGTACTTGGATTCGTTTGGGCCTCTCTTTGTCAAAAGGACGAGTTGACGATGGTAATCAACTGTAAACTGTGACGAAACCAACCATTATGTTTTAGTTGGACTCTCATTGCAAGAAGGAAAGTTAGCTTCATTGGTTTAACTGAGATTTCCTGTGCTCGCATGAGTAGCAAGGCGCATGCAATGGCAAAAATGGCACTGACATCTGGTCTGTGATCAAATTGAATGCGTAAAGCAAAATACTCCATGGACGACGTTTTGCCTATTCTCTCTGAATTGGACTATGATGTGTCGGACTCCGATTTTGATTCAAGCGATCAAAAACGAATGTGAGGTTCCAGCTTCAGCTGATTGGTCTCCAGCTAATTGTGGTCTTGAACAGGTTCATGTAGCTGACACGCCTACGACTCTGTTTGCCTGGGAGGACTGCCACTTAACAATCATAAGAGGTAGAAACCAGATTGCAATGCACAGCAACCGTGATTGCTGCTGTTGCCCCAGCCACTCGAAGACAGCCTGGCAGCAAGCCTGCCACACATTCTTGGTAAACTGGCAACCACAGCATGCTGCAACAGACGTTTTATGTTGATTTCTGTGTGAAACCATTGCTTTTCAGAAAACTATGTTTTTTGGAAAAAATATTCAGCTCCCAATGAGTTAAAGTGATGTTACCAGCCCAGCACACCACAGTGTAGAAAATCATGCAGGCCATCACAGAGTTGTAGCTGTGAAGGATGTCACTACTTACATTAACAGAACAGAGTCTCCTAAGGAGAAAGAGCCTGCTCTGCCCTTTCTTACGTATATAGTTTCTCTGTATCATGAAACCAGTCCAACCTGTCATTGATGTCAACCTCCAAATTCTTGTAGGAGTGCACCACTTCAACATTCATTCCCTAAATAGTGACTGGACATGGAGACTCTTTAGTGCGTTGGAAGTCAATAACCAGTTGATTTTGCTGATGTTAAGTTACTGACAATTCTTTTATTAATAACTTTCAAGTTTCTAGGTTTGCCAGTTTATCTAGCTGGGATTTATTGGTATATTCTCCTCTAATGGGTATTATTAGAAGTGCTTTTGCAACTTTTTGGGACACATGTATTGTTGTACATGTGCATCTGAGGATCACCCACCTAGCATCTCCTTGGTATACAACCCTACCCCTCTCCTCCCTCTGCAGAACACAAGGCTGACAGCCACTCCACCTCTGACGTCACTTCTGTGTCCGTCTGCATGGACCCTCCCCTTCCTGCTCTGTGACCTCACAATCTGGAAATCAGCCATCTTGAGGCAGTTTTGTGATGAATAATTGTTACTTTACTCCTTCCAACTATATGAGGTCACCAAGGTGGTGCTCCAACTCTTTATAATCATGTGTGTCCTGTTTTACAACATACAGTGCTTACTGTATGTTCTGAGTGCTTTAGATTCTTTTGAACAGGTGGTTTCGCACTGTGAGAAATGCTTTAACTGTTCTGATACGGAGGTTTGTGTTCTGAGAAATGTGTCTAAATAGCTGAGGAAAAACCGTAATACTCTTAACAATTTTAACTTCTACTTTCTTAAAACCAAATAAATTCTACTTTGTCAGTCTTTCCTCAAAGCTCATACTCTGCAACCCAGGCATCCATCTAGTGATTCACCTCTAAATCTTATAGTTCTGATGTTTCTTTTGTTACACATGTGTGCATGGGAGGCAGCTAAAAGGCCTGAACGAGAGTAATTCCATGCCAGACCAGGGGGTGACGCAGTGCACTAAGTCTTTCTCTTACTACTCTGCAGACCAGTTATGGGAAATTCCACCTGATACCGATGACACCACTTTCAGCCTCAATGATGTCACTTCCAGTTCCGGCCCTAGAGATGATGTCACCTCTGGTCCCAGGCTCAATGACATCACGCCCGGTTCCGGCCCTAGAGATGATGTCACTTCCGGTCCCAGGCTCAATGACATCACGCCTGGTTCCGGCCCTAGAGATGACATCAGTTCCGGTCCCAGGCCCAGTGACATCACTTCCAGTTCAGGCCCTAGAGATGATGTTGCTTCTTCCACTCTACTTTAAAACCACGATCTTGGTGCCAGCAAGTCAGTTCTGTTCTGAACTCTGATCTGTATGCTTCTATTGTGATTATTTATTCCATTTGCAGCCAGGAAATAATATATCGGTGGCTGCCTCAAACCTTTCTATGACTTTTTTTGTCGATTTCTGACACTTTTTAGTTACTGTATATAGCACCTTTCACAGAGAGGACCGTTATACAGTTTCATGTCTCAGCTCACATTACATTATAACATTGTAGTGCCTGGTTTAACAGATTTAGTATCTGAGGAATCACAAAAGGAGCATCACACTGAAATAATAGTCAACAATGCTGCTTCACAGAATTTGAATTCTGACCGGACACCTGGTTCTACAAAACTGGCATGTCATCCTAGAGTCTGCCTGGACTTTTCTCAAGATACACCACACTTGCTGCGTTTCCCAAAGTCGTGCATATTAGATCAGTCAGTGACTTTAGCTTGAACCGGTGTGTGTGAGACTGTTTCAGGAGACAAGCAGATGACTCATTCAGAGCTGTTTAACCCAGGCCTGCTGGAACAGACACTGCCACCTTATAACCCTGAAATGCATAAGTGGGTTAGAAAATGGATAGATGGATAAATCATAAACGTGCAACTGGAAGAATGACCTTTTTATCAATTAAGTTCCTTGTGAAATGTCTATTATATTTTGACCTCTGCGTCTCTGATCTGCAAACAGCTCTCTCCACGCTGCCATTCTTGCAGGCACCTTCGCCATACAATTAACTAGTATGAGTGCAAATATTGCAAACTAATCTGTGCAGAGAGGGGATAATAGTTTCCATCCCGACTCCACTAAATTTACTGATGTGCTGTCTGTCCCTGTGCGGAGGCTTCAGATTTACTGAACAATGACTCAATAGAAACTGCTCTCTAAGGGGTACCATATTTGGTGCAGACACAGCTGTTCACAGCTTAGAAAGCATGATAACTCCATTTGAATATTGCTATTTACCAAGCCCACCCCTGCACAACACTGGTATTTTCTAAAAATAAATAAATAAACAAAAAATAAATAAATAAACAGCATGCAGGCAGGGAACAAGTTTTCCTTTGTGTAATGCAGCTAGTCCTGGTACTCTAGTGGAAACAGTAACTGCTCTATTGATTCAAGCAACAAAACAGTGGAAAATGACTGTGATAATGACATTAAAGGAATGAACAAAAATGCCATTTTGTATAATCACCAGGATACCAAATATATATATACATATATTTGCAAATTTCCAGCATGGTGCAAGTACCAGCCCAATAAACATACATTTTCACAACTTAATCCAAATTTCACTGATGGTAGCGAAACGTATCAGTAATAATGGCAACAGCAATTATACGACTCTTGCATTTTAATTGCGTTGTTATTGTCAGTAGTTTCACGAACAAGCTGTGTGTTACTTAATTCAGTTGGCCTTTTTAACATCTAATTATGATTAAAAAGCTTTAGAGGTAATGTGTTTGCATATGCCAAGCTACTAATACATAGCATACAATGTTGGGATTTCCTAGACCACAGAAACCCACTGTGGACAATTAGCTGGACACAAGGCAAGGCTATGTGTTTTGCTTCGTTTTATTTAGCTACTGCCATTATTGAAACTTCTGCAACGCCACTCTTTGTACATAGTGGGGGCAATTTAATTCATTCAAATACAAATAAATGTGATTAAGGGGGGAAAATGTGTATTTAGGAAATATGTAGTATAGAGTTGAGCTCACTGTCCATTTTTTGTTTTGGGAGGTGCACTTCCGAATATTTTTGTGAGTTATAATCCATATAGCATCTCTTGGGTCTCACTGAAGTTTTCATTCGAAATCTGGGTGGTGCCTATGAAGAATTCTCATGAGAACCTCAAACTAGCTCGACTGACACCATATCGTCTGGAGGAGTAGCAACTCTACTCTATAAAGTTTTTTTACGTTGCCAAGATCCTCACGGTTTTATCTTTTGGAGCACCACCAAAAGTTTATAACTGAAAGTGAGAATGGGAGCTGTGCCCATCGAGAACCTCTAAGTAAAAGAGGATATTGCTAGCTTTGTTTTTCCAACTAGCAGAGGGTAAAGATGTAAATCAAAACCTAAAATCACAAGACAAGTAGCGGGCCAGTCAGCCAGTGAACATCTGGAATATGGCAAAATAAAAATTGTGGTCATAATTTCTTAACTTTCAGAACTGGAAATTCTTAATTTGTGCAAAATTAACATAAAGAATCTTTATAACTTCTCACCCTTAAATAAGACGACATCTGGTGCATCGCCGAGTAATGATTGCACAGCAGTAGGTTTACAAAGGGAAAGCGATTGTAGAAGTTAGCATGACATAAAAATAGCATAACATCATCAATAAACGTGAAAAAAGAACAAAAGCAACAGATTAAACTACAAGAAATGAATCAATATGAACGAAAACTGAATGTAATCTCCAGATGATGCTGAAAGGAGATAATGAATGACTGGCAAACAAAACATTTTGTCATAAAACCTTTTTCACTACCCTAACCAGAACATTAGCACCTGTCTCTACACATTAATGTCCAATACAGAGTCAGAATTTCAAGTCTGGAAATGATAACTCTAAACACTGATCACAGGTAGCAATAAACTGATGAATGATATGCCAATATCACATTTAGTCTTGAAAAGAAGAACAATATTATCCAAAAGGAGCAAAGACGGTCACCCAAAAGCCTACAAACTGGATAGTATTCAAATCTTGACCAGGCCTTTACATCTTGCACTTCAAATCACAAAATGAAAAGGAGGCACAAGGAATGGTTTTGAACTCATCTTATCTTAGTCGCAAGAGTAAAGGGAGATCTCTTACTCCACAGTGGACAACCTTTAATCATCTCCCAAGTATCTCCCATAAGATAATCTGTGGTGCCTCGTTACTAGCCTTCTCCTTGACCCCAAATGCATATCTACACAGAACTGGAAAAGTACCACATACCCCTAAATAACTCTTCAAGGACTCATAACTTGTCCACTGTTTCATGGACTTTATATGTCTCCCCATGAATCTCTGAAAGTTGACTTTTGTTAGATGGAGGCTGAGTTGTGAAAATTCCTAAAAAAATTTAGACATCAGATTTGATATTGTAGAAAGCGTGTAAATGATGCACATCATCCTGAACTTTCATTCTTTGTATTAACATTCCCTAAGACAAATAGATAAAAAGTAAGTGAGTGAGTGAGTCTTGTTTCTATCCTTGATCACAACAATATGACAGAAGACTGTGCTTTTTGAGATGGTGATCCATGACCAAGCAAACTACATCTTTTTTTTCAGTGTAGCTGCTGACTCATAAATCTATTCACTAGTTGTTTGAGACAATTGAGAAGTATAGCCACTCTTTCTGGAACAGCAGAAGGTGCTAGAAGATGTATTTAATAACCAACTGCAATCAACCAAAATGTTAAATCATTTAGTCTAAGTTATAGTATGGATAATGTTTATGCATTTCAACAGCTGAAGCTTACAGAAATTATAATGCTGATTTTTTTGTTTCCAGAAAAATGTGTATTTTATTCAGATTGACAGAAAGAGCAATTGCCTAATTTTGAACAACTGAGTCAGTAGATGAGACAAAAATCTTCTAAAAAATGGAAAACGTAAACATATTCCATTCATTCCCTATGTTTACTTTCTCCTTTACATGTTCGTGGAGGAGCCAGAGATGAATGCAATAGCACTGGGATCATACAAAACGACAATCCTGGGCAACCACCCATGCTTGTGAATAAAAGTATGATACAAAACTTGCAATCAAACCAACCTAGATGTTTTTAAAGATGTACTGTATGAAATAACAAGAGAACATGGAAAAATTATGAGGAGAATGTGCAATCTGTGGAACTGAAATGAGGTCTTCTGAGAAGTGCATATGAACAACCTATCACATTACGCATCAGTTTACTGGGTAGGTAATTACGAGCGTCCGGCACCTCTGTGTCAATCAGAACCTACATGTGTCAGTTGTGGTCGCTACAGGATGATAAAGAGCCAAATTCAAATATTGTCTGTGTGCAAAAATACTGTAAGTAAAAAGAAAAATCTGTTGTTTTATGCAAGTGTTTACTGGGTCGGTAAGTGTAAGTATTGGGTTCATCCATATCAATCAGATACTACATGCGTTCTTTGTGCTGACTTACTGCTTCTTGGTGTGCACTATTTATGTAGCATCTTTCATCATTCTTCAACATACATGTATATACAACTACAGTATGTGCAACATAAAGTCCATTTGGACAATGACCGACTGCATATACGTCTGTGGTCCCATAAGGTTAGACCTCACAAATTCCATTCAGGACACAGAGGATTTAATGAGGCGTAGTGAATGCAACAGCTTCTTTGCTCATAACACATGTATCTCAAGTCTCTTGTGTACAAAGTAATTGTGCTCCTAGTACTTTAATGTGCTTTCTAATGTTATTTTAATGTGAATTTTTGCTACTTGAAGTGTAGTGTATGCTTCGACTTGTAGGCACCAGCACACAATCTTGAATATTTCACATCTCTGAAGGGGTTTAGCATTGCCTCTCTGTATTTAGTCAAAAAGGTACACTACAAGATCCCATATACTGTCTATAATGCAGTGTTCGTGCAACGTCCAAATCCATAATGTCCTATTTCACAGAATGTTTCGTGGACGTTAAGTGGCACAAAAGCTGTGTTTGCAGAGAGCAAGCTTTGTATAAGTGAATGCATTCTATGAGTGAATGTCAGTGTAGAAAAAGTAATTTGCATTAAGACAACTTGGCTCCTGCTGGGAACGAGCGCAGCTCATAACAAACGGTCTGTGTATGTCTATGATGATAACAGCATCAAAAGTTTTTGGGGATCAGAAGATGAGACTGAGTCAAAGAATGAAGTCCAGCTTGAAACCTAAAAATCAATAAAGAAATTGCCAGAACCCAGAAAGAAAGACAGAAGATGTAGTCTAAAATAATCACCAAAAGATCAAAAGCCAGAGTAACAGGAAATCACTAAAGAACGTAGGCTACTTTTAACTTTAATATCCACAATCTCAGGTAGTGATCAAACGGAAATGGTGACCTTTTTTCTTATCTCGTAAGAAAATCAAGTGTTACCAATTACTGGATCATTGTAGAAAACAAAATGGCAACTGAAATGGCACAAAACAAAAATACAAAATCAAACATACACTTAGAACAAAAGAATAATTAGTCTAAATGTATTCTCCATGTAATAAAGCCCAAATAGGGCTCAACAAAGATATGAAAAAAAAACAGGAGAAAACAAAAAAATAAAAAACATACTCATAAAGTATCACACAATACTCAGTAGTCATTACTGATCACACCACAACAGTAAATTTTGGAAGAAGCAATCATTTTTCCAAAATAACACCTATAATAACTACTTCAGGTCCACATATCCTGCCCTGAGTAATAAGCTGATGCCTCTGCAATAATGTGACACTGTAATCGGCACACAGATTTTGTGACACTCATGCACATCAGAGGGTCACCTTTCGGGTTCCTCCAAGGTATGTGATGCCACCCCGAACTGAGAGGGGGCGCTGCCTCTGTTTTGCCTTCTTCTTCTTCCTCCACAGCCCAGAGAAACCTCCCAGTGAGGGCAACTGACTCCACCCCTTCTGGTCCCTGGGCTGTGATAGCATAACGGGCCAGAAGGAGGCACCATTTCTTGCCTAAGCGAGCTGAACAAAGGAGCTCCACATCCCAATAATAACTGAAGAAGCACAAAGAACAATTAAAGCATTGTTTACGTGGCAGCATTATCTGTTTCTCTTGAGTGCCATTGTGTTTTTGCTTGAAACACTTAAGTTAACATGGATGACCAGGCTGGTGCTCCAAACATTTACCCGTGTATCAGCCTGTCATTCATTCAGACGACCACAGCATGCTAGGCGGCTGCTCGACTAGTCATATAATCTTGTGAACTTCCAATCTTTACTGCATATCAAGAATAGAATCTCCAACAACTTTTTAAAAGGAGTTGATTTGTGTTTTCTATTAAATGAAAAGAAGTTCTGTATTTTAATACATTCTTGCTTATCATGACATCGAGACAGTGGTGACATGTTGCAGGTTGGCCAGAACTGAAAACAAGAATTTCACTGTACTCTGTAACAATATTACCATATAAGTGATTTATTTAATTACATCACATTATTATGTTTATTATATTATTACCTTTTTGTGCTCATCCATTTTATTAATCATTTCAGCTTGCTGGAGTTTCCTCCTATACTGCATACACTTGAAGCTACTTTATTTCAAGGCAAAATTTAGTCGGGTCATAAAAAATGAAAACTTTCTGGGACTGGCAACGCGTGTGGTGTTAGCGTCTGCCCTGCACTTAATGCTTCGGTGTTGGCTCCAGCCCCTCCATCCTTTTACTGGATTAAACAGGTTTGAAAGTGTCATTTTATGCTATAGTTGTTCTTTTTTCTTTATTTTTTTTAATCTGAAGGATAAATTAAAATAAATGTTTCATTACTTTGTTCATCCATCCCCTCATCCATTGGTAACATGCATGTCTTCAAAATATAGGAGGAAATGGGACAACATGGATAAAACTTGCACTAACATGAGACCAAAATGCACTAAAACAGGTCCGTGGGGATATGACATTATAGTGGTAACCACTGTGCCACTTGAAATGTGTGTATTGCACCAAGAAATACTAGTTTGTGCAAATCATTATTAAATCTTATATATTACATATTGTCGCAGATTGCGGCCCTTGTCGTCCTCTTGAACCCTCTGACTCGACTCCAGACACCAGGTAAAAGTCCAAATATTACTTTTATTTGAACCATACAGTGCACAAAGCACCGTCCACTCCACAATACTCATAAACTAATCAATAAACAATACAATAATCAATAATCAATCCTCCACACTCCCAGACACTTCGCCACCCTTCCTCCCAGCTCAGCTTAGCGTACTGGTTTCCCAGAGTCCTTTATAAAGTCCCTGACCCGGAAGTGTTTCTCCCTTCTGTCCATGTGATCATGAACACTTCCGGGTTGGATAAAAAGCTCCTTTCTTCAACCCGGAAGCACGTCGTTTCCTCTTGTCATGTGATCATGACGCACCTCCGGGTTATAGGGCAAGTAAGAGTCCGGCAGCCTCCCCACAGCGACTCCTGGTGGTCCCCATGGTATCCAGCAGGGCTGTGCATATAAACTACAAAGTCCATGAGGCCCTGCTGGAATTCGGGGAACATCCACGATGTTGGGAGAGCTCCACCTGGCGGCCTGGGGGTGATGGCAGGAATATTTAGCCGGCCACACACCACAATATTTAACTGGTGTCCAGTCTCCAGATTCCCGTAATTGAAACATTTGAGCATGAAGACTATTTTTGAGCTTGGCTATTTAACTGATCATTTTAGTCTTGTATGACATTACTTGTAACCGTTTTCAAAAACTAACTCCTATAAGACTATTCAAATCATAATCATGATTATTTAGGTGCTCTCTGTACATTTTCTTGAAAAGAGAGTTTTCCTTATTTTTTAATATTTGAAACTGAATGATAAATGAGTGGTGGTTTTCAATCTTTTACGCTTGCCCAGAACATGACTGGTGATGACACTGCTGTAAAGGACGGTGTATACTGTGTTTTACATGCCCCTATTTAAACTACTGAATATACTTTAAATCGTTACACTGTTCCATCACTTTGAACGAAACCTTCATCTCCCTAGTATACATGGCGAAGTTTTGAGGACTTTTTTCTCATTTTAAGGGGTAAATAAATTTATTTGGCATTGCATTAAACATTCAATCAGGCAAACACAGATGTATCCGAATCCAGGACACAGATGTCACTAGGAACAGCTGTGGCTTTTCGAATACGTATATAACCTCCATATGAAAGGGTTTATCTCCTCCTGCAGAGCGGTCGGGGGGTTCTGGGGAAAAACAAGCAGCACAGATGCAGAGCACAAACCAATCATTTGTTTGTATTATGGGCATAATCTTTTAATCTGTACTGTTTCCTTTTGTGCTTCAGCTCAAGACAAATCAATGTGTGTGTGTGTGTGTGTATGTGCTCAGAAAGATACTGTTGAGGAGCCATAGCAATGTGACAGTGATATCCTGTGGAGACAAATCTGTCATTCAGACAAAACGAAAGCAATCTGTTTTGAGGTGAAGTTGTAACGCTGCATTGGCATTAAAATAAGCCATATGAAGAATTTAATGTTCAAAACTCCCAATACTGAACTGCCCTTTAATCGATATATAAAATACGAACATGGGCTGCAAAGAAGGAGTCAAGATGTGAACTGTGGGAGGAAACACCGATTGACCTGCCAGCAATAATGTCACCTGAGTAAACTTCCAGCAATTAGGAAACCTGTGCCTGCTGGCTTTATTTAAACTCTCCTTAAATGTCTGGATTCTTTAATCCCATTCTAAACACACTCTGTGTATATTTTTAATGACTGCTATAGTTTGATTTACTGTCTTGAACCTTGTATCCGTTAACTCTTAAATGCTCACACCATTTCTCATCTCATACGTACTTGCGTAGCATATTTTAAGCACCAGTGTGAAAATGGCTATTTATATGCATGCTGTGAGGTTAATATATAGAATATTGCAATAATTATAAATTGTACATTTTTTATGTAATTTAATACCATATTACTGAATAGTATGGCACAGTCTAAGACTATCTGAAAATAAACCTGATCCACTTCTCCAGTGCTCACTCATCACCAGTCATCCACTGCAGAATTGGCACATTGATTACATTTCACTTCAGTTGTTGAATGTTCTTTGCAGACAACGTCATTACAAGCAGAACATCTCATCGTTGTCATACATACATATGTACGCGTGCAGTGTACTAAATGCACCATATGGAACTTACGACTGTGTGTCCACTCATGAAACCGGCTCTGGGCACACTGGAGGTTGAAACCATTGTGACAGTTGTACTTATGGTGAATCAAGCTGAGCACAGATGGCCAGTAGGTTCAAGTAAAAGGACGTTAGACAAAAATAATTGAGATTGGTGTAAAAAAATACACCAGCGTGAGTAGATAAGAGTTAAATCATTCTTTTAGAATCTTAAACAGATTGTTAATTTTATTAGACCTTGGGTAATCGGGTCAAATGGAGAAAGGCAAATACTTAGCGATTACTCTTGTTAATTTGAATTGAAGTTAGGCCTTTAAGTTTGGGGTGCATGCAAGGAAGGAAGGCAGAGCAAAGCAGGAGGGTGAGTAAAGGAAAGAGTGACAAGAAGGAGAAGAGCCCAAAACCGTTGACAAGGACCTCTGTGCTGTGGACTGAACACCAGTCTAAGGAAACTCTGCACCAAGATGTGAAAAGACTTAAACCTCAATCAACTTTGTTTTCTGCATAAGTATTTTTGATAACACTCTTTTTCAGATACATTTTTTAACCTTTAAAATCAGTCATTTTCTAACCCACTATGTGCGAGGGGTGCTGGAGCCTATCCCAGCCAGTGAAGGGCCTGGCAGGAACAAAACCTGGACAGGGCGCCAGTCCATCGCAGAACCTTTAAAGTCTTTTTACAAATAGATTTCCTACTCTTGCTACCATAGATTTGATTGTATTGCTTTATAATGATATAAATACTAATACAGCTTTATAAAGTTTAATTAAGACAAACTGCATAATAAAACACAAAACCTGATATGAAAGCCATCAGAACTGGTCAATCTTTTTCAGTATTTCTAGTGAACCCTTCTCAAAATAAAATGGATTCATTAGAACGTCCCCATCCCTGATGGACATTAGGAGAAGAAGCTGGTTAGTGTTGACTGACTTGGTGCAGATTTTCATTTAACATGAAGTAAAGGCAGAGTAAACACTGTACAGTATGGGACACAATGTGTGGGGCATATTTTTTTATAACAGACCTGCTAAACATGTATTTCAGTAGGGCGACGATCTCCTTAATTACCTCATTAAACAAGTTATGTAAGCATAAGGTCCCCTGCTACACCCGTGTCATCATGGGAACAAGGTGGGTTGGCATGCATAACCTGGAAAGATGAATGACAGAACCTAAATTAAATGTCACTCTTTGTAATAGGAAAAGTCATAGCTAGAAAGCAGGTCACTTAAATTGCAAAAGATATACTTAAAGAGTTGTGCCTCAGGCACAGTGCTGCTGACAAAACTGTTAACATTTGCTTTCAGGAAATATTGCTGAATAGCAGAGTGACAATGCAATCCATAATGTTCAGCGAAAACTAACGGCCGATGCATGCCGTCACTTTACAATTCAAATGTTAATTGTTGCGCTGCTCATTATACTGTACCACCGAGGTAAGAGCATGAATTGAACACATTATTGCCAGTGCTAAATTATTACTGTTCAGTTTTAGAAGCCATTATAATACTGGCTGAACCATTACTCCTGGAAAAAAAAAAACTAAATTTTCTTTTTTTTTTACGTCTTGCTGTTTAATTACTTTTAATTACTTTGGCATTACCCGTACGAGATCTGTTTTTAAAATGCTTACCAAATATTTAGTTTCAAGCACAATGAAGCTGTTCTGCATACTTTATGCAGATCCAAGCATAACCGGCTAAACCAGTGCCGGATTAACCAATAGGCACATGTAGCATATGCTACGGGCCCCGCAATTTCGGGGGCCCCCAAATGGTGGACCCAATATTTAATGAAAAAGTGTAGCATTGAAAAACTGGTCTTTAAAAATATTATCTTTACGTTTTTAAACTGTAAATTTCTTACACAACAAAACTTTAGGGGCCCAACACATAAAATTCACATAAATATTATAAGATTCTTATTATAATCGAGAGTAAAATAATTATTTAGTCCGGTTTGAACTGTTCAGAATCTAAACTTCAGATGATGCAGACCAAAAGGGCCCCCAAAGCTCTTAATCCGGCCCTGGGCTAAACTAAGGGTTCAATGATAGGCAGAATACCTTGAAAACACAAGTATATCACCTGAGTGTCTCGATGTATGCTCAATAATCCAGGTAAGGAAATTCTAGAAAGTTGATTCTGGACATCATTTTTTTCCAGGGAGATACGTCACATCACTCACCCAAGTGACTTCCTCAGTCTCAGTTGACTGCAGGTTTCTCCAACCTTATAAACAGTACCTTTGCATTATGACCGAAACTAGCACCATTGACTAACAGTGGGCCGTGTGATCAATGATATGCAAATTCCTCCATTGATCAATGGCCATGAGTACCATTCACAGAGAGTTGGGGAATGGCTGCAATCACTGCATTGTAAGATGGTGAAAGATGTAACCTTAGGCCCCCTCCTCTGTTCAGAGATGGTCGTTCCTTTTTCACGTAAATGGCCTCCTTGACTCCTTGCTCAAACCAGCGCTCCTCCCTGTTCAGGATGTGCACATCTTCATCACTGAAAGAGTGACCACTATCCTGTAGATGTAAATAGACTGCGGAGTCCTGGCCTGATGAGGTAGCTCTTCTGTGTTGTGTCATCTGCTTCACCAGTGGTTGTTTGGTTGTTTTGGGTACATCTTTCACCATCTTACAATGATGTGATTGCAGCCATGGTGCTAGTTTCAGTCATTATGCAAAGGTACTGTTTATAAGGTTGGAGAAACCTGCAGTCAACTGAGACTGAGGAAGTCACTTGGATGAGTGATGTAACGTATCTCCCTGGAAAAAAGCTATGTCCAGATGAACAGAATCAACTTTCTAGTATATCACCTGAGGCACACTTTAGCTTTATTTTATTGAGGAGCTTCCTTTTTCAAACACCAAATTAAGTACAAAGCTACATTACAATTGCCCATTCATATATCCATTTCTACGGCCAGATAACCAAGTTTAACAATGTGTAAAGCCTTGGGGTGAACTTAAAAAGTCCAAACAGACAGGGTCAGGACCAGGATTTGAACACGAGAGTTCTGGAGGTGGGAGGCAGTGGCGCTAAACACTACCATTTTATAACATCCCTCATTGTCACGCCTGGACAACAGAGGTCCATAGCGCCTATTGTGTATGGTTGCGGTTGATGGGAGAGTTTGAATATTGAAGTAAGCTGGATGATGTCACTTCACAAATCTGCTGTATCCACATCTGACTGGAGTGACATGGAGGTCTTTTCCAGATTGGGGATGGGTTCCTTTCAGTTTTCCAGGTGACAGCAACTGCAGTGGAACCATGGGCTAGAATTTCAGTGTCATGGCATGCAACATGGCTGAGAATGGTATGAGAGATAACTTTGGAGCTGCACATGAAGTCATACCAATAAAGCCTGAGTATCTGGCACTGGTGTTGCAGGTGGGAAGACTTGATCCTTTGTGTGTTGGATGCTGGCATGGTGCAGGTCTCTGAGCTAAAGAGCAGGATTGGCAGCACACATGTTTGATACAGTATAATCTGGTCCTGGTGTTGATCGTAATGTTATACTGATGCTGGAGTTTTTGTAGCAGAAGCAGCAAGGCCAATTCTGCATATGATGTCCGGAGAACACCTGTCAACAGAACTCTGTACACTTCTCAGGAATTTGAGACCTTCTCCACTTTCTTACTCCTGAAAATGATGTCACCTCTCTTGTTCTTATCCCTAAACTATGTAGTTTTGTTTTCTGCCAGGACACATGCAGACTCAGATAGGATGCCTCTGATTCAAATTGCTCCAGCAAAGTCTGTAGGTTTGCAGGCGATGTGTCTGGTAAGGTGGCATTGTCCATATAATCAAGATCAGTAAAGTGGTGTTCTAGCAAAGTGACGCCATTCTTATGGACAATGTGCTCAAGAATCCAGTCCATGCCCCTGCAAAAGAGTACAGGAGCCAGGAGGACTCCGGAGGAGGTCACAAAACTCTGGGAGGGGCAGCCATTATTCATCACTTTAGCAGTTGTTCCTTTATGGAGGTCCTTGATGAGATTGAGGAGAAACCTTAGTCTGGGCTATAATGTGGTGTGTACATGCTCTCACTGTGTGTATGTGGGTTTTTTCTGGGTTCACCAATTTCTGCCATTATCTACAAAATAAGCAGGCTATGCTGATTGTTATTTTTAAAAGGGCTCTTTATAGCTGAGAGTGTCTATTAATGATTGGCACTGAGTCTGGAGTTGATTAGTGTCTCAGCCCAAGATGGGCTGTGAGCTCCTGCACCTCCATATTGGATGAAGTGAATTTGTGTTCTTTTCATTGTGGTTGATGGAAGAACTGCAGGTCCACAAGTTGAAATGCTGGGACACCAACTTAGTTGTCCCTGTTTAATCAAATGAAAGTTATAAAGAAAAGTGCACTTGATCATGTAAAAACTAGTAGAAATCAGGTTATCCTTTTGTTATACTTTGTATTATTAATTTTAATGTCACTGTTCTCTGTGCCCACTGTTATAGACTCATTCATACAGGCAGACCAAATATGGTACAGAGGGGCACAGCTTCAGTAATTAGAATTGCCGAGCCAAGCACAGGACTAGAGAGCCACAGACAACTGGAGAATTGAATAGTCAGCCTAAAGACGGACTAGTATATTTCTGTCTTCTGTCAGTACATTATTTTCTTTCCTTGTTGGAATGAGAACTGTATATAGGCATTGTGCTATTCCTGTATTTTTTGAAGGTGGGGCTGGAATCCTTCCTGTCCTTGTTTGGATCGGAGCCAAGAGCCTGCACAAGGAGCGACGAGTATATAAGAATGGACACCTACGGCCAACACTTTGAAGTTTCCGGGAGGAAGAGTATGTCTTCCGTCTGAGGCTGAGCAGAAGATTATGTCTTCTGTCCGGCTAAAATCCTTTCAGCGTGGCAACGATAGATGGCAGGCTGCATAGGTCAGGCTACCCACAGGCTTGACATGTCTGCCATAAGCTTCCCGTTTGTAATGCCGCGTAAAACCGTCAATAAAGAGCTAGAATTATCCTAACTTGTCGTGTAAGCTTGTAACCGCCATTGCATGCTGGGTTAAGGGTAATAATTTAATTTAATATTTTAATTTATAATTCAGGTTAATTAAAATGTCACAGTATAAAAGAACACATTTCCAGAGAGCTAATGCCTCTTAAGGAAACACCTTTGCTTAAGGAATCCTTCTGGTCTACCAAAGCCTGTTTTAATCACTAGGGGAAAGGAACTCCAACCTGCGGTGCGCTCTCGTATCCGGGAACCATGGGGTGTATAGCTGGGGGCCCAGAAGGGACAGAGTCAATTACCCTCCCTTTGCCTCTTCTCAGCACTGTGGAAGTAATAGAAGAGGATAAGGTTAATGCCAGCACCCCCTCTCAAACTAGGGTGGTAGTATATTCCTCAGAAGAGCCTGGAGGATGATCCACTGATGTGAATACGTAAACAGAATTTGGTTGAATTTTCAGGCTGCCATATTTTCTATTTTGCTCAAAACACATTTGTGCTAAAGGTTTCTAAAGTACTCTGCACTTCTTCATTCCTCATTGTGATATACGTGTGCTTCATTTGTGCATGTTAAATTTATTAAAGCGAATTACAGATGCTGTGGTGGGTTGGCACCCTGCCCGGGATTGGTTCCTGCCTTGTGCCCTGTGTTGGCTGGGATTGGCTCCAGCAGACCCCCGTGACCCTGTGTTCGGATTCAACAGGTTGGAAAATGGATGGATGGATGGAATCACAGATGTATAAGGGTGGCTTAAAACATTTTGTTGTATCACAATTGTACATGCAATGCATCCTTTACTTCAGATTATGTTATTTTTGATCAGGGAATTAAGGTTTTGCATTTAATCCAGACATCTCTACCGCTTTGTAAGCACTGCTGCAACACTGGGCTCTGATTCCTCACCTATGGACTATGAATGACAATGACGATGAATGAAAGAATGAAAAGTAATAACAACCAAAATCAGTGACTATTGATCCCAGCTGCATGTTGTAGCACATGTCATTCTAAAGAAGAAACAGCATCCCCTTAGTGTTTGGAGCTGACCTGAACAATGGAAGAGGTCTTAGTGCAAGTCCGGCTGATGAAGGAGACCTGAAAATCTGCTTAACAATCACATTTGCTTGATTTTGAATCGCAAGCAATTGGCTTTGTCCGTGAAAAAGACTCATTCAACTTCTAGAGGAGGGCGCTGTTTTCCATTTTTCTTCTTGCTTTCAATATAACTTTTTGAATCAGACATAATGACCTTTAGATTGGAGCAACACTTCTAAAATTCTAAAATTCTACTCGTTTGCATAGAACACAAAAAAATAAGTGTTGTTTTTTTTTTTAGTACTAATAATAACTCTAATAATGACCGGATTTACATTCATCAGCTTTTTAAATTTACTGAAAGGACACCCAGCACAAACATAAAAGTGGTGTAAAATTAAACATATTTATTTATGCTAATCTCTCTGCCTTGCTACATCTTATTTTCTACTGGCTGGTTTTATCCGACTCTGTTTTAATACACACAAATTTCATTTCTTGTGCCATAAAAGTCAGCTACAGTAAATTAATATTATTTGTTAACATGTTTATTTTCTTAAACATTTAGAAGATAACCAATTGAATACTGAACTAAGCAAACCCACAGTAAAAGCTGCAATTTTTATTATTAAACACACATTTACTACTTTGTATTATCGTTTGTTTAATTTATTTTTATTGTTATCTTGTACATCCCTTTGAGCTTTCAAATAAAAAAATGAATCAATTTCCTAAACCTGCTTATTTCAATTTACAGTTGCAGGTTTTTAAAAATCTGAAGTGTCCAGCACATGACGCTTCCTTCATGAAGCTGTGATTTAGTAGGTCTTTGTGCCTAAAAAACACTAAACCATTATCTCTGTAGAGGAAAATCTACTGGAGGGATTTCATTCAAAATCAATAGGCTTCTAGCGTTTTACAAAGCTAATAACTATGCCAAGTGAGTTTTATTCAGATTGAGTGATTCGTTGTGAAGGTAGCATGTCTAGAGACTCCCACCTGATAGACACACACAGACAGACACAGACATCACTCCAGATGTGGTCAGATTGAGTTCAGGGATGTTTTAAATGTGTAAATCCCTTGACATCTTCAACTACATACACATTTTGAGCCTGTCCCATGACTTTCTTTACATATAATGTCTATAAAAAGTATTATCCCCCTTGGACGTTTATGTTTTATTGTTATACTGCATTGGATCACAGTGGATTCCATTTGGATTTGTTGATACTGATCAACAGGAAAAGATTACTTAATGTGACTCTTCAAAGTAACAAAATATTTATTCAAAGTAGTTGGTAGGGTCAAAAAAGCCCAATTAAATTACTTTGGACTTAGTTTTTCAGATATTGTATCCGAAAGCCCTCATCCTGACACACAAACAGACATCACTTTGGCCAAACCATTTTCAGGGGTGCCTAAAGTGTATACGTCCATTGAAAGGTCAAAGTTAAAATGTTGACCCTGTCACCATATTTTTCTTATCTTTCTTTATACACTGGATTCAGAAAATATTTAGGTCCCTTCATTTTTTTCAAATTTTACTCAAAACCCCAGAATGACAAAGGTAGAACAGGATTTTAGAATTTTTTGCAAAATTAAAAACAGAAGTATCACATTAACACAAATATTCAGAACCTTTGCTGTAACACAGGGTGAATGGTACACATGCATCCCTTTCTATTGCTTATCACAGGGGTCTTCAATCACAGTCCTGGAGGGCCGCAGTGGATGCAGGTTTTTGTTCTAACCCAGTTGCTTAAGTAGAAAGCAATTCTTGCCAATAATTTGATTTCATGGCTTGTTAGTGCTTTAACACTGCCATGTCAGGAAATTCTCATATCCTAGATTCTCTTCCGCTTTCTAAGGATATCATCCAAATGATTTGAAGGCTAAAATGGATGAGTAATTCTCAGTCCTTCGCTTTACTCTCTTCACTTTCCTTCCAAGTATTTAATTAAATCCAATAGTGCATGATAAATATACACAGGTGTAAATGGAAACAAGCTAAATGGAGAAACGCTGGTCTCTTTTGTCATTTGCATGTTAATTAGGAGCAATTAAAAACCAAGAGTACAGCTGTTAGCAATAAGGGTTCAAAATCTTAATGAGCGAGACAACTAAAGTGAAGCAGAAGTGTTACTTGAGCAATAAGTGCTTTTTATTAAGCAATTGGGTTGGAACAAAAACCTCCAGCCACTGCGGCCTTCGAGGACTGTGATTGAGGACCCCTGGTTTATCACATGAGATTTCTCTGCACCTTTTTTGGAGTCAACCTGTGGTCAGTTCAATTGATTGGGCATGCTTAGGAAATGTTGACAACGTATATCAGAGCAAAAAGCATGAAATGAGGTTGAAGGAATTACCTGCAGAGCTTATTGTCAAGGCACAGATCTAGGGAAAGCAATAAAACAATTCCTGCAGCTCTGAAAGTTCCCAAGAGAGGGTTCCATGGTCTCCAATAACCTTAAATGGAAAACTTATGGAACATCCATGATTCTTCCTAGAGCTGGCTGCTCAGCCAAACTGAGAAATCAGGGAGGAAGGGCCACCAAGACCCCAATTGTTACTCTGGCTGAGATCCTGAGAACATGTATGAAGTTGGGAGAAACTTCCAGAAGGACAAGCATGACTGCAGCATTTTATGACAGAGTGGCCAGACAGACGCCACTCCTCAGCAAAATACACATGAAAGCCTGCTTGGAGTCCGCAAAAAGGAACCTAAAGGACACCCAGACTTTGCAGAACAAGATTCTCTTGTCTGATGAAACCAAGATTAGCATCATAGCTACAGGAAACCAGGCACCATTCACCACATTCCAGAAATGAAGCATGGCGGTGGGAGCATCATACTGCGAGATTGTTATTTAGTGGCAGGAACTATGAGACTAGTCTGGGTTGAAGGAAAGCTGAACGGAACAAAGTACAGGGATATCCTTAATGAAAACCTGCTACAGAGTGCTCTGGACCTCAGATTGGGCCAAAGATTCACCTTCCAAGAAGGCAAAAACAACCCAGGGGTGGTATGGCCTTGAGTTGACCAGACAGAGCATGGACTTGAAACCCAATTAAACTTCTACTGAGACACCTGAAAACAGCTGTCTACTGACGATCTATATCCAACCTGACAGAGCTTGAGGGGATCTGCAGAGAAGAATGGAAGGAAATCCCCAAATCCATGTGTTGCTTCAAACCCATGAAGACTCCAGGCTGCAATAGCTGCCAAATGTCCTTTAGCGAAGTACTGTGTAAAGGATCTGAATACTTGTGTTAATGTGATATTTCAGCTTTATATTTTTAATAAATTTGCAAAAAAAATTCTAAAATCCTGTTTAGGCTTGGCCATTTGGGTTATTGAGTGTTGTTCAATAAGGGAAAAATTAAGTTAAGGCTGTAACATAAAAAAATGTATGAAAAGTGAGGGGTCTGAATACTTTCGAAATCCACCACTATATACAGGTTCCTACACATAATTTATTTTAATAAACAACTAGTAGGCATCTTAAACTAGCACAGGATTACAAAACTGTACCAAGAAGAATGTAACTTGCCATAAACCGTACACTGTAACTGAAAGGCAAAGAAAAAGCCAAGCCCAAACTTTGATAGGTAAAGCCTGAGCTGAGTGCACTGGCAGGTGACCGAGTGACTAAATCACTGATGCACACTTCTGCTCAGCAACAGCATATTGAGCTTTCATCATTTCTCAAAGTGATGAAACAGCATCATTTTTATATGCTTACCAAAATAAACCCCATACATGGCCATGTAAAATATAATTATCAGTAACAAATACAAAAGATGTTAAAGTTAGGAAAAAGGAACATACCTTGAACTAGACATAAAGAAGAAGGTCATACATTCGTTGGTGCTGCTGTCTCATAGCTACTAGGTTAAAATTCTAGCCTCGTTGATGCATTTGGGGATATTGCACATTCTCCCGATGCCATTATGGAATTGTCTCCAGTTTTTCTGGCGTTACTCCCACATACGTGATATTGGGTGTATTGGTGACTCTGCGCTGACCTCCATATGAGTGAGTGTAGGTCCTGTGGTGGACTGGTGCGATGTCCACAGCTGTTTACCATCATGTGGCTAGTACTGCTAGGACTCCCCATGACCATGAAATGGGTCTGAGAATGTCATATTATGTTATGATTGTGTGTGGGACTGTGAGCAAGAGTACCCTGTAATGCACAGGCATCCCACCTGAGGTAAGCTCTGATGCTGCCAGGAGAGACTCAGTTTCCTGAAACTCTAAAGATAAATTATTGTAGTTTTTAATGTATTAGCAAACTACTGGGTAAAGTTATTTTCATTCATACCTGACATAAGAAAAACAAATTGAATAATCACTTTCAAGTGTTTGAAATTTAAAATATCTTCCATTTTGTCATGTAACACATTGTATTTCCTCATTGTCATTACTGGTTTTGCCATATTTTTTTTTAGTATTTCCGTTTTCTACAAAAGCTCTTTAAATAAATAAATATTTTTTGTACTCTGTATTAATACATATACCTTTTTGTCCTCTAGATGCACCATAGTCTTGTATCCCTCCCACTGCATGCAATGCAGACCTGAAATGGTCCTGACATTTCCACAGATGTTAAAAGTGTTCTGCCATTAGAAGTTAGAGAAGTGCCTTGCTCTTTCAGATCTAGCCGGGAGGACACATCAGCAGGAGCAAAACTTGCTTTTAATTAAGATAACTAACCCATTTTGTTTTATAATTTAAAATCTTGCCCCCTAGCTGTTTATATCTTGTCAAAGTAGATCTTCCCTTTATCGTCCCTCTTTTCTATTATGTTACTCCCCTGGAGAGCCTCATTTTGTCTGGGGACCATTTTGTCATTGCAGTCTATTGTTTGACTTGAAGCTAAAAGGCCCATGGGAGCACTGTCAAGTTGATATTCTGTGAGTCGTGTTTCTTTTCATTTGTCCCAGAGGTCAGAGGAAATGGTCGGGCTGTTTTAATAAAACATGATAATTTATAGTGAGCACTACAATTGGCTTTCAATGTCCAAGCAGCGTATTTATACATTGCACCTCCACCAAAAAACAACAATAGAGAGTTATTTACTTTTATGGGCTCTAACTTTGCTTCTGTGACTCTTTTCTTTGTTCTATTTCATAGAAAATTACTTGTCTTTTGCTCACGTGATGAAAATAAGCCAAACAATGCTGCACTTTTTCTTGTCCTCTTCGTTGTTATGGTTTAATGGTTTATGTTGTTATAATGTATAATCATCCAATTTCACATTAACTTATCCCAGTCTATGCCAGTAGCACTGGGCACATTCCATTAAGCAACCCATAGACAGGACATCGCTCCATTACAGGTTACATTCCCACACTCCTCTCCACACAATTAATTAATTACATTTATATAGCACTTTTATAACTACTCAAAGCACTTTACATGCACAGTAGGAAACCATTTCCAGCACCACCAATGTGAAGTGTCCACCTGGAAGATGCAACAGAAGTCATTCTTGCACCAGTACTCTTACAAGGTAATAATAATAATAATACATTTTATTTATATAGCGCCTTTTCCATGCTCAAGGCACTTACAGAATATAAGAAAGAACGGCAGGGTATACAGCATATAGCATTGTACAAACCAGATAAATAAATAAAGAAGATTATGATATTGAATTCAGAAAAAAAAAAGCCTAACAGACAACATAATTGATGGTCTCGCACACACACACATACAGGTTACATGAGCATCTTGACAGAGAAGTAAACTGAGAGAAGGGTAATAAAGTCAAGTAGTGCTATAAGCCTCCTGAACAGATGAGTTTTGAGTTGTTTTTTAAAAGATTTCATGGAGTCAGCTGATCTAATTAATTTCGGTAGGTCATTCCAGAGTCTGGGCGCTATATACAGCTGAAGACCTTGTCACCCATGGAGTGTAGATTAGTGTGGGGCAGAACAAGATTGCCAGAATCAGAGGATCTTAGTGGGTAGGCAGGCACATAGTGATGGAGAAGGTCACTGATGAAGTTTGGCGCAAGCTTATTTAAGGCTTTGTAGGTTATTAGTAGGATTTTATATTCGATTCTGTAAGACACAGGGAGCCAGTGTAGATGGAGCGCGATGGGTGTGATGTGCTCGCTGCTGCTTGCTCGAGTAAAGACTCTTGGAGCTTTTGAGTTCTGAATAAGCTCGAGCTGTGATATAAGATTAGAAGGGGCACCTGCCAGTAGGGAATTACAATAATAAGTACAATAAGGTACGCAGAGTCTCTGAAAGAGCGCTAACCAAAGAAAGGCAGTGGATAATTTGAGAGCCAGAAGGACCAGGTCATGATGGATAATTTAGCCAGGATATTGAAGTACACCCTACACTGAGAAGGACTTAGGAGTCATAATGGACTCTAAGCTGTCGACTTCCCAACAGTGTTCAGAAGCCATTAAGAAGGCTAACAGAATGTCAGGTTATATAACGCCCTGATGTGTGGAGTACAAGTCAAAGGAGGTTCTGCTCAACCTTTATAATGCACTGGTGAGGCATCATCTGGAGTACTGTGTGCAGTTTTGGTCTCCAGGCTACAAAAATGACTTAGCAGTGCTAGAAAAGGTCCAGAGAAGAGCGACTGGGCTGATTCCAGGTTTAAAGGGGTTGAATTTTGAGGAAAGATTAAAAGAGCTGAGCCTATACAGTTTAAGCAAAAGAAGTAAGTGCTGCCAGAAGAGGAGCTGAACCCGTATGCAGCGCTATCTATCTATCTATCTATCTATCTATCTATCTATCTATCTATCTATCTATCTATCTATCTATCTATCTATCTATCTATCTATCTATCTATCTATCTATCTATCTATCTATCTATCTATCTATCTAATAGATTCAGAATTAAAGTGATATATACAGTCATATGAAAAAGTTTGGGATCCCCTCTCAGCCTGCATAATAATCGACTCTCCTTTCAACAAAAAAAGATAACAGCGGTATGTCTTTCATTTCCTAGGAACATCTGAGTACTAGGGTGTTTTCCGAACAAAGTTTTTTAGTGAGGCAGTATTTAGTTGTATGAAATTAAATCAAATGTGAAAAACTGGCTTTGCAAAAATATGGGTCCCCTTGTAATTTTGCTGATTTGAATCCATGTAACTACTCAATACTAATTACTTTCAATACCAAATTGGTTGGATTAGCTTGTTAAGCCTTGAACTTCATAGACAGATGTGTTCAATCATGAGAAAAGGTATTTAAGGTGGTCAATTGCAAGTTGTGCTTCCTTCCCTTTGACTCTCCTCTGAAGAGTGACAGCATGGGATCCTCAAAGCAACTCTCAAAAGATCTGAAAACAAAGATTGTTCAGTCTCATGGTTTAGGGGAAGGCTACACAAAGCTATCTCAGAGGTTTAAACTGTCAGTTTCAACTGTAAGGAATGGAATCAGGAAATGGAAGGCCACAGGCACAGTTGTCTGTTAAACCCAGCAGGTCTGGCAGGCCAAGAAAAATACTGGAGTGGCATATGTGCAGGATTGTGAGAATGGTTACAGACAACCCACAGATCACCTCCAAAGACCTGCAAGAACATCTTGCTGCAGATGGTGTATCTGTACATCGTTCTACAATTCAGCGCAATTTGCACAAAGAACATCTGTATAGCAGGGTGATGAGAAAGAAGCCCTTTCTGCACTCACGCCATAAACAGAGTCGCTTGTTGTATAAAAATGCTCATTTAGACAAGCCAGATTAATTTTGGAACAAAGTGCTTTGGACTGATGAGACAATAATTGAGTTATTTGGTCATAACATAAAGCACTTTGCATGGCATGCTGTGGGGCTGTGTGGCTAGTTCAGGGCCCTTGTTAAAGTCGAGGGTCAGATGAATTCAACCCAATATCAACAAATTCTTCAGGATAATGTTCAAGCATCAGTTGAAGTTACGCAAAGTTTGGATATTCCAACAAGACAATGACCCAAAACACAGTTCGAAATCTACAAAGGCATTCATGCAGAGGGAGAAGTACAATGTTCTGGAATGGCCGTCACAGTCCCCTGACTTGAATATCATCGAAAGTCTATGGGATGATTTGAAGCAGGCTGTCCATGCTCGGCAGCCATCAAATTGAACTGAACTGGAGAGATTTTGTATGGAAGAATGGACAGAAATACCTCCATCCAGAATCCAGACACTCGTCAAAGGCTATAGGAGGACAGCGTCTAGAGGCTGTTATATTTGCAAAAGGAGGCTCAACTAAGTATTGATATCATATCTGTGTAGGGGTGCCCAAATTTATACACCTTTTAATTTTATGATGCATATTGCATATTTTCTGTTAATCCAATAAACTTAATGTCACTGCTGAAATACTACTGTTTCCATAAGGCATGTCAGATATAAAAAGGAACTTGCTACTTTGAAAGCTCAGCCAATGAGAAACAAAAATCCAAAGAATTAAGAGGGGTTCCCAAACTTTTTCATATGACTGTAAAGTGCAGTGGCTTACAATGATTTATTAATGCACCAATACATGCCTACCCAATTTAGTAAAGAATCACTAACAAAACCTTTAACATTCCATAGCTAAAACAGTCAGCAGTGTCACTTAAAGCTACACCGTAATTTACAAAAAATAAAATTTAAGCGTGTTCTTTCTTAACTGAGGGGTTTGGCTGGTCAATCTGAAGGCTGTACTTTTTACTTGTAGTTGTCTTTCACAGATCGGATGGGTGCCTAAGCTATCTGCCTAGTAATGACATTAGCACAGGAGTAGCGCTGTTCCTAGCCCCTGACTTTCACAGTCATAATACATCTGATTGCTCAGAAATGATGTGACTGGTAATTTTCCGGAGTGGACTGAGGCACCTTCTGCACTGATGTGCACTTTATTTTATACATCACGTGCACAACGTAATGTCTGTATAAGTTTTGCTCTGTGAAAATAGACTTGTCCAAAGAACCAAACACATTAGGATTTTTAAAGGATAGGACAGATCATCTAAACTGAAGTATGAGACTGTCCCTGATAACATGGGGTGTCTGGTCACCCAATATATACTACCATACTAAATGTAAAATTCCAGTTTGCATATCATCACAACAGGACCACAGATGATTCTATACACATTGCACATCATGCTATCCTGCCACACCTGGAAAACAAAATCTGCCATGTCACAATACTGTTTATAGAATATAGCTCGATATCTACCACTGTCGTGTCACCAAAACTGATCAGTAAACTACAAGACATTAGACTTCTTTCTGCCATTTGCAACAGGACTTTAGCTTTCACAACACGATTGGCAGCATGGCTTTTTCCACACTGACGACTGTATTCAGGATCTACCTGCTCCTTGGCTTGTTTACATATGACTGAATGGCAAAAAGAATCCATTGTTACATTTGCTGCGCACACTTCTATTGTAGCCTTGATGATCAATAATGACAAGGTGGCTGAGTGGATGAGAAGTTTGCCTCCTGACACAGTAGATCTCAGGCAACCATCTTTCTCCTTACGTCAGTAAAAGCAAGGAACGTGTCATAGACTTCAGGAAGCAGAAGGCAGACCACACTCTTATCTACATGGAAAGGGATGCTGTGGAGGGGGTCTGCAAATTTAAATTTAAAGACATCACCTTTATTGATGAAGTGAAGCAGGCACAAACCATCTCAGATTCTGTTAAACCAGTAAACCCCCGATTCTCGAAAGAATCGCAAATACAAGAATGGTAATCATTTTCTGTTCCCTCCGATCTTTGGAGGGATGAAAAATCATGGAGGGTGGGTACGTCCTGGGAAAGTTTTCATTTAACTAAATAAATATATTTGTACTAAAGCTGTTTCTTTTTGGAGCCATGACTCCTTTGGTTCTGGTGTTTCAGAAGCGTGTTGTAGGCGCCTTTGTTCATTGTTTTTATCCATGTGGTCTCGTTTTTGTTTTTCTATGGCTGTGTCGTTAGCTAGAAGTCGTTTGCTGACGGCGGCGGATTCACGTGCTGAAGTGACCATGGCGGCAGATCCGGGCTTGGAGATCTACATTACTAAACGAATGTTGTATATGCGGTGGTGTGCGCGTTCGGGCGGCAGTTATATTATGCACGGCTTGCTTCTGGCCTCTGGCATCCATGCATATATACAAGCTGGCATGCAAGCTTTACCTCAGATTTAATTTACAGGTTGTGTTGTGTTGTTTGGGCGCCACCCACTGACTGTGGGAAGCCGCTGGGTTTGACTCTGTGGCGCTGTGCGCGTGCGCTTTTGGCACGGCTTGCTTCTGGCGTCTGGCATCCGTGCATATATACAACCTTCATTTAGTCATATAGATTGGGTCACAAAGGTCTTCAGATGCCTGAGCAAAGCCTGGGTTTCTCCAAATACGTTCACCACTATCTATCTATCTATCTATCTATCTATCTATCTATCTATCTATCTATCTATCTATCTATCTATCTATCTATCTATCTCTCTATCTATCTATCTATCTATCTATCTATCTATCTATCTATCTATCTATCTATCTATCTATCTATCTATCTATCTATCTATCTATCTATCTATCTTACATTTAATGTTTTCAGTATACTGCAACAATTTAGAAAAACTCAAATACTAAAAAATATGGCAAAACCAGTAATGAGAATGAGGAAAAACAATGAAACTGGATTTGTTACAAGATAAAATATATCTTAAATCAGTAAGGAAATATCCTATTTGTCCCAAAGCCCTAGTGTCCAAATTCACAAAAACAAGTAGAGGTTTTATTTTTTAATATAATCAAGGGGCACAGATAACATTATCAAGCATTATTATTTAGTTATATTTCATGCTTCCTGAAAAGGTAGTTAAACATGTTTAGTCATTAGAATCTACATGAAGCACATGGACGTTTTATTCCCTAAAAGCCTCCTTTTCTAAATCATTTTGCTCTGCATTTCATTTTGTTTATTGATCGTCAGTCCTGGCCCTTGTAAATATAACATTTTCTCCCTTTTTTCTAAACAAACATACCTTTCCATTAAGAGTTTGCTTATTTCCAGCCAGTGTGCACCAGCTGCAGCCAGTTAAAATCCTTTATTAATTATTGTCTGCATTGTTTTGAAAGTAACAAGCCCAGCACATCTGCCCAGAGCACAGGTGACTGGCCTTCTCATAACCAATTGAATATAATTAGCCAATCCTTTTATTCTTTTTCCCAGATTTGCATGGGGGAGTGGTTTGTCAGCTTTACAATTTCAACCTCTTCTCTATCAAAGAAGCCAGTTGACCGCTGCTGCTGCTGATCCACTGAAGTCTGTCAGTCAAAGATCTACCATCCTCTGTCTTCAAAGCCACTAATGATTAAATCACTGTTCAGTAGCAAATCATTGTCTGTCATCTTACTGGCATGGGATTTCTGTGGAGGGTTGTTGATCTCACTCTACATGATACTGGAAAGGCTGAGCAATATGGGAGGAATTCCAAGTATCCATCCATCAATCCATTGTCTCCCGCTTATCCGAGGTCGGGTTATGGGGGCGGCAGCTTGAGCAGAGATGCCCAGACTTCCCTCTCCCCGGCCACTTCTTCTAGCTCTTCCAGGAGAATCCCAAGGCGTTCCCAGGCCAGTCAAGGGACATAGTCCCTCCAGCGTGTCCTGGGTCTTCCCCGGGGCCTCCTCCCGGTTAGACGTGCCCGGAACACCTCACCAGGGAGGCGTCCAGGAGGCATCCTGATCAGATGTCCGAGCCACCTCATCTGACTCCTCTCGATGCGGAGGAGCAGCGGCTCTACTCTGAGCCCCTCCCGGATGACTGAGCTTCTCACCCTATCTTTAAGGGAAAGCCCAGACACCCTGCGGAGGAAACTCATTTCAGCCGCTTGTATTCGCGATCTCGTTCTTTCGGTCACTACCCATAGTTCATGACCATAGATGAGGGTAGGAACATAGATCGACTGGTAAATTGAGAGCTTCGCCTTGCGGCTCAGCTCCTTTTTCACCACGACAGACCGATGCAGCGCCCGCATTACTGCCTGTCGATCTCACGCTCCATTCTTCCCTCACTCGTGAACAAGACCCCGAGATACTTGAACTCCTCCACTTGGGGCAGGATCTCGCTACCAACCCTGAGAGGGCACTCCACCCTTTTCCGGCTGAGGACCATGGTCTCGGATTTGGAGGTGCTGATTCTCATCCCAGCCGCTTCACACTCGGCTGCGAACCGATCCAGAGAGAGCTGAAGATCACGGCCTGATGAAGCAAACAGGACAACATCATCTGCAAAAAGCAGTGACCCAATCCTGAGCCCACCAAACCGGACCCCCTCAACGCCCTGGCTGCGCCTAGAAATTCTGTCCATAAAGGTTATGAACAGAATCGGTGACAAAGGGCAGCCCTGGCAGAGTCCAACTCTCACTGGAAACGGGTTCGACTTACTGCCAGCAATGCGGACCAAGCTCTGGCATCGATCGTACAGGGACCGAACAGCCCTTATCAGGGGGGGCCGGTACCCCATACTCTCGGAGTACCCCCCACAGGATTCCCCGAGGGACACGGTCGAATGCCTTTTCCAAGTCCACAAAACACATGTAGACTGGTTGGGCAAACTCCCATGCACCCTCCAGGACCCTGCTAAGGGTATAGAGCTGGTCCACTGTTCCGCGACCAGGACGAAAACCACACTGTTCCTCCTGAATCCGAGGCTCGACTATCCGACGGACCCTCCTCTCCAAGTAGCCAGCTGAAATGGTTTAGGTATGTCTAGGGCCAATCTGAATATCTCCCACACTGGGAGCGCCAGGCACAGTCAACTGGGAGAAGACCCAGCAGGCATTTGATGGATTATATCTCTGGCCTAAAAGCATCTTGAAATGTCCTAGGAGGAACTGAAGGAAAGTCATTGGAATAAGGTGGCCTGGTTTATCATGGATGGCATAATACCGCAGTGACCAACACCAAGTACTGCGGATGGAAATTGAAGTCACTGAGTAATGGAGTGATCCTGAAATCAAAAGTGCAAGTCCAAATATCCATACTCAATTAGTCCATATGGCTCACTGTCCCAGATTTGTTCCTGCCTTGCGCCCTTTGCTTTCATGACTAAATGGGTGTGAAAATGACTGGCTTAGTCATTTTTCTGATCAAGTTTTAGATTGTTCAAGGTATCATTTCTACCATTATGTTGAAACAGTATAAAAAGGATTGAAAGTCTTCACATTAACATTGCATGTGATAGGTGAGGACACTGTCTGGGGTTTGGTATATCATTATTCCAGTGTCTATTCTTCTCATTATTGAATTCTTTACTTTTATATGATGATAGGTATTTCTGTTTTCATTGTACATTTTGTCAATAAAAATCTGATCACAAAAAATGTACTTAATAAATAGTATGTTCTGAAGCAGACTCAAATACAACCAGAATTTTAATTGCTACTAATTTGAGCTTGGTTGACTGATAAAATGTTCAAAGTATGGAAAGCAAATGAATAAACCAAAACTAAACCAAACACTTTCAAGTTTAGCTACATCTTTCATTGCCTTAGATCAGTAGTTCCCAACTTTTTCTATGCCCCGCACCCCTGTGTGATTTACATTTGCACCCATTACAAAAGTAATATCACATTTGAAGATGAAGAAGTCAAATTTCTAGTTTTTGAACCATAAATTGAACCACAAATAAGCTTTTAACTCAGTGCATAAAATTTTAATACAAATCGAGCAATTTACATTTATAAATCTCAATGACCTTGTAAATGTGTCCCCCGTGAAGCTTAAAGGCTCGTTTATACTTCATGCTCAGAACGCGTACGCGCCCACATCTTGGCTTCCACCCATTCCCAGCGTTCATGTGATGCGTCATCTGAGCACGCCCTCAGAAATGAACGGGACGCGTGCGCGAGTTGCAGTACCAGCAAAAAGTCGGGGGGTGCAGTGTGCTAAAAGTTGGAATGTGACGTCAGAGTCTCTGTTTACCATCTACATGTGATAGAAAACCGCTTTGAGGGTCCTATGATATCGATGTGCGCGATTTGATGTTTGATGAATGGTTCTATGTGGTAAAGCAAAATGCCAACATACAAATACATTCGTGTTGCTTTCGTATTCAAAAAGTCGCATATTCCTGATCGTAATGACACAATACATTTTAAAAATCCCTCATACCGTCTTTTTTCGGGGGCTTCTCCCTGACGTGACAGCAATAGATCGCCACACAGAACATATTAAATGTATGATATTCCAATTCTCTGCACATTTTAGAATCCTAAGATTTATACTTTATATCACTTTCATGATGTCGGTGGGTTGGTGCCCTACCTGGGATTGGTTCCTGCCTTGCACCCTGTGTTGGCTGGGATTGGCTCCACAGACCCCTGTGACCCTGTGTTCGGATTCAGCAGGTTGGAAAATGGATGGATGGATCACTTTCATAATGAAATGCAATAAAATATGTACTGTATGTTACATTTTACAGATAAATCGTTAATTTTGTTTAAATAATGAACACTGTTAATAATTACAAACAAAGGGGTGACTTGGTGGCAGAGCGGTAACACTGCTGTCTTGCAGGGAGTCACGTCGCTGATATTCCCTGCCTGGAGTTTCCATGTTTTCCTGCTGGGTTTCCACAATGTGCTCCAGTTTCATTCCAAAGATATGCAGATTTGGTGACACTAAAATGACGCCAGTATATTTGTGTGCTTGTATTCACCTTGCGATGAGCTGATGCCTTGTCCAGGGATTGTTTCTGCCTCGTACCCAATGCTAGCTGGAATGGACACATCCCTGGATTGATGGATTTAATCATTAAACATCCTTGCGGTAAGGTATCATCGGAATTTAATGGGTGTTCCAGGCAATTCACAACACAGAGAAGCTGTTCTCACCATGATAATATCTCGCACTGCCACCTGGTGGATTACTCCAGATTTACGTAAAGTATGCGCGCAAGTATAAACAGTACAATGCTTCCATAGCAGGAGCATCCGCTGCAGCATGCGTCGCGTCGCGCGAAGTATAAACCTGGCCTAAGATGCTTGACAGATGTTGAAGTTGACATTCCCCCGAAGCATCGAACACCGTGAGGAAATGACAACATAATCAATGTTCAAGTGGCTTAGGGGACTGGAGACCCCTGTTAAGCAATGGGCGACATGAGCTTTGCCCCCACATAATACCTGCACTGCAGTTCAAAAACAGATGCGCCACACAGTTAAAATTGCTACGTTACTGCCAGGAC
Source organism: Erpetoichthys calabaricus (assembly GCF_900747795.2). Classification (NCBI taxonomy): domain Eukaryota; kingdom Metazoa; phylum Chordata; class Cladistia; order Polypteriformes; family Polypteridae; genus Erpetoichthys; species Erpetoichthys calabaricus. The sequence continues at coordinate 8,166,315 of NC_041409.2, read as the reverse complement.
CAACAACAGGATAAATGGACTAAGTGTAAGCAGCAGGTATTGTATCCAATTCAGTCCCCCTTGTCCCAGCAAAAATATCAATGAAACCTCAAAATCAATGACATTTCACGATCAGGGTTTTGCACAGAAATCAATACTAGACTACTCTAGAGATCACTGGGAGGTCCAAATTCCATTCTTCTAAAAAAAAGTATGAACCCGCAGCAAGAAAGCTCCGAGATCACACATTTCTGAAGCTCATTCACAGGTGACAACTGCACATGCAATGCTTGATTCTTTTTAAATTATACTGTACAGAGAACAGGACCACCAACTAATAAATGACCTACAAATGATGGTACACTGCATGACACCGACTGTGCCATGACAAAGATGGACATTGCACTTCGTTCAGTTTTGGTGAATCAATGATGTAGCCTTCTTCTTTGTCGCACTCCCTGAAATGTCACCCTGCACCCACAGGTTAGGAACCCCTGCCTTAGATAAGGTTAACGTCAAACATCTATCCATTTAGTAACCTTGCATAATCCTGTTTAAGAGCAGCAGGGAGCAGAGTCTATCCAAGCAACATCAGGAACGTGGCATACCTAGCAAAGGGAACACATGCATACACCTGCAGTGACACTGTTATAATTCATTCCAGGTAATAGGGTGAATCCTTTTAAAATGTATACATTTTCCACTACTATTCTTAGTGTTCATTATTTTAATAACAGGTTTTTAAAATATAATTAAAAGTTAATTTTCTTCAATGAATATCTGGAATTGAAAATCTCCTAAATGCAAAAAATAATCATAAATTCACTTGAATTTTGTATCTTTCATTCATTTATGGTCCTTTTTCAGTGCTTATATTTTTCGAATGGGAATCATTAGATGTTCTCTCACGGGCAGTGGGTTCAAATCAGTGACCTTCCCAGGTACCATATATGTCATGGCACAGGCATACATGCACTTGCACAACTGGCCCAAAGCAATGCAAAAATGACCCTTCTGAGTATCACATCATGGCGGTCATGCTGTCAGTTACTGGTCGCAATGTAAACCCCCTGCCCTAGATTAGGAAAGCATGTTTTTAGATTTTAATGCCATTCACCCAGTCACAACTGTAATATTGTAAAAAAAATGGTTTCCTGATTAATTTTGTGCCTCTTTTAATTAAAGTAAAGACAGGAAACTCTTTTTCACACCTAATCGATGTATTGTTCTTCAGTCACAAAGTACATGAATTGAAAAAAGTACATAGTCTAAAGCACTGTTGGGCAACCGGTGCACCGCGGAATTTTCTAGGGGCGCCGCGAAAACTTTTGTAAAATGTTTAAAATTGCTATTGTTTTTGAATTTTTGGTTGATTAAAAAGATAATGTTTAAAAAAAAATATTTATGTTGGAAAAACAGATAACGGTTAATCAGATTGTTGAATAAACAAATGTATTTATTTTGAATGCAAGTTAAAATTTTCGCTGTTCACCATTCATCATAATATCAACACCAGTGGTGTCAAAAACACATCTCGTGAGACTTAAAAAGTCTCATTGTTAGACGATCTCGCTCACTGTACGGATAGAAGAAGGCGGAGCAAACATAGAACGAGAAAATACGAACGCTACATTTTGGCTCTTGCCGACGAGAGAGTATTGCTGTAGCTGCAGCTCTCACCACTTAATCATCTGAGTATTACTATGGAAAAATTAACCTTATTTTCGCTTTGACACTGCTGATCAACACAGCAAACTTTGTAAACTCAGTTTATCCTTTGATTCCTTTATTAATAAAATATCTTTCAAACTTGTAAAATTAACTGTTTTTATTGGCGATTGTCCATAGATTGTGTCGTCACGACTTTATTTATGGGCAGTCCCTCAGGTGTGCCGCGAAAGAAAATTTTTGGACTTAGTGCGCCGCATCTCGAAAAAGGTTGCCTTTCGCTGGTCTAAAGGATGGAGATAAATATAGATAGGGACCAGCAAAAATCACAGTGTGATGACAGACAAAAATGTCAAGAAAACAAAACAAAACAAATCATCAGAACCAAAATCAAACTCAAAATTATCAGGAACCTAACTGAGCAGGCATTCCATAAATATATTGCGAGCAGTGAGCTTGATTTTTAAACTTGGACATTCATATTATTTCACTGCCATCTTAAATACTAGCAGGGCAATGACATAACATGTAGCATTGTAGGAATCATCTGACCTTAACCGCAACTAACCAATATGGCCGCAAGCACCAAAATGTTCTCAAAATGAGGGACAGTTGCATTTCAGCCAAATGCAATGACGATAACAATACAGTATAATGAATATATTAATAATTTTGAATCAGTGCAATGAAACTAAGCATAAATAATTCAAAATTAATTCATGTATTCATAAATCATTCATAAATATCAGTTATATTTAATAGTTTCATTGATAAAACAAGTAATAATAAAGAAAGAGAACAAAGAGGAGTCAGATTCAGCTTGAAGTCCTCAGTTAGTTATGTCCAAACAAATGTATCATCAGGTGATATCAATTCAATTCATTTTTTTGTATCTTTATATTTTTGTTGTTAGTTCAACTAGTGTATAAACATGCAGCAAATACTAATTTTTAAGCAAAGCAATAACAATAAAAACATTAAATACCACTAAATATTCTTACAAAACAATTTAAAAAATATATACAGGTATCAGATATTGTATATTCATATATAATGCATTAGACAAAAAAGTGGCAAAGAGACAATAAAAATAAAGAAGATGATTAAAGTCATTAACATTGAATTGGTAGTGCAAACTGATTAGGAGTGCGGGTACTTATGATGGAGTCCTGGACACAGGTCAAGCGGATGATTATATGGGAATGGCCTATGAGTGAAGCCTCTTTACCAGTCTGCTAGCATCGAATGCCAGCATGACAGGGACCAGAATCTCCAATACGAGGATGTGTGAGGTCTCAAACAATAGACTGTGCTTTCTTTGGGCATCTCAGGGTCAAAAATGTCCAGTGTACATGGTGTGGTGGATGGCCAGGTCCCATGCCCAGCTGGGATGCCTAGAAGGGCTGGGAGATTGGACAATACTTCCCCTGGACCACAGGAGGGCCACCGCCAGGGGAGCCCAGACAGTTGTGGAGCCCTGGAGGCCAGCACTTCCACCACACCCGGAGGTGCTGGGGGGAAGGAATTCCAGGGACACCCAGCGTGCTTCCGGGTGCTCGTGCAGCACTTCCGCCACACCAGGAAGTGCTGCCGGAAGTTCAACGGAGTGCACCTGGAGCATGTCTGGGTGATTATAAAAGAGGCCACCTCTCTCGAGTGAGAGAACCGTTTCGGGAGGAAAAAGAAAACGCTCGGGAGGAGAGGTGGAAAGGCAGAAGGAGAAGTCCATAGAGGAGAAAAAAGGTTGGAAGAAGGGTGTTTGGTGCAGGGCACTGTGTTGTGTACTGGACTTTTATAATTAAAAGTGTGTGTTTTGGAACATTGTGTTCATGTCTGTCTGTCTGTGCCAAAGCTGAACTATCACAATGGGAGCTTGGCTACAGTGATGAACTCGGCTATTTTATCCCTCCACTGCAGAGACTTGGGGTGTTCTGTATAAACAAATATAAAGGAGAGTGGGGTTCATGGAAATGCAAATATAGGAGTTGAGCATTTTGGCTATGAAGAACTTAAATTTCTTCCAGAGACAGTTATAATCTCTGCATGTCTCACTGATATTGGAACCTGGATGAAGAAACACCATTTCCAGTCCAATATAGCAAAGACGCACCTTCTTGTTGTCTCAGCCTGTCTGTCAATTGGGCATCTCTGTTCAGCTCAGTTCATTATCACTAACATCCACCAAATCTGTTCACAAGCTTGGTGTGGTGATTAACGACTGGCTGCCCTTCACTGATCATGTTGCAATAGTCTCTCGGTTTTACAGATTTACTCTATTCAACATCTGCAAGATCAGACCATATCTGACTGAGAATGCAGCACAACACCTGATTGAGTCTTTGGTCTTGTCATATCTGGACTATGCAAGAGTACTGGCATGTGTTACCAAGTCATTGCAAATGATTGAAAATGCAGGGTGCTCAACTATCCGAACCAAGCAGATGTCATTCCTCTTTGAACCCACTACAATATTAAGTTCAAATCCCTGATGCTTGCCTACAGAGTAGTCAATGGGTCAGCACCTTTATACTCGTATGTGGAGACAGCTGCAGAAAGGTTATTAACATTGAATCGGTAGTGCAAACTGATTAGATGTGTAAGAACTTGTGATGGAATCTCAGTCACAGGTCAACTGGATGATAATATGGGAATGGCCTATGAATGAAGCCTCTTTACCAGTCTGCTAGCATCACATGCTGGCATGACAGGAACCAAAATCGCCATTACGATGATGCATGGGGTCTCAAACAATAGACAGTGCCTTCTTCAGGCATCTCAGGGTCATAAATGACCAGTGTAGATTGAAACTTGGCTGTAGTGATGAACGTGGCCATTTGGCCCACAACTGCAGAGACTTGGGGCATTCTGTAAATACAAATATAAATGAGATTGGGGTTCATTGAAATGCAAATGCAGAAGTTGAGTATTTTGGCTGAGAAGAATGTAAATTTCTTTCAGAGTCAGGGTGTAATAAAGTATTTAAAACATTTAAGCCAAGGCACATCAAGAGGACTGTTTTAATTTTAGCTAAAATGTATGTAGTCTTTAAAAGGAAGCAAATGAAAGACCATGAAAGCCTTTCCGGAAAATCACTGCATACTTTCTGATGTTTATGAATTGCTTGAGCAAGTCAATGAACCGGTATCTGTACATAGATGACAGGCTTCCAGCAGCACACATGTAAAAACAAAAATCATCTGATTGTATATTCTTCTGCTTTTCTGGGTTTCATCCTGTAATTAACGGTATCTTGACTTGCTTTTAAACTCTTTTATAAAGCAGATAAGGAAATGAATTGAAAACAGTCAAGGAGGCAGCTTAATGTATAGTATGTTGACTTTGAGAATGCAATCAGAAATAACATAATGAGTCAGGGTAGTTTCCTCTTTCTTAATCAATAAACCCAGCTTGATTTCATACAGCGTCTATCATAATTAGCATTAAGTGATTTATCTTATATTGCAAGAAGAGTAAAATGCAACATTTGCAAACCATTAAATATAAACAGAATGCAGGCTGACTTTTCAGTTAAGTGATGTGGAGGCCAGCATCAGGGGCAAAGTAAGAACCAGTCCAAAGTGGGCTGCACTCCTCCACAGGGAGCATTCTGGTCACATGTAAAGCAGCCACCAGCTAAAATGAGATGTATGCCTTTGGGAAGTTGAAGAACATACAAATTCCTGCATAAAACTTTTATTTGGCTTTGAGTACAGTCTTGTGAGAATAGGAAGAAGGAGCACCAATCACTGAATCACTTGTTTCTAACACACTTAATCATATCAAGGCAATTCAGAGTCATCTTTGTTCCTTTATATGTAGGCTTGGTACTAAGCTTGTTGTTTCTATCAAGACACTACAGTGATCAATTTTAGGATATTCACCCATTGTTAAGCACATGATGTTTCCATACCTCTCCAACTACCCTTAATTTCATCTTCAACTTTTTGCTTTGTAATGGATGGACTGGAGGCATAGTATTTAGCACTACTGTCTCACCGATCCAGTGTCCGAGACTCAATTCTCATGCCTGGTTATTGTCTATATGAATCATGCATGTTCTCCCTGCATCAGTTTCCAGTGTTTTCCTCCCACATCCCTAACAATGGGCTGGTTAGGTTGATCAGCAATTCCAAATTAGCCCTTTCAAAGTGCTGTTGTGTACATGAATATGGACCCCATAATAGGCTGACGCCATGTCCAGGGCTAGTTCCTGTCTTGCAACGTTTGCTTCCATGATAGACTACAATCATGTATGACCCTGAATTGGATTAAGTGGATTTGCCAATGTTATATTATAGTATGCATAGTCTTCTTATCCTTTTTATAATTGTATACATTTTCTTTTGCTGTGCAGGGTCTGTACAGCTTAAGGGTTAATAGATATGTTTACATTATTAAATTTCAGTTTTTGGTACAGTGCTTTTTTGAGCCACATACATAATTAATCAAACAATTGTTTTTCATTTTTTATAGCTAGATCTCTACTCTGACATTGACATGGTCAACAGCCAGATCCTCCTTGCTCCTACTTCTTGAGCAGATCCCACCATGTGTCCTCAGAGGAGAAATTTCAAGGTTGCACCTGCTCTTTATATACACCTCCTCACTAGGCCCTATCATTTGGTCCCATATTAGTGCTAGGCCAATGAAATGGAGCTGTACCTCTCTTTCTCTCCAGAGAACCATAAGGTATGGATTAGAAACTCTGCATTTCTCACTGATATTGCAACCTGGATGAAGGAACGTCATTTCTAGCTCAACTTAGCAAAGACAGACTTTCATGATATCTCAACTTGTCTGTCTATTAGGCATATCTGTTCAGCTCAGTTCATTATCACTAACACCCGACAAGTCGGTTTTCAGCCTTGAGTTGGTGATATCTGATCAGCTGCCCTTCAATGACCATGCTGTAACAGTCTCTCAGTGTTACGCATTAACACTATTCAAGATCCGCAAGATCAGACCATACAGTATCTATTAAAGTGTGCAGCACAACTCTTAGTTCAGGCTTCAGCTTTGTCATGTCCGAACAACACAGAAGCCACAGCAGACGATTCAAAACGCAACGGCACATCTGGTGTTCAACTAGCCAAAGCAGACATACTGTATGTCACTCCTCATTTCAGATCACTGTATTGGCTGCCTACCTACTTGATGTTTGCCTACAGAGTCGTCAATTGGTTAGCACATATATATTTGTAAATAGAGACACTTGTGAGATCCTCTGTTCCTATACCACACTGGAGTGCTGAAGAACAGTTTTTAGTGATTCTACTTCTGTATGGCATCAAAACTCAATCTAGACTCTTTTCATGTGTACTGCCTAGCTGGTGGAATAATCTGCCTACCTCCATTTGAAGTTTTGACTCCCTCAACGTGGAAGTGTTTGAAGACACTTTCTTTTGGTGAATATCTGTCTAGCTGACATTAGCTTTTAGGTTTTATAATCGAGGAATTATAACTCGCTTGTGTTTTGTTCTGACCTCTTCTCTTGTGACGATCAATTATGTAACCTTCTCCTGTAGCACTTTTTCCCAAACTGTCCCCAGACTGATGTTTACTCGATTATGTCTGCTAAGCAAATACAGTTAAAATGTAAATGAAAAAAACACACCATTACAATGTAGATTACAAATGAAAATACAATTCTAATAATACAATTGAGACATTCATGAATAGAATATAAGATTAATTTTCATTTAAAAAACATGATCTGGAAACAATCTGAACGGTTACTGAGATAGTATGCTTCTTGAAAACTAATATTTCTCTCACATGTGTGGTGTCTACTATGTAAAGTAAATAACAGCATAAAGTAGAAACATTTTCAGAATGCCACATTAATGTTTATACACTAGAAAGGTTATTAAATCAATCTTAAAAACATATTTATGGGGTGGACATGGTTCAGAGTCAATCCTGTCGGCATCAGGCAGACTGTGCCTCAGTGAGATGCGAGTTCATGCATAGAGCCACACTCATATACACCAGATCAATCTGATACCACCATATTAGCCGTATCACAAATGTCTTTGGGATGTAGGAAGAAAGCAGGAGTCCTAGTGAAAATATAGGCATTCATTATTGTCTAAAATCCTACTGATATTTTAATATTGAATTCCACATCAGTTAAACTGGCCATCCACACATTCATTCATAGGACTCAGATATTTAATTGCAGGTGCTCAAGAGCCAAAGCGTATCCAAGGCATTGAAAAGTTTGTGAAGTGGAAACTGCAAGGATCTCCAAGATTTAAGGACGGAGGTTTGATCTTTACAACAAACTTAGGGTTAGGGTTAGGGTTAAACTTTTTAAGCTTTTAAACTGTCTTGTCTCTTACGTCCCAGGGTAGTGTTCAAGAAAGTCTAAAACTGAATGCAATTTTAAATGCCTTTATGTCTCATTTGAAAACAGGGTGAACATATCAAGAGCTACAGATTTTTCATCTAAGCTTTTTCACCAAATGAATTGAAGGAGAAGACCGGTGCTGACGTAAGTTCTTTTGACCTTCCACTAATTCTGCAGAAGGAGCAAACCGGCTTAAAAAGAGTCTTAACAATTCAGAAGCAAAAAAAAAAGTGCAATGACAAGTTAAAATAATCAAAAAGCTTTAAGCATAGATGGATTATCTGTTATATTGTATAACTTGGGTTAGGATTTACCAGGACCTGACCTGGCAGTATTCCACGAGGGTGGTCACAAGTTAACTAGGACTCCGCCTCCCCAGCCTTTCTTATTGTGTCCTACTTGTTCCTGACCCCTCCTATCAGTGTCTGTTGCTAGGCTACTCTAATTACGCAGCAATTACATGATAGGAGGGGCAGGGAAATTAAAAGGGGGAACTGAAAACTGCATACAAACCACCATGTAATAAAAAGGCAGGTGATCTGAAATGTAGGCAGTTGAGTTTAATTATTGAACTCGCTTCATTTTTCGTGTTAATCCCTCCAAACAATTCTACTTTTTGTTAGTAAAGCGAGAGACTGTCTTTATCTTCTGCTCTTTCAAAACTGATTGTTTTTATTTTTGGCATTTTTATGTTACAAAGTAAATTAACATTAATAATCTTGCAAATGTCTTACTGGACCAAGCAAAAAATGCCACTTATAAAGCAAGGAAGGAGAGCCTGCAATGGAGAAAGCAAGAGTCTTTTACAAGACGATTTTAAGCATTTATTTAACAGACAGTATTCTATAAATCATTGATGCTGCGCATATTTTTCTTTTATGAATTTTGGCAGCACAATAGCTACAGTTTCAGACACCGAAGTTCACCCCTTTGTGTATGGAATTGTCACATATTCTATGTCTGCCTTAACAACCTCCCACATCCCACAGCCAGTCAGCATGGGCGTGTAAAGGAGTGATGGCATCCCTTATAGGAATGATCTCTGCTGCCAAGGCATGCAATCAAAAAATCTAATTCAGAAAAGGAAGTAAGATTGGATATTTTACAGTGTTTTTTTTTTTTTGTTTGTTTAGTTAGTAACAATGAATGGTAATAAATGATTAGTGATATTTGTGAATGTGAATGTTCACAACAATTGTGAATTTCCCCTTGGGATTAATAAAGTATCATCAATCTATCTATCTATCTATCTATCTATCTATCTATCTATCTATCTATCTATCTATCTATCTATCTATCTATCTATCGTGATAATTGCCCAGACACCACCAGTCGGAGACCACATCTTTATCCACAAGACTTTTTATTCTTGTCTTCTCAACACACACAAGTCAGTCCCGCACAACTCCCACAGTGCTTCTAGCCCCAGTATCCCTTTTCCTGGGCCTTCTCTCTCCTTGTCCCTGGGCCACCTGTACACTCTCTCCAGGAGCTTCGTCCTGCTCCTACTCCTGACTCCAGCTCATCGATTGGAGGGAGGCGACCACTCTTATCCTCACCCGGATGAGCTCCAGCTGCTCTCCATGATGTCACGTCCTGGTGTGGCGGAAGCGTCAGGAGAGCACCCGGAAGCACTCCGGGTGACCCTGGAAGGATCATCCTCCATTGGTCTGGCAGAAGTAAATAAGTCCCGGGCTCCATGAGGCTCGGGGTGCCCCCTGGCGGTGACCAGAGGCCCCAACGGTCTTGAGCCTCCCTGCTCTCCTTCCGTGGGCCTCTTTTGCTCCAGGGCGGTTGCCCCCTCATGGCCCGGAGGACAAATATGCCACCAGCTAGTCCTTCCAGGCGTCCTGGCCGGGTCTGACCCCCAGCCATGTACGACACTATCTATCTGTCTATCATATAGTACCTTCATATCTATCTATCTATCTATCTATCTATCTATCTATCTATCTATCTATCTATCTATCTATCTATCTATCTATCTATCTATCTATCTCTTTTTAAAATCTATCTATCATATAGTACCTTTCATATCTATCTATCTATCTATCTATCTATCTATCTATCTATCTATCTATCTATCTATCTATCTATCTATCTATCTATCTATCTATCTATCTATCTATCTGTCTATCTATCTATCTATCTATCTAATAGTACTTTTCATATCTATCTATCTATCTAATAGTACTTTTCATATCTATCTATCTATCTATCTATCTATCTATCTATCTATCTATCTATCTATCTATCTATCTATCTATCTATCTATCTATCTATTTCTTTTTAAAATCATTGATATTTTATTTCATGTCATGGTAAAACTCTGCTGTTTACTGTCCATTTTGTGAACTTGCCATTGCATTACAGTCTAGTGGGGAGCTGGAGCCTGAATCACACATCAGACAAGGAAAAATTCCGGAAAGTCAAGGAACACCAACACATACACGTCCACAATTACACTTGGACAATTAACAAAACATGCACATTTTTGGGATATGGGAGGAAACTTGGGTAACTAAAATATATGGGATAAAACTCGCATAGATGCTGGAAGAATGTGGAAATTCCACCCAGACAAAAGCAACATCTGAAATTCAAACTGATGTCATGTGTGCTGTGTCACTGTCCTTGTTATTTCCCCTTTTCTTTAAATATTGAAAACTGTTCTTCTGTTTGGGCAGCATGGTGGTGTAGTGGTAGGGCTGGTGCCTCATATTTAAGAAGACCAGGGTTCAAGTCCCGGGTCCTCCTTGCGTGGAGCGTGCATGTTTTCCCAGGCTCTGGTTAGATGAATTGGTGTTGCTAAATTGGCTCTGGGGTGTGTGTGTGTGTGTTTAACCTCCAATGGACTGGCACCCTCTCGAGGGTTTGTCCCTGCCTTGCACCCAATGCTAGCTGGGATAGGCTCCAGAACACCCCCCCTCCCATCCTGGTGTGGATTAAGTGGGTTAGAAAATGACATATTCTTCTTCTTTGGAAAGTGTTTCAAATGTAATAAGTTTGAGGATTGGTCTTTGATTTGTATAAAGAAAAAGAAGTGTAAGCAATTTCTTTTTGCAAATAGATCTCTTGGAAGGAATCAACAGAAGCTTAGATCTTAATCTACTGATGAAAAGCTAAATAATTGTGTTACATAAAACTGCATGTGGCTAACTGCATTTTGATGAGGGATGAGCTCCGTTTTCACAGTAATCTATTTTTCCAAATCCTTGGCTTTCACTGTAGAGTACCATCTTTGTCAAGGCAATTAACAAACTGCCTTCCAATATGAAGAAAGGAAAAAAAAATAAATTGATTTCAGTATAGTCATTAACCCACAACACCCTTCCTATTTTTTGCCTCTCTTCTGTATAGTTGGAATCACTTGACTGTTTTTCTTCAAATTCCCAAAAGGATAATACAAAGGCAAAATGAAGTCAAAGGTATGTAAAGATGACAGCTTGTTCCACTCTTGATGTCTGTCTGCATGGCGCATTAAGGGAACTTCTCGAAAGCTGTCCTACAAATCTGAACAGACACTCTGCAGTAACTTGGGAAATTGGCACGTTTTTTAAAATATTGTTTCCCCTAGAAGGTTTCCCTAATTGCAAAACACACCACAAGGAATGCTGAATCATTCAAAAAGTGATGGCTGCGCTCCACCAAACTGAAACACTGATGATTAACTTGCCATCAGTATAGTAATCCACTCTGTCTGCTGAGTGAAGTGCGGTTGCCTCAAACATTCTGCTGAAGATAAAATTGCTCTAGGGATTTTCAAGTTACCCTAAAATTATAAAAGGAAAATCAATTTGATAATGAAATATGTTATCCGTGTTTTCACGGAAGGCGGATGTAACAAAATAGAACATTCTTGAACCTGCTGCGGAGTTGTGGAAGGCAACATCACACGCAATATAGAAACCAATTCTGGATGTGGGGTTTTACTACTAAAAAAACTGCCTTTAAATTTTCCTGGAGATCAGTTTGTTGTTACTCCATTGAATGAAGATTATTGGTGTTAAGCAGTCGCGTAGGAATGAGCCAGTAGCAGCATACTGGAATGCTTAGGAGGTTTAATAGAAGAGATGTGATGACAACATTCATGCACATATGCAAAGGAATTATGAAAAGAGTGCATGAAATAAAAAGCATGTGAATAAATAGATCCTCCAAAATAAAGTGTGCTTTGAGATATCTTGAGGTGTTTTTTGCCCATAAATGCATAATGATTTAATTTTGCCTTGAAATGCAGAAGTAAAAATCAAAATTAATGTGCTGTGATTCTACAAACCTTATTGTGCTCTGAACAACCATGAGTGCTGATATCAATCATTAAATCCACACCTTCTAAACTATACTAAAACTTACTGGTCCACCTAAATTGGATAACTCTGCTCCATCTTCTTATGTAATACGCTGTCCATTTGTCTGTCCAGGATTTTTAATCACCTGTAGCTCACAAACTGTTTGACCGATTGACCTGAAATTTGGTACATATATACTACGTGACCTCTACTATCAGATTTTGGGGTGATGATTGACCTCCAAGGTTATTCCTCTTTTTATTTTTATTTTATTTTATTGTAGAATCAACTCTCGGCAGCGGCCAGCAGCTCAGCCATGCAGTGTATGCGTACGGGCGCCATTCTCATCCCCACCACCTTCACCGTCACTTCCTCTAACTCTTCATATCTTACATCATTTTTGAAGAAGATTGAAGACTTAAGTGCCAGCTTAAGTGAAAAATGAAAGAAAACGTACTAAGTAATTGCAACACAATCAGTTTTAACGTGAAAAGATGGTGGCAAAAGAAGAGAAGAAGCGGGGGTGGAGGAAAGAAAAGCTGCTCAGGAAGCAGCAAGCGCATCAACCTCTGAGGAAATGAATGATAAACGTACAGAGAAAGAGGATGAAAACTACATATGCTCAAGTCAAGTGTATTCACTGCAGTTTATCGTGCAGTGCGCTGTTACTGGTATATATATTGTGGCGAGCGGCTGGGGGTGGTACCCAGCCCGGACACCTGGAAGGACCGGAAGAGGGATTACGCCTCCTCCAGACCACAAGGTGGCAGCCACCCTGGTTGGTATGGGGACCACATGAACAGAGCATGGAAGCTCAACCCTACAGGAGCCCGTGGTCACCTCCATGCCTAAGGAGCCCTGGATGTCAGCACTTCCACCATACCTGGGGGTGCTGGCGGAAGGATTACCGGGTGCTCAGCCTGCACTTCCGCCACACCAGGAAGTGGCGGCGGAAGTTCATCAGGAGGCACCTGGAGCACGTCCGGGTGAACATAAAAGGGGCCGCCTCCCTCCATTCGTCAGCTGGAGTCGGGCGGAAGAGGACAGACCTTGGAGGAGAGGAGTGGAGGTGGTGAAGAGAGAAAGGCATTGTGTGAGGCCTGAACTAAGGACGATTGGTGCAGGGGCACTGGGTTGTGTGCAATACACTTCTGTAAATAATGCATAATAAACGTGTGTGTGGTTTTGAACCATCGGTGTGTGCCTGTCTGTGTCCGGGCTACTTTCCACAATATATATATATATATATATATATATATATATATATATATATATATATATATATATATATATACACACTAGCCATTCCCCATAGCTCCGCCCGCATAGTAGTGAAACAGGACAATCTTTAAAATCAATAAACAAAAAGGTATCGGTAGCCTGCAGAAGCAAGGTACACTACAAAACACAGAAGTAGACCGACTCCCCACTTCTGACGTTACGCTTCCCCCTTCCCTCGGCCATTGCACTGTTACTGGTTACATAATAACACATATTACTGAAGATGCTAAAATGTACTATTTATCCATATTGAAATTCAGTATTGCAGAGAGTCTTACCAAGACATATTGTTATATGTAGAATGTGAGCCCAGAATAGAGGGATGAGTTGCTAAAAGGATAAGTGGACCAGCTACCTTCTAATAAACTATGCAAACTAATAAACATAACTTGCTAATGATTTAGTTATTAGTGTTGACTCTATAATGAGCCCCATCCTACACAATGTATCCTGTACATCATAAGACAGCCATAAAGCTTGAAGAGATGCTGCCGTTGGTGAACTACTGTACTTTGGGACATGTCGACAACAAGTCATTATAAACCTAAATGCCTTGTTGATTCAAATCCAAAGCTTCTTCTATAGACAGCAACTGCTATACAATGATAACTGGAAGTTGGGATTTGGCCCGAGCTCAAGGCTCAGCTCCTACTGTCAAATTGAGCCTTCACCTGATTTTGCTAAAATCAACCATGATCAAACACATACTGATGAAAGAATATATTAACTTTTAACATTTTGGTGCTGTTCTGTTATAGACGTTTAAGTAACTGGAAAACTAATCAGTGGATTTTGGCCTTATTTGCTTTAATAACAAATTGCCTTCTTTTTAATTTGTTAGTGTTACTGTACAGCATACAATCACCATTCCTCTTGTGAGAAAGAGTTAGACCATGACCAAGCCTTTTGTAGCACTTTTCAAGTAAGGCACATATAAAATAATAAAGCTGGTGGTGAGGAGTAATAAGTGAGAATGATGTTGATCCCACAGGATTCTAAACATGTCATTCAAATCACATCTATAACTGTTCATTACATGTAGAGTATAAGACCTGGGGCCTCATGCATAATGCCGTGAGTAGAATTCGTACTATAACATCACGTAAGCACAAAAGCCGAAATGTGCTTACGCACAGAAAAATCCAGATGGAGGAATCTTTGCGTTCACCAACTTCCGCGTTCTTCCACTACATAAATCCTGTTCAGCGTGGAAATAAACGCACGTGCACGCACCTGCTGTCCCGTCCCAACTCCTCCCAGAATTATGCCTCTTTGAATATGCAAATCAATATAAATAGCCCTTATGCCCAGCGTTCTGTGAAAAGGCAATGGCAAAAGTACAAGGAAAAATAGAAGAATTTCAGCAAATACTAAATGGAGGCAAAGAAAAAACGTTCTATTTGTTGGTTTAAACAGTAAGTATAACAAACAAAAGGAAGTTGATCGAGTGACATAGCGTGTCGGAGAAACTCGAAGGCTCAAGTTCACAAAGTCGCACAGTGCCCGAAATAAAAAAGAAGTTGTCAGATATCAAAGTTGCAGTGAAAAGGCGAGTCGTAGCCCACCGTCTGAGTGTCATATGAAAGCTTATTAGGGTACAGTGAAAAAAAAGGCACACAGTGTGAAAAAGCACGAAATGTCAACTTTAATCTCGAAATTTCCACTTTAATCACGTAGTTTATTTTGTCATTAAAGCAGAACGTCATAAACTTCATCTTAAAATCATTTAATTTACTAGTTTCTCAAATCCCATCGTAACTAAAGTAGCACGTTAAATGCTTTGTTCTGTATTTGATCTTATATGTGCTCTATGTGCCTGAATCACTACGTGCTCTTCCTCCGACAGGACACAGAATCCATTACGTTCGTAATATTACAGCTCTCTGAATAATTAAAATACTGAGAAGTATACGTGATATCATTTTCATGATGATATGAGTTAAAGCATGTTATTAAATATGGGAACATGGTGGCGCAGTGATTGTTCATGTCTTACAGCAAGATGCTTGCTGCGCCATGCGCGACCTTCAATGAAATGCTTTATTACAGAAGTACTGTCTTTTTCAAACGTACTAACCCCCAATTCCTGTCCTTACTTTTCTTTCTTCAAATACCCAATCGCCACACAATCAGCTCTGTAATAGACGTTAAGCCATCTGTAAGCTTAGAACGTCGATTCTTAGAAATTTAAGGAACATCGAAATATCTTCGAAATGTTTAATTATTCTGTCCATCTATCCTTCCAGTGTCACGCCAGCCACAGCATGAATACAGCGCAAGGCAGGAACAAACCATGAATGAAGCTCAAGCTTGCTAGAGCTGCGGCACCGTGTAGTTAAAGTTAGTTTTATCTGTATAATATAATCAACATATTTTGCTGCATTTCATCTTAAAAATGATATCGTCATTATATGTAAATACGCATTTTATAAAGTGGCTCAGGTTGTGCAATATTATAACTGTATCATAAGTACAATTACCTCACTGTAACTTGCAAGTACAAACAGTTCTACAAGGAGCACTTGATGGACTGATTGAGTGCGTTTAGAGTTCTTGGGATGAAACTGTTTGAGAACCGCGAGGTCCGAACAGGAAAGGCTATGAAGCGTTGGTCAGATGAGAGCAGTTCAAATAGCGAATGGCTGAGGCAGCGAGTGCTTGATGCTGTATACCGATAATTCTCTTTCCGATCGCTGTAGATCTGTGATTCGCACTAAGATACAGTGATATAAATACTCCGAGTGGTGCAGTGAGAGTAATATGGAAAAAGATGATCCGCTGTGGCAACCCCTAACGGGAGCAGCTGACAGAAGAAGAAGAAGGTGCAGTGAGAGTAACAACGCTAAAGCAGTTATGGTATTTAGAATAGTTTGACCATTCTGTGGACCATTATATTGTTAAAGGTTAATTACAATCACATGCATTAAATTTATGAACGATATGCGGTTAATTTCAGTGTATTTGATGAAGCCGCCGTCGTGGATGTGGATCTAAGAAAGGGTAACCACACAGGAACTGCTTTGATGCTGGGGGCCGCCAGTCTGCAAAACCGAGCGGAGAACTTGCGTACGACAGGGTATGAGGTACCGTGGGAAAATGCATGGCTCTACGCCAAGTGTAGGTTTTGTACATCGCGATTTGAACGTGGAAACGTTCTTACACAACATTTCTGTGCGTACGCACCGTTTATACATGAGGCCCCTGGCCATTGCCACACCATGAAAATGGTTAAATGGACTATGACTTACAGTTTCTGGCTATGTGACATTCATCCATTATTCCATCCAGTTACTACCACCTTAATCCATTATTAGGATATCATCTCATTAATGTCAGGGGCAGGGCAGGATCCAGCCCTGGACTGTGTGCCTGTTTATAGCTGGACATTCTTACATACTATCTATCTAGGTATAATATGGCAGAAACATGTTAGCCACCGATGCTTTGTTGCTATTTAAAGTTCTTATTCATAGTAGACTGAAGGTGGAATTTGCTGTATCATCTTGAAGAATTCCAAGAAATATGAGAAATTAATAATGTTTTATTCATTTATTCATTCATCTCTCCACTGCTTATCCGAAACCGGGTTGCAGGGCAAAAGGCTTAACAAAGAGGCCCAAAGGTCCTATTCCCCAGCTACACTTGCCAACTCATACTGTGAGATCCCTAGGCATTCCCAGGCCAGAGATACAGTATGTGAGATATAATCCGTTTAAAATGAATTTGGATTTCACTTGATAAAACCTTTGTGAATAAAAATGCTATTTTTTCCAAGTTAAATAATATAGCTTGGTTGTTGTATAAATGGGCAGCATGGTGGCGCAGTGGTAGCGCTGTTGCCTTCCAGTAAGAAGACCTAGGTTCACTTCCTGGGTACTTCCTGCGTGGAGTTGGCATGTTCTCCCTGTGTCTGTGTGGGTTTCCTCTGGGTGCTCCGGTTTCCTCCCACGGTCTAAAGACATGCAGGTTAGGTACATTGGCAATCCTAAATTGTCCCTAGTGTGTGGGTGTGTGTGTGTGTGTGTGCCCTGCGGTGGGCTTGCACCCTGCCCGGGATTTGTTCCTGCCTTCTGCCCTTTGCTGGCTGGGATTGGCTCCAGCAGACCCCCCTGACCCTGTGTTAGGATATAGTGGATTGGAAGATGATTGACTGTTATATAAATAAAGGTTTCTTTAAAATGAATATCAACCACGAGTTGTCTTAAATGTTTGCAAATAGATAGATATATAAAGCGGTCTGAGATAGATAGATAGATAGATAGATAGATAGATAGATAGATAGATAGATAGATAGATAGATAGATAGATGTTAAACAAGCCTATCTATCTATCTATCTATCTATCTATCTATCTATCTATCTATCTATCTATCTATCTATCTATCTATCTATCTATCTATCTATCTATTTATTGTGAGGGACAAACCAGCATCCTAGATGGATCACAAAATGGACCCTGCTTCCTTTCCTGGCCAGGAGGCCATGCTAAAGGTCGGCCAGCAAGGGAGTGGTGATATTCCTCTTTGGTGCAAGCATACGGACATTGTAGGACGATGCAGCAGCAACTACACCAGGGCTGGTGCCTCAGCAGCCGTAGAAGGACACATTGGTTTGTCTTGGGAGGCTGGAAGTACAGGACAGTGGGTGACTGCCTGATTTTGGCAGAGCTTCTCCATGTACACAGGGTGGCACCACCCCATGTCGCAAGCCCCAGTATGGATGCCCGCAGTGCAGCATGGGAGTTGTGAGCCCATTGGGACTGCCATTTTGGGTTCTGTTGGGGCCAACAAGAGGAACTGCCACATTTTTGACTGTACAAAGATTACTGTGGACCTGCCTAATCTAGAAATGTTTCCCTGAAGGAATAGATTGAGCACCAGAAGTACTCCCAGGTTGGAACAAAACAGAGAGCCAGCCACTTGGGAGAGAGGAGGTGAACAACACTTGCCTGGGTGGAGTGGAGGAGGATGAAGGAATAGGAGAAGCATGTGAGGAATTACTATGCAGTATTGTCCAATGCTGAAGCCTCTAAGACACTAAGAGAAGAAAGAATAGAAAGGTCTGTAGAAGGTACAGAGTACTGTAAATGAAAACACTGGATTTGAACCTTGGACTGTGTCTGTAATAGTTGTGTCTGGGGTTTAAGGCTGTGAGACGCCACCTACAGGCCACACTATCTATCCACATTCAGACACTTAGCATTCAAAATATGAGTTTAACTAGAGATGGATCAAAACAAAACATCAAGACACCATAAGAGAAATTGATGAGTCATTCACGGTAGTGGTCATACCTATGTTTTTTAAAATAAATGCTACCATTTATACATTGTTTTTGTCCTGACAATGACATGATTTGTCATCTTTCAGGAATGCCTACAATTTACTGGCATATTAATTTATTCCCATGTGATGTGAAAATCATTTTTGATAAAAGTATTGATTAAATAAATACATGCAAAAAACAGTGAGTATCCAAAGTATAAAGATTTTCCAGATTCCTTCTTCATATACTATAAATATTTTTATTTCAATTTCCTATACCTGAAATTGGCCGTAACTGTACATTTTTACTAGTTTTGTTTAACAATAATGATCAATTTCTCTCTTGGGAATGTAAACTAAAAAGACTCAATTAAAAGCGTCAATATCTTTAAGCTGTAACAGATAATCATCATTGTCATCATCATCATCATCATCATCCTCTACACTTCAAAGCTTGCAGATTAATACATTTCCTACCATTTTTCACAGCTTTTGTTTCTGCACTACCACTGATCAGGAGTCGCTAAAGTAACAGTATGTGAGGGTTACCAAAAAAATAAAAAGATGGCACATAAACATCACTTCCTCAAATCAGCATTCTTATAATAATGGAAATTGCATCAGTAGGGCACAATACCTTTATGTCCAAGTAAGAGGCGTCATGGCACATTGATCAGACATCATAGATTGGCATGACTACTGAAATTTATAAATATCAGTAATATTGCACTGTTCAGAATGCAATGCTTATCACAAAAGGAATAATCAGACTTTATCACCTCCAAACTGGAAAAGCAAATTTAAATAACACTATTGAATTCAAAATGAGCCGCATCTGAGTATGAAACAAATAGAAATGTGAACCTGAGTGATATTTACAGTTGTAGAATGATTTCTGCAAATTCTATCCAACTATCCACCTTATTTTCAAACCTGCTTATCCAGAGCAGCAAGTCATTCAGCAAAGAACAGGAACAACACCTGGATGGGCCGCCAGCCCATCACAGTGTGAACAAACACACACAGACATCAGGGGCTTCCCCAATTCCACAAATCCCCAGGGATGTCCCATTAATTTAGCATCCCCAATCCACCAGAGAACCCAGTGAGAACATACAAGATCTCTACAATATAAACAGCTGAAATTCATTCTTTTCTTGTTTAACCGCTTATTGCAATATAACTATAATATAATTCATATAATATAATTAATGGTTATAAGTTATATTACTACATTGCAAAATAACATTAACACCAGCCTGAATACAAGCGTTTTGTGGCAAATGTGTCATAATATTGTTATCTATGGATCACCTCAGGCATCATCTGAGGTAGGTACTACCACCCCGTGTCAATAGAGGGCGCTCGTGCTAACCTTCTCATCTTTTATTCCATCCGCAGTACACAGAAGACAGCCAGTGAAGACAACTGACTCCGCCTCCGCCGGTGCCCCACCTAAAAAGTCCGTTTGGAACAAAAAAGCACAGCAAGATGGAGCTCCTGCCACCCTGATTAGAACCTGACACTTGCTTAGCCTGACGGCTTTCTAGTTTTGTTTATTTTTTGAACCTTGTATTGGCGCACACTTCATTATTTTGTAATTAGGATTAAACGGGGTGCCCAAACATTTATCCTTGCAGCTTGCAGTGCTTTCCTCGACTGCAATATGCTGTACATGTGCACAGAGGTGCACTGGCAGGATTATCCTGACCAACATGGATGCTTTGCATCCAGTGCTAACACCCTGCAATGTGGCATTAAGTAAACTGGTTTATACAGTCATATGAAAAAGTTTGGGAAGCCCTCTCAGCCTGCATAATAATTGACTCTACTTTCAACAAAAAAGATAACAGTGGTATGTCTTTCATTTCCTAGGAACATCTGAGTACTGGGATGTTTTCTGAACAAAGATTTTTAGTGAAGCAGTATTTAGTTGTATGAAATTAAATCAAATGGGAAAAACTGGCTGTGCAAAAATGTGGGTCCCCTTGTAAATTTGCTGATTTGAATGCCTGTCACTTCTCAATGCTGATTACTTGTAACACCAAATTGGTTGGATGAGCTCATTAAGCCTTGAACTTCACAGACAGATGTGCCCAATCACGAGATATAAAGGTATTTAAGGTGGTCAATTGCAAGTTGTGCGTCATTCCCTTTGACTCTCCTCTGAAGAGTGACAGCATGGGATCCTCAAAGCAACTCTCAAAAGATCTGAAAACAAAGATTGTTCAGTCTCATGGTTTAGGGGAAGGAAACAAATAGCCATCTCAGAGGTTTAAACTGTCAGTTTCAACTGTAAGGAATGTCATCAGGAAATTGAAGGCCACAGGCACAGTTGCTGTTAAACCCAGCAGGTCTGGCAGGCCAAGACAAATACAGGAGTGGCATATGCGCAGGATTGTGAGAATGGTTACAGACAACCCACAAATCACCTCCAAAGACCTGCAAGAACATCTTGCTGCAGATGGCGTATCTGTAAATCGTTTTACAATTCAGCGCAATTTGCACAAAGAACATCTGTATGGCAGGGTGATGAGAAAGAAGCCCTTTCTACACTCACGCCACAAACAGAGTTGCTTGTTGTATGCAAATGCTCATTTAGACAAGCCAGATTAATTTTGGAACAAAGTGCTTTGGACTGATGGAGACAAAAATTGAGTTATTTGGTCATAACAAAAAGCGCTTTGCATAGCGGAAGAAGAACACCACATTCCAAGAAAAACATCTGCTACCTACTGTCACATTTGGTGGTGGTTCCATCATGCTGTGGGGCTGTGTGGCTACTTCAGGGACCGAGGCCCTTGTTAAAGTCGAGGGTCAGATGAATTCAACCCAATATCAACAAATTCTTCAGGATAATGTTCAAGCATCAGTCAGAAAGTTGAAGTTACGCAGGGGTTGGATATTCCAACAAGACAATGACCCAAAACACAGTTCGAAATCTACAAAGGCATTCATGCAGAGGGAGAAGTACAATGTTCTTAAATGGCCATCACAGTCCCCTGACTTCAATATCATCGGAAATCTATGGGATGATCTGAAGCAGGCTGTCCATGCTTGGCAGCCATCAAATTGAACTGAACTGGAGAGATTTTGTATGAAGAATGGTCAGAAATACCTCCATCCAGAATCCAGACACTCATCAAAGGCTATAGGAGGACAGCGTCTAGAGGCTGTTAGATTTGAAAAGGAGGCTCAACTAAGTATTGATGTCATATCTCTGTTGTGGTGCCCACATTTATGCAGCTGTCTAATGTCGGTATGATGCATATTTTCTGTTAATCCAATAAACTTAATGTCACTGCTGAAATCCTACTGTCTCCATAAGGCATGTCATATATTAAAAGGAAGTTGCTACTTTGAAAGCTCAGCCAATGAGAAACAAAAATCCAAAGAATTTTTCATATAACTGTAGATACTGTAGCTGTAATATTCTACAAAATGGATAGAATTATATATTTATTTAGGTCATGTAATGGGTGGTTTAAAACATATTGTGCGTGATTATTGAAGAAGTGGTTTAAAGCAAATTGAAAAATATCTAATTAAACTAATATTTTAAAATATGTAGTAACCTGGAAATGAATACAGAATACACCTTGAATAACTCTGAAAATATGTGGGAGAACCACCTAATTACTAAGCAATATATTAATCAAAAATAGAATAAGAAGTGAAGAAAAATCTAATTTGTAAACAATACAGTCATAATATACTATAACTCAGATAACGCCACGTCCACGGGAGAGTAAAATTAAGACCAGCATATCATGTTATTGCTCTTAATGAAAAGTCAAAATGATATCCATTCATTTTTAAACACACTTAATCCAGTTCAAGGATGTAAAAGCTGATTACTATACTGTAAGCTTAAGGTATAAAGCAGAAATACGCCCTGGACAGGGTGAGAGTTCATCATAGGGCACACTCACCCACACTCACCCACGCTCACCCATTTAAGCTAATTTAATTTCCAAGCACATACTTTGGCACAAGAGAGGTAAACAGGAGTAGCTAAAGGAAAATGGATGCAGACAAGGGGAGGACATGCAGACTACATATAAGCAGCATTTTACCAGAATTCAAATCCAGCCACTGTGAGAAGGCAGTGTCTTTGTCATCGTACTGTCTAAAAATGTTACCGACCTTCACTTATGATTTGATTTATTATTTTATATATATCTTTTTTTCATTGTTGCACAATTTAATTTACAAGACTAATGTGCTTAAGACGGGGTAAGTTAACCAGCCAGCACTGCCACTTCACAACAGTAAAATGGCTGAGTTTGAGTAAGTGTACGTGTGACTGCGTGTGCATATCCTGGCATAGACTGGCATGTTCTAACATGGATTTGTTTTTGGCTTTGCACCTCTTTTTACTGGGGTGGGCTCTGATTGGCCAGAAAAGGAATGTACAGTGCATCCGGAAAGTATTCACAGCGCATCACTTTTTCCACATTTTGTCATGTTACAGCCTTATTCCAAAATGGATTAAATTCATTTTTTTCCTCAGAATTCTACACACAACACCTCATAATGACAACAAATCTGGGGAAGGTTACAGAAAAATTTCTGCTGCTTTGAAGGTCCCAATGAGCACAGTGGCCTCCATCATTCGTAAGTGGAAGAAGTTCGAAACCACCAGGACTCTTCCTAGAGCTGGCCAGCCATCTAAACTGACCAATTGGGGGAGAAGGGCCTTAGTCAGGGAGGTGACCAAGAACCCGATGGTCACTCTGTCAGAGCTCCAGAGATTCTCTGTGGAGAGAGGAGAACCTTCCAGAAGGACAACCATCTGTGCAGCAATCCAACAATCAGGCCTGTATGGTAGAGTGGCCAGACAGAAGTCACTCCTTAGTAAAAGGCACATGGCAGCCCGCCTGGAGTTTGCTAAAAGGCACCTGAAGGACTCTCAGACCATGAGAAAGACAAAGATTGAACTCTTTGGTGTGAATGCCAGGCGTCACGTTTGGAGGAAACCAGACACCGCTCATCACCAGGCCAATACCATCCCTACAGTGAAGCATGGTGGTGGCAGCATCATGCTGTGGGGATGTTTTTCAGTGGCAGGGACATGGAGACTAGTCAGGATAAAGGGAAAGATGACTGCAGCAATATGTAGAGACATCTTGGATGAAAACCTGCTCCAGAGCGCTCTTGACCTCAGACTGGGGCGATGGTTCATCTTTCAGCAGGACAACGACCCTAAGCACACAGCCAAGATTTCAAAGGAGTGGCTTCAGGACAACTCTGTGAATGTCCTTGAGTGGCCCAGCCAGAGCCCAGACTTGAATCTGATTGAACATCTCTGGAGAGATCTTAAAATGGCTGTGCACCGACGCTTCCCATCCAACCTGATGGGAGCTTGAGAGGTGCTGCAAAGAGGAATGGGCGAAACTGGCCAAGGATAGGTGTGCCAAGCTTGTGGCATCATATTCAAAAAGACTTGAGGCTGTAATTGCTGCCAAAGGTGCATCGACAAAGTATTGAGCAAAGGCTGTGAATACTTATGTACATGGGATTTCTCAGTTTTTTTATTTTTAATAAATTTGCAAAAACCACAAGTAAACTTTTTTCACGTTGTCATTATGGGGTGTTGTGTGTAGAATTCTGAGGAAAAAAATGAAATTAATCCATTTTGGAATAAGGCTGTAACATAACAAAATGTGGAAAAAGTGATGCGTTGTGAATACTTTCTGGTTGCACTGTATGTATGGATGGCTGGATGGATGGAAAATGGAATGAATGGATATTTACACCATACAGTAGGTGTGCTAATCAGATCAGCATGGCTTCATCAGACAACAGTACTGACAAACGGAACATCTAAAATCAAAGATATCAACATGCAACTATAAGGAGGAAAAATCAACCACTAACCATTAGTTGGGAACACTTTTAAAAGTGTGTTTTGTTAACATTACCTTAGCACCTGTGGCTGGAAAATGGAAAGTAAGGAACTGGTGTAGTGTGAACAGCTGAGATAACATGCACCATGGAATAGATCAATGCTAGACTTCATTACTTAAGTAGAGTTTCTGTTATAATTTAGGGTTTTTCATTTCTAATTTTTTTAAATAGCATACATTTATTAAACAATGAAAGCATCAAATGTGTTCCATTAATTATATATAAATATAGATTGTGACTCTGAATTTAATTTAAAACATAATTTATTAATTTTTGCCCACCTAAGTGTAATGGATTTTCACATATGTACAGAGGCTATTACAGACATATCAATAGGGAAGCTTTAAAGGTCAGTCCTAAAGGACAATACTTCTTCAAACTAAATAGGCAAAGTAATTGAAACTCTAATTTGATTTTTAAGTTCATTACTGAATGACAGATTGTCTGCACTTTTGATAATTTTGGTGCGTCACAAATAAATGATCTTTTCTGCCCATCCCAAAACTAACAGCAAAATTCATATATTGCAATTGATTCTTCAGTCTTCAGCCATGATCGCTAACTGACACTTTCATTTTGCAGTATCCAGTAGGACAGCAGTTCTCAAACTTGTCCTGTGGTGTTGGAATTCAGGAAATAAAATGTTGAGTCATGCGCAATTTTTATTTTGTTAAGTTTACAATTCTTTTCAGTGATGTAATGATTATCATCATTTTGGGAATTTAGTTGCTACGACACTCTGTATTGCTAGGCACATGGGCGACTCAAAGGACAGTGCATGACATCATGGCCACCACTTCACAGGGGGACAGACAGATTGCTTATAGATGTCCAATATTTTTAAACCTTTAAACTCAGCTTATTTTTTGTCCATTTTCTGCTACTTTGTTTAATTGGCTATAACATGTGTCACTAAATATAAATAAAATGCAAAATTCAGTAATGTTTTCACCAAAAAATACACTTTGAATGTTATTCTTATTTCCATAGGTGTTGGAACAAGCTTCCAAACACCACAAAAGTGTCAGTGACTTTATCAGTTATGAAACATCTGCAAGTGATGTGTCTAGTTTTACTGTTTTGAAGCAGTACAAAATATAGGATTTTATTGGCCTATGTATCATTCATATCATTTAGAAGGGCAAATCTTACTTTTACAGAACATATATAGGTTGTAAAGAAATTATATTGCATATCCTAATTACAACACCAATTGTTGCAAGATTCAAAAATGTGTTTACAAAAAATAAAAATTACCAAATACAGAAAGTGGAATACAGTGTCATTTGAGAGCTGGAACACCCCACTCATTTAGTAGATAATAGGCAGCCCATCAGGTTGGACAGAATTGATTCAGGACATTCAAGGAAGCCACAGTGGGTGGTGTTAGGGTAGGAGTTGCTGTGATACTGCAATTCGGCCATCTTTATGGGAAGAAAGAAAAACATTGCAACAGGGTATGCAATATAGCATTTCAACAGCTAAACACTGCACTTTAATTATAGCATTGAGGAAATTAATGACTTTATGCAGTTTTCAAGGTCCCAAACTACTGGACTTAATTTAAAGGTTTAAGAATAATGAAAAGACTCTATTAGCTCTTGAGCAATTACATTTAAACAATCATGTCTGCAGTGAATGACTATTCTTTACCTTGAAAACGAATTCATAATTAAGGACTCTACTTTATTTGTTACTTGTATATTTGTATTTTTTAAGTCCGTAGTAGCTTATTTTTATTTACTATTTTTGCTATGTGCTTTTTTTTTCTTTGACTTATGGCGAAGCACTGTGAGCTATATGCTTTATATAAAAATGTGCTGCAGATATAAATGTTATTGTTGTTGTAGTGTATCGAACCTGAAATTGTCTACTGGTTTTTTATTACCTTGTGTTGGGGATCTGTTTGCTGTCAGTTGTGTTTAGCAAAGGTGAAAAACAGGAAAATATACAAATTGGTGTAATGGCTCTCAAAGTAAACTTGAAATAGTAAAGTAATTCATAGTTGAAGATGCACAGAACACTTTTCTATTTTAAGTTAGGCGAGTTTGCAAATTCAACAATACTTTTCAATAGGAGATTTTGAAATTGTAAAATTGTGCAATCTGTTTGAGATAGCTCAACAAAAATTGAACTGTCAAAACAAATTTCCCTGAAGAATATGTGTTCCACATTTAAACAACTTTTTTCCATGTGTTGCCGAATTGCTTCAAGTGGGAAGACAGACTGACATAGTTAGCATAACAGGTGTTTTACTCATGATATGAGAACGGACCTGACAACAATTATAATAAATATTTTATATAACATTATATGGAAAGTACACATAGATGCACAGAATTGACATAATTCCAGTATAGTTCAGAGTTCACACACATCCTTAGACTGCGGGTTTGGGATGCCAAAGACACCCCAGCATCTGAGGCTCCATGTGTGTGCAAAGATGGAGTGTTGAGTTTACAAACATTGAATTCTGGAAGCAATTCTAACTGTACTTTGCCTTCCACTGCAGTTTAAACAAGGACTTCCTTCTAAAGAAAAAGGTTTTGAGCAGCATTTGCACTAGGCTTCCCAATAACCTTTATGTTCATCAGCTGTTACAATTTCTGGTAAATTTTTTTTAATATAAAATCATCAATCAATGATTAATTCATTTATTTAAAATGAATAACTACAAACTATTAACAAACCATCCAATATTTTTCTTTCAAATAATTTATTATACAATAAATATCTCAGTAATGTCCTCCTAAAAATGTAATATAAATAGGATTTATGCAAAAATATGCTTCACCAGTGGTTTAACTTGGAAACACTTTAGGTTCAGTGCAGCCTAGCAGGAATGTAGAAATGTTAATTAAGGGATTTAATCACATTTCATGATTTGTTACCTGTCTTAAATAAGCAATGTGTTACGGAATTTTAGAATGAACATAAGCCAGCACTCTGACAGACAGGCAATTGCTTCATTCGGGCGCATAAAAAAATATCAGATAGCCTTTGCGCTTCACATCACAGCAGCCTAAGGTCATGAGCGCTAGCCAGCCATAACAGCTCCCGAATCATCTTACATTCTAGGGTTTCGAAGCCATCATCATTTAGACCAGGTACTGTACTCATCTTGCTATGAAACTGACACCAACTTCTTTGCTTTCTATGCTCTCAGTTTTATATATAATATTATGTGTGAGTGAACACGCATCTGTGTGTCTGCATGTGCGTGTGTGTGTATATAATCACAAATATACACACATTATACTATATGATTAATGAATACATTAAATATAGAATATATCTTCTTCAATAAAAATAATTTTTACACTATACATCATTACTATTGGATTTATATTCACATTTTAAAATCCAAAACACCGATAAAACAATATATATCAATTTTCATGATTTGTTATTTTCTATCTATCAATATGCTATACTGTATGTCTACTGTAAATGGTGGTCTGTAAATTGTTGACATCTTTTCTGTTGATCATATCCATCATACAATGTGCAACAAACTGAAATATGTATAATATAACATTCCTTAGTCTGTTTAATGCAATTCAAGGTAATAGGAGCCTATTGAAGTCTATTTAATCCAATTCAGGATAACAGAAGATTGTAGCTAATCCCAGCAGCACTGGGTACAAAGCAGGAATGGGGCAGCAGTCCAACATAGGAGCCAGTCATCAACATGTGCATCTTCACCCTAACCGACACAGGGACAGTTTAGAATAACCATTAAACACAATGTGTATGACTTTGGGATGTTGTAGCAAACTAAAGCCATAGTCCTAAGCACAGGTCAGGTCAGGTCAGGTTAGGGAGCATGAATTGGGACAGTGTTTTGCCACACCTACCACATAACAAAATAGCTCAGGATCCTGGTTGACAACCACCCAGGCAGACACGTGGTCCAGCCCCACCCTCTGGAAATGACCCTCTATCTGCCACAGCCAGGTGTTACATGGGTTTCCCCTTGGCCTGGTCCAGCCACTCGGCTCCTCAACAATGAGGATCACCATCGGTGAATCACGCCACATTGCTGTAGTGCTGTAACTGACGCTCATTCACAATGCAGGTCATGTGCCTCATTCGGGACTCCACGAGCAACCGCTCATTTGACACAAAGTCAA
Organism: Erpetoichthys calabaricus; assembly: GCF_900747795.2. NCBI lineage: Eukaryota > Metazoa > Chordata > Cladistia > Polypteriformes > Polypteridae > Erpetoichthys > Erpetoichthys calabaricus. The sequence goes on along the minus strand of NC_041409.2, from coordinate 8,137,440 downwards.
ACCAACAGTACCCAAGGATTCTCCGAAGACACACAGTACCGACTCCTAACCACGAGTCGTCTTAAATGTTTGTAAATAGATAGATATGTAAAGCGGTCTGAAATAGATAGATAGATAGATAGATAGATAGATGTTAAACAAGCCTATCTATCTATCTATCTATCTATCTATCTATCTATCTATCTATCTATCTATCTATCTATCTATCTAATTAATTCTGTAACTGTTTGCCACAAAATATGTACCTTAAAAAAGTTTTCATATGTCCAAATACAGACTCACTTTTGCAGAAACCCATCAAAGAAAGCAAGTTTTCATACACCAATAAACATGATTGACATTTTAAATTAATTTAAACCATTTCACTTTCTTACCTCCATATTGGAAACTGGGACCGATTTATTTTATTTCTAAGTCTCTAAAGCATTTGTGCTGTTATACAATCCGATCCAATAATTAATTTAATTGTGCTCTGTGCACCCCTTTAAACCTGAAATGCTATTAAATCTGATAAGTGTGGGGTCAAGCAGAGTTTACACTTCTCCAGGCTTCATTTGGTAAACTTGCGCATGTACGCACAAAGGGGTGCGCTGGGCCTCCCATAGTCAACATGCTGGCTTCTCTGATTTCATGTCATTCACTTGGATATTCTTACTGTTACCATTCAGTTGTCTTCTCTCATACATTTTTAAAATACGGCTTGCTCTAGGCCTGTCTCTGTACAGAACATGCACTGCAGGAAAGAGGTCTTGGATGCAAAAGGCTTGTTTTTACTGGCTATTTTTGGCTTTCGCTAATTTTTCTTTAACATCAGTCTTTTTTATTCCCATGTGCCGCAAGCTACATAAAAAGCCCATACAGTGTCCTGGTATTTTGAAAACCCTCTGAATTTTAACCACTAGCAGAAGCACATTTAATATTTTAAATCATCATTATTGTGCATCCATGCATATTATTCATTCTACTTACTAGTCTGCATGCAGAAAAAGTTGCTTCAAGTTTTCTGTGTTCAAAGACTCGTCATTATGTTTCTTCTAGAAATATGTCTCTCTGAATTAGTATTTTTTACCAAAAATTCTACTTTTCCTAACACATTTTTATCCCCCTGCTAGATATAATTGGAAATACAGGATTCTATAAGTTTATTAGTATTTAATAAGTAATAATGTTAATAAATATTAGCAATGTGCAATTAATTGAATGAACAAGTTTAAAAAAAATTCTTTTCAAATTATTTTACAAAAATAAATAAAATAAAATCCATGTTCTTCTGTTTAAAAAGAATCACTCATCCTTGCATTTACTGAATTTGCTTAATTTTAATCGTATTCAGTCTACAGTACTGACTAAAGCACTGGATTTTAAACCCAGTTCTAACCTTGGAGGTAATAGAGGGAAACAGAAGGTACCAGAGGAAAACCTACACAGAAATGGAGAAATCATAGCAACTCTGTTAAAGACAAAGAGTCAAAAAACAATCCAGTCTCCAACAGGTGAGAGGTAGCAGTGCTGACCAGAGCTCTAGTGTGCCAGGAGAAACAGTATTTTCTTAAATATGCTACACTTTCAAAAGCAGTGAATGTAGGGCTGGATTCAGCTTAGTCAATAAGGTTTTAGTGTTTCCGTACAATTTGAAGTAATCATATCAGAATGATGACTCCTCTACTTGCATATACTGTATGCTTAGAAACTCTTAATACATACTGTAAAGGAGCATCATTATCAATGCCTGCTCTGACAAAAGTAAGATCAGTAGATACCCATTTGTAGGATTAACTGGTACCAAACATTCTGTCATTAATAACAAACAAATTAACTAAAAGGAACTACCTCTGTCTTACTGATTTAATTTTGCAACTCTAAGCCTATATGGGTGGAGTGGTGGCTCTGAGGCTAGGGATCTGTGCCAGCATTTGGAAGGTTGCCGGTCTGAATCCCATAAACACCAGAAGTGACTCCACTGCATTGGGCCCCTGAGCAAGGCCCTTAACCTGCAATTGCTCCGTCCTGGGTATGACGTTAATCTGCACCCAGCCCTGCAATTGGGTCCTACAGCTAGAAGGGAATACTTGGGGGTTGGTGGCAGGATTGGCACTCCAGCCACCGTAAAGCAACCACACACTGTTTGATGTGGTGAGGTGTCACCGGCTGCACAGCTGCACTCAGGTCACAATCCGGGTGGTTTGCCTGGTGATGGGTCCGGCAACACGCTGTAATCAGCGCATGCTGCCAACCTCCTCCTTTAAGCCTATCTGTTACTTTCAGCCATTTTTCAGTGTGCACAATTAGAAAAGCACCTTCAGTATAAAGATTTTAAGACTAAGCGATGAATCTCTGCTTTCTATTCTGCTTTTTCTATCTATCTATCTATCTATCTAGCTAGCTAGCTAGCTAGCTAGCTAGTCTGACTGGAGACTTTGAGATCTTTAATGATTTATGGGTGCTCTAACGAGGAGGGCATATTGGTAATTAATTGGTGACTGTAATTATGTTAAAAAAATCTAATAATATGTGCAAAGCAAGAGGAGCATAACGTGGGAGTTAGAAGAGTAAAGTCATCTGCAATATTTCAAATGAGTATTTCAAAATATGTGCTAAATAGGAGGAGTGTAGTGGGGTGTGATGGTGGTGAAGTCATTATTTTATATCAGATATTAATATGAATGCATGCGCAGAGTAGGAGGAGTCTCCGGGGGTGTAGTGGGGAAGTCATTTATTTATACCAGATATTAATCTGAAATTATATGTGGAGTAGGAGGAGAGAACTGGAGTACATTGGTGGTAATGTATTACATTTAGTATTTAAAAATATGTGTGGAAAATAAGATATGTGGCTTATTAAAATCATTAAAATAAATGAAAAATGAGTATGTTTATTAATTTTTAGTGTTAGGAATTAATTTTATTTTTATAACATGTGTTGATTGTATTTTAAGTGAATATTTTAAAGTTCCACTCTTTTCTTGCTATTTGTTTGAGAAAATATTTTAAAATTAAAATTAATTGAAAATTAAAATAATAATTAAAATTTATTTATTTATTTAAAGAGCTTCTGTAAAATGCCAAATTCCCCCTGGGGACAGATAAAGATCTATCTATCTATCTATCTATCTATCTATCTATCTATCTATCTATCTATCTATCTATCTATCTATCTATCTATCTATCTATCTATCTATCTATCTATCTAAACACAGGAGTGAAAAGCAAATGCTGGTCTAAAACATCTTTAATACATTTTTAAAACATTACAAAATAAAAACAATTATAACCTCTGACTGAAACACATTAAACTTACATATTATGTTCACCTGAAGAAGGGAGACAATGTTTACATTACAAAATGAACGTTTCATAAAGTAATTTCACAAAGATATTTCTTCTTAAAATTGTGACTTTTCCGTATGAGGGTTGATTGCAGGAACCAAAGCCTAAACCAGCAGCATCAGGCGCAGGGCTGGATCCAGCATTGGATGGGATGATCTGCAAAACTGTGTCATGAAAATTAAATCTGGTGGTAAAAATTTCAAAGTGAAAGGAAAAGAACTTATTTTTTAGGTCTGCTTGGTTTTAAACAACAATATTACACCAATCAAATGAATATTTTTTGAATGGCGCAGCTTTGTATGCATATTATTGGCATCATTCTTTTCTATGGTGATTTTCTTTTCATAATTCTTAAAGAACTGTCTCCCTTTTATTATGTTCCTCTCCTAATGACACACTTCATTCAGCTATTGATTTGACCCTTAGACACCCGTCACTTTAAGTTCAGCTTCGCATCTTTTTCTTTTCAAAAAAATTAATGTTGCATCCCGCACAGATGCATTTCTTTGATCCATAACCTGAAACAAAGCAATAAAGTACAATAATTGTACTTATTGATTATGTTGTAATGCCTCTAGTGTGCTGTGAAATTTGCACACATAATCAAATACAAATGTTGCAGTGAACAGAAGTCCTTTGAACAATGTGCCCTCACCTCATTATATATCAGTGCATTACCAAAAATGTCATTTTCTAGTTAATTGCCTTTTGTTGCTCACAGAGGTAGTCATTTGCTGGTAGGTAAAAGCATGTCATGCAGAAAACGCTCTTGATTTCAGTCATGTTTAATATTATAATGACTAAGGTAATTTTAATTTCAATCGCAATGTTTTGGTGTAAGCCTGCCAGCTATACACAACTGGCAAAAGTCTTATTTTAAAATAATTTACTTTCTGTATTTAAGCTTGGGATTTCATTCTGGGTGAAAGAACGCCATAAAATGACACCAACTTAGTGCTTTTCCTAAGTGAAGTAAAACAGATAAACAGTAATACTTGATTATAAAATCATTGCAAAGAGGTGTCATCTTTCATCCAAAATTCTTCATGTTTTGTTCGAATCATTACAGTTTAGTAATTATATATAAAGGAGGCTTATACAGAACATTAACAGCAATGCTCTCTTCCTACAAAGCCTAAAAGCTGCAGTTTCTATGCCGTTTCTAGGCAATTACCGACTCTGTAATGCAGCCATTTTGTACTCATATTTTAGTCCCTAGTGGTGAATGGCCTGAATTTGTTATCCTTGCCAAATATCATATTTTTAGATTTAAAAATGGGACAGTGACTACCCTTGCTAAAAGTGAATTGACAATATTAAACCCTCATGCTTGATTTGTTATTGCTAATCGAAGCAGTTAAAGTCACATATAAATGCTGGGGAGCTCTGTGTCTCTCTCTGTGGGTAACAGTTTCCACTTGAATAGCAGAATTCCAAAGCATTGAATTAACTGATTGAATTGTCTTCTTCGTGCAACCACTGCAGTGTTCTGCATGAAGATTTCAGAAGCATGTATTCTGACATACATAATACATGGACAATTACTGAAAAAATATGCAGTGCGCATTTATCATATTCATATGTTTTATCTTTATACTATTAATTCAAACAATTTTGCTGACAAATATCACATTGCATACGGCTGCAACATTTTCTACATCATTTATATATTTTACTAATGCAGTTTATAACTAATTCCATAGCAATACTTCCAGAAAACAGTCAGAAAAACTAAAAAAGGAAAAACATAATTTGCTACAATAAAACAAAGTAATGGCGATGCTGTATTTTTAATATATTTTAATATGTGCAAACTGCACTGCACTGCACTACTACCTCAAAGCTCCATAATCCTGTGTTTGAAACTTGGGTCTCTGTCTCTATAAAATTTGCTTTTTTTTACCTTGTGTCTACTCGGCCTTTACTTCAGTCGCTCCATTCTCCACATCTAAACAATATGCATGTAAAGTTAACTGCCAATTTCGAATTGACTCTTATTGCTGCCATCTTCAGCAGTGGTTTCCCACCATAAGGGTAAGGCTGACACCCTAGACAGTCGCTGGCTTTCTGTAGCACTAAAATTGGGCAGGTTCATTGAATTCATTAAATACATCTTTATATTTAATCATTTCTGTGCTCAGGGAATTTGCACCAATGAAGAGATTTCTAAATGGCATTTACTGCATTTATTTCTTTGTAATAAACCTGGCAAAACATTTTCAGTGTTTTGGTTTACTTCTATTTACTTTTATAAAGTACTGGGTTTGATTTTTTCACGATAGATAGATAGATAGATAGATAGATAGATAGATAGATAGATAGATAGATAGATAGATAGATAGATAGATAGATAGATAGATAGATAGATAGATAGTATTTGGAGAAACTCTGGCTTTGCTCAGGCATCTGAAGACCTTTGTGACCCAAGTCTATATTACTAAACGAAGGATGTATATATGCACGGATGCCAGACACAAGAAGATCTATCTATCTATCTATCTATCTATCTATCTATCTATCTATCTATCTATCTATCTATCTATCTATCTATCTATCTATCTATCTATCTATCTATCTCAGACTGCTTTACATATCTATCTATTTACAAACATTTAAGACGACTCGTGGTTAGGAGTCGGTACTGTGTGTCTTCGGAGAATCCTTGGGTACTGTTGGTTTGACTTTGTGTCAAATGAGCGGTTGCTCGTGGAGTCCCGAATGAGGCACATGCCCTGCATTGTGAATGAGCGTCAGTTACAGAACTACAGCCATGTGGCGTGATTCACCGACGGTGATCCAACTCGTAGGATCCTCATTCTTGAGGAGCCAAGTGGCTGGACCAGGCCAAGGGGACACCCACTTAACACCTGGATGTGGCAGATAGAGGGTCATTTCCAGAGGGCGGGGCTGGACCATGTGTCTGCCTGGGTGGTTGTCAACCAGCATCCTGAGCAATGTTCCCTCTAAGGAGTAGCATATAGTGAGCAAAAAACATTGTTTATGAGCAACATTTTGTTTAAGCCAAAAATTTATGAGCACCAACTCGCCGTCGGAATGAGCGATGGTGCGGGAAGTATGAGCGACGCTCTGAATTCGTGTGAGCGATCGCTCACGCGCTTAGCTTAGAGGGAACATTGATCCTGAGCTATTTTGTCATGTGGTAGGTGTGGCAAAACACTGTCCCAATGCATGCTCCCCAACCTGACCTGACCTGACCTGTGCTTAGGACTATGGCTTTAGTTTGCTACAACATCCCAAAGTCATACACATTGTGTTTAATGGTTATTCTAAACTGTCCCTGTGTCGGTTAGGGTGAAGGTGCACATGTTGATGACTGGCTCCTATGTTGGACTGCTGCCCCATTCCTGCTTTGTACCCAGTGCTGCTGGGATTAGCTAGAATCTTGTGTTTTCCTGAATTGGATTAAATAGACTTCAATAGGCTCCTATCTCCTATTACCTTGAATTGCATTAAACAGACTAAGGAATGTTATATTATACATATTTCAGTTTGTTGCACTTTGTATGATGGATATGATCAACAGAAAAGTGTCAACAATTTACAGACCACCAGACTCAGAAGATTTTTAATCAGTAGACATATAGTATAGCATATTGTGTACTTTTAAGAAATAGGCTGGCCAAAATTTATTCTGGAAATGTTTATGGAAATGTCAGAGACAATTATCAAATAAAGACAATAATTATAGTCTAGCGGTTCCTACACAATGATGCTGTACTCATTTTTCATGACAGAATAAGAAACAATGGAATTGTTAAGACTGTTAATGTACAAACACTGATTCTCCAAATTACAAGAAATCAGTTAAAGTCACTTGGACGTGTGGTCCAGATGCTTCCCTTAGGATGTTCTATCAGCACAACTCCCTGAGAGTAGATCCATGACACACTAGAGGGACAACCTAGGAATACCACAGAAATACATGGAAACTGTTAGGGTAAATGGAAGCCTGATTTTGCTCCCTGGATGTACTGCAACTGAGACCCTCATCAGTTCAAGCATATGAAGAGTGACTGATATGCATATTGTAAAAACATGACCTTTATAATGCTCCTACCTTTTATAATTTAGTAAAAAAAAAAAAATGGAAACACTTGGACATGTTTCCCTTTCTGAGTCACATGGGTTCAAAAATATAATCAGAAATTTTACAGAATACAAATACCTCAGAAACCTTGCCACAGAACAAGCACATGATAAATAAGTGTGTCCTAACCTGACTAGAGACAAATGCAAAATTACAGGAACAGCTTTTTCAGCTTAAAATAATTACCGTCTGGGGTCTCTGGATGCCATCCACTGTCCAAACACATGCTCCCATACTGATTAGCATCTTGAAAGTGTCCCACAGGGCATGTATGTGCGGCTGTGCTTGTGCAAACTGAGGTTTACTGGTTTCTCACTCTTAGTGGCCTGCAGCCTGTGGTTTTAACTATGTAGGTTTGAAAATGGACAAAAGAGAAAAACACTTTAACCTGGCTTTCAAAAATCTACAACTATTTTTAAAGGGAGCATAACATGAGAAATACCCTGCTTATTAATAATGGACTGTCCAGAGCAAATTGATAAACATTATATGTTTATTTTGCATATTATTTTCTCCACTTGTTGATATAGGACCTCATGAGAAAAACAGACCAGATCCACTTAAAATCGGGTCTTCAAATTTTAAAAGGATCTCTTGAGGTAAAGTGAACAGAGAAAAAGAGTCAGCAGACATCATTCCACACAACAGCACATGGCTGTCAGAGCCTATTTGACAATACGTGAGGCTTAAAAGGTGAAAGAGTACCTCCTGATGATGTGGATCGGGCTTATCATTAATCATCTGCCTTGGTACATACGTACAATGACTTAAGCAGCCTCTGCAATCTTTAAATGCATTTTTTTTCCATGCTGAGATTAAACTGATTTCAAACTTACACAAATTAAACTAAAAACTAAATGGCACTCATATGCTGAGTGCTAGACATGAACGCTCTGCGGCTTAACTTACACATTTGCTGTCAATAAAATATGATAGTGATCCATCATGTGTCAAACATTATTTTATGAAAAATACATTCAATTCCAAATGCCTGGAGCAGTATACTGCTGGGCTTTAGCTTTCAAGAGGACTTCATGTGTGAAAATCCATAAATGTGTTACTGTGACTCACATGTTGATGAAGCAGTATGATTTACGTAGAAGATGTTTAAAAGATATAAAAGAATACAAGTTTCACAGCTAAAATGCTTCAGTCAAAAAATAGACAGAAAAAAGCAACTAGTTGTATCTCTTCTTAAAAACTAAAGCATTAACATTCTCATTATATTAGACTGATATCCTAAACACCAAATAAAACTGAATAAAATATTGTCTGACTGCAATTATGACCTATGAACTAAAGACAATATTTTCAGTGGTTACCATTTCAGATATATGCACATCCAAAAACTGTCACATGGATTTGAGAAAGAGGTGCAGAATCTGAACAGATTCACCCCTGTTGTTAAAAATATTTCTAAAGCTGCAGCTGCAACGTTTATCACTTTTTCTTAGCTGGCACACAAAGAAGATATTTTCAAAAGTTAAACAAACTGTTTGGATCACCATAGGATTAATCCCTAATGCTGAGCGCAAAAAAAGGACACTTACTTCCTTGTAGCAGTTAGACGTGAATGCCTGCCTGAACATCACTAGCTCCTAAAGAGAGCAAGCATAACAATACAAACCTGGAAAAAGCACAATGAAATTAATAGACCAAAAGAACTGATGTACCCACAAAATAACTAATGCCCAGAATGCAATTGATTCTAGCAGAAGAATCTTACAAAGACTGTATTTAACTTTCAAATGTAGATCGTTTTTTTTTTTTTTTTCATATTTCATAGGTCTTCTATAGAAAAATGACCAGTGTGACATTATTATGAGTTGGGAAGAAAAACTGGAAAAAAATGTGTTGTGAATTATTATTTTATTAGTTGTATAATTTATTTTTAATTATTTTGTTATGTATTCAAGATTGTTTATTTTGTTATTTTTTATTGTTTCTTACATGACAGCACTTTCATATCATTGTACTTGCAGCTGTGTTGTTTATAAGCTAAGCACATGGGACAGTCTGTCATTGTGTGTGACATTGCCACTTCAGTTCTATTAACACACGTTGCTGCATGTTTTCATTTTTGGATAAAAATCAAAAACCTTCCTGATGATGTTTAGTTATGGTTAAGAATTTTTTTCTCCTGTTTTTTGACAACAACATCTGTCTGGCATTTTTATTTTGTTTGTTGTTCTTTTCGACCTTTTGATATGACTAATGCCAGTATTTTTGTCTGCTCTTTTATTTAAGCCTTCGTGTGTGCCTTAATCTCCCAGTCAAAGGCGTTTTTTTTCTGTTTTGAAACTAACAAAATGCCACTTTGATTACAATAGCAAAAGCCAAAACTGACAGTAAATATTTTAACGAAATAAGCACAGAATATATTGGAATGATCAAATTAAATTAATATTTAACACAGGCAGGTAAATGTTTAAACAGGACAAAGAAAAAAAAAAAGCAAATCTTTAAACAGAAATACAACTAAAGAATGAGGAAAAAAGTAAGAAATACACTTCTAAACTGTGATGTCGAGAAGTAAATTAAAAGGCAAAAATCTAAGTAAAGAGTAACACCTCAACCCAGAAATTAAATAAATTCTAAACTTTATATAAAAAATTAAAAATACCAAAATCGTAAGAATAAACAATTACATTAACCAAAAGAAAAGGTAAAACCAAAATATTTGGTCAACAAAAGCCCAATGGAGCCCAACGGCAAATACAAAAATGAACAGCCAAACTGCTCTGAGTTGTAATAGTTCCCTCAAGTGATGCCAGCTTAATAAAACCACAACACATGTGAACCATGAACTAATATGAAGCCCGGCCCCTTTAAGGATGAAGCTTAACTGAGGGAGGGAGGAGAACAAAAATATAACAAAACGACAAAAGAGTTTGAGCTGGAGACAAGGCACAAGTAAGATCCTGACAGCATTAAGCACTTGCATACCTGGACCCTGCAGCTTGCATGAGCCTGGGTATTGCGTAGATAAGATCAAAATGGTGCAAACGCCTTGGAAGCTGTAAATTCAAAATCAGTATACAATATGGTGAAACTGTTTTGAATTCAGTATTAGTAAGCAACCAGATATCCCACTTTCCCAGGCATATCCCACAATCCTGCTGCAATTCGACTGCATGAACCTTCATTTTGCAATGCTAAGATCACTGGGAGGCAGTACAGAGGATTGCATCCAGGAAAAGGGCAGCAAAGATATGGCAGGAATGACGTCAAAAGAAAGGTAATGGTCAAAAAGAAGGAAAACAGGCACCAAAGAGAGAGAGACCAAAATCACAGAAATTAAGCAAAAGATCATAGTTAAAGCAGTCGAAGCAAGTAATCCTAAAACTAAAATCTTTTGTTATGGGCCTTTTACTGTAGGTTCTACTAACAATGAAGAAGAAAGGTAGAAAGAGTTCTGTGAAACAGATCCAATAAATGAATGCCAGAAACTGTGTGCCGCCATCTTAAATAGGTAAATAATGACGACACAATAGTTTCATGGCCCCTGTGTCACATGAATGGTAACATAGTGACTGTAAACAATATTGCCATGGTCATGAAAACTGTGGCAATGAAAAAGAGAACAAAAAGTTGCACTGCCAAAATAATTCAGAGTGCAAAAAACAAATTTAAAATATACGTGTAACCTCCAATCACATATATGTCCTCATAGGCAGCTGCACCCATTCTCACATATGTGCACCTCTTGAGTGTTGTAGTATTATCTCCATTTCATTTTCTAAAAATATTAATGTGAAGTGCATCATGCCTCCCAAATGCAGCAAAACCAATGCTCGTGATAGTACCAGCAAGAAACAAAAGCGAAGTATTGATCGAAGTGAAATAAAATGTTATTAAACAACACGAAGGTGGAACATCATTAAATGGTATTGCTCACGATTTAAGTATGCCACATTTGACAATCAAGTTGATCCTTAAAAGCAAAGAAAACATTCTCTAAGCTGTTAAAGGATCAGCTTCAGTGAAAGCTAGAAGACTAACGAAAATGTGATAAGGACCTGTATCAGATATGGAAAAATTGCTAATGTTATGGATTGAGGACCAAACACAAAGGAGAATCCCTCTCTGCATGTTGATGTTCACTGCTCATGCGTAAAGCTTCTTCAGGATGCTTAAAGAAAAAGCAGGATCAGACTATGTATAATATGGTGCTCAAAATGTCCAAATCACATAACGTCCTATTTCACAAAACGTAGCGTGGAAGCTAAGCGGTGCATACCTTCATATATATACAAACTGTACAAAAATGAGCACAATGGATTGCCACATATCTTTATCTACTGTATTTTATTGGAAAAACAGAGTTGCGGTAGAAGCTTAACAATAGTGAAGAGCAAGGCAGCTCACATTTTTATTTCAAGGGCATGACTTACTCCGCAAAATGCAAATGTGAGCTCTTCAGTGTTACGCTGACCAATTTCTGTGTGAGGAAATTCTGAAAAGCACTAATAAATGACCTGATAAGATGGACATAAGCTAATACTTCTCAGATGACCTGCATGATCTCTTAATTTATTACCTGCAATTTATTTCTGTCATAATGAGCTTCCAGGTTATTTTCCACGCCAACCAACCTTGCCTGGAAGCACAAAAATCCTTTCAGTAAAAGTGGTTACCTCAGGCCATGTCTTCTTCAGTAGCTATTCTACTGGGGCTAATCTTCAAGAAGAAAAAGTGTGACTATGCCCACAAAAGAAAGTGTTTGCATCTAAACTCTCCTTGGTCATCGAAATGTTATTACAACTGCCGTTGTCCCCTCTAGCTTAGACTGGATTCTTGTTCCAGATGTACAGTCAGGAATCTGACTTGCCAGCAAGACACTGCAGCATCGCTCTGCTTTGAAGCATTTAGTGCTCAAGTGACACCAAGTGTGACAGTATGTCAGCAGTAGTGTGCCGTGTGATAAAAACCACAACATCACCTTTTATCTTTCCTCATTGGACAGTTAGCTACTGTCAGACACTGCTTCAGACAGGAAACCATTTAAAAAAAAATAAATCCTTCACATAAAGCAAATTTGAAGTGTAATTAGGCTCAGTGTTCAGTGGTTAGTACCTACAGTCCAGCAGACAGTGTGCCAGGGCTGGTTTCAAGAAACGTTGACAATCTGGACTGTAACAGGGATGAACAGCTCCTCAGTAGATTACGATGATTTCTTATGACACTGAACTTGGCAAGGAGCGAGTAACACGGTCAGGGGTTACAAGTGGAGGGCTACACGAGCCATTATGTGTAAATGTAAGGCGTCTGATTACATCAATGAGCAAAGGGAGCGGTGCTAAAAATAACTGACAGGGTATTATACTCCGAGTTGGCACTGGTGCACTTTTCACCCGACACCTCTGAAAAGCTGTTGAGAAGAATGGAAGTAAAAGTATAACTCAGAAACCTGAAATTAATATATACTGTATATATATATATATATATGTTACTAATAAATAACTATCTTTTAAGGACACACTTCCTCTTACAATGAACCACAATCAAAATCAACACCCACTTCCCCTACAACTGCTTATTTGCACACCCATTAAAAATTGGACCATCAGAAATCACAAGAAGGAAGCTGGGTGCCGGCTTCTGTCACATGAAATTATACTAACAAAAGTGTCCCCATAAAATGTAGCACTCTGGCAGCACTTTGCCGGAGACAAGCTGTACACAGCAGTACCGCATCTCAATGAGCCTGACTTGCTGACTGTGATGGTTACCATGGCAGCCATGTTACGGTTGAGAGAAATATTGATTACCCGAAGGAATGGGCCTTCACTCAGACATACCCCAAGAATGCAAAGAAATGGAAAACCTTGGAAGTAAGGAAAATGCACTTCATACAGTATTTGCTGAAAAAAGAATCACCTTTAATCGAGAGCTAACAGGGCTTCTTTGGTAAGTATCAACAGAGAGAAAATGGGAGTGTGGGCCAAATCATTTGACTTTTCCGTTAACAAGGAAATAAAAGGCAGCTTTAAAGCTGTTTTATGTGCTACTCAGCTAAGCTTCACAGTATAGACCAGCGGAGGAGCTTACAGCGTTTGTAGGATTACCAAAGCTTTTCTAAGGCGTATGTGTATGTGTGTGTATGTGTGTGTGTGCGCTCATTTTTAAACTCTTCTGTTTTTAATAACGGGACTCTTAACCCACTTTTTGTTTATGTTATGGATATTGTGTTCTGTGTTGAAATAATTATATCAAATATCAAACATGCTTTGTAAACACAAGTGGAGTTCTTTCTTATATATACTAAATGCAAACCATATTTTTGCAGATTTGTAGTTTAATATTATATGCTTTAATGCTTTTGACGGCATTGCTACTCCTGTAACAGACAGTCCTTTGGATAAGCCAATTAAATTTGAGTAGAATTCTAAAATAAATGAAAGCATTGTTAAAGCCATCCTGACTGTTGGAGTCGGTAGGCAATACAGAAGGAGAAGGATAAAGCTCTGAAATCAATAGTCATTAAAACAATAAGTATATTAATTTCTGGCATGTCATGGTTGAACATAAGGTATCAAGACAAAAAGCCTGTGCTGTCTATTCTCGTTCTGAATAAATGAAAATCAATAATGCCATTTATAACACCATATGGTACACTTTTTTTAAACAAACTTACTTTCTTGGGCTGATAATGCAACATTCTATAGACTGAAAAAGGTGTTCTTATTAGGTTTACCTTTTACATTTTTAGCATCATGATATAACATTTAACATAGAACATTCGAGGGGGACAGAGCCTACAGCTATATAGAACTTCATTTATCTACAGGGGGATTTTGGCTTTTTTTACAGAATCTCTTTAAATAATGATAACATATAATATGGTCTAAACACCTATACAAGTAGGAATGACTAAAAAGGAAGAAAAATTAAAAAAAGAAAGAAAACTTCTGACTTGGCTTTCACAGTTCCCAGTGAGGTATTATGCAGGCGTATTGCTGTTGGTATATAGGAGTCCCAGTAGTGTTTCCTGACACACTTCTACTGAATGATTTGTTGCCTGAAAGTCCTCAGTGTTAGTGTGTCAGAGGATGTGTAGCTTTGTTCATAATGACACTCATTTTTGTTTCAATTCTTTCCTTCAACATGGCCTCCAGGGGGTCCAGAGTGTGTCCTATAACTAAGCTTGTCCTTTTAATTAGATTGTTAATTTGGTTTGCCTCTCTTGAAGTGATGTTACCAGCCCAACACACCACAGCGTAGAAAATTGTACTGGCTGGTACAGAGTTATAGAAGATGTGAAGGATGATAGGTGCAAGGCTGGAATCCACCCTGAAAAGAGCACCAGACCATCACAGGTACCTCCATGACATTCATTCACTCTAAAAATAATGGTTCATTTTATGGTCCTTTACAGGGTTGTGTGGTTCCTTGTAGAACTACTGCTTGACAAAACACCATTTCATTCTGGGAAGGGTTCTTTGCATATGAAGTTGTTTTGGTTTTTTTTTTGTACTTGAAAACTTCCTAATATGTAGAAAAAAATGAAATCTTGAATGTATGGTAGGCTACCGAGCAGGATACTAACAGATTAAGAAAACCTGTGTTATCGTGTCAACTCAAGTCAAGTCAACTTTATTTATAAAGCACTTTACATACAACAGCCGCTGACCAAAGTGCTGAACATAGGCTAAAATAAATTTTAAACAAAAACAAAATAATAAATAAGTAAATAAAATACAATAAATAAAACTAATTAAAACAGCAAAAACAACTAAACAGAGTTAAAACAGAGTAAAATCAACTGCTCACACAGGATCAAACGCCAAACCAAAAAGGTAAGTCTTAAGAGCAGACTTAAAAATGGGCAGTGAGGAGGCCTGTCTAATGTGGATCGGCAGTGAATTCCAGAGCCTTGGAGCCACAACGGAAAAATCGTGTGAAGCAAGAGTCCTTTATAAATCATAGAATTTCACAAAACTGTTACCATCTATTTACTGTATGGTGCCTGTTATGGATCTAAA
Source organism: Erpetoichthys calabaricus (assembly GCF_900747795.2). Taxonomy (NCBI): domain Eukaryota; kingdom Metazoa; phylum Chordata; class Cladistia; order Polypteriformes; family Polypteridae; genus Erpetoichthys; species Erpetoichthys calabaricus. Next base: position 8,122,020 of record NC_041409.2, on the reverse strand, counting down.
TAAATAAAGGATCTTTCTGGAACCTTCATGTTGATGGATCTTTTGGGAACCAAAAATGATTCCCCTAATGCCTAGCTCAGAAGAACTACTCTAGCACCTTTATTTTTAAGAGTATATCTTGTGCTCTGTGCTGTCATGATAGGCTCTGGTCCTCATGACAATCAACTAGTTTAAGAGGAGTCTGAAAATGTTAGGGCCCGTTATATATTACTCCACCTTCTATGAGGACATATCTTCAGACTGTTGTTGTAGTTAGGCTTATTTTAGTTTTATATGTGCTTCTTTTAAATCTTGTTTTCAAGTAGGAAGACAGTCACACTACAGTTGGCTTTGAAATGGATTTGAAATGAAGAAATCATTACATGATTAAGGTGTAGGCTTTCAGAATTAATTCAAAGGGTTTAACAGAAATACTGTATGAGCCATTTAGAAATGACAGACATTTTTATACATGGTTCCCCCATTTTCAGGGGCTCAAAAATATTTGGACAATTGACTGTCAAGTTGTTTATTGAGCAGGGGTGAACAGGTCTCACATTATTTCTTTACCTATTAAGCAGGATAGAAGGTCTGTTGCTGTGAACTTTCAATATGAGGTCCAAAGAGCTGTCTATGCAAGTAAAAACAGTCCATCATTAGGCAGAGAAAACAAAACAAACCCATTCAAGAACAGAAACATGAGGAGTGGTCAAAACATTCTTAAAGAGAAAGAATGCACTGGTGAGCTCTGCAACACCAGAAGGCCTGGACAACCATGGAAGACAATTGTGCTAGATGATTGCAGAATTTGTTCCTTGGAGAAGAAGAACCTTTCACAAAATTTAACCAAACCAAGAACATTTTCTGGGAGGTAGGCATATCATTGCTAAAGTCTACAATCAACAGCAGACTTCATGAAAGTAAATATAGAGGGTTTACCACAAAGTGCAAACCTTTGGTAATCCTCAGGTATTGGAAGGACAGATAAGACTACCAGAAAATATTTTTAAAAAACAGTCCAGTTTTGGAACAGTTTTTTTGGTACAAACATAATTAAGATCAATATATACAGAACAGTGGACCAGTGCTACACCCTTAGCAAAGTCCTGGAGGGTGCATGGGAGCTCACCCAACCAGTCTACATGTGTTTTGTGGACTTGGAAAAGGTGTTCGACCGTGTCCCTCTGGGAATTCTGTGGGGGGTGCTCCGGGAGTATGGGGTACCGGACCCCCTGATAAGGACTATTCGGTCACTATAACTGGTGTCAGAGCTTGGTCCACATTGCTGGCAGTAAGTCAAACCTGACCATGGTCCTCAGCCGGAAAAGGGTGAAGTGCCCTCTCAGGGTTGGGAGCAAGATCCTGCATCAAGTGGAGGAGTTCAAGTATCTCGGGGTCTTGTTCATGAGTGAGAAAACAATCGTGGTGAAAAAGGAGATGAGCCGTAAGGCAAAGCTCTCAATTTACCAGTCGATCTATGTTCCTACCCTCACCTATGGTCATGAGCTATGGGTAGTGACCGAAAGAACGAGATCGCGAATACAAGCGGCTGAAATGAGTTTCCTCCGCAGGGTGTCTGGGCTCTCACTTAAGGATATGGTAAGAAGCTCAGTCATCCGGGAGGTTCTCAGAGTAGAGCCGCTGCTCCTCCGCATCGAGAGGAGTCAGATGAGGTGGCTCGGGCATCTGATCATAATGCCTCCTGGATGCCTCCCTGGTGAGGTGTCCTGGGCACGTCCAACCAGGATGAGGCCCCGGGGAAGACCCAGGACATGCTGGAGGGACTATGTCTCCCGGCTGGCCTGGGAACGCCTCGGGATTCTACCGGAATAGCTAGAAGAAGTGGCCGGGGAGAGGGAAGTCTGGGCATCTCTGCTCAAGCTGCTGCCCCTGCGACCCAACCTCGGATAAGCAGAAGAGGATGGGTGGATGGATGGCTATACCTGAATGATGGATAGAGAAGAATATGCAGAAGACAAGAGACGGCTCATGATGTGTAGCATTCCACATCATCTGTGAAACATGGTGGAGGCATTGTGATGACCTGGGCATGCGTGACTGCCAATGGAAGTGGGTCACTGGTGTTTATTAATGATGTGACTACTGACAAAAGTTGCAGGGTGATTTCTGAAGTGTACGAGGCTATACTGTCTGCTCAGATTCAGACAAATGCTACAAAACTGATAGGACGACGCTTCACAGTACAGATGGACAATGATCCAAAACAGGCTGTGACAGCAAATCAAGTGTTTTTCAAGGCAAAGAAGTGGAATACTTTTCAATGACAGTCAGTCAACTGGCTTCAACCCAACTGGACAAATATTTGACTTGCTGAAGACAAAACTAGAGACAGAAGGTCCAACAAACAAGCAGCACCTGAAGATAGGTGCAATAAAGGTCTGACAAATCATCCCTAGAGTGAAAACCCTGCACTTGGAAAAAGCCAGACTTCACACAGTCATTGACTGCAAAGGATTTTCAACCAAGTATTGAAAATGATTGTTATATTCGATTATGTTAGCTTGTCCAAACATTTTTGAGCCCCTGAGAATGTGAGGACCATGTATAGAAATAGCTGCATTTTCTAAATGGCTCATACATGTTTTTGTTAAATGCCTTAAAGTAAAACGGCAAGTCTACACTTCAATCACATCTTGATTACTTCATTTCATATCCATTGTTGTGGCGCCCAGAGCCAAAATTACACTGTCCAAATACATACGGACCTAACTATAAATATAGATATGTCTAATATTTAGCAGTTTTTAAATTGGGTGGTATTTACTTACCCATCCAAAAAAACAGCCAAAAGTCAAAAGCAATGTTATGGCAAGTCCAACATAGAAGCTTGAGATAAATTAATACAGCAGTGTAACAATGTGAATTGCTTCAGGTTTTCATTTTAAGGGAGGGCACAACAGGCCGTCTGGCACAGTGGTTAAGGCTTTGGACTTCAAACCCTGAGATCGTAGGTTTAACAGACCGTATATCAAAATTAAAAACCAAATTTCAAATCAAAGCCCTCAGGCTGTGGCTTATTGTAAACACTCAAGGGTGGAAAAACAAAGAAGCAGAAAGCATGCTACTCAATTTAAATAAAATAAAAGATTATTATTGCACTCTTAGGCTTTCCTAAAAGGCTCGAAGTATACCCCAGTATACTTGCTCACACTGTATAAATGCCCGCTTTTAAATTTCCATGCATGCTCTTCTCTCGTCTATTCTCTGACTGTTGCTGCTGGCCAAATGTCTCCTTTATCTGCGACTGTTCGCTCACATTTTCTTATGATTCTAAATTCCATGTCAAGTTGGCTGCAGTCTGTGTTTATTTTCTGCAGTGATATCAAACTACTGTGCTCTTGATGCCATTGAATTCCCAAGCAGTTATTGTGTGGAAAGGAGCAGGTCTCCCAACTGTGAGGCAGCAGCGCTACCCACTGCGCCACCGTGCCGCCCTATCAGAATGTAGTTTAAGTTAATTTGTTTTGGTTTCAATAGATGTATTTTTCATATTTTCGATTCTTGTTTTCTTTTTTTCACATCTTCACGCCCCCCTAGGGGGGCCCACCCCACAGGTTGAGAATCACTGCTGTAGTGGGATGACATAACAGCCTTTTATACAGTGTTTTTAATTCACAGTTTCAGAGCAGTGCAGACAGAAATTCACTTTCTAAATGATAACAGCTGTTCAGTGCTATCTGAACAGTAAATGGGGTGCCCACTATTTTGATACACTCATTCACTCCTGCACTGTATGTCACATTCAATATATTCTGATTGTTATTAAATATTTGCCAGTTAAGGAGTCATTATACAGCTTTAGAAGATATTTTATGCAATAAAGTTGTAAATTCCAATTTGCGTCTAAAAACAATGAACACTTTTATTTAACATGGCACAAATAATATGCCAGCTATGTTTTTTTAATTGTTTGATTCTATCACACATTAGTTTGGTTCAAAATTAAACTAAAAACAGAAACAACAGGACTGCAGAAAAAGTTTGCATTCTCGGTGTACTTGTAGTTATATCTGAGACATATGTGGTGTGAATCAGCCATTTCCTCATGGAAAAATGACAAATCGTGACATTAAAGTAAAAACATACACACACCTTGGACACAAACCTCTTCATGTCAGCTGGCCACTAATTACAGAAGCACATACTTTACAGCAGCACAAACCACTGGGGCTAGAACCTTGGCCTTGGTCCTAATCAAAAGCTGGGTGATGCAAAGCATGTGGCTAATTGTAATAACCGAAGTTATTGAGGTTCTCCTCTTTCTTATGGCCAACTACATAGGCAAACTGACGAAGAAGGTGATGAGGCACAGAGGAAAAGAAGAACAGTGGCATTTGCTATTAATAAAGCAAATTGCAGAAGCCAGTTACATGATAGGAAGATGAAGAATGACAGCCTTGGCATCGGCTGAATGCAGCTTGCTGGTAATCGTGAAATGTGGTTAGCGGTAAACCTCAACGAATTTACTGGGGTTCATGTCGTTCTTACGACAAACTGCATAAGCAAACTGATCAAGAAGTTGATGTGGCAGAGAGGAAAAGAAGAACGGCGACATCTGCAATGGATGAAACAAATCGCAGAAGCCAGTTACATGATAGGAAGATGAAGAATGACAGCCTTGGGATCGGCTGCAAGCAACTTGCTGGTACTGGTGAAATACGGCAAGCGGTGAACTCCATGAATTTACTGGGGTGCATAGCCAAACTGATCAAGAAGATGACAGAACAGAGGTAAAAAGAACAGTGAGCTCTTCTGAATGTGAAGCAAATTCAGAGGTCAATTACAAGACAAAAAGACAAAGAATGACAACCCTGGGGACCACTGTACACTGCACACACTGTTAGCTGGAACATTAATCTTGGGTGGACTAGTTGTGTGCATGTCTTCTAGCAAATACATAAAGAAACAAGCAACAAAAGCATATTTCATGACACGTCATATACATAAATATCTACGCGTGGAAGTGTGTGTGTGTCTGTCCGTCCGGCCCGGAAGTGCGAGGCTACAGCATGAAGCTCAAAGAAAGTGATGCTGTCAGCAAAGTGAAACCGTCGAGAAAAGAGAAACTCGCTTAGCCATTGCATGTCAGCAAAATGAAACCGCTGAGGAAAGTGGTTTCTAGGAGCCCAGGCTTTTTACAGCATTGGCTTACACAGATAGTGTAATTATATATGTTCACATATTATAGTCTCTTTGTTCATTTATTGCCATGTTACACAATACATCATTTATTTATTTATTTAACGGAATATTCCTCCATAACATAGTTAGATAGATAACTGGCTACAGCTGGTGCACACTGGCTGGAAATAAGCAAACTCTTAATGGAAAGGTATGTTTGTTTAGAAAAAGGGAGAAAATGTTTTATTTACAAGGGCCAGGACTGACGATCAATAAACAAAATGAAATGCAGAGCAAAATGATCTAGAAAAGGAGTCTTTCAGGGAATAAAACCTCCATGTGCTTCATGTAGATTCTAATGACTAAACATGTTTAACTACCTTTTCAGAAAGCATGAAATATAACTAAAGAATAATGCTTGATAATGTCATCTGTGCCCCTTGATTATATTAAAAAATAAAACCTCTACTTGTTTTTGTGAATTTGGACAGTAGGGCTTTGGACAAATAGGATATGTCCTTACTGATTTAAGATATATTTTATCTTGTAACAAATCCAGTTTCATTGTTTTTCCTCATTCTCATTACTGGTTTTGCCATATTTATTAGTATTTGAGTTTTTCTAAATTGTTGCAGTATACTGAAAACATTAAATGTAAGATAGATAGATAGATAGATAGATAGATAGATAGATAGATAGATAGATAGATAGATAGATAGATAGATAGATAGATAGATAGATAGATATGAAAGGCACTATGTAATAGATAGATAGATAGATAGATAGATAGATAGATAGATAGATAGATAGATAGATAGATAGATAGATAGATAGATAGATAGATAGATAGATAGATAGATAGATAGATATGAAAGGCACTATGTAATAGATAGATAGATAGATAGATAGATAGATAGATAGATAGATAGATAGATAGATAGATAGATAGATAGATAGATAGATAGATGTTAAACAAGCCTATCTATCTATCTATCTATCTATCTATCTATCTATCTATCTATCTATCTATCTATCTATCTATTACATAGTGCCTTTCATATCTATCTATCTATCTATCTATCTATCTATCTATCTATCTATCTATCTATCTATCTATCTATCTATCTATCTATCTATCTATCTATCTATCTATCTATCTATCTATCTATCTATCTACCTGTTGAGAGGGACGTTGGTGACTGGGTGGTGACTTCTTCAAATGTCAAATGTCCTTCAAAATATTTAATACTGGATGGTTGTAAGCACAGAACAGGAGACGTCCTGAGGAATACAGTGCTGTGTGTATAATGGAGAGTGATGTACGGGGTAGGAGACGAGTACAGGGGGAGTAAACTGATTATGAAATGTGTACTTATTATGGACAATTATTTATATTTATGTGTGGATTAGGAGGCATGTACAGGGAGTAGTGGTATAATGAACAAATGATGAATTACTTATTTATTATGGAAATTCTGTAACTTTCTTTTAAAAAAACTATCTATCTATCTATCTATCTATCTATCTATCTATCTATCTATCTATCTATCTATCTATCTATCTATCTATCTATCTATCTATCTATCTATCTATCTATCATGTAAAATCAAACCCAGTAAGAACAGTAACTTCCTGCATGTGTAGTGAAAAGCAAACAGCTTGAGCTCAGTTCCACCCATCACCTGCTTTCCCCTCAAAGCAGGCTACCAGCTCTGTGTCCATACTATAATAAACTTGAAGCAGATGTTTCTTAATGCAGGACTGCAACACCTGGATGACAGCGTCACAACTGAGTGAAGTTACAGTGAATGTGCTCTTAACAGACTAAGCAGGCAGATTTTGCAAGGAGCAGCACTAACAAGAAGCTACAAAGTAAACCGCAGGTAAGCGGTGAGTGCCACTCAGTATTAATAGTGTGTCCTGTTGTTTATTATTATTACAGAATGAACCACATATCTATATCTGTTTTTTTCAGTCACATGATGTCCACAAGATTAAGCCAAAAATAAAAATGCCAGGCATATAATTTATTGTCCAAACAAGGATTTTTTTGGTTTGATGCTATGCAAATTGTAACCTACTTACAGTAGACATACCCTGTAAAATTAATTTTAAAAAAAACAGTGTACCCTTTCTGATTTCTCTATTTCTTAGTTCTTGTGGGGAGGAGCTGAATTAAAAAAAAAAAAAAAACAGCCGCTGGAAGACTCTTGGAAAGGTATTTGTGCATTTCATAGATCAAAGTAAACACCCCCAGGAGCAGCTTGGCCTGGATAATGAATTGCATGTTAAATGTGCATCTAAAGTGCGTGTGGGCTTTATTCGTCAAATGGAAATCCGAGGATAGGAAACCTCTTTCACTTCATACCTGTATTGCAAGTGCTGATGAAGCAATAAAAGGTAAAAACTAGGGCTCTGTCAAAGAAAAAAAAAACAACAAGAAAAGGAAAAGATTTTCAGATTCCCTCTGAAACGTTCTCCATAAGATTGCAGATAAGTGTCCTACACTAAACAATCCCATCATTTAATCACTGATTGCTTTAATACATTTTCAGAACTGTCTTGTTGTGGATTTAGAAGTTAGTAGCTTAGAACCCTAGGCTAAATACATTTTAATTCACCATTACCAGTTAGCCTGCCATGCTGGGCTTCTAGTGGAAATCCCGAATACCAAGAGAAAAATCCCCATGGACAAAGTGAGAAGATACAAACCCTATGCGGTAAGTAACCAGGCACAGGACTTGTTTGTGCTGCACCCCATCCCCGTATTAGAGAAATCAGGAAAGGAAAATGAGTGAATGAATGACTGTAGTATTTACAAATAGCAGTGATCTACTTCACTGAACATTCTGTCCTTGTGAGTAGTGCAGCAGGATCTGTGATCTTTGTGAATTTCCCCTTGGGATTAATAAAGTATCTATCGATCTGTCCAGAAAAGTAAATATAAACAATCGGTGGATATTTAAGGATATGGAAATATGGTATTTTAAAAATGTACAGTGTTGAATCATTCATTTGTTTAGGATTTCCAACTTTTGCATTAACCTCCACAATCTTAAACTAGGTAAGTGGATTAGAAAATGGATGAATGAGTAAATGGATTTCTGTGACACTGATTTGGTGGTGAATGTGCCCTGCAATGAACTGATTGCCAAACCAAGACTGGTTCCTGCTTTGCCCAAACCCCCCACCCATACTGTTGGATTTTGATTAAATGGTTAACGGATTAACAGAGATACCATATGTGATGACATACAAATAAAACATAGTAACACAATAGGGATGGAGGTTGCCTGGTTTGTGCAGACTTGCATATCAGTTAATATGAATGCACATATGACTCTGTTTGAATACACTTGCACTCCATTGCCTATAAAAGCAACTCTTTGGTGATTAAGAAGAACCCAGTTGGTTTCCCACATCAGAGTTCGTGATCACTGTGATATAAATTCTACATGATATGTTGCATTTTCTATTTTTCTTCAGGCTAATATCATGGCTGACCCAAGTTTTTCCTTAAGCTTATAAGAATTTTTCCATCCTGGTTAAACTTTTGAAGATAATCAAGCTCCAAAGGCAGCCTCGAAAATGGCAATAGAAGAGGGCCCAATTATTTAAGTGTGCTCATTGGAGTGTGCGCCACCCCATTTTTTTTCATTGTTGAAAAATGTAAATTATCTTGATCAAGTAATGAATTTTTAAACATAGAAATCTTTTGGGCGTACACTGTGTTATTTACTGCTCCTTACTGACATGACTTACAAAAATGATCCTGATGCATGTCTCTTTTGCTGTTCATTTAATGTACAATCAAAAACAACCTGCTGCTCTCTCATTTCAAACACGGCTCAGCCTAAGCATCACCTCCCACTATCAGGGAAACCCACAGGGTGCAGAGGGGCCACGTCTGCCATCAGGGGAGCTGCTTTGGCTGGCTGGCCCATTTAATGGACCACAGTGCAACAGCCCTGTCTCTAAGTAAGCCTGAATGTTTAAAATGTATGCAAGTCTTATCACTGTCTTCCTGGGTTCTATTGAGATCAATCCATTTCATGCCCACCCTTTTTTTACTGAAGGGGCTGAAAACTTCTCCTTCACTTTGTTGTAACCCTGTAGAAGTATTTGAATTTCTCAGTTATGCAGTGTTAATCACATTGATGTGCTTGATGTACATGGAGCTTCTGTTGGAACATCTACCCACTGTGCCAAGAGTCTTCAATGACACCAAGACTTCAGTAGACAGAGAGAGCTCCAGAGAGGTAGAATTTAACAAATACAATGCTAATTAAAATTATTATTATTTCTGTTTCTTAAATTTGTAGTAATAATTAATGCTTGTTTTTACTGAAGTTGTTGAGGCAGTATTGATCCCTCATTGCAATTTTTTTGTTAGCAACGACCTCAGTTTGCTGAGGCCAGTGTATGTGTGAGACATCATCATGCCAGTTTTGTTTAGCAGACAATGCACGTTTTCCAGCATCCTATCATTAGATTGACAAACCTAAACTCTGCCATCCTATTTCTCTATCTTTCTAGGGCAGGTGGAAACTAAATTATTTGCCTAAGCAGATTTGCCTCTTTAGTTTTCTCTGACTTTCTTTTTGGCATTGCTCCTTGGATTTGATTTCTCAACTCTATTGATTTCCCAATATTAACAACACTTGTTTCTGCCTCTCAGTATTTACGCTGCCATCTCTCAGTCAGTTCTTTTTATGCTGGACTCTGACTCATCTGCCCTGTTCATAATAATAAGAGATGAGCAACAAATGTGACCATGGTCTCACAGTTAAATAGAAAAGCTTTATGAGATGGTATACAATCAACAATTGTCCTTTTTTCACAGTTGGTTAGTACCATGATAAGCAGAGATAAAATACTGGCACTGACCTAAAGGAGGACGTATGCCCAGGAAACAGAATTTGTAGGTGGTCATCACATTTTTTAAGTGACCATCCACTCTGAAAGTAACGTCTTGAAAAATGCTAGAACAGACAGATTACAGGTTTAAGAAAGGTGACAATGGCTGGGCTTTAAGTTTGGAGGAGTTGAGCTCATTATTTGAGAGAAGGGTTTTGATCATGCAATGAAATGTCAAACATTGAAACTGCTCCTTTGGTTAGACAGGTATACATAATACATAGAAATAAAGATCTAATGTCTTCTTGATTTGTACTGCTGAGTGAATCCCTTAACTTTTCATTGTAATAAAAAAGTGTGGCCAAGATTTGTACAAGACACAAAGTCATTCATGGAATACATCACACCATTCTCTATATGTATACATTTGCATCAAAGAGCAATGAGCTACTTTTCATAAAAACTGACATATTGAGCAGGTGAGTATTAAAAGATTTCAAAACGAAAGAAAAAGAATAGATTATTGGAACAGAAGACGGTTACTAAGGTTGGAAACCCAAGTTTTTATGCATTAAGCTATACAGGAGTAGAATACTGGTATTGTAGTGAATGTCTGGAAAAATAACTGGTGCTCTTCAGACTGCAGAACGTGACACAAAAACATTTTAGATTCTCTATGAAAATTGAAAAATAAAACTCAAAAAGAAAATTATAAACAGTTATGTGAAAATATTTTAATCAAGAAAATACATAATGTAAAAAGATGTAATACTAAAAGCTACACTGCAAAAATCTTAACAAGCCAGAAAATCTTGAAAAGAAATAATAGATCTTGTTTTTTTTATTTTAAGAATAACTGACTTGAGTAGATTTGTATGTGTAAGATATATAATCTCATTTTTAGAAAATTTAATTCTAATACCTTTTTCTTGTTTTAACAAGATAAACAAGAAAAAGGTATTAGAATCAAGCAAAATTATCTGCCAATATAGTGAGAAAGTTTAACTTGTTAATTTGTTAAATTTTCTAAAAATGAGATTATATATCTTACACATAGAAATCTACTCAAGTCAGTTATTCTTAAAATAAAAAAAACAAGATCTATTATTTCTTTTCAAGATTTTCTGGCTTGTTAAGATTTCATTTTTTGCAGTGTACTTCAACTTTATAAGGCCTAATAAATGTAAATGCATAGTTTTAATGCAATTGAAATGGAATATTTGGTGAATGGTCTGATATAGAGAGCCTTAATGTTGGTTTCATACTTAGACTATTTTGAATGCAATGACATTCGAAAATCCACTTTCACATAAGCATGTAGAAACAACGTGAGGTAGAATCCACGATGATTTTTCACTTAAAAAGTAGAAATTCACTATTATTTTTTGCCCACAATTTATCTAAATGTAAATTAGTCTTCGATTTTTTAACACAACATCTGAAGAGAGATCAGCCTTCATGTCTTCTTCATTTGTAGATCAATCATTCTGTATTTGTTCACTGAGATTAACCAGATCCAAAAACCAACAGAATAAACTTATCTTGCGTCCTGATATTTAAAAAAGTCTTCAAACTTAATTAAAGACATTTTGTAAACAATTGATCACAGTAAGTTTTAGCTTTTTATAATTGCAATCTTCAGTGCCTTATTTATTTAGTCAATTAAGATGTGAAATTATCAAAGACGTCTTCAATTCTTTGCATTCAAACCTTAGTTTTCTTCTTTGAGCCTTCTGTTTTATTATAACTGTCGAATATTGTTTTATGTGTTTCTTAAAGAGATAAGTTAAACTTGTTCATAAGTTGAAGAATGCAAGGTAACATAACTGTATCTTAGAAGAATTGCACAAGGTCACAGTTTGTTTGATTGAAATATGACTATTTCTGCTCACAGTCTTTTTATAATCTGAACTTGTAAGAACTATTGAACTTTTGTTTATAATAATAAAAAAAGGAAATCTGGCTTAATATTTTTATTCATTATTGTACAACAAATTAAAGATAACCATAGACATAGTAATACGTTAAGTGCAGCTGTGCGGGTGAATAGGTGTACAGTAAAGTCATCCCTGATGGAGGATCGCAGGACTCGTAGGGTTGAGTGGTCCTTTCATTGGATTGGCCGGCCAAGCAATGTTTCAGCTGTGGAATGGCCAAATGGGGGAGGCAGCTTGATGGTTGAGGTCTCCAGGACTCTAAACAAATCCAAATCATATTATGTGATATCATCTACTGTTAAATTCTGGTCCGTACTTGTAAGATTTTTATTTTTATACTGTATTGAGGATTTGTTCTGTTCTATGTATTGTATTGTATTGACCCTCTTCTTTTTGACACCCACTGCACGCCCAACCTACCTGGAAAGGGGTCTCTCTTTGAATTGCCTTTCCCGAGGTTTCTTCCATTTTTTCCCTACAAGGGTTTTTTTGGAAGTTTTTCCTTATCTTCTTAGAGAGTCAAGGCTGGGGGGCTGTCACGAGGCAGGGCCTATTAAAGCCTGTTGTGGCACTTCTTGTGTGATTTTGGGCTATACAAAAATAAATTGTATTGTATTGTATTATATTGTACAGTGCCTAATACAGCCTGCATGTTTAGAAAAAATAATAGGAGCATTTAATGACTACCCTCTGTTTTCTAGTTTGGATGAGTTAAGATCAGTCCAACCAGAGACATATTTAGTTAGTTGGATATTATGAGTGAAGGCTCAATGAATTTGAAAAAGTTTTTTACGAAATCCTAGGGCTCCATGGAACACAGATTAAGAAACACTGCTCTGCAGGAGATGGAAAACATGAAACGTAATGGCAAAATCATAGTCAGAAAAAGGCTAGGGTCTGAGAACTGAATGGCTTAACACACCGATCATCATAGCTAAAACTCTAAATAAAAGCTGAAAATAATAACAATCCTAATGCTAACTAGTTTTCTTTGTCCCAACTACTCAATTTTTTCAAGAGATTTCTCTTGTTTTCTTTTTCTTTTGGTTTAAGTGGCTGTGAACCACCATCTTATATAGGTGAAGCAAGATTACAAGGAGCATCACATCATCTCTGCGTCACGTAACAATGGGCATAGCAGCAATTTACAAGATGCCCACTGCCATGAAACATTTCACAATATACCAGTGCCTGTGAAAAACAACCATTCCTGAAATGTTGTCTGTATGATAAAAATATTAAACAATTCTAAGAATTGCCAGAAATCTTCCAAAAACAATATTTACAATATTCTGATGTGCCCATAATATGAATTCATCACAGGTGTCTTATGTCACATTCAACAATGCATTTTTTACTAGAGAGGCAATGGCAACACTTGATCTGTTGGAAACAGGTCAGAGGACATAGCTGGGTAAGGGTGCTGACATCACTTTGATATATCATAAAATGGCATCCATGTGAGGTTGACCTTCGCTCTGTTAAAACAGACAATGTTCATGCCTTCTACTAAAGACCAAATAATAGGTGATTGAATCTCTTCAATGAAGGGTGTGGCATTGTTAAACTGCCCATATCAAGCAGTAAATGGAATGAACATTCATGAAGAATGGTGTTCCATGGGATTACAACATCTACTTTGGGTGGTGTAAATTTTCAGAATCTTATCCAGAGGGCAGTTATTCACATAGTCTCCATGAGCCAAAATGGTGTTGACCAGCCTGAACCTAGAAACAGGATTCAATAGTTAAACATAATTTGATCTCCTGAAGGACAGTGATGCTCATGGAATGAAGTAGTCCAGATGCAGTAAACAACATTAGTTTACTCAAGCCGTTACCTTATAATGAATGCACCTCATCACATTTCTGTATAGGATTGAAAACGTTCAATTTAAGTATTCTGAGAACCTGAAATGTAATCCACCTGGCCACCAATGATGTTGTTTCACAACCTTTTAAATGGGTGTGATGGACTTCCTGCAACTATCACTGCCAGCATACTGTATTTGCATTTTCACTTTGTCTGTCTAGACAACAGGCCAATAGATATAGCAAGATGGCTATCTGGCTACATGAACACCAAAGGTTTTGCCCCTATCAAATTCATTTGTTTGTGTATCTGAAAACTGCATCACCAAGCCAGTCTTTGTTTGCTTGCAGTACATTGTTCCTGAGGACATAATGATCCCACCCTACTCTCATATTGCCTTTTAAGATGACACTGAAACAGGCCCCTCTAGTGACAGTTGTGAGATACATTAGACATGTAAACCTAATCATTTGCACACCTTGCCATGGTAATGTCTTATTCTAGTTTTAATTAAACATGGATCACTGCTGTAAGGTGCACTTATTTTTTTTTCTCAGTCTATAAATATAAATAAATTGTCACGTATTCACATCAGAGGATCACCCTTAAGGTTCGTCTGAGGTATATAAGAGAGGGGATGAGAGGGGGCACTGCCATTAATCACGTCCTCTCCTTTTCTCTCCACAGAACTGACACAATGCCAGTGAGGCCAACTGACCCTCCCCTCCCGGTCTCCAGCCCATAAATTCTGAGCTGGATGGAAGGAGATGTTCTTTTGCTGACTGAGAAACCTGAATGATGGAGATCCCTAACCATGCCCAGAGAAGGAGACAAGCCTTGTTGCTACAAGCCCCCAAGAGGCTATTTTGTTGAAATTATTCTTTTTTGTTACTTGCACCATTGAGCACCCTCTTTCGTTCCTTTAAAGAGACTTTGAATTAAGCAGAAACGGTTGGTTTGGCGCCCCAAAAATCATTTCTGTGGAGTTGTCGTTCCTTGCATGACCACAATATATATTGCCATTTTTATTTTCAGATAGAGCACTATTTATCATCTATGAATGACTATTCTTATTTGAGGGTTCCACCAAATGCAACATACTGATTGGCTTTGTCAACAATTTAATATTTTTTATTTGAACATTTTTGTGGCTACAGCGAAAGCATAGGTAGCATCTGAACAGGATGTATAATCTGCAACATGGCTCAGAAAAATCATAAACACATAATTAAAATATGAAATTGTCTTAATGAGAATATTAGGTACTTGAAAAGATTTGTCATTATATACAGTACAAATACATAATATTCCAACATGTCTTGTTCAACTATATGCATTTTAAAGATGTCTCTGGCACAACTAAAATAAGAAAGAAGACATTATATCATTCTATACTAAATAACCCAAGCAGGAAAGATTAACAACTGTGCAGAATTTATTGTGCATGGCCATTGGTCCTGTCTGCCCCCCTGACATATACAAATCCTGTCACTCGCTCTCAAAGTGAGTGTGAGCATAAGGCTGACTGGGCATGTGTGTAACTACACCCCAAAGGCCATTCGTATCTTAAGAAAATGTTTACACTTTATTTTCTGCTTTTTTTTCACAAAGTTCTATTCAGGGCATGGAATTGGTAGCATTTCAAAGGAGGATTTCCTTTTGGACCAATTCAAATCAGAAGAAAACAATAATAGCAATAATAAATAGCATGATTACTGTCTAGGTCAAACAGACTTCTCCACTTCTCACTTCTCCAATTCTATGTAGGTTTAAAGAAGAAATATTAAATTTGCCTGTGTATCTATTTTCTTTTAATCACTAACCATTTGCCATTACAGTTTTTTTCTAATTGTTAGAGTGCTTATTTCTGTGATGAAGTAAACAGAGGGGAATTCATTGTAAATGTATTCTGTTTTCACTCTGCATAAGTGTTCTTGACCATGAAAGGTTGACAAGCTGAAATTAATTACAACTTTAAGGACTCATTTGCTCCATTTTATTTCTCATCTGCCAGATTGTAATTGCTGCAATGTAACAATAACTGAGCTTGTTTCTTAAGATGTCTCATATTGACTCTGCTTATTCTACAGCAGAGTAGCCAATATATATATATATATATATATATATATATATATATATATATATATATATATATATATATTGTCACACTTGTGTGCTTAGGAGGCAGGCTAAGGGCTTAACCGAGGGCAGAAAACAAGGGCAGGGATTGGTGAAGTCCGCTAACCTTTCTTCTCCCTCTTCTGCAGATCACCTAAACAGAAACCGACATAAAGCTCCTCCAGTTACTGCACTTCCTTCCAAGCCATGCCTCCTTCTGACCTTACTACTGGCTTGAACCCTCACAGAGCTGCCTCTTCCTCCCCTACAAGAATAAAAGCCGAGCACCTTCCCTTCCTTTCCTGTCTCTATTTGGACACTGACCTTGACAGTTCTCTGGAGCTAATTTTTTTGCTTGCAATGTGCACAATATATGGGGTGGATCCCCAACTCTTTTACCTGTCTTCTCTTGCGTTTTGTCCAGGATTTTAAATCACCTGTAGCTCGCAAACCATTTGAACTATTGACCTGAAATTTGGTACACATATACTATTGTAGAATCAACTCTCTGCAGTGGCCAGCAGGGTGGCTGCGTGGTGCATGCCTACGGGCACCGTTCTCATTGCTATCACCTTTGCCGTCACTTCTCCTACCTCTTCATATCTTAAATCATTCTTGAGGCAGATTGAAGACTTAAGTGCCAGCTTAAGTGAAAAATTAAAGAAAATGTACTAAGTAATTGCAACACAAACACTGACTTAATCAGTTTTAACACGAAAGAAGAGAAGAAATAGACTGCTAGGGTGGAGAAAAGAAGAGCTGCTCAGGAAGCAACAAGCGTACAAACCTCTGAGCAAATGAATGCTAAACGTACAGAGAAAGAGGATGAAAACTAGGAATGCTCACATCAAGTGTATTCACTGTACTTTATCATGCAGTGCACTGTCACTGGTATATATATATATATATATATATATATATATATATATATATATATATATATATATATATATACACACACACACACATTAGCCGTCTCCCATTTTTCTGCCCGCATAGTAGTGAAACAGGACAATCTTTAAAATCAATAAACAAAAAGGTATCGCTAGCTAAGCAGAGGTGACTCCCCACTCCTGACATCACGCTTCCCCCTTCCCTCTGCCGGTAGCCACTGTCTCGGATAAACACAAATATATCTCTCCTGCAAGCGAACTATGATTCTTAGTGTCACAAATGAGAGAAGTCACAAATCAATCGGAATGTTCAAGCAAATTCTAGAAAAAAACCTGATTTAAATCTATTAAGTAGTCCTCTTGTGGAAAGCGGACAGACATACAGACAGACAGACATTGGATTTTATATATATATAGATATGTATATATTGTAAAAGAAGCCCGGCCACAGGCAGACACCAAGGACACACAATGTCCAAATGTACACTCTATTTATTATTTTTCTTCTGCACAGCACATAGTGCACAAATTACCCACAAGGCTCAGTTCTTTTTACTTCTCTTCTTAAGTCTTCTCCCAAGTCTTCTGCCGTCTCTACTCCTCCACTCACAAGCTCCATCCTCTTCCACCCGACTCCGGCTCCCTGAATGGAGTGAGGCGGCCCCTTTTATAATGCACCTGGATGTGGAGGTGCTCCCTGATGACTTTCCTGCAGCACTTCCCAGTGCGGTGGAAGTGCTGCATACCATGGCTTCTGAACCATCCAGGTGTCCCCTGGTGGTGGCCACGGTTCCCCACAAGGTTGACCTTCCAAGCTCTGTTCCCATGGCTCCAACACCCACCAGGGCAGCTGTCTTCTCATGTTCCAGGGGAGGTACTGCTCCTCTCCCTCTCCTTCATCCTCCACAGGCAGACAGACAGACAGACAGAGTGAATGGTTAGGGGCATTGCAGCACCCCAAGCCTTAGACACAACCACCACAACACAAATCCTGGGTTCAGATACAAGGTTTATTATAATAAATTGCCTTACAGAAAGACTTTGAAAATAGGACTGTGCAATATGTACTGTATCTTCTATCATAATATCTTATTAATCGTTTTAACGATGTGTGAGCTGAAAGTATCTAGTATGAAACTGACTATCAAAAAACTATCAAAAACATGCCTTGAGAGTCCACACATTCACTGTCTCATGTAACCTAACAGGATAGACTACTGCTCGTGCATCATTAGATTTTATTGCAAGACGTGATTCATCCTCACTCGAATGGAGGTGGTTTGTCTTTGAATAGACCGATGTTGCTTAAAAGAGATTCCAGTTTGGGTGCCAGTCCATCCATTAAGGCACTTACAATAGATAGATAGATAGATAGATAGATAGATAGATAGATAGATAGATAGATAGATAGATAGATAGATAGATAGATAGATAGATAGATAGATAGATAGATAGATAGATAGATATGTAAAGCAATTTATAACAGATAGATAGTGTAAGTGCCAGAGTGGATAGACTGGAATTCAGCAGAGAGTTCATAATTGATGGAAAACTTAATGGTAGAAGCAAACCAGTCAGGATGGCTAGCGCCTCCTATCCCAGTCAGGACATTCAGACCATAACAGACAGACTGGAGCAGTTTATCCCCCAACACAAGAGGTGGCCTTGCTTTGGTTTAGACACCCAAAGGGTTTCATGAGACCTTAAGTCTTGAAGGGCAACTCTGTTAGGGTTCCTGGGTGCTGCTAGAGGCCACTGCTGAGACACGTTCTCTCTACTCTGGGGAACTTCCACCAGACCTAAAAGTGCTTGGTACGGGCTATGGCCTGGCAGTGGGAGTACTCATAGATCTCATATAAAAGAAACCATTCTGCCTTACCCAGATGAGTCAGAGTCAGAAGGCAGAGGGCAAAACTCACTTGGAAGAGCTGAAGAAGAGAGAAAAGGAACTTGTTGAATCATTGCTTGTACTGTTTTGGCCATTGTCCACTTGTCAAGGTACTATTATTAAATAAATATCATTTATTTGAAACCTGGGGCTATGTTTGTTTGAGTTATGTCTGGTGTTCAGGACTCTGGGGCACCCCTAGTGGTCACAAATGAAAGATATTACAGTATATATGTGAGCCGAAGCAGCACTTAAGCTAATTAAAAGCTGCACGTGCCCTTTAAAGGCACTGAATCAAAAACACCTCTTACTGAACTGTGCTTTTAAAGTCTATAATTACCATACCATATTAACATAGTGATTGCTTGATTCATTTCATAATAAGATTCCATCCATATGCAACACACTTATTTATCCCTATGCAACACTGTTATTTATTACTTTACTCTTGTCTTCTTACTTATGCATAAATCTCAGATGAAATAACCATTGCCTAGTACACACTGGAACTGGAATATCAGTTGATTCATTTATTTATTTTTTAAAGATTCTAAGAATTATGGTTACTCAATCACCTTTTCCATTACAGGATGTCTTGGGGTCTGATAGGTGGACGAAACTGTGGAATTCACAAAATTTTCATGATCTGGATCTGAATTATATTTAAATTTCTTCTGTGCCATTCTGATGATGGAGGTGGGGAACTTCTGAACTTGGTTAAGGTTTATCAACGAGAGTAGGCTTTCGCATTCTTGATTGATTGGGGTGATGTTTAACAATTCATTACTTGCTTTTCTAGTTGACAATAGGTTCAATCATTCAAATTTTATATTTATATATTAAAGATTTACTGAGTGTTTCAAAAGTTTCATTTAGACCAACTCTGATCCTGGAGGACCACCGTGGCTGCAGGTTTTCATTCTAACCATTTTCTTAACTAGTAACAAGTTTTTGCTCCGATATAACTTAATTTTAATTGGCTTGGTATTTAAAACTCTGACTCCTTGATATTTTTTCCTTAATTAGCATGCAAACAATAATGAGATACAAAACGAGTCAGCACAAGACCAACAAACCTGTGCCCATCACACGATATCTGAAAATAAACAGGATGAGGGTCTCAGTATTGTTCATCTGCTCAGGTCACCAAAACATTTTGACGATGTTTTTTAAAAATGAAAATGAACAGTTTTGGAAATGTCTGCTGTGGCAGAACATGAGCACCAACAAGCCTTGGAATTAAATAGCAGATTTAATTAACAAGAGTTAACTTCTAATTAAGAAACTGGTTAGACTGAAATTGGTGGAGAGTGGAGAGTTTGACTTAGTTGGTCATCTGCTGGCTTACTTCATATCACATTTCTGTTTAGCTACCATGTAATAAAAAAAGCAATTCAGGGAACTGAGTGTTAAAAAGCAAGGCAAATAAAATTATGGAAAAATAAGTCAATTAACAGCAGAAATTGATCACTGACAGAAAGGAATACCTGCAGCCATTGCAGTGCTTCAGGATTAGAATTTGACATCCCTGATTTAGAATAAGGGTAACGAGGAGGCATGACTGAGTTGTCACCTAATGAGCATGCCTAACTGACGGAGATATAAACCAGACAATAACCTACAGAGAGGGTCTTCTTTTATTCCATTTGAGAATGACACACGCTGATGTGAGTATGCATCTGAATAGGTTCAGTAACTAAGAATGTGCCGCCTGGACAGAGAATGAAGATCATCTTAAAACTGCTGCACCTCCAAGAGTCCAGATTGTATACTTTATGAAGTATAGCTGCCTGTGCTTCTGCTTATGGTATCACACTTAGGTTATATTAAATAGAAGAACAGTTTGCCTTTACTGCTATTCTACTTGTGGTTTCTTGCCTGGGAATTTGGAGCTCATTAGGTCTGTGTATAGTGCAGTCTTAGCTGAAACAGGACTATATGAGCAAGGATTTATCTTAGTGGATGAAGCTCCAACTGCTCAGTGTGCACACTATAGCTGACAATCCTTGAGCCTGTTAAGAAGAAACACAAGCACACAGGTTTAACAGATAGGATATACTTAGGGTAGTCTAGGGTGAAACAGCACTATAGGTAAGGATGTACCTTAGTGGTCAAAATCCCAGTTACCTGGTGGGCACACTGTGTCTGTTAGTCCTCAAGTCTGGTAAGAAGAAGATGACCAGAGCCTATTTCTGCAGTATCAGAGCCAAGGCAGGAAATTTAAAAGGGATGCCAGTCCACTGTAGCTCACAGTTAAGCACACATCCATGCTCAGACACTTTGGGGCAGATTTTAAGGGGCCAACTAAGGTGAAATGCCCATCTTTGGTGCTGGAAGTAACCAGGAGTACAAGTCTGAAAATGCAAACCCTACTTGGACATTGATCTGTTTGACAATGGAGTCAGGCTCCTGAAGAAGCACTGAGCTATCGTACTCCTCTGTGAGCCAGTCAGTTGAGCCATCATTATATTTGTATGGTACTCTTTTATAATAAATACGGTCATCGGCCCTATTACAATTTAAACATGTTCTTAGTGTATATCATCTGCAGTACAATATATACTAATATATTTCAGCATGTCCTGAAACCTCAATACTACCCCCAGCCATCAAGCCTAGTCCCTTCACAAAAATCAACAGAGACGATGCTGTCTGTCCTGTTCTTTCCTCCCAGAATTCTCATCAAAACAGGCTTCTACAAAGTATTTGCTTGTTCTCTCTCGTTCTCATTGCCTGTCCATCTCTTTTGCCTTTCATAACATCTTTCTTCTTTCCTGAGCACAGCCCACTTATTTTATCTTGTGGCCACCACAGCTGACACTAGTCAATCACGACACGTCTTTGTAAATAGCTAAAACCCAAGCGACTGCACATAGTGATGTGTGCACCACCTTTCTGTGGTTAAGTCACCAAGCCATGCTTAAAAACCATTAATAAATTAATTCAATAAAGCACCCCCTGGACTCCTCTTGTTACAGTGTCCTGAACTTTAATAAACAGTCTCAGAGGGCAGAAATAGGAAATAACCTATGGCTCAGAGAAAGCAAGAGAACAAGGATCAATACAGCGCTGTAAAAATGTACAGTGTGGGTATTCAGAAATTTCTTTTTCTGCTTAGAGGAAACTAGGACCGGAAAGCACCATTAAGGAATTAGAAGATTTGAATCCAGGGGACAGGCAACAAATTGATATACCAGAAACAGAGGGAAAGAAACAAGAACAATGTCAAAAACAAATAAAATTTCAATCCAGAAGTCCTAACAAAATTAGGGGTTTCTTGCCCATATCACTACCACAAAATCTATTTTAGAAAGGATCCAGTAGTTTCATGTCAGACATTTTTCCCCACCATCTTTAATAGGCAGGACATAACAGCACAATGCTGTAGTGACACAAAGCAAGAGTAAAGATTAACTTTAAGAAAGGGGTCCAGAACTGGGTGCAATAAACTGTGCACCAAAATCCTAAACACTAAACAAAACCTTCCAAAACTGTCCTTTACATTTCAGAAAAATACTGAGTGCCAAACCCAAAATGCTAAACAAAAGTCCAAATCAAAAAAGGGCATTGGAAAAAGCTGAATTCAAAATAAATTTGGCAGCACCTGCTTAAGAATTATCCACAACCTTGGACAAACAGCAAGTGTGCAATGCTTTACACTTACACATGTTTCCTGTTGTCATGTGGTAGACACCAAGGTAGTAACCATAATCAAAAGTTCATAAAATGGTGGCACCCATGTAAAATCAAAATAGCATTTATAATAATAGAAATATAATGCAAATTACCTTTAACTAAGTGAGAAAGAAAATTTAAAGTCAAAAATAAGAATAGAATTAAATTTTGAATGGTGCAAAACCTCTTGTTACACCCCAACCATGTTTATTAAATAAAACATCAAATGTGAAACAAAATAAAAACTGTGTCCAATCATAATAGATACTGTAGGTCAGATGACCAGCAGTGTGCATAGCAATCATAACCAATATGACCAGAGCCCTGCTGCACAGTCTCAAAATGGCAGTGCAAAAAAAGGACTCAAAGATAGGATTGGCGAGCTTGTTAGGCTGATGTATGTTCTTATAAAATTATTTCTAATACTGTAAAGTTCTAAATAATGATATACTAAATAAATAATAAGAAATAAATGTGTAAGAACTCCTGACACCCAGACGTTCTTTAGCTAAAACAGAATTTGAATAGCAGAAGGTCAATGTGCGGTTCAGGGAGTCAAATGGAGATGATCTTCAAGAGGACAGTCCATTTATTGTTCTTTTTTGTTAAATGTTAGCAAGTAGCCAGCTAAAAGAAAGCACTTAAACCAAAGAGAGTGAAGGGTTCTTTGACAATATAAAATTAGAACCTTCCGCCTTTATGGTTTCTTTCTTGACATTGATGGATGCACACTGCATTTACTATATCAATTGCAATTAAAGCCAAATGACTGACTAAGGATGGGGGGACCAAAGAAAAGGGATAAAGAAGGAGCTGAGGAGCAAAGCACAATAAAGATGTAATGATAAGGCCAAAAATTAACATAAAGTAACAGAAGAAAATAACAGGAGATAAAGACAAGGACAAGTGGAAAACCTTCATGCAACGCTTGATTCAGAATGGCTGGTAATGATGATAAAGGATAATGATGAAAGTCTGACCTGCACACTCTCTGTTGCGATCTGAAGTATAATTTGCATGCAAATTTTAAAGGGAGCTACATCTCCTTTAAAATCTTCCAATTCTTTAAAGATTCTATTATCTGTTTTTTTTTTGTAATTTGATTCATTTTATTATTAAAAATCATTCATTTGGAGACTGTGGTGGGCTGGAGCCCTGCCTGGGGTTTGATTCCTGCCTTGTGCCCTGTGTTGACTGGCATTGGCTCCAGCAGACCCTCGTGACCCTGTAGTTGGCATATAACGATTGGATAATGGTTGGATGGATTAATTTGGAGAATTATTTCATTCTGTAACCAAAAACCTTATGAAATATTTCATTAATAAGCGTTAATCAAATATTGTCTTTTTTGCTTTTTGTGTTTCTAAAATATATTTAATCTCATTTTCAATTTGTTGGTGTAACTTTTTTTTATAATTTTCTCAATGCATTCTTAGGCTCAGAGGTCTACACAGACTTAAAAATTAAACACAGAGATGGTAAAACACAAAACACTGTGCAATGTATGCATTTAATTTTTGGTTGGCATGTACTGAAAGTACTGTTCCTCCATTACTCCTGTAGTAGTTTGTCCTTTTTATTTTTATCCTTCCATTATTTTTCTTCAGTCTTTAAATTGTGCCACCATCAAAATGCAAAAGTACCAATTTTAGAAATCTGATCAACCTTAATAAAAGGGTAAATATCAACAGAGTGTAATTGCAGACTGCAGTACCTATGAGGTCAGTCATGTAATGACCTAACATCACGAAATGCCCTCAACGTCATTCATGTAACACCCATCACATTAGACTATGATTAGCATTAGGGCCCCATTACACTATGGTTAAGATTAGGCTTGTGGGAGGGTTATCCTAGTCAAAGGGTGTTTTGTGTCTGATGTTGTGGGCATTACCTGATCTATGGTATAGGTATTGCAAGCTGCAGCTAGACCCTTCTTAAATATCTGTGTGTCTGTCTGTGTGTCCGCCCAGTTGCTGTCTCTCTGTCATTCCAAAAGGTGGCACATCTCAAACATCTTTAGTAATAAAATGCACTGCAATTGTCATTCCAAAAGATGGTGCATCAAAAGCATTAACACATCTTTTGCAAATCCCATATCAAACAGCATATAACAGGGGGTACTGCAATGGTTAACCCTGAGGTATACGTTGATTACTGAGATTTCAACCCATCTTAGACAGGTAGCACAGCTAGTTGAAATATAAACCAACAGTCAACTGACTACTATATTTGTGATTTGTTTCATGTCTTAAAGATTTCACTTGTAATTGTGGTTTGGAAAACCAAGTGTACAGGATTTTCATTTGGTCCCAAGATGAATCTCCTTGGTAAGAAGATAAGGCTGAGTCAATTCTAGCTTTTAGTTGCTCGCTGTGTTGTGTCACTCTTTGACCTTCAAGGCTTTCATCCTGCCAGATTCGACTGGTTTTATGCCTTACTTGTTAGTGTGCCATGTATACCACACCCACACAAACAGATGCTGCTGTGTTTATTTCTTTCAGAATAACCTTTCAGCCTGTTTATTTGAATGCAACATTTATTTTCTCAAATTTTGTCTATAAAAATTGGTAAAAAATTACCTATTTATGTGACATTAATGCTTTAAGCAGTCTGTAATCTGATACTTAACAGATTAGAAAAATCAATAAAATTAAATACATATTGAGAAAATAACAGCTACCAACATATGCATTTTACAAGGTTTTAGGTGAATATGTGCACAATTTCAATGTAGAGATATCGTGCCTGCCTGGCACCTCTATTCACCACATGTGAATCTCATATGTCAACGTGAATACTTAATACCAGTGACCATAAAGGCAAGGATCTTATTGTGTTAAGATAAGTTTTAAATAATATTTTTTCCAATTTAAAAAAAATAGCATTGGGTTTCTACACATTAAACTGTTAAAATATGGAACATGTTATATTTTGATGAACTGCTACAAGAAATAAAGTTATTTACCAACTCAAATAGTTGCCGCAGCGTGTATTTTAGTGTAGTGCTGATTTCTTCGGTTTAACATCACTGTGTAATTTATTTGAATATGTCGTTTATTTATGACTAGCAAAATCTCGTGTCTTCTCATTAAACTTGTATGTCGTGAATATGGTATTGCAAACGGCAGCGGGAGCGTTTCTATAAACTTAATTTAAACTTACGGTTTACACCGTGCTTTGTTTCCGCAGTAGCTGCACTTATGAATATGCTTGTATGCGTCACTCGCTCGCTTCTTATTGTTTCGCTGCCTTCTCAATTGTGTAATGAATGTTTTCTTCAGCGCTCTTTGGGGCTCTTCCTTGTTTTCTACGTACTGCATTCACAGTCAGTTCACGTGATTATGTGGGAGGCGTGATGACGCGATACGCAACTCCGCCTCCCACGGCCATCGAGCTGCAGTCTATTACAGTATATGGACAAAAAAGAGGTTCCAGTTATGACCATTACGCGTAGAATTTCGAAATGAAACCTGCTTAACTTTTGTAAGTAAACTGTAAGGAATGAGCCTGCCAAATTTCAGCCTTCCACCTTTGGAGAATTAGTGATGAGCGAGTCAGTCAGTGAGTGAGTGAGTGAGTGAGTGAGTCAGTGAGGGCTTTGCCTTTTATTAGTATAGATGAGACATTTATTTGCACGAATATGGTATGGTTTCAGTTAGTATTTTATAATTCACATTACAGGCAACAGGACACTGAAAGTTTTTTGACTGTACATAGTAGATTAATCGACACTGACAGCTTGAAAAGTCAAAAGAGATATGTCCTTATCAAAGGCCTATGATTTAGCAACCATACGGCAATTATGGAGTTTTTTAAAATCTTAATTGTTGCCCGTTGTACTGGAATATTAATAGCACAATCACTAAACAAAGAAATATAGGTATGAATATAACACATATCTCTGTTATGTATCAGTGTGAATTTATGCATATTTTATGTTTTTTGTCATTTTTGTTCTCTTAATATTATTATTTTTTTATACTTTTGCGTTATTTCCATTGAATTTTATATTATTGGTTATTTATGTACTATGTCTTACTAACGTTCCCTGTTCCCCTTGAGAAGAGCCCCCAAGAGGTGTAGCCACGCTGACATCACCACTCCTGAGCCCTCCCTCTGGATATTTAAGTGATCTGAGAAGGCTCAGGAGTTGGAGATCATTCATTTTTGGTGGAGTTCTGTAATTACTGTTTGCTGGGTGGATTTGCTGGATATCTGATTACCTCTTGATCTCTATTAAGGATTCCAATTTTAGATATCGTTTTGGGACTTGTTTGCTTAGCATTGCCTTTTTGACAACTGCTTTTATTCCCTTCTGTTTGTTTTATAAGCATTTTTCTTCTATTTTGCTATTTTTTTTAAATAAATCCTTTCATTTATGAAGAATCTTTCCTTTGCCCCAAGACAAGGGTTTATGGTGATTCCTCAACTTGTATGACTTTGTTATATTTTTGAACATTTTGAGTTGTTATGGGGTCTGCTCTGGTTGAAGGCAGCAAGTAGTATTTGGGGTCTGACTGACTTCAGGAGTCCCTCCTGAGAGCTTTTGAGAGCCTCACGCCCATTTTGCATTTGTGGGAGACTCCATATCATAACAGTTTCTATAAATACTGTATAAATATCTTTAACCGACAACTGTAATTAAAATATTACCTTCTATGGACCTAGAAGATGATATGTATGGAATGACAAGGTATGGTATAATATAGTATGTTTTTTTTATTTTTAGGTGCCTAATAATTTAAATGGTATATTAAAAGTATTTACTGTGTAAACTGCCTGCCAAAGATACTATATTAAATAAAGATTGACTAATAGATAACTATATCAACACATAAATAGAAACAGATAAACACATTCAAAGTGTAAGAGCCAGACTCCTAATATGATACTAATGGTGGATAAGAAAAGTAAGAACGAGGAAGGTCACTTGAATATGGAGGCTGGAAAAACAAAAATGAGGTTCTAACTATCAAGAGGAAAATAAACTGCTAGGTGCACACTGTCTCCTGCTGAGTCTAGCCCCACCATTGGCATTGTCCAACATAGAATGCTGCATTGTTATCAACCATGACTTTGGTAGAATAACTCATTGGCTCAACGTCAGAGTCTGCCATTGAAAGCTGTCCTTTACCATCCAGGCTGAGGTCTCATGTCAAGGCCAAGCAAAAACACACGCAATGAACAGCTGCTTTCAGCAAAAATAATATGGCAGTCTCATTATCACAAATAGCAGGCAAAATTAGATGTACTTGTAACAGGACCATTTATATTGTATTGTCTACTTTAGACATACTTAATATTGGTGGTGTACATGTTGCAGCAAGATGTCTGAAAGAAAGGGCTAAATTTATAAATAGAAAGTTGTCATGGGAATTAAAGGTTACCAGTTGCCTACCACTGGGGCTTTGT
Source organism: Erpetoichthys calabaricus (assembly GCF_900747795.2). Classification (NCBI taxonomy): domain Eukaryota; kingdom Metazoa; phylum Chordata; class Cladistia; order Polypteriformes; family Polypteridae; genus Erpetoichthys; species Erpetoichthys calabaricus. The sequence goes on along the minus strand of NC_041409.2, from coordinate 8,094,304 downwards.
TGTAACTCTGTGTTGGAACTAATTTAGAAACAGCCATTTGGGAGTAATAAACTGACTCTTTCTAAGCTGCATTAATGATGTCTTGGTTTTGAGCACCAGACATGCAATATTTTTGAAAGCCTTTCTTAAACACAGTTTGCACTTAAACTAAAGAATGAAAACATTACCTTATAAAAGAAAGTATGGTTAGAATTAGAAAATCTGTGGGAAATGTGACATGTTAGGTAGTGGCTCATCCTGAACCTGTCTGTCATAAGTCGTTAGACTAACTGATCTTTGCATGGTACTAACATGACTGAAAATAGAAATAAGAACAGCAGAACTATCATAGTAAATATGAACACTAAATTACTCAGGATTGACAATACTGCCTCATGGATTTATCATTCTAGATCTGATCCCTACTCCTTGTTCCTGGATGTGTGGAGTTTATGCGTTTGCGTGGGTTGTTATATTTTCCTCTATAACATCCTGAAGACATTGTATTGCTGTGGACTCACAAAACGAGCTGTTTAAATTTTCAAATTTGCAGCCACAGACATGCAACGTCTGGCTCCGAAGCAGACACCTTACAGCACAAGCTAATCGGATGAACTCAGCCACACAGACGCCACTTCTGAACACTGCGAGAGGAGCGTCTTCCTGGAGACATCAGCTGAGCTTTGTCTCTTAGCCCTCCACCTCTTTCTGTGCAACAACACCACTACACTCTCCACCCATCCACAGTATTAATCCCACCTTTGTCACCAAGTGTGTTTCAGTGAAGTCACACCAGAAAACATCTGAGTTCGCAAATTTGTACTGTAGTGAACTGCCAGTAATCAACCGCAAACCTGACATTAAAATCCTAGACAGAAGTCGTTGCTAAAAAGTGTGCAGAAAAGCTCAACACCAAAAGCTAGTAAGCAGTAACACTAACAAGACATAAAGATTTTCAGGGCTTTTTTGTTTAATTTTTCATGCAAAAAATTAAGTAATGAATACTGATCATCATTTTTGATACCCTCTAAAAAATGACACCTCACCACAGCAACAAAAACCACTACAACTGTCCTGCCCATGTAATAATTAGACAGTATGACTCAGTTCAAATGGATCTGTTTCACAAGTGACGCAATCCAATTACTGGATCAAGAATGGCCAAACAACAATAAACGTGTTTATTCAGATCTGTATGTGATTTCTAAAAACCTTATGTACTGTGATCCTCACCTAAGAAAAGACAAAAAAATCTGACTGAATTACACAGTCCCTCTTCTGACCCAAAGAAAACACAAGTGATTGCCAAAAAATGCCACTATTAGCAGATTTGAAGAAAACAGCCAAACTTCTGAGTGGAATTTCAGATGTTGAATGGTAAATAAGGAGCAGGAGCAACGTGTTTGGAAAAGAGCAGACAGAAAAACGAAGACAAGAGCTTGGCAGTCTTTGACGACTTTTAAAAATGCAGAGTGTGTGAAAAAGTGCGTATGAGCCGAGCATGTAGAGATGAACATCACAGGTTTTGCCTGTTACTTTATGGAGTCTGTGAGACTCAGACACCAAATGTATAGACAGTACACTGATGATAAGCTTCGTAAGTACTGAGTTCTTTCAGAAAATGTAATCATATTAAAACTAAACTGACAATAATTAAAAGCACATTCAAACCAATAGGGCTTTTTGCTTGGAAAAGAATACAGAGTTCAAAATGAAAGGTTTTCAAAACTATCGTTAAAAAATGATAGTTCTCTTTGTTCAAAAATCTTTTCTAAAACTTGTGCAACATCTATGTTTTGTGTGCTTTTTCAATTGTGTCTTTGCTGTTTATGTCCTTTATAGTCTGAAATATTCATATTGACTCTCCACCTACTTTACATTGTTTAGGCTGTGAAGTTTCATATGCTTCAGTATTGTCTCCTAACTTTAACTCATTTCCGACAAGGTGCCAAAAACTCAAATGCTGAACTTCTAACATTCACTTTTTTTAGTGAGGAGGGCATTTTTGTCTGTTTTCGTCTTTTGTAAATGATTACTGATTGAGCCCCTCTCTAAATATTTAATGTATCATTTAGAATGCTCTTTCGTGTACTGTGTTATTTGTGTAATTTACCTTATTTTATATGTACCTGTATAGTTTAAACTAAAACAAATAAATGCATCTACCAATCATACATTTTCTAAACATTATACTGCTACTACCACTACTATTCTAGAATTAACACATTAAAATTCTCTATAATGCACTAATGATACAATACTATTATATGCTGATTTGTAATTTCTGTTACATAACAGGAAATTGTGTTTTAATACAGTACATCCTTGACTATCGGGATATGGTGATGCATGTTGGTCAGGCATGTAAATGAGAATTTCACTGCACACAAGAAAATATTAACACTATCTATCTATCTATCTATCTATCTATCTATCTATCTATCTATCTATCTATCTATCTATCTATCTATCTATCACAACCTCAAAGACTCAAGTTCCAGGTTCAAATGAAAGATTTATTATAACAAATACTTCCCATGCAGGCTTCTTGTCAACTCCAAACACAATCACAATTCCCTCTTATCTTTCTTCTGCTCCACACTTCCCAGGGGAGCTTTGTTCTCTTTTACCCGACTTCAACTTGCCTGGGTGAGGTAGAGTGGCGCCTTTTATATATAATCTTGGAGTACTTCTGCTGCCAGGACATTGTCTACAGGAAGCACTTCCAAGTCTATCTATCTATCTATCTATCTATCTATCTATCTATCTATCTATCTATCTATCTATCTATCTATCTATCTATCTATCTATCTATCTATCTATCTATCTATCTATCTATCTTGGCAGCGTGAAGTGACTACATGTTGAATGTTCTTTAGACATACAAATATAAATGTCACTGTACTCTGTACATGTGACAAAGCTACTTCTGTTACTATTTCTTGAACTTTCTTGTCTGCTTTGTTCTGTGGTGGCACTACCCGATTGAGGCATTGGGCGGCCATTTGTGATGTTCGAATGAAGGTGGATGACGACACTGTCCACAAGGCCTACTACGCTGAATCTCCTGCAACAAAACCTGGAAACAAGGAGTAATGACTTCAAAACATTTATGTTAGGTAGAATGCCCAGTGGTGGCTGGGTGGTCTTTTAACCCTGGAACCCCTAAGAATGTTATTTTTTTTCTCCAGTTTATCTGGAGTTCTTTTTTTATTTTTTTGTTCCTCCTGGCCATCTGACCTTATCATCAGAGTCATCTTTAGAGACTTAACATATGATTCTATATATAAGGATTCCAGCTTTATATTAATTTGAAATATATATCTATGTTAAGTAATTTTTTGGCGTTTATTCATTGTTATTCTTAACTAATTTATTTTGTTTTTCTTTTCTTGTGACTATTTCTTTGACATTTCGTAAAGCAGTTTGAGCTACATCCTGGGTATAAAAATGCTATAGAAATAACTGTTATTGTTGCTACTACTACTTTTCCTCGTCCTCCTAATGGTAATAATATTCCAGGTGGCACCATGGTTCAGTGGTGAAAAGATCCAGTGTCCTGCATTTGAATCGCACACACATGCTTGTTTTATGTGTAGAGTCTGCATGTTCTTCCCCATGTTACTATATATGAGAGGACCCTGAGATGTGGTGGACCTTTTCCAGGGTTATTACCTGATGTCCAAAAGCTACTGTATGTTAGATAAGCCTGTTTGGTGACCTGTCTTAAGCTCTTAGGACCCTTAAATTGAATTAAGACAGTGACTAAGCATGGGTTTGATCTGTGATGTGGCATCACTAACCACTAAAATAACACAAACATATTTATTTTGGCATGACTGGTTTAGATCATGTGTTGCTGCTGTATTATTGAAAATAGATGGCAATTTTCTATAGCACATAGGTATGACTCACTGAAGACAAAATATGTGTAAATCAAAGGCTACGGGAAAACAACGAAATATACCAAATTTAAACATTCAGCACTGAATTTTAATTAGATACAAACATTGTAAAAAGAATCAACCTTTAATTCCTAGGTGGAATGCGGTAAATGTTGTCAAGTGTTGTATGTACTTACTATATATTATTGACAATATGTAAATATTTGCAATTCAATGGAATATTATTTACTTTTGCTTTTTCTTTGCACACTATTAGCAAATCTAAAGTCTCGTCAGGTGGCATGTTTAAAGTCCCTAAAGATTTCACAACTTTCCGAATGTTTCTCTGTTAGCACTTGTTGAATGGGATGAAACAGATGAAACACAGAAGTCTTCCCCTCCTCGCTTACAGTCTATTTACACTTGACAGTCAGAGAGATTTTTCAGCTAATAGTACCTGGGATGTAGCTTTGAAAAGATTGAACATCACTGACCATATAACGAAATTGCCAACAAATCATTTCATCATTTATTTTCTGCATAGATCTGATATCCTTCAACGTTAGGAATCCAGCCACCCAAAACTTGTAGAGGTCATCCAACAGGACCCTCAGCTCTACAGCATCCTCTACAGTCTTTAGATTCTGAAACAAAGATCATGACATAATACAGTACACGTGGACCTGAAATAAACAGAAGAGGGGCAGAATCAAAACAAGTATCTTCATGATTTGATTTCAAGAACTTCCACCAAGTCCACTCGGTGTCATATTTTTTTGCCCAGCAGGCAAACGCTACTGAAGCCATAATTTCAGAATCAGGGCTAAAAATATCATATTGTGAATTTGCGGCTCAGAAAGGCCCAGTGTTTGCATGCCAGCTGGTGCTTAGAGCACTGCATTTCTCCCCCAAGGTTTTATCTGCGCTGTCTCATCAGCTGCAAGATGAGCTTCACTGTTCTCAGAAAGAAAAAAAAAGAAAAAACTGACTTTAATCCCACCACATTTCTCTACATTTGCTAAATCCATCCACCTGTGAAATAATTGCTTGAATTCTAGATGGAATTCAATGCTAAATACAAAAGAGATACAATTTTGGAGGAATTCTGAACAGTGTAATAATCCGAGAGGTTTTCAGAAACATTATTCACTAAGAAAAAAGAATGTGAACCACTTTTACAACAGATGGAAAATGAATACAAGGAGTTATAGAAATGTCCACTTCAGGCTCCACCACTACATGAAATGAAACAAAACTCTTTTTTTTACAATTATTGCCTTGCAACTATTTCTAGACTACTAAGTAAAATATATTTTAATCTTTAGGAATGGTTAAAAAAAAACTTTTTGGTAGACAGGCTGAATGAAAGAATATCATAATAAATGAAGGTCCCAATTCAAAGGACTAATTCTCAATACCATCCTTACAATAAAATAAATGAATGGTGTGCTTAAACCAGCCAGGTATTTGAAGAGAGAGACTTTTGTTGAAGTGATTGTATTCTTGTGCATACTACAAGGGGGAGTCAAGCTAAAGTTAGAAAATAGAATTTATTAGAGAATGGAATGAACCGGGCGGCACGGTGGCGCAGTGGGTAGCGCTGCTGCCTCGCAGTTGGGAGATCTGGGGACCTGGGTTCAATTCCCGGGTCCTCCCCGCGTGGAGTTTGCATGTTCTCCCCGTGTCTGCGTGGGTTTCCTCCGGGCGCTCCGGTTTCCTCCCACAGTCCAAAGACATGTCGGTTAGGTGGATTGGCGATTCTAAAATTGGCCCTAGTGTGTGCTTGGTGTGTGGGTGTGTTTGTGTGTGTCCTGCGGTGGGTTGGCACCCTGCCCAGGATTGGTTCCCTGCCTTGTGCCCTGTGTTGGCTGGGATTGGCTCCAGCAGACCCCCGTGACCCTGTTTGGATTCAGCGGGTTGGAAAATGGATGGATGGATGGAATGAACCTTAACAAAACCGATTATGTCATTTCTCAAAGTCGTCTCCACCCTTCTCAATGCACTTGTGCCACCTTCCTGAATTCCAGCAGAATAAAAAGTTTTGTCTCATCCTCGTGATCACTCGTGCACTGCTTTCTTCACGTCATCATCTTTCTTGAATTGATGACCACCCAGATGTTTTTTTAGCGGTCAAAAAAGTTGGAAATCCCACGGTGCCAAATCGGGCGAATAATTAGGATGTGGCAATACCTCAAACTTCAGTTTCTCCTGACAAGCCTTGGTGTTCTTGGCAGTGTGTAGCGGGCATTTTTCTGCAACAAAAGGACTCCTAGAGACAGCAGGCCCCGCCATTTGGATCGAATAGCAGGCTTCAGATTGGTCTCCAGCAAGTCACGGTAACTTGCCCTATTGACTGTAGTACCCCTCGGCATGTAGTGTTTAACAATAACTCGAGTGTATGAGTGGTTGTGAGAACAAGACAAAACCTTTTATTCTGCTGGAATCTAGGCACTTCCAGGTAGGTGGCGCACGTGCATTGACAAGAGTAGAGACCACATTGAGAAATGACATTAGCAATTTTGTGAAGGTTTATTCCATTTTCTAATAAATTCCATTTTGTAACTTTAGCTTAACTCCCCCTTGTATTATTTAATGTATTACACTTTAAAATACTTTGTGAATAATTGAAATTAGATCAACATAGTTAGCAGTGCTGCTTCATGGATGCAAAGTCCTAAGTTTGTATTTGTATGCAATCTTTTAGATCTCCCCATTTCTTCATGAGATGTCCTCCAGGCACTCACACATTCCAAAGGTTGGATTAACTGGTCATTCTAAATTATCCGTGTGTGGATGTGTATATGAGTGTATCTGGACTGGCACCTTTTCCTAAGTTGGTTCCTACCTTGTGCCATTAGCTGCCAGTTTTAGTCACAAGCTGCCAGTAACCCCGTAATGAATTTGAGAATTTTGTATTATGTTACATAATGGCAATTATGAGAAAAAAAAAAACAACTCATGACCAGCAAATGACTTTCTCCATATCAACATGTACAGTGCATGGTAAAAATTTTCTAATCATATCCAAGACGCAATACCACGACAACATTTGAAAAAGCTTGCACTGTAGACTGAACTGAAAATTGACAAAAGTCTTTCTTTCAAAATCCTACATGCGTATGCCTAACGTTGTGCGATTCTAAGCACTGGTTTGACTGTTATTGGTATATGCTGAATATTTGGAATTCACCTTAAACTTAATGAGCTCTTAAAACTAGCAAATGCAAGTTGTCCAGAAAATTTCATTGGAATTGTTCCATTCATTCTCTAGTTACAGTGTCCATGAAAATTTTGCCACGTTCAACTGGCACACGTCTTTCTGCAAATGCACAAGTAGCACAAGTTCTACAGATAACAAAATGTGTTTTACTTTGAAAACTTAAAGTTGTTTTTTAATGAAATTCCTTATTTAATATCAGAAATATGGAGAAAGTAAAAATGCAGTCAATAAATAAATTCAATACACTTCGTACATCATTCCTTGAATTTCATGGCTACACTCTTTAAAATAATGGTGCCAGAATGGTTTTTCAGAGCGATGCCATAGGGAAACCATTTTTGGCTCCTGAACTCCCCATCCACATGAAGGTTCCAGAAAGAACCATTTATTTATTTAGATCTGTAATAGGCTCCATACAATGAAAAACCATAAATAGAAGGTAACAGATCTGTTAAATACCAATGGCTCTTGATTTAAAAAAGACTCTTGCTGAATAGGTCCAGTTGAAGTTTTCCTAATCTGTTAGTTTCCTGCAGTCTACCATACACAACGGATTTTGTTTTTTCTTCTGCAATGAGAAAGTTTTTTAAAGCTCAAAGAACCAACTTCATGTGCAGCGAACCTTTCCAGAATGAAATGGTGCTTTGTCAAGCAATGGCTCCACGATAAACCATGCCACCCAGTAAAGTGTCAATAAAGAACCTCTCATTTTAACAGTGTTTTGCTAACCTGAAAGGTTAAATTTACACTGCAGTAAAAAGACATGTTTATGTCCAGATTTGTATTATTTGAGGTGTATTAGTGTTATTAAATTTGCATTTGTGACCTCTTTCATTGCATTACGTAGTTCAACTTGGTGACTTGAAAATCCATGCAATTCCTGCATTAAGATCGCCCTTGTCTGCTCTCTCATTTCACTAGTAGTTAAAATACTTTCCTAATTTGCCTTAGTTTTCCACATGTTTTCTACATTTACATACAAAACCATTTTGGCTGTTCTTCAGCAATGTCTCAGCCATACGCTTGTTTAGGAGAGATACAGAGTTGAATGCTGGCCAGCTATTATTTTCTCTCTCCTTCTCCGTCTGGCTCTCTGAACTAAGCATCTTCTTACAATGTCCTATTCTCATCCTATCAGCTCAGCTACTTTTCTCTGAATCATAGAAGCTGGTTCCTTGAATTTTATCCAGGAGAGAGCCACCTCACCTTCAGCACTTTTTATTTTAGTAAATGCTTCACCTACAAAATGATTGTGCAGTTGGTTTTTAATCTCATTATTCTTGTTTTGGATGCATGTTGGCATGTTATAAAGGACATCTAATCTAATCGAGTGCAGGTTTTGCAAAACTTTTACTTTTCATGTTGTGTTTTTGACACAGAGCAAAACACAGGTTATTAAAGAAATGGAACCTTTTCAGGTTAATGATTATTTTCCAATATATTTTTTGTGCAAGATTTGGAAAATAATCGGCAGGACTCTTGACTTGGTCACCTCTGAAAACTTTAGAACTGTTGAGTGGGACTTCAATGCTAAAAGGGATTTGCTACATGAAAGGTAGTCAAATAAAATATGGATTCAGATTTAGTTTACGCTGAGCACTCTCTGTCTTTTACATTTTTGTAAAGATTCAACCACATCTAGAATACAGGCCAAGAGATTTGTGTTTTAAATATTAAGTTAGACTTGAAATTACATAAGAACGAATACCAGTCAAGTTCATACTCTGTTTACGAACACCAGCTAGTCTGATGAATATTTGAAGGCAGCTTCCAAATCAAGTCAGGTTGTGGAGTATGAACTGGTATAATGCATTGCCTCACCCACTACACGACGAAACAACTTGGGATCCCGGTTGGCAACCCCCCCAGGCAGACAAACGGTCCAGTCCCACCCTCCGGAAATGCCCCTCTATCTGCCGCAGCCAGATGTTACGTGGGTAACCCCTTGGCCTTGTCCAGCCACTCGGGTCCCCAACAATGAGGATCTTACGAGCCGGATCACCCTCGGGGAAACATGCCACATGGCCGTAGTGCCGTAACTGACGCAGGTAATGTGCCTCATTCAGCACTGCATGAGCAACCGCTCATTCGACACAAAGTCAAACCAACGGTACCCAAGGATTTTCTGGAAAGACACAGTACCAAAGGAGTCCAGTCTTTGTCTCAGGTCACTGGATAGCGTCCATGTGACGCAACCATACAGCAAGACAGGAAGCACCTGGACTCTAAAGACTTGGACCTTCGTCCTTTTGCATAGATATTGGGAGCGCCACGCACCCCTTTCCAGTGACCTCATGACCACCCATGCTCTCCCAATCCAGCTACTGACTTCATAGGAAGAGTCACCAGAGACATGAATGTCACTGCCAAGGTAAGTGAACCTCTCGACGCGGTCGACACTCTCTCTGCAGACAGACACACCGCTGATGGCTGTGCCCAAGAGGTCATTAAAGGCCTTCCAGACTGAACAAAACTGAACATCCAAGGCTCATGCCCTTATTAATGTACAGGTAGATTGTTCATTGTGTAAGGTCCACGGGAGACCTCTGTGACCATCTCAAAAGTTTCTGTAATTCTGTAACCCTCAAAAACACAACACAGTAAGAATAAGGAATGAGGAGAAATTCTTGGTAGGGAGCGAGAGGAGGATTGATTAACATGTAAATTGTGTGGTGGGAACTGTTTGTCCTGAGGGGCTTCCCAGATCCATTTGCCAAGTGTCTCTTAATCTTGCCACCTCTTGTGCCAGCTGTAGCAATAGACAGCAGACGCTAGACAGACTACATTAAACTCACATCATGACAGTTCTCTGAACATTTAGAATCCTAAAATTTGCATGCACCCCAATCGACCGGACCTGATGAGTATGAGATGATGTCATTTTCATAATAAAATGCACTGATGCATTTGCATGATTAGGTTTTATAGATTCATTGTTACGTTAGCTTAAATTATACTGTTAATCATTACATATGTATGAGGAAATCATATTTCTGTGTTCTTTAAAAGATTTGAAAAGTTCTCTGTTCAAAGGATACAGCTAGTGTAGCTTTCCTTTGCCTTTACCTGTTCTGTACTGCAACTGATTATGAGAAAGAAAGAAAGAAAGAAAGAAAGAAAGAAAGAAAGAAAGAAAGAAAGAAAGAAAGAAAGAAAGAAAGAAAGAAAGAAAGAAAGAAAGAAAGAAAGAAAGAAAGATGACACCATGTAATGAACGTATTATTAATCAATTTTTTTTAATCAACTAATGGTACTTTTTTGTAGACAACTCTTGTGGCAGGGTTAACAAATTAGAACTTTATACTCCCTCGTAAAATGGTCAATTTAGAGTTGTTCTGGGAAGCCCATAAAAAAGCTGTTCATACATTATGTGCATACATTGTAAATTTCCCAATTACCCTCTAAATGTCATCAATTTTGGGAAATCAACCTCTAGCTTAGTAAACAAATAGCCAAACTTCATTTAAACTATCATGCAAAATCGTATACAACCCAGCATGTCAAACAAAATTCTTCCACAGAAATAAAGAATTCTGACTTTGAACCACCTTGTATTTTTGGATCCTTTCACTATGCCCAGAGGGGGCTGGGTGCAGAGGTGTAGCTAGGGTTTTCAGTGCCCGGGGACAACTGAAGATTTCGCACCCCCTCCTGTTTGCCAAAATGCAATGGGGAACATCAATTCGGCACCCGGGGACAGATGCCCGCCCCTACCTATGCCACTGGCTGGGTGGTCTCATGGCCTCGGAACCCCTGCAGATTTTTTTTTTTTCTCCAGCCCTCTGGAGCTTTTTTTTGTGTTTTTTTCTGTCCTCCCTGGCCATCGGAATCTTACTTTTGTTTCATTCTATGTTAATTAGTGTTCCCTAAGTCTATTTTCTTATTTATTTTGTCTTTTTTCTCTTTCTTCATCCTGTAAAGCACTTTGAGCTCCATCATTTGTATGAAAATGTGCTATAGAAATAAATGTTGTTGTTGTATGTCATATTGGGGTTCAGAGTACTACTCTGAGAACCACAAAAGTTTAGTCAGTTCATGGGCATTGCCACATCATCAAAGAAGCTGCCTAAATACTCGTACAAGAAGCAGTAACATGCATTAGAATAACAATGTGATGAGTGTGGCGGATGGCCGGGGTCCCTACCTGCCCGGGACGCACCGGTCCGGTGGAGCAAGCATGGGAGACCCAATACCTCCACCTGGACGCTAGATGGCAGCCTCCCTGGGCTGCAACGGTGCCTCGGACTCCCACAGGGCTTCATTGCAGTTCGAGTGTGGTGCAACCCTGTTGGGTTCTGGGCCCTTGTGGGCAGTATTCTCACCACACCCGGAAGTGCAGCCGGGACTTGGCCATCAAGCACCTGGAGCACTTCCGAGTGCCTAATAAAAGGAGCCAGCTGCCACCACTTGGGAGCCTGAGTCGGGAGGAGGAGGACGAGGTTGCCTGGGAGGAGTGGTGGAGGAAGAAGAGTGTGGTGTGATTTACTTTGCTTTAGTTATTTGGTGTGCTTGAGACTGTGTTAATGCTGAGGGACATGGAGAAGACGTGGACCTCAGCTGAAGAAAATAAAATCTTTTTGTTGGTTTTACACGTGCCTCCGTGTCAGTCTGCGTCAGGTCAGGCGCATATATAGCACCTTTTATAAGAGACACATCCAAAAATGTTCAATGGTAACAAGTTTTAGTATTTTAGTTTAAAAAGAGCCTCTACATTGATTTATACATATATTACAATTGGAGTCCTGGCATAAAATGTTACATAATATGTGATTAGCTGAGGGCCACACTTAGCTAACCTCTAATGGCTTTACCAGCAGGCCGCATTAAATATGAGACCAGTAGTTCAAATTGTTACAGAAAAAACATATAGGTGGATTTTAACACATTATTTTTTTAAAAAAAAAAGGTCCAATTTTGGTATTTGTATCTTCTGGTGTGCCTAAAAGTCTATTCCTGGTTTGTTAATAAGGGTATACACAGCTAACAGTTCATTGAGGATTTTCCTTAGAGTAATACACATTGTTAAACTGGGAATAATATTTTGTTTTCTATGACCTTTTTCTTTAAAGAAGCACAGCAGATGTGAAAACAAATAGCAAATCACATTGTTTCATTTTTTCGGATGGGTTATTGTAAAATAAATAGTTGCGTAAAGCAGTCTGTGATAGTTAGAAAGACAGATAGATTGAGAGGAAGCATAAAATGCTTTTAAAGGGTTATACCTTTTTAAAGTTTTGCACACTGAAATAACAATTGATAACTTTTATACTATAAGAGTCCCCCTGATCTCAAGAGCGTAATTCCAGCATGTGATATAAATTGCCTGTAATGCAATGTTAAATAAAACCATCACCCAGTGCACATCATACAGTAGTCAATGCCTGAAGCTGCAATTGATTAGTCTAAAAGGAAATTACTTTGGAAGTTTACAGCCACTCTGCTCGCTGAATATTAGAAGCAAACAGGACGGCAATGCAGCAAAGACTAATGACAGTTGTTTTAATGCACAGCTGGATTTTCCGACATTCTTTCTTATTATTTGCAAAGTAAAGATCTCTTACAGAATTCAGTCATTTAAATTAAATGAACATCTGAAGTGATAGGAGATCCCATAAATTAGGGGAATTATTACCTCGGATAACTGTTTACTATGAACAGGCCTACCATCTCTCTTACTGTTTCTGTAGAGTAGAAAATGGATGAAATACACAAGGAATTCCTTTTTAGAGAGATCAAGGTTACTACTACTTGTTGTGTAAAATTGAAATGCTTATGAAATCCTGGCAAGCAAACAAAATGTAATTGAATTTTCTTTGTAAATAAAAATATTAAAAGATAACTAAGCAAAAGAAACATAAATGTTTAAATGTGAAAAGGTTTTAGAATACAAAGGTGTTACTCCATCAAGTGAAGTAGATCAGTGCAGACTAAATACAGCCTCCATTGCAAACAGTCCATTATTTAAAATGTGTCATACATGATAGAAAATATGCATTACACTCGTTAATTGATAAGTTTAACACGGGTTAAGTGAATGGTTTAATTCATCTGCACAAAACAGTATTTAAATATGTTGATCTACTATCCTTTTGTGTGTTTGCATAGCATGGCCAGTATTGTATTTTAAAAAAGTATATTAAACTCTAAAAAAATTTGCTTCATCAGGCCGAGATCTTCAGCTCTCTCTGGATCGGTTCGCAGCTGAGTGTGAAGCGGCTGGGATGAGAATCAGCACCTCCAAATCCGAGACCATGGTCTTCAGCCGGAAAAGGGTGGAATGCCCTCTCAGGGTTGGTAGCGAGATCCTGCCCCAAGTGGAGGAGTTCAAGTATCTCGGGGTCTTGTTCACGAGTGAGGGAAGAATGGAGCGTGAGATCAACAGGTGGATCGGTGAGGCGTCCATAGTGATGCGAGCTCTGCATCGGTCTGTCGTGGTGAAAAAGGAGCTGAGCCGTAAGGCAAAGCTCTCAATTTACCATTCGATCTATGTTCCTACCCTCACCTATGGTCATGAGCTATGGGTAGTGACCGAAAGAACGAGATCGCGAATACAAGCGGCTGAAATGAGTTTCCTCCGCAGGGTGTCTGGGCTTCCCTTAAAGATAGGGTGAGAAGCTCAGTCATCCGGGAGGGGCTCAGAGTAGAGCCACTGCTCCTCCGCATCGAGAGGAGTCAGATGAGGTGGCTCGGGCATCTGATCAGGATGCCTCCTGGACGCCTCCCTGGTGAGGTGTTCCGGGCATGTCTAACCGGGAGGAGGCCCCGAGGAAGACCCAGGACACGCTGGAGGGACTATGTCTCTCGACTGGCCTGGGAACGCCTTGGGATTCTCCCGGAAGAGCTAGAAGAAATGGCTGGGGAGAGGGAAGTCTGGGCATCTCTGCTCAAGCTGCTGCCCCCGCGACCCGACCTCGGATAAGCGGGAGACAATGGATGGATGGATGGATCTTTATTATTATAGAAATGGCAATCGGCCTGCAGAAAATGTAATTTATTTAAAAGGACTTTTCATGTGTTTAGCTGCTACAATACCCTGCAAACATGAGAAAGTTTGCATGGAGTGTTTGATGATAGATAAATGGAGACTGAGGTGAAGCGTTATAATGAACTGGAAGAATATGGAGATGAGGATGAAGACCAAGAAGGTACTTCTAGCACCAAAAGAAGGATAAGTCACCATTTTACTCATATACAGTATATGTGTGTGTAAATATATATATATTGTGGACACTATGGGTCACTGTTGCCATGTGAACCCCAACAGACAGATGTCCAGGACACGTGTAAAAGCACTAAGTATAATTTTTAATATTATTCTTAAATAAAGTGCACAAAGCACCACACACGCCACAATTCACCAATAACAATAATCAATAATCACAATTAAACAATCCTCCACTCCCAGCAGCTTCGTTACACACCCTCCCGACTCCGGCTCTGCTTGCTGAGTCTCAAACAGTCCTTTATATATTCCATGACCCAGAAGTGCTTCTCCTCTTCTTCCGGGTCAAACGCCACATCATCATTCCTCAACCATCCCAGAAGTACTGTGGGTTTCCGTCCTCATGACTCCGAAGTACTTCCGGGTTGTAGGAAAAGTAGAAGTCCCCAGGTCCTTTATGAGCTCCACCTGGCGGCACCCACGGTACCCAACAGGGATGAAAAAATGGACTCTATGTCCCATGATGCCCTGTGGGAATCTGGGGTACAGCTACCATCCAGTGGAGCTGCCACCTAGCATCCTGGGGGAGGCAGTATCCTGGAAAGACTACCCATCTCCACTCTTCCCGTCCTGGGACGTCCCGGCTGGACTGAGCTGCTGGCCATCTATCACAATATACAGTATATATATCTCTATTATAAAAAGAAATCTTGGAAGGAGACAAGTCGTGATTGTCTCAGAGACACTTTCACGTCCCGCAAGACGACAAGAGCTTATGCAAAGAGATTTGGAAAAGTCCTGCGTGGTTATGTCAGACACATTTCTTGTAGAAAGAAAGAAACAATATTCACTCATGGGCAGTTATACGTTACATTGTCACGATGTAAGTCCAAAAACAGAATCAAAATTCAATGCGATATTAATGAAAAGGTAAAAACGAAAAGAGATTGAATATATGGACATAGTTGATATGACAGAAGTGCATCATGCAAAATGCGGGGGGGTGGGTGAGCGAAACGAGCAGGGGGCAAAACACCCTGGTGTATATATTTACTGTATATATATATATATATATATATATATATATATATATATATGAGGGGAATTCAAAAAGTAATAATTAAGCATTAAAAAGTTGTTATAACACTAGGAAATTGCATCACAAACGAAGGTGACTATGTAGAAAAGTGAAGTAATTTGTTTAGTTTATGAGTTTACATTATTCTGCACCTACTCTATCCCCATGTCACAATTTAATCACACTTCAAGCAGACGTTCCAAAAATGTACTCCAAAGCAGAAAAACGCAGCTATAGATTTTAAGGATCAGAAGAATAGACATTGACAGAAACAACACATTGGTCAAAACAATAAAGTTAAAAGAGATTCAAAAAATCCCAATATGTAAGACAAAAACTGAAGTTGAGAGACTTGCCAAAAAAGTTCAAATATGACAGAATAAAATCATAAAGAATAAAAAAAAAGATTTCTTTTATTTAAGGATTATATCCACAATCTTGGATAGAGAAAAGACATCAGGGATGACCTTTTATTCTGTCATGCTAGTGACATCACGCACTACGAATCAAAAACACCAAAGATACCAAGGCTCATGACAATCTCAAGATGACAATTTAAACATTACAGTTACATTTTTAAAGTTATAATAATAAAAGAAAGACAGAAACTGATGATCTAAATGATTTTACAAGGATAAAAATCAGTAAGAAACTGAAAAAAATAGTAATTAATACAAGACAAAGGCAAATAAAATTAAATGAAGGACTGTTACATAACAAATAAATGTAAAGTAAAAGTGACTTTAAAGCATTAAAATGGGTTTGACCTCCGGGATGTGGCTATGGGTGGGTGGGGACTTTAAGTAGTGCCCACCCAATGAAAAATCAGTAAAAAAACAAGACGATGTTTCAGCCTACATTGGCATTTTGATGCCCTCCATACATACCCAAAAGCACACCCCAAAATGACCCTGTAAGACCAACTGTCAATTAATAAATAAATAAATTCTTCAGTATGTGAGAAGAGATTCCATGAAAACACCTCTCTGTTTCTCTAAACCCAAAGGCACTCGTTTCAACAATTGTACCTAATTCAATTTCAATCAAAGATGTTTACCGTCATAATGAATGTCCATTAGTCTTTTCAAAGCAGAAATAATAATAAGAATAATAAAAGGTATTTACAGTAAAATAACACGATTAACAATGTTTAAAAATACTTTAATAGGACGTTGTTCTTTACATTTGGGTACAGTATTTAAAGAACTGAGCCACTGTTAATTCAGAAGTTGGTGTCTCTAGCAGGCTGTGGGTGCCACTCTGCCAGTACAGTGCAGTTTCTGCCTTCTTGCAGCAGCCAAGCCTTTTCTCTTTCTTGCTCCTTGACTTGATTCAGTCTTTGCCCACTTATAGACATGTCACCCATTCCTGCATAAGTAAGGCTCAGGGCTTCATGTTAGTCTAATGCCATTTAACTCAAGGTTACCATCTCCAAAATAATCTCTGTCTATAATAAAGCATCCCAAGCCTTTAATGAACTCCTGTCTTATTGATCATTTATGAGGCCAGACCCAGAGGAAAGCTAGACTGTGCCTTCTGTCTTTAAATGTAAAATGCTTATTCGCTTACAATTCTTCAAATATTAAGTGTTTCTGCTGATTCATGTCCAGACAAAGGAGCAGGCTATCTGGAATCCTTTTTGCTCTATCCCAGACCACAAAGATGACAAAACATTCAAATGTTTAAATTCTGAACATGAGACATGTACTCATTGCACTCATAATAGACTAGCATTTCAGTTGGCAGCCATAAAACCTATGAACTACTGGAACATTCTGTATGCTATATAAAGCTGGCAAATGACACCACAGCAAGAGTATGAGTGATACCTGACACCCCTTATCATACAATGTGCAAATGGGAATTTGGTCCAAGACATTTTAACTGCATGTTTATTTACCTGAGCAGGACTTTCTTAATCTACAGCACACAATGCCATCTTCATGTCAGCAATCAATATACTCAGTAAGTAAGTAATACTAAATTTACTTTATCAGAGCCATTCAAGAAAATGATGGTAATAATAGATGTGCTACCTTTCACAGCAAAATAACAAAAGAAGGAAATGTCAGCACCAGTTCCTTAGTACTGAAATCACATTTAGAAATGATACATCACCAGAATGAGCAGAGCAGCAATGCATATCTATATATATAACAATTTTTCATCTTTAAACAGAATAGTAAGAAAACTAGCGTTGTTTTCTATAATGAAAGAACAACAGAGCATATCCAGTGTAAACCTAACCGAGCCACCCAAAATAAGCAACACCTTACCACTGCAAGGTGCTACAATCACAAATGAAGGAAATGCTAAATGACACTGCTTGGCACAATCAGAGAGAATCTCAAATAAAGCAGTTATACTTCTCAACCAATATAGCTAAGACCAAAGAAATTCTAAACAGAATGAGACTGGCTCCAACACAAGTCAACATTTTGCTTTTTATCAGCTTATTTCTAGAGTTATCTCCTTATTTTCCAATAATATGAACAAGCAAAGAATGAAAACAGGGATCTACCTTTGCTTTTACCTACAGAAAGGATGATTGAAGTCCAATAGACAAAGAATGCATGATATCCACATTTGAAAAGCAATGAGAAAGAGGAAGGATAATAAATATATTGTAAGCAGTCAGAATATAAGGCAATTTTGCCTTGAATTTAATAAGCATTATTACATAGCACCGCTGTAATATCGTGCTAAAAATTGTTAAAATTGTTCATACACAGCAAACAAAAAAACACGCTGAACATGCAATTGCAATCAAACAAAAAAATGGGCAAGCCAATTGAATTAGTATGAACAAAATGAAGTAGATCATTGTTCATTCTAATGGAAATTTCAAATGCATAAATTTCCAGTTATTGATCATTCAATCATTCAGACAAACCCGCACTTGGAGTCTGAAGGTTAACAAGTTAAATCCATGCATATGCAAAACGCAAACAAAACAGGCAAGTGAGTTTACAAGTGAAAAATGTGCAAATAGCAATATTCTTCATAAAGTAAAAAAAAACCAATTTGTGAAGAAATATATACGCACATAAATTTTATTTTGCAGAATGATAATAGTCATGCCTCGGTAGTCGAGCATGTCTTTGGTGAAAACTTAAATTAACCACATTAAATGAAAAACTCTGAGGACTAAATGTGCAGCGAAAAGATCGACCGAAAAGTGCAGAGATGCAGATCATAAAGCAAGGAGGGAAAGGCAGCTAGGAGAGGGAGGAAAATAGGAAGAGCATACCTTGTTCGCCCATCATCAGATGTGAAAAACCTTCAAGGAAAAGGAAAGATAGAGAAGTTGAGAAAAAGAGAAAGTCAAATCTGGTGCATACTTGACACAAGGCAAAGTATGGCAATGGCAACACTTTAGAGAAGCTTCTCAAAGATTAAAAACCTTCTGTTGAGAGATCAGAGCCCGTCAGAGCTACCCTAATCGAAACAAGTTCAATACCAAGCCAGATTGTTTCATTTTACTACAAAAGCCTGGATTTCTAAGATTAAATTACTTTTGTAGAGAACATTTATTAACAAGAAATAGCACATACAATTATTAATAGATAATTAAAAATTGATATGTTGTGAAGAACTCAATGAAGTTATGTAAATGGATCTTTGTGTTCACATTATACATGGTAATTGTCTTTTGCTTCCTCTTATTCTGTTGCTTTTACAATGAGAAAAAAATCTATCACCACTGCAGAGCAGTTTAAAATAATGTATTGTAAAATGCAAAGTGACAGCAAAGTGTATTTGTGTGCTTGAATGCCACAGATAAACATATGTGTGCGAAAATGATGAACATACACTGTATGTGTATAACAAAAATAGAAAGCGATTACATTACAACAGCCAATAACAGTCAGCGTGATCTGATTTTAAAGCAAAAAACGTGTGATTGCTTATATCAGAGCTTACAAAGGATGTATATTATTTATTAGATATGCAACGAACAGTCTTCACCTAAGTCAATAAGCATCTGCATCATGCTGATACTCTACAATTTGGTTATTCTTTACAGGTTACTATTTTTTTTTTATTTACTAATCTATTTAGAGAGGATGAAAAACATTTAACTGTGACTCTGTTTTACCTTTATTTAATTATTTATTTGCGTGGTATTATTTATTTATTTTCAAAACATGGAGCTATTCAATTGTGTTCTCTTTATACAGTTCAGGAACCTAAATGATCATTTGAATCTAGGGCGATGTAAACAGGATTTAGTTTTCCCTACTTTAGAATAACAAATGTCGAAATCTGAACATAACTGCAAGGATAAAAATATGCCATTAAAAGCCCTAAGAAATTGTTTAAAATATTCTGAGATGGCAAGGAACAGTCAGATGAAGAGTAAATATGGCCTTGGATTATATTGAATGCTTACAGATACAGGAGGCAGTGTCCAAATTCTGAATCTTACATTTCACTCATCATTACCAAAATCATTTTATTCTGCAGTTGGACAGTGCTGTTGGGAACTATAATATACCTCCAAATGTGTCTGGTAAATTATGTATCACTTAACATTCAAAAAGAACTGCATAAATAATTTTAAAATAACCTTTTTGCCATCTTCTGAATTTTTAGGTTTGAGGAGTAGTTCTCAGAAAATTGTACACTATATTCAGTATCAAGCAACACATGTTCTTGATCCTGTCTTAATATTAAATAGTGGACTGCTAGTCACTTAGAACTTCCATTTCTTACTTAAAGTCTTTGACATCTTACATAAAGGGGATACATAATGGCTAAAGGTCCTAGAATAATTTTAATTTGATGAAAGAATAGCCTGTTACAAAAATATTCTGTGATTTTGAGGTTAATTGGTAAAGTTTCCATATTGGTGCTGTTTATGTTAAGGGATGAAATAACATTACAAATTATACAGTCATATGAAAAAGTTTGGGACCCCCTCTTAATTCTTTGGATTTTTGTTTCTCATTGGCTGAGCTTTCAAATTAGCAACTTCCTTTTAATATATGACATGCCTTATGGAAACAGTAGTATTTCAGCAGTGACATTAAGTTTATTGGATTAACAGAAAATATGCAATATGCATCATAACAAAATTAGACAGGTGCATAAATTTGGGCCCCCCAACAGAGATATGACATCAATACTTAGCTGAGCCTCCTTTTACAAATATAACAGCCTCTAGACGCTGTCCTCCTATAGCCTTTGATGAGTGTCTGGATTCTGGATGGAGGTATTTCTGACCATTCTTCCATACAAAATCTCTCCAGTTCAGTTAAATTTGATGGCTGCTGAGCATGAACAGCCTGCTTCAAATCATCCCATAGATTTTCGATTGTATTCAAGTCAGGGGACTGTGACGGCCATTCCAGAACATTGTACTTCTCCCTCTGCATGAATGCCTTTGTAGATTTCAAACTGTGTTTTGGGTCATTGTCTGGTTGGAATATCCAACTCCTGCATAACTTCAACTTTGTGACTGATGCTTGAACATTATCCTGAAGAATTTGTTGATATTGGGTTGAATTCATCTGACCATCGACTTTAACAAGGGCCCCAGTCCCTGAATTAGCCACAAAACCCACAGCATGATGGAACCTCCTCCAAATTTGACAGTAGGTAGCAGGTGTTTTTCTTGGAATGCGGTGTTCTTCTTCCGCCATGCAAAGTGCTTTTTGTTATGACCAAATAACTCAATTTTTGTCTCATCGGTCCAAAGCACTTTGTTCCAAAATGAATCTGGCTTGTCTAAATGAGCATTTGCATACAACAAGTGACTCTGTTTGTGATGTGAGTGCAGAAAGGGCTTGTTTCTCATCACCCTGCCATACAGATGTTCTTTGTGCAAATTGCACTGAATTGTAGAACTAAATACAAGAAAGATGTTCTTGCAGGTCTTTGGAGTTGATCTGTGGGTTGTCTGTAGCCATTCTCACAATCCTGCACATACTGTATGCCGCTCCTGTATTTTTTTTGGCCTGCCAGACCTGCTGGGTTTAACAGTAACTGTGCCTGTGGCCTTCCATTTCCTGTTTCCATTCCTTACAGTTGAAACTGACAGTTTAAACCTCTGAGATAGCTTTTTGTAGCCTTCCCCTAAACCATGAGACTCAACAATCTTTGTTTTCAGATCTTTTGAGAGTTGCTTTGAGGATCCCATGCTGTCACTCTTCAGAGGAGAGTCAAAGGGAAGCACAACTTGCAATTGACCACCTTAAATACCTTTATATCTCATGATTGGACACTCCTGTCTATGAAGTTCAAGGCTTAACGAGCTAATCCAGCCAATTTGGTGTTGCAAGTAATCAGCATTGAGCAGTGACAGGCATTCAAATCAGCAAAATGACAAGGGGACCCACATTTTTGCACAGCCAGTTTTTCACATTTGATTTAATTTCATACAACTAAATACTGTGTCACTAAATATCTTTGTTCGGAAAACACCGCAGTACTCAGATGTTCCTAGGAAATGAAAGACATACCACTGTTATCTTTTTAGTTGAAAGTAGAGTCAATTATTATGCAGGATGAGAGAGGTTCCCAAACTTTTTCATATGACTGTACATGATTATGTCAATTGATCCAGTTCACCATTTTCTATGCTGTTAAACAGAAAAATATGAATTTTTATCTTATGCACTCCTGTAAATGTAATAAACTGAAAATACCTCTCTCCCTATTAATATTTTATAACTGAACTAGTCATTAAGTCCGTTACAATAACGGGCGCTAGAACAGTAATGCATAAACATTAGTAGGAACAGTCTATATTAAATGGCAAGGAACTTTGACCTCATTCTTTTTGTTGGTCGTATTTTTCTTTGTCTTTCAGCCTTTCTTTTGTTGATGTTTACTTGATGAGCTGACCGTTCTTCGTGGGCTGCCGCCGTGCATTGTGTGTCTTTAATTTTCTGTGACAGTAATACTGTCTTGTACATCCGCTGGCTTGTACATCCGTAATATACCTTTAATTTTCTCTGGCGGTAATACAGGCGTGCGCGTCGGTAATATGCCTTTAATTTTCTCTGACAGTAATACTGGCTTGTATGTGGCTGTAATATGCGTCACTGTATTGTATACCTTTAATTTCTTCTCGCAGTAATACTGGTTTGTATTTCCGTAAAACGCCTCTAACTTTCTCTGACAGTAATATTGCGCATCGCACCGTGCCCCGCGCATGCGCACTTCACCAGAAGACACACACACATGGACAGCTGGACGCACACAGGGATTTTATTAAAGAGGATAATGTTAGGAGCCTATTTCTTTGACAGATCTTGGCTTTCCACCACTCCACACCACACCTTCTCACAGTTACAAAAATATTCCCTTATGTTTTCAGGCTAAACAACTCAGGTTCCAGCCTGGGGTAATCGAAAGATCGGTGTAAGGGCTTATGTTTGTGTCCAAATGACGACTAATCTGCAGTAGAAGCAAACTGACTCTATTACACCATTATGTTTCAGTTGTAGTTTAAAGTACAAATAGCTTACTACACCATATTTTCTCCAGTGATCCAAACAGGTAAATTTTCTTCTGAGAAAGATAAAAAGCCACACCTGTTACTGTCATTAAGGATTAAATTAACATAATCCATTTCTAATTATCTATAAAGAAACATACTGGTTTACCCACAATCAGTTTGTCTTTAAAAAGTCTACAGATTACAGGGTGTTAAAGATGAAGGACAGATCTGTTGTAATTAGTTGTTTGTTTCTGTTAATAGTTAACCTATTGTTTTGTACCTTGAGCTCAAGTTTGTTAGGCATGCTAATGAATCTGAACTTTATTTTACATTGGACATAAATAGATATAAGAAGCCATTACTAAGTATATGGTTTGTTTTGACGTTCAAAATGGTAGACATGTGTCACTGTTTTTTTTTTATAATAAATAGCTTCAGTTTTCAAATGGGTCACTTTGAATGACTAACATTAAAATGTTTTAACACATTAAAACGTGGGTTAAATAACCTTTAAAATATACATTAAATGCTAAATTGAAAGTGAATTACTGTGAACTATGTAAATTCTATTGAGAAACTGTACCAAGATCATAAGAGAATATATTTTAATTGATTTTCAGCCATGTTATTAAATAGCTTATCCTCTTTAATAAAATCCCTTTGTGCGTCACGGTGTCCGTGTGTGTGTGTCTTCTGGTGAAGTGCGCATGCGCGGGGCACGGTGCGATGCGCGATATTACTGTCAGAGAAAGATAGAGGCGTTTTACGGAAATACAAACCAGTATTACTACGAGAGAAAGTTAAAGTTACACAATACAGTGACGCATATTACAGCCACATACAAGCCAGTATTACTGTCAGAGGAGATTAAAGGCATATTACCGACGTGCACGCCTGTATTACCGCCAGAGAAAATTAAAGGTATATTACGGACGTACAAGCCAGCGGATGTACAAGACGGTATTACTGTCACAGAAAATTAAAGACACACAATACACGGCGGCAGCCCACGAAGAACGGTCAGCTCAGCAAGTAAACATCAACAAAAGAAAGGCTGAAAGAAAGAAAAATACGACCAACAAAAAGAATGAGGTCAAAGTCCCTTGCCATTTAAAATAGACTGTTCCTACTAATGTTTATGCACTACTGTTCTATCGCCCGTTACTGTAACGGGCTAAATGACTAGAAGTATATAAACTACTAAATATGTGAACTTTATTTCATGGAAATCGCAACGATAACAGAAAAAAAAAAAAAAAATGCAGTGCCATAATGAAATCAAAATGTTCTCCTTGTTTGGACACTGAAACTCACCTGGAAAACGGATGACGTCTGCAGTTGCTTTAAAAAAAAAAAAAAAAAAGAACAGGAAAGAAAATTCAGCATTAGAAACACTCCTCTGTCTCTTTGCATGATATTGCATTCATGCAAAAGGTATAACACACTGGTGAACATGCAAGTGACAATTTTATCACATTGCATGTAAGTAAAACCTCAGGGAATAAAACTTCTTTTTGCATCTGTCCAGGGTGGTGGAAACAGATCAGTTCCCTTAACCTTTAACTACAGGAGAGCATGAGATGAGTTATCTTAGTCTGACTGCTTTCTTCAGCTCCTAGCAGTTAACAATTAAGGTCACTCTGAAAGACACAGTAAGACAACTTTATCGAATATTGTAAAATATTCTCTCTACTTGTATAACACAAAATTTCCAACATACATTGGATTACATAAATTCAAGCACGTTTTGAAACATGCCCCCATACTATGGGAAAGAATTTACGATGTTGTTGGGTTTGTGTATAGCATGAAGGAACCAAGTCAGGTATATCTAAATACCCATTTTCATTGCAGACACACATTTGGATACAAATTTGGTAAACTGGTAATCATCTAAAGGTAACACAATACTTGCGATTCAATTATTTTGTAAATTTTGTTTTTATAATGAGGTTGTATGATGTGGTTTATGATGGGGTTTACTTTCACAGATAGTATAAAAAAAAATACTAATTCCCCCTTTTGTTGAATGCCTGCCTAAATTACATACATGCCCAAAATACTGGCTCGGAATTTTTAGAAATGTTTATGGCGTGTGGCACAAGGAGGCTTACTTTTAGAGACAAACTATCCCTTTGACAAATAATTTGCATCAGCCCATATTTACTTCATTAGCAATAAGCCTCATGGCAAAATCATTTATGTCTCTTAGATAGTGTCAGATACATACTGTAAGGGACTGTTTCCAGTTTTCAATTGCCTGTTCTACCTTAACATTTATCACGATGAAGCCGTTTCCCATGTAAAATCGGCACTCTGCTTAAACATTGAATTTAGTTAATGTCACATACATGACGGAGTGCTTTCTCCATTTTAAAATTCAATTCAGTGACATTTCACGTCAAGAACATTTTTTCCTGTTTAAAACATACTGAAAACCTCAATTGGTAGACATCATCTGTGCAACGATGACCATTCCCTGTTTCCCTGTTTTTGGAGCTTTACCTATCGGATGTCACTATTGACGAGGGTGTGAAGAAGAAATAGTTTTGTTTTAAGTGTAATTAATATCCAACAGACATTGCTGGAAGGCCAGCACTTGGCAGGTAAGCCACAGATTGAGGAAAGGTTTGCTACAGCAAACAAATTCTTACCACTATTGAAAAGGCTACTAAATATTAACTCTGCCCAAATAAGCATTAAACAAACTAGTTTATGAGAGTTTAATTACATGTCCACTTCCATTACATGTGTTTAACACTTGGTAATCAGTGATTTATTATATATTAATTTAGTCCTTAGGCAATTAGGTTCAATATGCTTTAACTATGCAAGCCACATATTGGTGCTCATTTATCTCCATTATCTACTGTGGTTAGCCAGCTTGTTTTATAGCTCGTCTTGATTACCGTAGAGGTCTCTTTACTGTAACTAAGAACACGACGCCAT
This sequence comes from Erpetoichthys calabaricus, assembly GCF_900747795.2. Taxonomy (NCBI): domain Eukaryota; kingdom Metazoa; phylum Chordata; class Cladistia; order Polypteriformes; family Polypteridae; genus Erpetoichthys; species Erpetoichthys calabaricus. Next base: position 8,068,585 of record NC_041409.2, on the reverse strand, counting down.
TGCAGGAAACAAATCTTGAGAACATAATCAGTAGACTTTTAACAGCCCTCCTTATAACATGCACTTTACCACTTAATCTAAATTTGTGTTTATTTGTTTGTTTTTGTTCTTAGTAGTCTATAGATTTTTTTTATCTCTTCGATGAATACTGATGGAATTGTTTCTGTAATCTGTACATCAACAGGAAACCTTCATTGAATTAACTGTCCTGTATTAAAGATGTGAAGATGAGTGATGTAAAAAAATATCTGAGACTGGAACTGATGCCTGCCTTTGAAAGACTGATGGACACATCACTGCATGTCTTCAGAGGTATTATGGGGGGGTGAGGAATAGCAGCACTCTGTATGTCTGAGATAACTGTAAAGCAGCACTTTCTAAAGGGGCATTACAGCATTGTAGGACCCTAGGAAAACTGGTGTAGGGCAGGAAGCAGCACTGGATGTGTTACTTAAGCACAACTGTAGGATACGGGAGAGAGAGAAAAAAAAAATAAAATTCTGAAAAGAAACCCACTTCAGTGTGGCTAGAGCAACCAGAAAAGTCAAATTTCTCCCTAGGAACAAATAATGTTCTATCTATTGTAATGGACGGCCGGGTCCCATACCCGGTCAGGACTCCCCTGCTGTATATGGTCCGGGGGAGCAGCCATGGGCTGCTCACTACCTCCCCCGGGACGCTTGGTGGCAGCCTCCCTGGCTGACGATGGTGCCTCAGTTTCCCGCAGGGCTCCATGGGAGATGGAGTCTTCCACAGCCCTGTGGGGATCTGGGATGGCCACCAGGGGGTGCTGCATGAATCCCGAAGCCCACCTGGACATCTCTACAGCCCCGCCCGGAAGTGCAATTAGCCACAGGTGATTAAGCACCTGGAGCACTTCTGGGTGGGCTATAAAAGGGCCAGCATCCACCACTAATGGGCCAGAATCGGGAGGATGAGGTTGCCTGAGAGGAGTGGTGGTGCCAGTGGAAGGATTGCTGTGTTGATAGTAAGGTGCTTTGGGACTGTGTTATACCTGTGGGGTTCACGGGGAAGACGTGCCCCACAGGGGAAGAGTGTTTAGGCTGTGTTTAAGTGCTTGGGACTGTGTATTGCCAGTGGGGTTCATGGGGAAGACGTGCCCCACAGTTGAAGAAAAATAAAAGATTTCTGTTCCATTTTACACGTGCCTTAGCGATTGTTATTATAGCGCCTTATTCACGGGAGGAGGCATCTTAATTACAATCCCCAGAGTGATAACGAGGAAGCCAACTGAGCTGAGTGTGTCTGCACATGCATTCATGTGAAGCCAATCCCCACATCAAGACCCTAAAATCAATTGGCTAGGTGACTGCATACAACTAAACCTCCCCGAGCCTGAGCGCACTGTTCTTATTTAAAACGAACACTGCCACAGACCTCTAAATGCTCTTTACCACAAATAGATCCATTATAGGTAGGACCTAAACTACACTGTTATCTATCTATCTATCTATCTATCTATCTATCTATCTATCTATCTATCTATCTATCTATCTATCTATCTATCTATCTATCTATCTATCTATCTATCTATCTATCTATCTATCTATCTATCTATCTATCTATCTATCTATCTATCTATCATCTATCTATCTATCTATCTATGTGTTATATAGTGCCTTTCACTTCATCTATCTATCTATCTATCTATCTATCTATCTATCTATCTATCTATCTATCTATCTATCTATCTATCTATCTATCTATCTATCTATTCTACTTTGTATGCGGTACTGTGTTTAATTTAATGCCACCATGGTGCCCAAAAACAAGTGCAGTTTTTGCAATTAAATCCCACACTAACATTATCACTTCAAAAATTGTGAATGCCATTTTATTTTTGTTAAAGGTATGACAGGCGGCACGGTTGCGCAGTGGGTAGAGCTGCTGCCTCGCAGTTGGGAGACCTGGGTTCGCTTCCCGGGTCCTCCCTGCGTGGAGTTTGCATGTTCTCCCCGTTTCTTCTGGGCGCTCCGGTTTCCTCCCACAGTCCAAAGACATGCTGGTTAGGTGGATTGGAGATTCTAAATTGGCCCTAGTGTGTGCTTGGTGTTTGTGTGTGTCCTGCGGTGGGTTGGCACCCTGCCCGGGATTGGTTCCTGCCTTGTGCCCTGTGTTGGCTGGGATTGGCTCCAGCAGACCCCTGTGACCCTGTGTTCGGATTCAGCGGGTTGGAAAATGGATGGATGGATGGTATGACATACAGTAAATGCTAATGTAGATGACCATTTTTGAAATCAGACTTCTCCTCCCCTGTCCAATACTCATATCTATGTTATCATTTTGGACCAGCAAATGAATCAGTTTCCTAGCCTGAAGTAACTGACTTAAGGCAAATAGTAAGGCATGTCACCTTGGTGTATTCTGGTGACATAGACAATCTGTTATTGTATATATCGGTTCTGACACTGAAATGTTGAGTGGTGACCATTTAGGACCCCTAAACCCAAGGTCATGGAATAGCATATTGAAGGAGGTCCATGGATCATTAGATGTACTGACCCTATAGGAGATATACAGTAAATAATATAATGGTTTTTTTTTTTTAATAACTGCCTTCATAAAGCCAGTTAATAATGTGATTAATTAAATTAAAAATCAAAAGACAGCACATCACTAAAGAACTGACAAGGACTCCCAAAGTAGTTTAATTCCCAGCTTGGTCAGTGCTTGAATGGTAATTTCAAGTTAACTACAGGTCTGCGTGTTTTTTCCTTGTTATTCTGAGGTCTTTCTTCATCCTAAGAATATGCATAACAGAGTGTCAGGTGTGAACTAATTTGTCGGGTGGGAGTTAATGTGGATTTATGTCCATAAAAAGCTGATTCCTGTTTTATGCAACAAGGATAATCTATAGTTCCGCATAACTCGTAGATCAAAGCAACAATTGACATTGTTTGATTATTATTCATTGTTTCATTATTTCCATAAAAAAAAAAAAAAATAATATCTCTTTCCACTGATGACACACAAAATCTATTTACCATTGAATTGGGCGTAATTTCTTTAAGTCCCTATTGGACAGTGTGGAAGACATTCAGCCTTTGATGTTGTTAAATTTTCTTGATGTTAAAGTAAAGTAAACTGAGAGTGTGATGTTTGGGCTCTCCAACCTCCACACTGCCCCTGAATATAATCTTGATCGACTAGCACCATACATTAAACCATGTGCTAGTTGGATAAAAGTATATATTCTGTTGTCTGCTTTTTCCAACTAAGTCATTGAGCTAAGATCAGGCCCTTTTTGTCTGTTGCTGATCTTGAAATGGTGACTTGTGGCTTTATTTCTTTGTGACGGGGCTACTGTTACTAGTTTCAACATAAACAACATTAGAAGCTTGATAAACAAGAGGAGAACATTCAGTCCGTCAAGCTTGTTTCATAGCTAATAGCCAAGTTGTCCCAACAAATCATCCAGATACTTTTTAAAGGTTTCAACTACATGTCTTATCTGTACTTCTCCCTAATTTCCACTGGTGTTCTTGTGTACCTGATTCATTCTTAATTTGAAAGAATGTTGCTGGATCTATTTTATTGATGCCTTTGTGGATTCTGAAGACCTGAGTTAAGTGCCTATGCATCCTCCTCTGCTTGAGACTAAATAGGTTTAATTCTCTGTGTCTGTCACAGAAGGCCATGTCCTTAAGTTCTTGGGATGTGCTCTCCTCTGCACAGCTTCAGGTGCTGCTATGTCTTTCTTGAACTATGGTGACTATAAGTCCAGATGTGGTCTCACTAGTGCACTATATTCTGTAGTTTGAGCATAATGGTCCTTATATTGGTTTTTTTTTATATATAACCTAACATTTTGCTTGCTTTTTTAATTACTTCTGTGCTTTGCTTAGATGATGAAAATGTTGTGTCAACCTAAACCTTTAAATGTCTTTCAGACAGCCTTGGAGTCACAATTTCTTGTAATCCACTAACAGCTGTGTTTGGTGGGCTCACAGGTGGGCTTAAAGTGGAGAAGGACAAACAAACTGTGATTGCCTTTAGTACACTATTGGCACGTAGATTAATCTTGCTCGATTGAAAGAATCCTAACTCTCCTATTCTAAGTCAGTGGGTAACTGATGTTACCTACTATTTGAAACTGGAAAAAATCAAATTCGCACTTAGAGGATCTGTGCAAAACTTTCTCAAAACCTGGCAGGATCTAAGCAGGTTCTCACCCCTCTTTAACCCCATTAATCTTTATTCATTTATTATCCATCCATCCATCCATTTTCCAACCCGCTGAATCTGAACACAGGGTCACGGGGGTCTGCCGGAGCCAATCCCAGCCAACACAGGGCACAAGGCAGGAACCAATCCTGAGCAGGGTGCCAACCCACCGCAGGACACACACAAACACACCAAGCACACACTAGGGCCAATTTAGAATCGCCAATCCACCTAACCTGCATGTCTTTGGACTGTGGGAGGAAACCGGAGCGCCCGGAGGAAACCCACGCAGACACGGGGAGAACGTGCAAACTCCACGCAGGGAGGACCCGGGAATCGAACCCAGGTCCCCAGGTCTCCCAACTGCGAGGCAGCAGCGCTACCCACTGCGCCACTGTGCCGCCCTATTCATTTTATTAATTTATCTATTTACTCATTTTTACTAGCATAAAGTTTTACTCTGCTGGCCTAGCCCTCTTTCTCAGGGGTTGATTTGTTTTCGAACCTTTGAGTTATTTGTATGGAATGTTATTTGATTTTAATAAAATCAACAAAGTAAAATAAAAAAAATGTTTTGTCAACATAAACCCCTATATCATTTTCAGAAGTTGCTTCCTGTAGAACAGTGTCGCCCATCTTGTGTTTATAATTGACATTCCTTTTACCCACATGTAGCATTTTACACATTTCTGCATTAAACTGTATTTTCCAAGTGTTCGCTCAGGTCTGAAGCTTATCCAAGTCTTTATGAATTTTTGTTTGCTCAGTGTCTGCCATTCCTCCAATTTTAGCATCATCTTCCAGTTTAACAAGTTTACTAACTACACCAGACTCAATGTCATTAATTTAAAGCAGTCCAAGGACAGAAACCTGGGGGACTACACAGGAGTTACCCAGCAAACCCTTTCTCATCTACAAGTGGTCCAAAATGCTGGTGGTAGACCTTTGATGATGACCATATTTCTTTTTCAATAGCCTCTCTTCATTGGCTTCCTGTCAATTACAGGGTTGATTTTAAGGTGCTATCGATTGTTTTTAAGCACCTAAAAGGATTCACGCCTTCCTATCTCTCTGACCTTTTACATTCCATCTGGCCAAGTCCTCTAATCAGACAGTCTTAGTTGTGTCAAAGTCTCGACTAAAGCTGAAGGGTGAGTGTGCTTTTGCGACAGCCACCCCTAGGCTCTGGAATAATCTACCTGCTCATGTTAGGTCAACAACAGCTGTGGCCATTTCTAAACCCACGCTGAAAATCCAGGCTGAATTTCTCTTTGGCATTTAATTAGAATTTGTTCCACTGATATCTTTGTTGTGTTGATTTATATTCAACAGTTTTTTTCAATATAACTTAACATTTTATTTTGCCTTTTTAATTGATTCTGTGCTTTGCTTAGACAATGAAAATGTTGTGTCAATTTAAAGCCCTAAATCCTTTTCAGAGGTTGTTTCCTGTAGATGAGTGTCATCTCCCATTTTTGTATTTATAATTGACATTCATTTTGCCCACATGTAGCACTTTTAAAATCCAGGCTGAAAATGCATCCTTTCTTCTTGGCTTTTAATTAGAATTGGTCCATCTAATATAATGTCATTACTGTTTTATATCTTTTGTGTCTCTAGTGTTAGAATGGATCTACTTCTACCTTTCTTTATTTCAATGGGCAACACTTTATTCAACATAGGTTGTTTTAAATGTGCTTTATAAATAAGTAAGCTAATGTGTCTACTCATTGCATACAGTGTAGCTACAAATCTGTCATATTTTTGTTAATATGGAACCAATGGGGCGGCACGGTGGCGCAGTGGGTAGCGCTGCTGCCTTGCAGTTGGGAGATCTGGGGACCTGGGTTCACTTCCCGGGTCCTTCCTGCGTGGAGTTTGCATGTTCTGCGTGGGTTTCCTCCCACAGTCCAAAGACATGCAAGTTACGTGGATTGGCGATTCTAAATTGGCCCTAGTGTGTGCTTGGTGTTTGCGTGTGTCCTGCGGTGGGTTGGCACCCTGCCCAGGATTGGTTCCTGCCTTGTGCCCTGTGTTGGCTGGGATTGGCTCCAGCAGACCCCCGTGACCCTGTGTTCGGATTCAGCAGGTTGGGAAATGGATGGATGGAACCAACGTAACTAGACTGAGGAGCCCAGATTTTGGCTGTTATAACAATTGCAAAAATCTTTTCTCTATGGTAGTTGATGAACAACTTAAGCAAACTGTAATAGCCCACCATTGTGGTGTAGTTATACAGACATGGTGTCAATATGCTGCAGGCACACAATGTTCAAAATTGAGCCAGTGTGTAATGATTAAATGTGGCCAGAAACAGGAATATTTCACAACAGAAAAAGGCACACAAAGTACTTTTGTGTCTTGTCTGTTCTTGTTTCAGTTACAATAAGGCTAAACATTTGTTACAAAGCATTGCTTGAACTGTCTATTTTTACATCTCCCCTGGTAATGGGGAAATTTGAATTGTGCCAGTTCTTAAGCGACTCCAAGCATAGAGCAGATTTCATCTCCGATTCTGTCACGACTCTTGGGATTACCACAAAATCTAATGTTTATGATTGTTGATCAGTGCTTGTTTTCGTAAGGGAAATTCTTTTTCCAGGCTGTCATGTATCAGTTTAGATGAACCAAAATTATGAGAATAAATGTAAAGGTTACATCAGTAGACTATCAATTAAAATGGTATCACATACTATTTTTAAATCTTTGGAAGCCTATTAGAAAACAAATATTGTGGAAGTGTAGTTCACATCACCAGTTTTCATGTCAAAAATATCATGGGATATACACTGCAATGACAGCAGAGGAAAAGTGCAAAATTTAAGTTGAATTGTTAAAGACCTGTTAAACCGTGAATCACTGTTGTGTTTTTCAGTCAGTGCAAACTATTGTCTCGTAACCTTTATCTTGTCAAGTTCATTCTTAAGAGAAGATAAACAATGGAAGTCAACATATGGTGTGCTGGCAAAATATTACATGCTGCAAGGACTTCCCCATATGCCCAGCTAATCCGTGAAACACCCACAGAACCCTGTGAGGCGTAAAGCATGTCTGAGAAAACTAAAGTTACAATCAAAATCGAAACAACATCTACACAGCATTATTTATACACTTCCTAATATAAGACACCCCTTTTGGTTTATTATAAGCAAGTCTGTTTTACACAGAAAAAGCTATTAATGCAGATTTTAATGATGTCACCATACATTTAACATCGGTTTGCTATTAAATCTCCTGATATCATTTTGTATTTTGATCATGGAACTAAGTTGTTGTTAAATTCTGATTAGAGTCTACCACTGACCTCATTTACATTCAGGATGAAGAAAATAATCCTTCATTCAGCATAAACAGTTTAAAAAATTGGGGCTTGAAATTTAATTCCTGAAGCAGAAATACACGGCTTCAATAAGATCGTTCATGAAAAACAAAAGGCAGTTCTCTTCTGGGCACAGAGAGACAGACAAATGCAATTGGGAAAGGGGCAATGAAAGTGTACTAAAGTATCTATCTATCTATCTATCTATCTATCTATCTATCTATCTATCTATCTATCTATCTATCTATCTATCTATCTATCTATCTATCTATCTATCTATCTATCTATCTATCTATCTATCTATCATATTTTTATTAATGCATCTTCTGTTAATCTGAATTATTTTAAAGGACGCAATAACAATCCCATCTTCCATCCAGCCATTCATTTTTTGCAGCCCCACTTATTTTGTTAAATCACAAACAATGACAGAGCCAATCCAAGTGGTTTTAAATGCATGGGGAAACCATTAGCTCCATTACAAGGCACAAAGGGGTAATTTTGTAATGCTAGTGAAGGTAACATGCACGGTTTTGGATGTTAGAAACCTTCGTTTCTAGAGAAAACCATAATGTAGACATGAGGAAAATGTGCAAATGCACCAAAGCAGAGAATGACCTGGCTGGAGCGGAGAGGCAGTAGTGAAGACCAATATGCTGTTCTTAAAAATAACAATGATATTAATAATATTTTTGTTATACATATTTAACTAGTGTACATATTTTGAGTTATTGCATCAAATATATGAAAATACAAAGTACATCATGGGATTCTGAATGATGCAAAGAACAGCATCTCATATTTTGCAATTGGGCCGATTTACTGGTGCAGTGTCACAGTCTTCAGTGTACATTGTATGTATTTCATGAAAGCTGGTCCTAATGATAACAGAAATAAAATTAGGATAATTACAGTATGTGCATGGCAGACATTTCCTATCATAATTATTATTTATGTCTATTTGCTTGACTGAAAGAAAAGCTATTTTTCTGGTCTGGATGTTAAGAAGGTGTGGTAATCATAAATGTCACAGTGAACACAAGAAAACCATTGCAGACCATTTTGTGCTTGCTAAAAATAGTACCTTTCCATGCACTTAAAAAAATTGCCTGTGCAACAGAAAGGGACCAGCACCATAAAAACAATCTGCAGTGAAAAATGTGAAGAGCATATACAGTTTTCAAGAGTGTAAATAGCTGAAATCAGCCTTAATAGACTGCAGTACAGTGGTGTTTAAAAACATAATCCAAACCTTTAAAGGGTGATATTGAATTGTTAAAGTATCATTTCATTCATGTATTAGTATGGAAAGAGAACAATATTGAGTGGTGGTGCATTAAAGCTTTCTGAAAAAAGCATGAAAAAATTAAACAAATCATACTTGGCTATTTTCCAAGTAAAGCTCACGTTTTTATGCTGCAGTACGAATGCAATGTCAAATCCAGCCTGGATGTGCTGCTACTGTATATGTGATCTTATGGGGCACAATTCAACATCGTATTACTGCAATGTGACTCAACACAGTGTCCCTGCTGACAATTTTTAAATATCTTCACAAGCACAATGCTTATCTATCTCCTAGTAGATATCACTAACGGATATCCAGTATATTTAATAAAAAGTGATTTTACTTCACATTGGGGTTAAATTCTTTATGTGATCAATCATGGCTAGCAACCAGGTTCAAGAGAGAATTAGGACAATCGACTGATCATATGCTGTTCACTAGCTTAGCTTTAGAAGATGATACTCAGATATGACTGTATGGAGATAATGGGCAAGTTGTATCACCATCTTATGAAAAATGCATCACGAGGCATGAGCAAGCAATATGATGACAGAAGACATTTGATCCAACGCAAGATGATGGAGGTTGAATGGTCGAATTGGAAACATGGCAGAAACAGCAATTGACAAGGATATTGGAACACGAGAAGTTTACATTTTCAAACTATCATATAACAACACAAATAAACTGATATAAATTGAATTGTTAAAAACAATAAATTGATTTTCTTTTAAATGTAGTGTTAGGGGGTGTATTAAACTGAGTCATGTACTTGTTAATAAGCTGGCATACCTTTTAGATGTTCTTATAAAATTAGATTTATCTTTGGAAACGTATGCCCCAAATGATTCTGTCAAAATATGATGTGGTAATTTATTTTGTTTTTCAGATGCTTATACTATTCACTCGAAACATTTCCTAGGGTGCACAGATGCCTACCAATATCAAGTTTCTCTTGACATGTGTGAACAACAAATGCCTCACATTATAAAGAGAAGGGTAGTCAGCAATATCCAGTTAGCTCATTTTTATCAGAATACACCTTCACTAAGCATAACTTTGTTATTTGTTGACAGGTATAACTTTGTGGCTTGGAAAATAAAGGCACATAACGAAATAGCGCTGAAGAGAAAATATGTCTTCTTCTTCTTTCTGTTCATCTTTTCCCACTCCTATGTGGGGTCAACGTGTTTGATCAACCTTCTCCGTACAATTTGGCTCTCCTCCTCCTTTCCTTCAAATCATCTTTGACTTTTTCCATCCACCTCCACACTGGCAACCCTTGATTTCTTTTCCCATATATTTCTATTCCCATTGCTATTTTGCCCACATATTCATTGTCTCTCCTCATCGCATGTCCATACCACGTCAATCTACTTTCTTGTAAGTTTCTTAGATATTGCTCCCACTTTTATTATACCTCTGATTGTTTCATATCTTACTCTGTCCTTTTGTGTAACTCCACACATCTATCTCAACATTCTCATCTCTGCCACATCCAACTTCTCTTGTGCTCCCTTTATTGCCCACGTCTCAGCTCCATACATCACACTGCACTTTATGGGTTATTCCTGCATCTAATTTTCCATCTTGGGCTATCACTGATCCTAGACATTTAAATTCATCCACTCTTTTCAATACCTCTACCTGCAGGCTCACTTCTGAATCCTGATCATCATTAAACCTCATATATTATGTCTTCTTACTATTTATCTTGCAGTTTTATCCATCTTCTAAAGCTCTTCTCCATTCTTCCAACTTCCTCTCTGTTTTCTCTTTTCTGGTGCTACACAACACAATGTCATCAGGAAAAAGCCTGCACCTAGAGGGATGGTATTTTATCCCCTGACTTAACACATCCATAACCAGATCAAAGAAGTGAGAACCTTAAGAAGATCCCTGGTGCAGACCTACTCTAACTGAAATCTGGTCTGTTACCCCCAACACTGCTTTAAATCCGAGTCCTTACTCCTTCATACCTATCCTGGAGAATCCTCAGATACTTCTTTGGTACTCCTTTCTCCCTCATGTACCTCCAGACCTGTTGACGTGGGACTCTTATCATTAACTTTCTGCAAATCAGTAAACGCCATATGCAAACCTTTCTGTTTTTCGTGATGCTTCTCTATGAGCTGTCTCAATGCAAAGACTGCATTAAATGTTCCTCTCCCTGGCGTAAAACTAAACTGCTCCTCCCCTATGGTGATCTCTTCCCTATCTCTATAACCCTTTCACAAATTTTCCTTGTGTTTGACATCAGCTTTATTCCACTATAATTACCACAATCCTGAATATTGCCCTTCTCCTTACAAATGGATACTATCACAATGAAGAAAGGTTGTGTCTATATAGCTAAAACTAACAATTGTCTTTTGTTCTCATACACTGCATGTGTTGAGAAGGGGAGAAGAGAATTTAAAGAACATGTTAGAATGTCCACTGACGTCACATCCATTTGACCTCCAACTCCTCCCCTTCTGGCATCAAACCTTAAAACCAGAAGTTGGCATCATTTGAAGGACCACAGCACTGGGAGACATACCAGTGGTGTCGACTATGTTTTTGATATTATTTTTTGGTCATCTCTGGCCAACGGCAATTAAACAATGGCCCTAATCATTTACGTGTCTTCCTATCTTCTATTCTATTAAACGGAGTAGATATAAAATGAATTAGTGAATATGGTGAGTAGGCAGGGGAGCATGGAGGTTCAATCCTTAAATCTGCAGTCTGACTGCAGATGCTTGTGTTCTCACCATGTCTACATACAGTATGTTTTTTTCCTCCTACATCCCAAACACATGGGTTTTTAGGTTAATTGGTGACTGTAAAGTGGTCCATGGTGGTTGTGTGACTCAATGTACCCTTAAATGACCCTTTTCCTGCTTTGTACCTGATCCTGTCAGGGTAGGCTCCTGCCCTCCTGACATCAAATTGAAATGGGTGGATTTGATAATAGACGGACGGAAGGACTCACTGGTGTGCAGGCAAATACAGCTTGAAAAATGTTGAAATTCAGATGTTTCAATTCAGTCAAGTGTAAAGTAAGCATAATTCACCATGGTGAGCATGTGCAACCGAGAGTTTAATTTATTACTAAATCTACACTGGTCATGTCACCACTTACATTGTAGGTGCATGTGGATTTAAAATTAAAGTCTACTCACTAAAGATGGCTATAGAGCAATTAAACAGAAATTCTAATTTCAAAAATAATTATGTTAATTGTAGATACAAGATGTGTAAAGCTGTTCATGGGTCAAAAGTTAACTACATTCCTTTACTGTAGCTCCTCAGGTAGAATCGAATGAAATAAAGATTCACAAATAAGCCACATCAGCTTCATTTTAAGGTATACCACCTTAATACCTCATAAAATGTGTCTGCAATGAAAATAATAATCTGACTCAACGTACACTGTTGTCTTACTGCTTTGTCATAATTTAGCACATTGTCCCTATAGAAGAGTGCATAAGAAAAAGAGCACTAAGCCTCTTCAAAGACCTTACATGAATTCAGTATGAATAAATCCCATACATCTTTCGAAAATTCAACAGTCATCCCCAAATGATAAAGATATATAGTCAATACAGAGTAAAAAATGAAGCCAGCCTCGGATTATAAGGAAAGTAATCCTCATTAATACCAGTGAGCCAAACACACACCTCTGCCAAACGAGATATGAGAAAAAGAAAGCCATTTTCTTAGAGATAACAAAACACCAACAGCATGTACCTTTTATTTTCTGCAAGGTGTGCAGCATCTAAACACATTTAAGGAAGAAAGAAGTCTTGATTTTTCTTTTCTTGATGATTTTTTTCCCCCACTGATATTCTATACAATTCACAGTTACAATTAAAACACATTGGCAACCAACATAAATAAATCTTTCAATGTCATTTTGAACTTAATGATTATGGAGCAGTATGTCTCCCACTGTTAAGAGCTCATTCAAAGCAGGTTAATATTGATCATCACCAATATAGACTAAGTACACAGCAATTAGGAAAGTATGCTTTTAGACAGAAATGAACTTTAAAAATGTACAAGTGATTTCCGATAGTCGAGTCGCTCTGTGTACAGGTCAGTGAAATTCTCTGGGCTCTGTGCACACCTCCTTTTAAAACAGTTCTTTTGAAAGTTGTTACATGTAAAATGCATACAACTAAATGTGCTATGTCTCCTAAATGCAGATTGTAATTTAATTTCGGAGACATGATTTTTCTAGATTTAAGTTTATATAATAACAAGTAAAAAAAAAAAAACAAAAACAGGAGAATTAAAAATTCATGTCTGGCTGAAAGAATGAACTGCCTTTACACCAGCATTAACATGCCAGCTGCCCCCTCGAGATTTTTACAGTTTTCATACACAGCAGAGAAATCCACTAGACTTGGACAGCTACATTTAACATATGGCATGGTCTTTGGCACATTACATAACGTAGACACGCTTACCCGCACTTACTACTTCCAGTGCTTCTGAGGATAATGAGAGCAGCATTTCCCAAAAGTCATTCAAACTGATTGTCTACCATTTAGCAATTGCTATAATATAAATTTTCTAATAACCTTTAAAACAGTTCATACGTATCTGAGACCATTTCATTTACTGTCTCTAGCTTTGTAACCAAACACAAACCCAATTTCATTGGCATATCTCCAATGTTTCTCATATGAAGAAAGCAAACAAAAGACAATGCGGGGCTCACTTAAATGCTACGTCCAAATGCCATCATTTTATTATGTAACCCCTGTTCTGTTCAGTCTATCAATTTATAGACCGGCAATAGCTTTTTTTTTTTAACATGGCTACTTATTTTTATTATCTGAGTTGAAGCAGTACAACTTGTCATTTTCATTTAAAAGCCTTCTATTGTTCTTCAACAAATCTTCGAATGAATTCTGTTCTTCCTTTGTAACGTTTTTTCAAACTTCTTGAAGGGAGATTAAATGAAGAAGATGTGTTTTCAAAGAGATGGGAGCTTCCCGTTGGTTTTAAGGGATAGATAAATAAATAACTCCCGCACGTCCATTGAGGTACGGGAAAAATGTGCTTGGATTTTTGACATTTAGCTGACCGATTGTGAATGGTCCTTCCTGCTTATTTTTCCTTATAACAGATTTGTAATGATATATGTGGTCCTAGAAATTTGATTCTGTTCATCTGGACAAAGTTTTTAAGTGGGAGAAATATTTCGAGACTTATCCAAGTCTCTTCCTCAGTCTCAATTGACTGCAGGTTTCCCCAACCTTATAAACAGTACCTTTGCTTAATCACAGAGACTAGCACCATTGACAAAGGGCCAGTTGATCAGTGATATGCAAATTGTCCACTGATTAGTAGACGTGTGAACCATTCATAGAGGGTTGAGGAATGGCTGCAATCACAGCATTATAAGATGGCGACAGATGTACCCTTAGGCCCCCTCCTCTGTTCAGAGATGGTCGTTCCTTTTTCACGTAAATGGCCTCCTTGATTCCTCTCTCAAACCAGCGCTCCTCCCTGTCCAGGATGTGCACCTCTTCATCTTTAAAGGAGTGACCACTATCCTGTAGATGTAAATAGACTGCGGAGTCCTGGCCTGACGAGGAAGCTCTTCTGTGTTGTGACATGCGCTTAGCCAGTGGCTGCTTGGTTTCCCCGATGTACAATTCACGGCACTCCTCCTGGCATTTAACTGCGTAAACTATGTTACTCTGTTTGTGCCGTGGGACCCGATCCTTGGGATGGACCAATCTTTGGCGTAGTGTGTTTTGAGGTTTGAAAGCCACTGAGACCCGGTGTTTCGAGAAAATGCGCCTCAGCTGTTCCGATACTCCTGACACATACGGGATCACTAAGGGTTTTCGCTTAGCTGTGGTCTCTTTGATTATACTTCCAGCAGTGCCAAGGAAGAGGTACTGCTGCCTTACCAGATCATATGTAATGGTTCTTCTTACCTGATATAAAGGGACGGTGACTAGTTTTTTAATCTGCAATATAGTGGTTGTTAGTACAAATAAGCCCTATTACCTTTCTAATAAATACCTGATAACTTTGGGGTCTATCCACACTGCACATATGTGAACATCTCTTTAACTGAAACTGACAAGGTGCACCTCTTTCAAAAAATACATTTATTACTATTGTGTCAAAAAGCTAATTTTCTCTTTGTGATCCTTGAAATATACAGTAGCCATGCCTGCAAATCAGAACTGAGACTTTTATTTGCTTGCTGGCACAGTTTAAATATCATTAAAATATTTCTAAAAGAAACAAAATACCCCAGGTTCCACATTTCAAGATTTGTAAACATCCAATGCATTTTTGATCATTTTTAGCACACATTGGAGTCAATCTTATAACACATATTTGAGCCTTTGCACATTTATAAATACAATAAGAGAAAATTCAGACAGAAAAATAATTAGAGAAATGAAAAACGTTTGGCAAGCAAACTTCATGACATGTTAAAGCTGCACGTTGTAAATTCTGTGAGGAGACAATATTTTTTTTATAATGCCTATCCAAACATGCACTCTTCAAAATGTATTGATTGAGATATCAGGAAAAACTGGAAATATGCTTTATCAAGGATCCCCAAAGGAAAAGCACTTTAGTATAACTTGACAGCAATCAAAAGCAAGTGGGCTTAGAGAACTATTGGATTCCAAGAAATTCTGGCAGCAACATTTACTCTTTTTTTTTGTAAATAATAAATAAACAATCAGAACTGGTATATCTTACTTAAGCGAAGACAGACTGGAGCAACACTGAGAATTTTTGTAACATAAGAACACACATTATCCATTAATACGTATGTTTTTTCTCCTTAAAACACTGAAAATATTTTACTGATTGCAAAGTACGCCACAACACAAGATGGTATGTTCCAAGTCAAAAACAAAAAAATCAATAAAAGTTAAGATGTTCCCTACCTTCACTGCAGAACTGTCCCACATACCCCGTATTGGTACAATCGCATTTTGGCTGCCCTTCGACTACTGAGCAACTCCCACCATTTTCACAAGGATTTTCCGTACATAAGCCGTCCATTTCCAATCTGACACTCTGGCTGCTCAGGAGCTTCGGTTGTGCGTTTCCATATTTCAAATCTGTGATAATTCCTTTAAATGGTGTTTGGTCCTTCACGGTTGGCAGCGTTAATGCAGATGATCTAATATCCAGTGGAACGCCACCAAAGAACAAATCACTAACAATTTTCATGTACTGCCTCTGGGGCCTAACCTCATCTGCATTTCTCTCACTGTCCACTACCAGGACAGTTCTAAGGTTATTTCGGCTGATCATGACAAAGTGCCAATTGCTATCGTTCACTCTTTTGTTCGAAACAATGGTGGACTCTGCACAGTCAATGCTGAACTGCAGCTGCACCTTCCCTTCCACGATCATTAACTGAAGAAAATCACAGTATCCGCCATCATCAAAATATAGAAGCAGAGCCGTGGAAACATCTGTTTTGAACTGAAAACTTAGGTCACTTCTTGTACTGGCATCCCAGCGGAGATAGCGAGCCCACTGACCAGGGGTTCCTGTAAACTCAAGGCCAAGGCATAGGCCTAATAAAGTACAAAGCAACAAGTGTACCTTGAAGGACAAGCAGATGGGATTCATAGTAAACATTAAAGGTAGGAAACAATAATCCTAAAAACAAGATAGCATCAAATGAGCTTTGGTTAATAAATTATACATCCAATATATCCAGCAATATAATATTCAATTCAAATAAAATGTGGCTCCAGTGGAAAATCCTGGCTTCTAAAGTGGCAGATATCCAAAACACCACCACCACCAAATATAAAATGTTCCAAAGAGTGTTCAGGTTGCTTGTTGCTTTAATTCTGTAACATACTGGAATCCAAACTCATCCTTTTAGTTGATGATATGGTTACGCTGAGGGATCATATAAAAATTGATACTTTGGGATTTGTTTGAAAAAACGATAACAGTCTTCATATTGGCCTGCATGTGATTTGGCGCACTGGTCGATAAGTCGAACTTTATGTCAAGCCTGCTAGTTGCTGATCTGCAAAACATTAAATAAATAAAACAAAAGAAAAGAAGAAATGAAACATTGCACACCCAAAGCAATTAATTGTTTGCTTGCTTTACATTAAGTTATTGATCTTGTTGGCTTTCCTTATTCTTCACGATTCAATTGATCATTCAAGCATTTCAAATCAATAATGAGCTCTTGTCTCTGACAGATTGGAAGTTTTGTATTTTTAAGACTGAGAACTTACAGTACATAAAGCTGCTGCAAAGTTTAAAAAACACGTTTTCTTTGGTAAGCATTCAATGATATACATATTGGAATTCTGCATGAATATGTTTGCAATCAAAATATTAAAACTCATGAGGATATCCTTAATAATATTTTTTTTTAAATATGATTTTTTTCAGTCTAGGCTAATATTTGTTCTTTCCTCTGATGAACTCACACCCATCTTTTAGGTACATGAAGGTGCCAAAATGGTTCTTCAAATTGATGTTTCCCAAAAGAACCATCCAGATGAAGGATCCAGAAAGAACCTTTATTTATTTAAATCTGCAACAAGCTTCATAAATTACCGTGAGCAGATGATATCAGATTTGTGCAACACCAATGTATTTGTGATTTTAAAAGGACCCTCGCTGCAGATAATAACACAGCCTTAGCTCAGGTTTTCTTGCTCTGTTAGTATCCTGCTAGGTGGCATACTGTACATTAAAGATTTCTGTTTCAACCACATATTAGGAACCTTTTCAAAGCCCAAAGAACCAATTTCATACATAAAGAACCCTTCATAGAATGAAATGGTCCTTTGTCAAGCAATGAATCTGGGAAGAATCATACAACCCAGTAAAGTGCCATTTTCAATCATTATTTCTAAGAGTCTGCTCATATGGCACCCATGTACCTCACTTCCTTGGGTCCGTTTTTTGCTTTCTTTCTGACCAGTTTCCAAATCAGATCCCAATTCCTACCTTTGATTATTTTTCATATAAAATTCACTAAAGGTTTTAGCTTTTTGATTTCTACGCTTAGTCTTTCAACCTACAGGGGTAGTTTATGTACAGAAGTGTTTAGCAGATATTTTTAAGTCTGGAAATAAATGAGTTCCCTGATAACACTTTCATTCTTTCACTCTGGTGAATAATTTTACGTGATAAATCACAATACGATGAATGGCCATCCACTTTTATAAGGATACATTGACATTTGTGCCTGTGGAAACTATATGTTATCAGTATTAAAGAAATGCATATTAAAAAAAAAAATAAATGAAAGCATCCTCTGTCCTAATGCCAGTTCATAATTACTCATTTTACTAAAAGTCTCACAAAAGTTCATGACACATAGAAATGCAATTTGTAGTACAGGCAGAGAAAAAAAGCCAAATAATTAAACATGGAGGATAATTAAAGTCAGTAACTGGCATCCGATCAAGAAATTGCTTCAGACAAAAGCCTGCAGCCACAAAGGTCTCCTGTGGCCAGGATGGAGAACCACTACGCTCACTTCCATTCAACTCAAGTCTCAAAGAGGCTGTGAAAATAAATGAATGAATGCTTAACAAAGGAAATCAAGTCCAGCACTGAGGAAAGGCCAGTTCAGTTTGTTTAAAAAAAAAAATCCTCCCATTATTTTCAGCACAAAATGACCAACATCTATAAGTATCACAGTGGTTAGGGACTTGAATTTAAGGTTACACAAGTAGAATCGCCATAACGGCTCACCACATTACAAAATGAAACCTCCAATTTCTTCTGCATTCAATGGATACATGATGTTTGTATCTTCTCAATGCTTTAAAGCAATATTGACTAAGAAAATCACTATATGACAATGCTCTTGGTATTTTTGGACTGTATCTATTCTCATCCCACATATGAGCGTATTCATTCATTCATTTGTTCATTTATTCACTGGTTTTCCACTACTTATCTAAGAGCAGGTCACAGGGGCAACAGTTTTAGCAATAAGGCCCAACCGTCCCTTTCCCCGTTCCTCACATTCCAACTCACACTGTGGAATTCTGCACCATTTGCAGGCCGTTTGGGAGATATTATCCTCCTAGCGGGCCCTGGGTCCTCCCTGGGGTCTCCTCACAGCTGGTCGTGCCCGTTATGGTATTCATTGACTCTAAATGTGTCCCTCAGTGAGTGCGTGATGGATTGATGGATGGATTGGGGCTTGGTCCACCGTTGATTTATGTCCTGCACCCAGTTCTGCTGGGTTAAGTCTCTGACCCACCTGAAGAACCTGAAGTAAATTAAGTGTGTCCAAGTGTGCTGTTTAAAAGCTAACATAACCTACTATAGCATGAACTGCAATGAAAAGCTCATCTAAAAAAATCAAGCGAACATAAATAAAATGTAACCCACATAAATTATGTAGTAAGAGTACATGAATAAGATAGGTTACCCAATTACAGGAGCACAACTAGCCACAAGTGAGCGCAGCATGTAGAGTACGAGTAGATCCATCTTCTTTGTTAAACCTTTCCCTTAGCACACATTACACGTCATGCTCTTCCATGAAGCACTCACGATATTCCCATTCCTTCTTTATAAAAGCTACAGTATAATTATGTATTACCAGAGCCAGTCGATAGACCCTTAAACATCAGGAAAAATTAAACAGAGAACGTATCTGCGTTTTTTTGGTTTCTCCACTTTTATTATGGAATCCTGTGACTAAGGCACAGAAGCCAGTAAAAGGTTAAAGCAATTCTATAAAAATCCAATTAAAAGTTTTCAAGCTATTTTCTCAAAATGTTCTCCAGTGTTATCGGTCATCTAGTCTGAAAATTACCCACATTATTCTTATGGCAGACACAGCTATCAATCAATACTACAGTGCTTTTTATCAGATGACGAGGAAATTAAAGGCTTTCCACCAAAAAATCAAATGCAAAAGAAATTCCTTTAAAATAACTAATATAGATGTCCACCCACAGAGCAAACTGCTTTCAAATCACGTATGCCACAATGAGGTTTTGATATGAAATAACATAGGAAAAAGACTTTACATAATAAATGTAAATGTCTTCATCTGGGAATCTTCAACAGTAACAGTGCACTGAATCATACCAGCTCAGTGCAAAGCAAATTGTAGCATGTAAGAAATTCACACATTATTTGGCCATTTCTTTTAGCGTAGGGCCATACACTTCTTTTCTTGTGCTTTCTGCT
Source organism: Erpetoichthys calabaricus (assembly GCF_900747795.2). Taxonomy (NCBI): domain Eukaryota; kingdom Metazoa; phylum Chordata; class Cladistia; order Polypteriformes; family Polypteridae; genus Erpetoichthys; species Erpetoichthys calabaricus. The sequence continues at coordinate 8,048,612 of NC_041409.2, read as the reverse complement.
CTATTTTATCATGTCTAGCTTCAAGAAAGGTGAATCGACAATCATGAATTCTAAGTGTAATGTAAAACATCTGACTCGTATGCATTATTGAAAGGCTTTTAATTCACCCAGAATGCGGCTCTAATAAGTCTGCACACATTTTAGTATTATAAATTGAAAGAATAACGCACTACTTCAATTCAGCCTCATAATTAGCTTTCACTGCACCTCCTGATGCTACGTAGTGCCCATAACATTACAAAATCTGTGCCATTGCTTTTTTGAACGCTAAACGAACAATAAAAACCAAACAGAAAACGGTGCTCCAAATTCTGCTATCTCCTCGAGCAGCATCGCCTTGCGCCCATTTGACTGAGCACCATTTTCATTGCTGTTCAGATTCCCTCCCGCATTTCCTTTTGATAAGGTGGCATCATGTTCATTATCATAATGCTTCAACAGCAATCAGAATCCTTAGACAAAGCAGGAACGACGGCGTGAGGCCAAAGGCCACTGAGCTATATCTGTCACTAATTTTCAATTGTTTTAAAATCAGCGTAATCAAACACAGCGTTCATCGCCAACCTGGCTTTCACATTTGTATACTGATGAGCCTCAACGAAGAGGCACAGAAATTAAAGCATGGAGAGCGGGGGTGCCCCACCCACCACTCAAAATACAATGCATATCGAAATAGATTTATAATAACGCCTAGTGTCATGAAAGTAATGGAGGCACAGTTCAATCATCATGGTGGCACCCTTAGACATTTCAAAATCCAGATGCTCTTCACCTGACAACAAGAGAGATTTAAAAGAATACCAACCAATGTAAGCACTTGGTAGATGATGGAAAATGTCTTACATGGTTTATTGTACATCGATGCATTATTCTGATGCAGAGTACTTGACTGCTGCATTGCCTTTTTTCTCTTTTACAAATATAATCTTCCTTTAAGAAAGTCGAGCTTTACTGCAGTGAAAACACTGTCACATCATTCACACTGCACGACAACCAGAAAAGAATCGAGTCGGATTTAAATATAAATATGAACGTCAAAGCAATTTGTACAATGCAAAGTATCTATTTCATTTCACCTGGTTTGGAAAAGTTTTTTTTTTTTGGACATAAAATAATGGAAGGGCCAATCAAATCGGTGAAAATAATGTGAAACATTATTCAGGCCTTTGACCACCTGCCTTGCATTGTTAATTCACTACAAGCAGGGAGCTATTGAGTTCTGGTAACTGATACCTCGAGTGTGAGTGTCATTCACATTACTAGGACATCCATATGTTTTATTGTTTTTGGTGAAGGGGCTGCACCAAGGAAATAAGAGCTAAGGGTGAAAAGGTTAAGCTACAGGCAGGATTGTATTCAAGCTGCTGGTTGTGAAATGTCCCACTGATGTGTTTTATCTCCTCCATGGGGAAATATTCAGACAAGCATTAACAAATAAGTGAAGGCTAGAGGGTTAAATGTGAAATCGGATTCCTGTGTTTCCAACTCAATAATGAATGTGAACTGTATTTTATATTATATAATGGATACACTGGCTAATAATCATTCTTTTGATGTACAAGTTTAATTAATGATCTGATAATTGAAATTTTCTCTATTACATTATCATAGATTATCTGTAAACTACAGCGGCTTAGCAGTGAAAAAGAGCATCGTCTGATGTGCAAGTAGTTTGAAATATTCCAGAAACAAACAGTCTAAACAGACACACACTAAATTAATCTGAGATTTAAAACAATTGTTCATTGTACAACTTAAATGAAATAGAAAACACAGAGATCTTATATATGAAATCCACATTTTCATTGAGATAGATGTTGAAAAGGACACACATACAGTATTTTTAATGGAATACAGCTGCAGAGAAAAGGTGTTCTTTCTAAAGCAAATAAAACAAAATGGTGGAATTTATACACAGCTACATTGTTTTTAAAATATAACTTTAATTTTATATCTGAATTTAAATTTATAACCTGAATATGAAGGACACTGTTTTAAATTGCTTACTAATATGAACTGCCACTGATGTAAATAATGTGCTTTTCTGTTTTTAAAAAACTGAAAACAATTACTGAAAGGCAGATGCTGGAATGCTAATGTACAATAAATTAAAGAGTCGTAAACTGTTAACATTTACATGTTTTTTTTTTAATTTTTCTGTCTGGATTTTCCTTTAGTTGAATACGACTGCAGAACCCGAATTTGTTTTTTTTTTTTTTTTTGGGCCCACTATCTTAATTTTGCTGTTTAAAATTATATTTAATCAAAAGCCATTGGAATGTATTTTAAAGACTCGAACAAAGATGGCTAAAACATAAATTAAATAATTTCTAAATAAATTATATATATATAAATCAAACAAATTGTACATTTTACTACTTGAAACGGAGAAATTGCCGAGTAATTTTGTTTTTTATTGTTGTTTTTTATTTTATTTTCAAAATATATTTATTGAGCAAACCATATTTCATTTCGTAAATTTTCACAGCTTTCAATTAAAGCAAAATTTATTTATAAGTCAAAATTGCAGCTTTTTTGTTTTTGTTTTATTTTGCTTTTTTTTTAATGCAGTCTCCGAAGTGTTTTTTCTTTTTTTCCATGGCGCGCATTTAAAGATATTTAGCGCATATGTTGCCTCCCGTTCTAAATTATTCCTCTGCCTGTAACTGTAGATTAGCCATTCACGTTAGGAAGGATCAAATTCATTCATTTCACAATCACAATAATTTGTTCTCTGGGAGGCATCTATCGGGCTGTGCACATTGAAGTAATTGTGATTAGACACATTTAAAGGGTAATTGCAAAGATCACTTTGATATTTTTTTTTCTGCAGAAATGTTGCACACACCAAGAATAAATTACCTTGAATCACAAATATTTTGCAGTAGAAAGATAAGGAACGGGTGTGTTGTGCAGTTGTGTAATTGTGTGGCTTTACTGCTATGAAATAGCATTGTTTTAGATTTTCTAATACTGTTCTCCGTATGTCATGTTTCCATTTCTTGTATATGAATTGACACATTTTAATTGTTCTTTTTAAATGTTGTTATATAACAAGATGTGGTTGATCGTTTGCGTCTTATTTTACAAATGAAAGACGCGCTTTAGATGAAAATTTTGAAACGTAGGTGTAGTGATTTTTTTAATCGCTGCCACATAAAAACTTCTCAAACATACCCAGTGTAAAATAACCAGAAATGTGTTGTTGTTGGTCATTTTGCTGTTCCACGACGGTAAAGTGTCGAACTTGAAGTCAAATGATCATCTTGTTAAAATACGGAGTACACAGTCCTTCATTTCATTCGTCTGGAAATGTTCTTCAGAAATACAAAATATTAGCAATTTGTAGGCGTCCGTGTGAACAAATATGGAATAAACATTGTGGGCTGTGCTTCTTCACACACATTTCCCTTAACATTAAGGTGACATTTACTTTGACAGCCTCTGGACGTCCCTGCTTCATGTGTCAACTCATCTAATAGCCTGCCAAGCAAGCTACAAAGTAAAGCAAGAATGTTACAAACCGTCCAAATGGCCAACATCTCCTCTCCTCCAAGGGCTCCTGAAAAGGGCAAGGGGAGCAAACAGGAAAAATTAACTTTAGGATTAAGCAAACACGCATCTCTGGGCTGGCCGGCAGCTGCACGGAAAGCACGGCTGGCCGCTCAAAGCGCGTTTTTACCGTTTATGATGCGGAATTATATTAACGAATCCAAATAAATAAATCGATAAAAAGTAAACGTAAGTAGGAAGACAATTAACTCATCCTTTGTATATAGGCCTAAAGTGCAAAGCTAAGGGAGTTCCAGCTTAATGCAGCAGCAAAGTCACGACAAAGTGATGTCGCACTTAATTTCTATTGCTGTCTTATTACTCATAGCATTCATTTGAACGTTTCTCCATTGTTCATTAGAGAATCCACGTGCGAATTTTGCTACAGCTTTGTAAAACTGCGCATTGCAAATACTTGGCGACATTTATTTATTTATTTCCGTTTAACTGGATACATTAAACGGCTGATTAAAGGGACGCAGTCCCAGAGAAAGCCTGTCAGCCGCACGTACGCTGCCCTCATGCCTGGCACGCGCCAAATGACCGCTCCAGCAAAGCAGAACTAAACCCAGTTTCATTATTTGACCTGATTTCTCTCTCTCTCTCTTTTTCTCTCTCTCTCCACCCCTAATATCCCCCTTTCTCTCTTCTGTTCTTTTCTGCTGCAATGAACTGGACAAGCAGCGCTCATCTTTTGTTTTATACACTCTGCTGCCCTTGTGTGCCAAAACTGTGGTCCCTTTCAGCGCAAAGCACACTCTAAAAACGTGGGAAAAATTTAACTCGACTGATTGTAAAGGAGAAAGTGAAAGCGGAAAGAACACGCAAGATTAGGGAACCCTTTCCACATCAGAAGTTTCGGATCTCATTCCTCAAGTAGCACTATAGCGCCGTTTCAGTACAAGCTCCCATTTATAGTATTTCCCTGTAAACCTAGAGTATTCATTTACATCCCTTCGTCTTTCTTCTTTCTGTCTATGTCGCGTCCCGTCGAGGGTTTGATCTTGTCGTTGCATGGGCTGCGGCCCTCTCTGCCCCTGTACTGGAAATAAGGGATTCAGATGGCGGATTTAGCGGAATATTGGTGACGAAATTGTAAATACGAGGCTTTTGCAGTTAAAGTATTGACCCGCCCCCAGTCAAGTCATTGTCTTTTAATTTTGTCACTGATTCAAACTCCGTTTCATTTCCATGCAGTTTTAATCTCCTTCCCGCGGTGAATTACGTCTTTCCCGCACATATGAGAGGAATGCTCGTTTTGTCATCCCTCTCTCTCTCTCTCTCTCTCTCTCTCTCTCTCTGTCTCTCTATCTCGACCAGCCTCGTACTTCAGAACAGTATGAAGCACTCTGTAATCTGCATTTTAAGGCCGGCTTTCAACTAAATGATCCATGTTAATGCAGCTTTGGTGAGCATAATATGCAGGGTTGTAGCACCAGAATTATTTTCTTCCTCTGTAAATACTTTAAGAATACCGATAGTTTTACAGATTCCTAGAAGTTAGTATTCTAAGGCTAACCTATTACAATCCACGTACACCTTTTTTAGTTGCGCAAAAAGCTCCTTAGCAGAACATATTTTTTTGTTTACCACAGATATCCCACAGAACTGTGCTTTTCGGTTATGTCCTACTGCCTCCTTCAGTTTTGCGGATCGTTTGTACGGCATCAAATGGATGCATCCGCTGGATGGTTTCTGCTTTGCATGCAGCAGTCCCAGTAAAACCAATAGGTTACGTGGCTTATTAAAGAAATAGGCATGCTGTGATCCAAGAGGTATCATAAGAATCGGATAGTAAAGGTTAAATAGCACAGACGTGACTCGATGCTGCCCCATTGAAGACTGCCCTTAATGCGCGTCCTGCATATTCCGTCAAGCGGAAAATTGAAGTCCCTACTTTGGAATTTATATTTCTAAGTCCGCATGGGTGAAACGAGTTAAAAAGGGCTCGTTTAACGGAGATCGCAGCCTTTTTGATACTGCTGATCTTCCCGAACGTTTCTAAGCTCTGTGCCGCTCTTAAGCTTTAGGAATTCTAAATTTCCAAAGTGTCTCCATATTTAACGCCCTCCCTCCGTTATTCACACTCCACGTGTAACAAATGTTTCACCTTCAAATATCAAAGCTACGATGTTCCGAAAGTGCCATTTAAAAAAAAAAGAATAAAATAATGAATTCGGAACTTACATCCTGGGATAGGAAAATCACCAAAGGTAATGAACGTCTCAATAATGAACCTTCAGAATGCCATTTAATAGGTTAAAATAAGTAGGCTTTTGGGGTGAGACACATGAATGCCTTTATGTGAAGATGATACATTATCACATCACCCTACACATTTTAAAGCACTGATAATGTGTCCAGTTAGCACTGGTGGGATTTTTTAGGAGCGATGATATGAAACTGACTTGCTCAACCAATACTAGAAAATATCCATCATCCCAAAATAAAACAGTATCCTTTCAGTACTTCAGAATCCTTGAAAAACTGTGATAAGACCGACTTTGCTCCAATTTTAAAAGTGGCAAAACGTGTTCGTACTTTGCATGCGAAATAATTGGAAGTTGAATTACGGATTCTTCTCTTAGTTCAGGCACTCCACTTTCATCCTCCGGTCTGTACTTACCTTAAAGGTTGCAAAGGCATCCAAATTTGACAATCCAGTTTAAAATCCTGTAAAAAGAATGTAAGTCCAGGTTTGCGAGGAGACTTCAAAGTGGCGCTGCTGGGATGCTCTGTTCATAGCGAGGATGCAGGCAGGAGAACAGTCCACCCTCCGTGAGTCTATTACAGCAGATTACAGAGCTGCGTCCGCTCACTAAAGCTGATTGGGAATCACGAGATTTTCACACACTAACTGCACCGGTCCGCCCTCTACTTATTAGGGTACACGCCATTTAAAGGCGCCGTTTTCTTCAAGGCTAAGCTTTACAGTAATCAGGGAGCGAATGTGTAATAAATATTATCCCCAAGATGTTCGAAGTTCATGCCGTTACTGCCTTTCGCTTTGAGTGGGAATCGGGGTACTTTGATAGCACGTATTCTCATAAAATGGCCGTATATTTGCCATGTATTCGTCTGCCAAACCACCACGTAAGATCAGCGGTTATCAGTAGACACGTACATAAACAGAACACAATAAGAGCACATCTGACATATTCAGGAAAGCTGCATCTTAATGCTCGGCCGAAGTTAAGTGCGGATTCAGCACTTAACACCAAATATCTGGATTTTAGTATACTAGCGCAAGACCTATACGTGAAACCTCACGCCAGCAGTGCAACAAGTCGGTCTACGGGTAAAACATAACTTAATCAACAAAGAAATTAACATTTTTAATAGACTTGTATAAAAGGAAGTTACTTATATATATTAATCTTAAATTTCTGAGAAATATTTTAGTAATAGACTTTGAAAACGGTCATTCGAAATGGGTTTTTTTTGGGGCGGGGGGGGGGGGGGGGGGTGCGTGCGGCTTTTAAACTTTTTTGGAACTTTTGAAAAATCTCAGTATCGAATCGCCAATAGTATTCTCCGCTAGAAGCAAAATAACAAGCATAATGGACGCTGTCCGTGGTACTGAATTATTTTACACTTGGCGTTTTTGCACTTTGAAATGGGGTGCTCAAGTCCGTAAACCCACTAGAGAATGTATACGGTGGATCATTCGGTTTATATATGTCACACACACAAGAAACGGTTAACGGTTATTTCCACGCTGTTAAGGAAAGAAGGCTAAAGACAAAACGTTTGTTTTCTTCATGACACATACATACACATATAAACAAAAGAATAGGAAAAAGAAAACTGACTATAAGACGGGTAAAATTAAGTATCTGATATTTGATATAAAACCGAAAGATCCACCGTACACATTCTCTAGATAGATAGATAGATAGATAGATAGATAGATAGATAGATAGATAGATAGATAGATAGATAGATAGATAGATAGATAGATAGATCCATCCATTTTCCAACCCGCTGAATCTGAACACAGGGTCACGGGGGTCTGCTGGAGCCAATCCCAGCCAACACAGGGCACAAGGCAGGGAACCAATCCTGGGCAGGGTGCCAACCCACCGCAGGATAGATAGATCCCCAAGGGAAAATTCACTAGTGGGTTTACCGACTTGAAAACTCCGTTTATTAATGAAGAAGTACAAGTGTAAACGTATTTAGTACCACAGATAGCCTCCATTTTTATATGTAGTATTTGGTACAATGTTTTTAATCCCTAATGACCAAGGGGATACCATAATATTGTAATATATTACAATTTAATGTTATTTTTTAGTTCTCACTTACAGGAACTTTCATGTATTTTGTTTTCTTTCTGAAAGCCTGCTTAGAGTGTCAGTTAATTTGATTTGCACGTCTTTGGGGTCCTTGGAGAAAAAGAAGAGCACACAGATGGAATATACAGGGATGACGTGCGGATTCCACAAGGACGACATCCGAGAGCAGGATGCGACTCCAAGATCAATAAAATGTCAGCGTTACCCATATCGCCAATTTTCTTCTGTATAATTATTTTACATATATAAAGTAAAACGATTAGGCACACGAACTCGGTGTCTTTCTTGAACCAAAGGTTGCAAATATAATTATCCATCAATGTATTCATTTTCAAGTCTACACTCTAAAAAAATAACTGAGAGGACAGCTGGCCAATACTTATATAAATGCATGTTTCCAGATTACAAAAATCAAGTTTACTGTTTTTCTTAAATCTTTTATTAAACATTATTTAATACATTGTGCTAACACAACAAAAATAGCAATTACTTTAACTTACTATTGTAACTTATTTGAAGTTCATGTCATTTAATTCCTTGATAAAAAAGGGCAAAAACTTACTTTGTGGTGATTTATTCAAGTTGGGTGGGTGATGCGATTGTTCTCCGCCTTTTTTGCAGCGGGATGTCTAAGTTCCCGCCCACTGCACACGTTCGCGGCTTGCTACCTGTCCGCTGAACAACACTGTGTGCAGTGCAGGAACTCTTGCGTAGATTGAGGATTCCCTTATTTACAATCACATTCTTAAGATAAGAACGAGGTTTATTACAGGCTCTAGTTCCTGACATAATGAATGATGTGTTTATGTTGAAGTCATAAGTTAACTTCATAATACTAACAAATAATGAGATAAAAAAAGTAATTGGAACTTCCTACAAATGTGAATGATCACAGTATAAAAGCCTATATTCCAACTTGTATTTACTAAGTACAGGAAACATGAAGATGCGTCACAGTAGCGCGGGTGTAGCAATGCTGTCTTCTAATAAGGAGTCTAGGGAGCTAGGAATACATGATGCTCAGAATACCTTTATATATTGAAAATGGAGTACTTTTTTTTCTGTTTCTTTTATTTATTTATTTATTTATTTGTTTATTTGATGATGGTATACTATATTAATCCCTGAAGGAAACAATTCTTTGCCTTTTTGTATTATGATTATGATGATTATAATCCATCCCTCCATCCACTTTCTAAACCCACTTTATCCTGAGAAGGGTCATACAGAAGCTAAAGTGTATCCTGCATTTTTAAAAATAAAGAAGCCAGACTGATTCTTCAGAGTGATGCCATAGAGGATTTTTTCTTTTCAAATTACCCATCCACATGATGGTCCTAGAAATTTATTTATTATTTAGATCTTTAAAAGGCTCCATACAGTAAATTGCCATGACTAGATGGTAACAGAATTTTGAAATACCAATAAGTAATGATTTTAAAAGGACTCTTGGTTCATACACACAGTAACCCAGTCCAAGTCCAGGTTTTCTTAATCTATTAGTGTTCTGCTAGATAGCCTACCAAACATTACAGATTTCATTTTTTACTACATATTAGCAAGTTTTTAAAAGCACAAGGAAACAACTTTTTAAGCAAAGAAGCCTTTCCAGAATAAAATTGTGCTTAGTCAAGCAAAGCTTCAACAAAGAATCACATAACTCAGTAAAAAACTATAAAATGTCATTAAAGAACAAATATTTTTAAGAGTGTGGCAAGGCAGGAACAATCTCCGAATGCCATTCCATTACAGATGATGATGATGATGATTACTGTTATTATTACAGTGGCTGTTACCTGTTAGAAATATATTTACCTTGACTGAACTAATAATTTTGACTCTCGTAACATCCTAATAACATCTTAATGGTAAGGATTCTGTATTATGTATTTTTAGGTCAATAAACAATAAAAATAAAAACAAACTGGGAAATATTTAATATTTTGGGCACATAATGAGCTCCTCATATTAAATACGAAAATATGTTAGGGTTTTAAAATGTTAATGGAGGGTTTCCAGTCATCACATATACTGTTTCATTAATAAATAAATCCATCCATTTCTCCAGGCAATGCACTTAGTTGCAGGGAAGCAGAGCCTACCCCGACCGCATCATTTACGAGGCAGGATTCGACATCAGACAAGTGTCACTGGGCACACTCATACTGCCCCAAGCACACATTTCTATGCTAAATAACACCATTCACTTGTGTGGAATATCACAAAGTAGTCAGCAGTTTGCCGTGCAATAACAGATTGAAACATTTACAACAGTAAAGGCTTCGGCAGGCAGTAAGAGCAGCTAGAAAATAACATGATATTAATAATGGAGTATATTGTACTGTAAAAACAGAAGAATCAATTGAGCACAGAGGATCCATAGCACTGCAAAATGCATTCCAGCCTGTAGTTTAAACAGATTGTATCAGAAGAACAGTTTAGAAAGCAAGAGTTGATCTTTAGCCTTGATATGAGTCTGACAAATATGGTATACAGTACCTCAGGGGAGAATCTAATAGAACAGAATCTTCAAAAATGAATCTGGAAAAAAAATATTTTAAACGACTTTTACCATACAACTTTGTGACAACTAGAAGTCCAGGCTCAGAAGATCTTTATAGTGTCATGGTTTTAATAGAAGGATAGCAGTACAAGCAGCAATTCTTGGATGTTAGTTTTGACAGCTCTATTATTTAATAGCAGGGGTTTTTAGATGATTCTTTATCTGACAGGAAGACAGTGAAGTAAAACCAGCTTTACTTACTTACTTACTTACTTACTTACGTAAGCCCATCATCCACTCTAAAGCATAGGCCTCCAACAGCAGTTTGTCAAAGTCCTCTATTCTGGGTCAGTTTTTCAAGCTGTCTCCTGCTTGGTGTCAGATTCAAGATCATGTTGCCAGGTGAGATCATTCTCCGGCTGGCCTTGCTTTCGCTTTCCTTTGGAGTTTTTTCTTAGTGCTTGCCTAGTGATGTTAGCAGTTGGTTTATGCAGTGTGTGTCCTATCCATCCTCATCTTCATTCCTCTAATTCTTCTTCTGCTTATAGCCAGTGTGTTCCCTGTCATAAATTGGCATCACTGGTGACTTCAGGGCAGCGAATGCAAAGGATTCTTCTCTTTTGTTATCCTCCAAGTCTCTGCTTTGTACAAAAGAACTGACTCAATACTGGAGTTGAATAGCTTAATATTAGAATACTGTGATTACGTTTTTAAGCTGAATGAGGGCTTTGCCAGTCCTTGCCTTGACATTCACATTGGTGCAACCCTGTCTGTCAATGGCACTACCCAGGCAGGAGAAAGCTCCTACCTTCTCAAGTGGATTTCCCTTGAGAATGGTTAATTCAAGCTGAGTTGACCTTTTGGACTTTGGTTTTCTCTTTATGGATGTTGAGGCCAACTTGTGCTGATGTGTTTACCAGGTCTGTTTATGGGTTTGGGACAGGAGGATACATCATCAGCGAAGTCCAGGTCATCTAATTGTTTCCATGGAGTCTGCTGGATCCTTTTCCTTTCTTTTTTTACCATACTGTAAATTCCTTCATGGTCCATTATATGACCAGAAAGAAGAGGAAAGGGGAAAAAAGACATCCTTGTCTTCACCTAGAAGCTGCTGAGCTGTCTGCCATGGTTGACTCTGCAGAATATTTGCTCAGTGTAACCATCTTGTCACCTACTCCATAGTGCTGTGGATTTTTCCACAGTTTATCTGTCCACATGATCAACATATTTTTGTAATAGGCAAAAATGGTGTACTGAGAGGAGTTTGACTCAAGTGACTACTCAACTCTGACATGTCGTGTGACTATTTGTTCATCTCTTAATTTTGTGACTATAGCATCCTTCATCCTCTCTAGAATTATTCTAAAGAAGTCTTAGATAGATAGATAGATAGATAGATAGATAGATAGATAGATAGATAGATAGATAGATAGATAGATAGATAGATAGATAGATAGATAGATAGATAGATAGATAGATAGATAGATAGATAGATAGATAGATAGATAGATAGATAGATAGATACTTTATTAATCCCAAGGGGAAATTCACATACTCCAGCAGCAGCATGCTGATACAAAAACAATATTAAATTAAACAGTAATAAAAATGCAGGTAAAAACAGACAATAACTTTGTATAATGTTAACGTTTACCCCCTGGGTGGAATTGAAGAGTCGCATAGTTTGGGGGAGGAACGATCTCCTCAGTCTGTCAGTGGAGCAGGACAGTGACAGCAGTCTGTCGCTGAAGCTGCTCTTCTGTCTGGAGATGATACTGTTTAGTGGATGTAGTGGATTCTCCATAATTGATAGGAGCCTGCTGAGCACCCGTCACTCTGCCACAGATGTCAAACTGTCCAGCTCCGTGCCAACAGTAGATAGATAGATAGATAGATAGATAGATAGATAGATAGATAGATAGATAGATAGATAGATAGATAGATAGATAGATAGATAGATAGATAGATAGATAGATAGATAGATAGATAGATAGATAGATAGATAGATAGATACTTTATTAATCCCGATGGGAAATTCACAGTAGAGCCTGTCTTCCTCACCAGTTTGTCCAGGTGTGAGGCGTCTTTCTTCTTAATGCTGCCTCCCCAGCACACCATCGCGTAGAAGAGGGCGCTCGCCACAACCGTCTGATAGAACATCTGCAGCATCTTATTGCAGATGTTGAAGCCTTCTAAGGAAGTATAGCCGGCTCTGTCCTTTCTTACACAGAGCATCAGTATTGGCAGTCCAGTCTAATTTATCATCCAGCTGCACTCCCAGGTATTTATAGGTCTGCACCATCTGCACACAGTCACCTCTGATGATCACGGGGTCCATGAGGGGTCTGGGCCTCCTAAAATCCACCACCAGCTCCTTCAGAAGCAATTGTCTAGCATAGTATCCAAAAGTCTAGGCTATTATTATCTAATAATTTATATTTTAAATTGTAGGCCTTATTAACTTAGAATTGTGTGTAAATTTTGGTGAATTGTTCTTAAGTTCTTCAGAGCCAAAGGTCTATGTTGTGATGCCTGGGATACCCGTAGCTTTGGCATCTTCTTGAAATGGTGTCATCAACAGCCATGAAACCAAGAATGGCTAGGTCAATGAGGACATATAACAACAAAGGCTGGTGCAAAAAGTGCATCGCACTTTTATTCTAACAAATCATCGAGGTGCACACAGTTCAATGCAATGTTTCTTTAATAATAAATAATCCATAAAATCCAGTTCCTTTTGAGGAAGCTAAAAATCAAATAAATAATAAATATTCCATTAAAATTAATGATACAATCACAAGTCAGAATCACCTTTAGCTCCTTCCCCAGTGCTTTCTCTCTTTCTCTGTGATCTCACCCTGCTCACACACCTTTCATGTATCCTCAGTAGGGCCAAGACTCTGGAGAAAGCAGTTACTGCCAACTCCCATCCCAGTCATCATCCCTTGGCATCCATCAAAAAAAAATGCTAAGATTGACTCCATCTTCACTATGCCCACCTCAGCATCCACCTGGATACCTGCTTCACCTCTGGAGCACCTCTCACTCAGCTCCAACCACAGGGTTTCCCCTGAGTGCTTCACCACCTTCTCACAACACTGACTCCCAACTGATTCTGCTCTTTCAATGTTCTTCTTTTTACTTCCTCGGTTTTACTTCTTTTGTTCTTTCTCTCCCAGGCTCCTTTTGTACTATGTGAGTGTAGTTACTCTGCTAACAACACACGGTGTGTCAATGGAGAATAGCTGAGCTGACCACACCTGCCTGCCCATTAACAAGAAATCAACTTGTTTAATTTAACACCCCACAGCCACAACACTTTGCGGCAGAGCACTCCCGCATCTACAAGCCTGAGCTGCATTGATCCACCTCAATAAGAGGATAAGTGCTACATCACAAATATTAAGACAGCATTGACAGATCCCATACCAAATGGCACATGACATTGGCATATGCATTGCATGGTGCACTGCAAATGTTAATATTGAGGTCTATGTTGAGTACTTAGATTTCAAGCTAGTTATTACTTAAAAATATTGCACAGCCACAAACTCCTCAGTTGTTTCACTACATACTGTTAAACAGGAGCACAAGCTTATGTTAGACTTGGGGTGAAAAGAAGAAAATGGATCGTTATAAAAGTAAAGGACCAGAAGAGAGAAAACTCCAAGACTGCAGCAGGTGGACCTGAATTCCATTCTGTGACTCTAAACTGGATTAATCTGGTTTGGGACTGTTAGTTCATGTTACGTTACATTTATTGTTCAGGAAAAATAGGGAAGGTAATATGGATAAGTTGTATTCAGTCATCAGTGCAGGTCATCCATCCATCCATCCATTTTCCAACCCGCTGAATCCGAACACAGGGTCACGGGGGTCTGCTGGAGCCAATCCCAGCCAACACAGGGCACAAGGCAGGAACCAATCCCGGGCAGGGTGCCAACCCACCGCAGGACACACACAAACACACCCACACACCAAGCACACAAAAGGGCCAATTTAGAATCGCCAATCCACCTAACCTGCATGTCTTTGGACTGTGGGAGGAAACCCACGCAGACACGGGGAGAACATGCAAACTCCACGCAGGGAGGACCCGGGAAGCGAACCCAGGTCCCCAGATCTCCCAAATGCGAGGCAGCAGCGCTACCCACTGCGCCACCGTGCCGCCCAGTGCAGGTCATGAACATCCAAATGAATAAATAAATGTTAGGTTACCCATTGACCACCATGAATGCTCTGTTCTACATAAATCTCCCATATTTTTCACATCAGTTATACTTTTAAATACTGAAACATAAAAACAAACTGTGTCAATGCTTAAAAGTCAATACTTATTCTACCCTATTTAAATATCCTGTCAATAGCTTCAAAAAATCTCACAGTGATGAATACTTTCATCATTTTAAGTATAACTGATTAACTGTATTTGGCCTACTTCAGATAAAGCATTTATTTGTTCATTTAATCAATTTAGTTATTGACTAAAATATTTGACCATTATGAATGATTGCCAGCAATAAATCTAAAGAATTTTTTTTATCACTTGATTGAATCAATTCCAGCCATGTTGATCAGTCCCATACTGGGCTAGTTAGTACCTAAAGTTATTTTACCAAGTTTAGTGGGTTTATTAGCACTCATTGTATTTACATATAGAGCTAAATTTCCCCTTGGGACAAATTAATAACTATGTATTTACTGTTGCCAAAATAATTTTACAAAGTGAGTAAGAATCAAGCTGCTTTCATATTAGAATTCAGAAATCTGGTTTCTTTAATTC
Organism: Erpetoichthys calabaricus; assembly: GCF_900747795.2. Classification (NCBI taxonomy): domain Eukaryota; kingdom Metazoa; phylum Chordata; class Cladistia; order Polypteriformes; family Polypteridae; genus Erpetoichthys; species Erpetoichthys calabaricus. Next base: position 8,033,476 of record NC_041409.2, on the reverse strand, counting down.
AAGTTCTAATAAGTTGGACTGGAAATATTATCTCTGTCAAATCTCTTATGACAGACAGACAGTCCATTAGTGAAGGTGGGAGACAATAATTTGCATCCTTAAAATCCCAAAACAGATAAGTTTGGAAAGGTCAATTCTCCTCCTTTGTGTTTAGAATTGTATTTTTGTTTGTCTGTTATATTTTTTCTACAAAAGTAAACCACTGCACTTTATAAAATCAGCAGAACAATTTCATCTCAAATATATGGGCAGTGACAGGTGCCAGTTATAGCGTATACATGTTATATAATTTTGATCTACTTGTATGTTGCTTTACATAATCATCAAAATAGTGTTCCTTTGCAGACTTAAAAACAGAAATTATAAATTAAACACACACACATATACATAAATATGTATATACAGTATATATATATATATATACTGCATATTTAGTAAGAATATTTTTGTTTGATCAAGAAGTTTAAGAAAATGTGATCTAGGATTTTCAGTTTTCAATCATATTTGAAGCCAATTTTTTTTTTTAATTTTTATTTATTAATTTTATTGTAATCATTCCATACAAATAGATCAATTTATACAAAAAAGGATTTACATCTTGCCTGAAGAAGGGGCCTGAGTTGCCTCGAAAGCTTGCATATTGTAATCTTTCTAGTTAGCCAATAAAAGGTGTCATTTTGCTTGGCTTTTCTCTACAAAAAAGGATTGAAGACAAATCAAACCCCACCCTTGAGAAGGAGAGCATGGCCAAAGGAGAATTGCTAAGGGCTTTTTAATAGGGCAAAAATAAACAAGGAAAAAAAAAAAAATAAATATATATATATATATATATATATATATATATATATATATATATATATATATATATATATATATATATATATAAATAAATGGAGAAGGAAAAGAAATGTGGAAATAATTATTTCATCATATTCTAAAATATTATTGATTAGATCCTGCCAGGTTTTGAAAAAATTCTGTACAGATCCTCTAACTGAGAATTAGATTTTTTCCAATTTCAAATAATTTAAACATTGATCAGGATGCCTCCTGGAAATTTGCCTCCCTGGTGAGGTGTTCCGGGCACGTCCAACCGGGAGGAGGCCCCGGGGAAGACCCAGGACACGCTGGAGGGACTATGTCTCCCGGCTGGCCAGGGAACGCCTTGGGATTCTCCCGGAAGAGCTAGAAGAAGTGGCCAGGGAGAGGGAAGTCTGGGTATCTCTGCTCAAGCTGCTGCCCCCGCGACCCGATCTCGGATAAGCGGAAGAGGATGGATGGATGGATGGATAAAAATCAGTTTCCCACTGACTTATCAGAGGAGAGTTAGGATTCTTCCAATTTAACAAAATAAGTCTGCATGCCAAAAGTGTTGTGAATGCAATCACCGTTTGCTTGTCCTTCTCCACTTCAAGTCCGTCTGGAAGAACACCGAACACAGCTGTTAATGGGTTAGGAGGGTTTGTGACACCCAGGCTGTCTGGGATGTTAATTTGGTGCAGGCCCAGAACATGTGACCCAGTGAGGCAGGAGCTTGGTTGCAGTGTTTGCAGGTTGGATCTTGTCGTGAAAACATTTTGGACAGTTTTAAGCGAGACAGATGAGCTCGATATATAATTTTTAGTTGAATAATTCTATGCTTTGCGCATATGGAGCTCGAGTGAATTCTCTGCAATGCTACCTTCCACTCCTTTTCTGATATATTAATTAAGAGATCTTTTTCCCAATGTCCTCTTGGATCTTTAAAAGGAAGGGGCAATTTAGAATCGCCAATCCACCTAACCTGCATGTCTTTGGACTGTGGGAGGAAACCCACGCAGACATGGGGAGAACATGCAAATTCCACACAGGGTGGACCTGGGAAGCAAACCCGGGTCTCCTAACTGCGAGGCAGCAGCACTACCACTGCGCCACCGATGGCACAACTACCCACTGACAAATTCCAAAATATTGTGGAAAGCCTTCCTAGAAGAGTGTTGGCTGTTACAGCTGCAAAGAGGAGGCTGAAATAGTTTTGGAAGGGAATGGTTAACAAGCTCATATAGATATGATAGTCAGGAGTCCACAAAAGTTTGGCCATATAATGTGTGTGTTGACTGTCTAACAGAGCAGCCATTTAGGAGCCGAGTACCCAAACCTTTAATGGTGACAGAAGGCTCAAGAAGGATGAGATAGCAAGCCAGGTGCCCTGAAGAAAACAATGGGCACAGTCCTAAACCTGGAAGTGTCTCAAGTATATACATCTCTCCAGAATTGAACAGGATACACAGATTCTGAGGTTTGTAAAGATAAGCCCTATGTGACTGCGGGTGTTTAATTCTTCTATATTGTTTATACTTTTAATTTCTTTCTTTATTCATAGCTCATAATTTGGCTTGTTTTTGATGTGAGCATTTTGTTTATTTTGGCCTCTTTGGCATGGCTTTGGGTACAAGGATGCCACAATGTAACCCCTAGTGGGTCACAGAATGTTCAGTACAGAATTATCTCACACTTTATTTTCCATACGGCTCTTTATTAATTCATTAAAACCACACAGGTGCACACCATATAGTCAGTTACTAACACATAAATGTTGAGGCATTAGACAGTGACAGTTTTTTATTGCTAGATTGACATCAAACCCACACATATATATGGAACCTATATATGCTGTTGTTCATTTTTATGTACTTACTGTATGTGGTGATCTAAAATACTGCTCCTTTTGTGTAATCAATTGTATGTACATTATGTAAATAAACCGTTATTTGTCTAGTCCATTTGTAGCGGGGCCACATAAGTGTTAAATGTCAGTACTGAGTGCGTCTCGTTTTATTGTCCCGTTTACTGTTTATGTGCATCAGTTAATGCCGTCCCCGTAAAGGGGGACGGATGATGGAAGGAGACCACAGCCGCAAACCTGGAAAACACCTGTTTACAATCAATCAATCCCAGCCGTCACAGGACTATATAAGCCAGCAGGAGGAGAAGGAAGAGAGAGGAGAGAAGGAGATTTTGTTTCACAATCACGAGCACGAGCACGAGCACGAGCACGAGCACGAGCACGAGCACGAGCACGAGCAACCTGTACCTTTTTTCCATATCGCGCTTATCCATCCAGTTTGTTTTTCCATCTGCCGGATTTACTTCAAGGACCTCACCACGAGAGACCCCGGGGTAGGACTTAATCATCCACCACACACACAAAGATTCACGGTGAGGCTGTTCCATTTTTTCCGGGGAGAATCAAACAACGCAATTTCACTAATTCAGTCAACCGCTTTCAGGACAGTTTCTTTATTACCGGACTCAAGTTCACAAGCATTCAGTTTATCAGTCATTGTTGTTATTCGTGTTGTGTGTTTATATGTTACAGGGACAAGGGAGGGTTTTTGGTTGTATATATATTTTGTGGTGTCTTGTTATTGCTGGGGTGGAGAGATTTATATTTATATGTTTTCTATTTTTTGCATGTCTTATTTCACTTAATACATTTAATCCATTTAAATTTTACATCCTGTTTTGTGTACTTATCTTTTCACCGTCGATTGTGGGGGAAAAGTTTAATTGGTAAGAACTACGGCTTGATAGTAAGATTATTTCTCAGTCAATTATCCAAGCCACAGGTCTTGGGAGTGTAGCTGCCGGCTGGGTAAAAAGGGGTCGGCCGTTACACATTTATTATTTCTATTCAAGGACTGGCTCATTTAGTTATGCATTAAATACCACAAGAAGAAAATTAGATTATTCTGCAGCAAGATGGCACTATATGTCATTGAGATTTCAACTGTTTGATCCTGCTTTGATGGACGTGAACATCACTTTCTAGACTTTTTATGGGGGAGTTAAAATTACAACTGCAAACCCAAAGGTGGATAAGCATTCAATAGCTGGAAGAAGAGTTTCAATAGTAAAGACAATGAGACAGACAACTTTTTATTTGCTAAAATATAGTTGTCCTTATATACTGTATTTCAATTAGTTAAGAAAAGTTGCATCTCTTTGAGGTCTGGCATATTATGCTCAATAAATGGTAATTTGTGGGCTTATGCCATGCTAGAAAAATATAACTCATACAAATAAAGAACACGGATATTAAGTTGATGAAGTGGCTCACTACAGCTCTCTCTGTTGATATCACAATCTGTCAAACGTTATATTCATTTTTGAAAGCATTCTTGATTATTGTTATGTAGAGATGACCCTGGTATCCGACGCTTTCTTTAGATGCTTTAGATTTCTGTTTTGCAGAATACATTTTTAGGATCTTTAGGGATCTTTATATCGAGATGTATCTGGTGGATCAAAAAGAAGTTAAGAAAGACATTGCAAAAGAAAAAAAACACCATATAACCTGTACAAGACAAATAACTTTATCACCAACCATAGGGATTATGAGCAAATGAGATCAATAGTTAAAAGGATGTTGGAGTTGCCAAAACAAATTTAGATAAAAATATCGCTGAAAATGTAAACGTTGACCCTAACAGGTTCTTTCAATATTTTTACAGAAAAATAACAGTTGATGACGTAGCAAGCATTTACAATGAGAATAATAGGTGGTAACCTCACAGCAACCCACTTGCCACGAATAACACCAAGGAGAATAACAAAAATCAAAAGAAAATATTTATTTGATATCTAAACTTGGGAATGGACAAAGGGAGATGCATAAAAATAACTCAAACTGAATCAAACGGTTACTTCTCAGAATCTAGCTTCACATGTTTGTCTCCTACCTACTGTTCACATCAATGTGCTGACTTTGCAGTTCACCTCCTTATTTCTTTGCTTCTCCTTTAGTTCTGGACTCTCTTAAGAGGTCGAGAGCTTGCATGAAACCATCTACCAAACAGGTCAGCCAATATACTTCTGGCTGTAAGGAAGCTTTAAAAATCCTCCCAGGGCAGGCCCGGTCTTAGGTATTATGGGGCCCTAGGCGAAAGGGGGGTCCAGAGCCCCCCTGGAAGCTCTGTGAAATGCGTGAAAATGAGACCAAGGAGTCGATCCGGGGGCCCCCGGATGCCGGGGCCCTAGGCGGTCGCCTACTTCCCCTATGCCTAAGGCCGGGCCTGCCCAGGGTTACTTCCAGCTTAGCTCCAGTATCACTTGCTTCCATTAATGACATCACTCTCACTCTGTCTCTCATATATTTTGTTTTATTGGATTTTTTTGTTATTTTTGAATTTTTATTTTTCAAATTTTATATTAATTCTGTTATTTTTGTTTTTTTATTTCATATCTGCCTATGTACTGCCTCTTCAAATGTTTGTTCATGCCTTGTACTTTATGGGTGGAGCCCAAGGAGGCGGGACCACCCTGATGTAACTGATGCTGGTTCTTCTGTCTGAATTTGTATTTGTCAGAGGGAGAGAGGATCCCAGCAGTAGATTACTGAGAGTTATTTGAACTTATTGTGAATACTGTTTTTCTTTTTTTTCTGATATTTGGATTATTTGCCTCTGTTTTCAAAGTTCTGGTCACTAATTGCACTTGTTTGCCCCAGGATTTCCTTTATAAGTACCTCCTTTTTGCCTTCTGCCATTTTTGTGTTTCTTTTCATTTAGGCAAATAAATGATGCATTTATAAAGGCTCTTCATTCTACACAGTCATAGATTTATATTTATTATGGTATGTTTTGGGACTTTCATTGCATTTTGGAACCTTTAAAGCCAGCTCTCTGTTTTGAGCCTGAGCAGGGCAAAGCCTGCAGGTAGTAGTTGGGGACTGGGTGACTTGGGGTGGCTCTGTTCTGGACAGACTAGTGAAAGTCCTGGCTTGTTTTGTGGCTCTCTCAGAGGCCTCACATCCCTTGTCTCTTTGTTTGAGAATCCCATACCCAACAGCATTCATGATGGCACCCAGTTGTTATGTTATAGTCTGAGTTAATTCCCTGACTTAAATATGTTTTCTTTTTTATTGTCTTTTTTTGTCATTGTTTCTGAATTATTTTTCATGTGTTTCTTTTTCTTATTATGTCATTTTCCTTCTGTTTTGTTTGTGGATCCCCAATATGTGTGACCACCATGACATCCTCTTTATAGGACTGCCCTCAGCCTTTGAAATTGAAATTGAGGAGATGGTTTGAGAAGAGGTTTATGGTGTTACTGTGATTGAGTCTTCTTCTTCTACTTTTGGCTGGTCCCATTAGGGGTTGCCACAGCAGATCATCTTCTTCCATATCTTTCTGTCCTCTGCATCTTGCTCTGTTACACCCATCACCTGCATGTCCTCTCTCACCACATCCATAAACCTCCTCTTAGGCCTTCCTCTTTTCCTCTTTCCTGGCAGCTCTATCCTTAGCATCCTTCTCCCAATATACCCAGCATCTCTCCCCTGCACATGTCCAAACCAACACAATCTCGCCTCTCTGACTTTGTCTCCCAACCGTCCAAGCTGAGCTGACCCTCTAATGTCCTCATTTCTAATCCTATCCATCCTCATCACATCCAGTGCAAATCTTAGCATCTTTAACTCTGCCACCTCCAGCTCTGTCTCCTGTTTTCTGGTCAGTGCCACCGTCTCCAACCCATATAACATAGCTGGTCTCACTACCCTCCTGTAGATCTTCCCTTTCACTCTTGCTGATACCTGATTCTTGTTTCATTTTTGGATTTCAATTTGGATTTATCAGCCTTGTGTTGCCTTTATAGTCAAACCCCTTTGTCTCATTTTCCCCAGTATCTTAATGCTCTTCTTTTCATTTATATGGTGACCGCCCTGGTGGCTTTGGGGACCATGGGAACAGAGCTTAGAAGCTCAACCCTATAGGGGCCCGTGGTCACCACCAGGGGGCACTTAGATGCCTGAGGAACCCTGGTCCTCAGCACTTTCGCCACACCCGGAAGTGTTGGGGGGAAGAAGACCAGGGACACCCGAAGTGCTTCCGGGTGCACGACTGGCACTTTCGCCACACCAGGGAGTGCCGGCAGTCACTCATTGGGAGGCACCTGGAGCACATCCAGGTGGGTTTAAAAGGGGCCACCTCCCTCCATTCGATGGCTGGAGTCGGGAGGAAGAGAGACGGAGCTCGGAGGAGAGGAGTGGAGGCGGTCAGGAGAAGAGGCATTTGTGATTGAGAGGCCTGGACTTTTGGGGGTGAAAGCGGGTTGTGTGAGTCTTCACTGTAAATATGTACAATAAACGTGTGTTGGTGCTTGAACCTTCGGTGTCCGCCTGTCTGTGTCCGGGCTGTTCCCCACAATAGATAAGCTCCTTATTTACACATATACTTTGATTTGTGCTGTCCTAAAAGCCAGAGGTTTGAGATTGCCCTCTCTCTTGAAGGGTATTTTGTGTAATTTGAACATTTAGAAGTATTTTTCAACAAGTCTGTGCCTCATTTGGAGCCTGAGTGGGCCTTAAAGCTTGCCAGTTCACTTTGGGATCAGGATGCCTACCATGGTGCCTCTTTCTAGGTGAAGCATCTGATCTGGTTTTGGTCCCTTTTTAAGCTATTCACCTCTTTTCACCATCGCTCAAAACAAGAGCTTAATGTCCTTCCAGGACACACATTATACAGCCCGTTCTGAGTTTGTCACCCCGGTGGCTGCCTTTCCTGATGTCCTGGCAGGAAAACATATGTTGTTTCTACCATCTTCTCCGTCTTTATTTATTATTTCTTTATTGCTATTTCAGTAATGGAGGGTAGAAATTCCAGCCTAACAAGGAATGTTGTATTTCTTATTTCCGTACATATTTATGCACTATAAATCCCTAAATGGTTGAATTTCAGAAATCTATTCGTGCTTGTGAAATTCCTAAAGTGTGAAAAACTAGCAAATGTTTTCTTTGTTATCTACAAATAGTGAAGAAGCAAATCCCAGTAACTATTGACCAATTAGCTTAACATGAGTTCAGGGATGGCTGGATAGATGACTTCAGGGAAAATTAACAAAAGCAACTGGTAAACAGAAGATTAAAAAGTAGAGGCAAATTAGTGAGCCATCGCTATGGGTTTAGATGGAGGAGATTATGTTTTCTTAATTTCCCAGAATTCTATAAAAAAAAAAAGGGTTTGATCAGAGTGGTCCATGCAATTTTATTTTTTCTTAACATTTGAAAGCTTACGTGACATTAAAAAGGGAGTCCCTGAAGGATCCCATGACTCTCTTTAATATGCATGAATGATTTTGAAAAACTTTAGAACTAACAGGCAGGTTATGTGGGCAAATGGCTCTGACCTAGGTGCAATGCCACCCTGTGGTCAGAAAAGATAGTACAGCTTGACCTTGACAAAATGCAGATGAATCTTAATATAAACAAATGTAAAGTTTATCACAGACAGAAAAAAAAGAATCAGCTGTAATTACACAATATGAGGACTGAAAATTGAAAATATACTTTATGAAATCGTGGTGGGAATCATAGTAGAGTCATCTCTGGCCGCACATTGACAGTATACAGAATCAATTAACAAGACTAATAAGTTACATATTATAGCAAATACTATTGAGTAAAAGTCAGAGAGATGTTATTCCTAAGATATGCGATATACAAGATACGAGTATTTATCTGGAAGATTAGGTGCTTTCTCACCATAGGAACTTTGATTTCAGGAACCAGTCCTGTAGGATGTTGGCCCTGGGCCACTTGTGCTCCCTGGCCACTTTCTTGTGTCGTGTTTCCTTTGCACAACATCAACTGTAACCTTTATGCAAAATATGGGACATGCAAAGAAGTGTGATGCAGTGCAAAGTGAGGCACGGCTGGGAGTTCACGGGGGACTCCACCATCTTATTCCTTTAAAATGATCGCGAGGGGGAGATTATTACTTCTGTATGGCTATAGAGAGTGATGCGGTGTAAAATGCACTGATAACTCTCCAAAGTCCAAATCACTAACAGATTTCTAAGATGGAAACAGTTCCAGTGGTGAACCAATCAGCTCAGTTCATTGTCTGAGCCTCACCCATGATAGTGCCTAGTTGAACTAAATGTACTGTACATACCCTGGAGTAGGAGCTATAAAGAGTGCCAGGAACTACCTACCAGGGACTGCAAATGGCCTGCGTTCCTGCAGTAGGGATGCAACAAAAATGTTTCCGAGTTTCTAAAAATTCTCTGGTTCACAAAAAAAAAAAAACGTTAATCTTTTGGGAAAGTGCCTATTTTGTGCGGAGATACTGTATGTCCTACAAGGAAAGATTGAAGGAGTTGAAACTTTTCAGTTTAAGTCAACAGAGTGTAAAAAGTGGCATAATAGAAGTGTTCAAACACCTTTCAAAAGGTTCGTTATCCCCTTTCATGTAGCTCTAATTAATAAAGCTGAGTACAGCCAACCTAGCCTGATTTTGACAGAAGGATACTATCATGCTTTTGTGAATTGTTTGATTTTATTTGATCTGTTTGCCATCCATGACTCTAAGTTTGGAGTAAATCTGATTTGAAAATGGATTAATGAATGAATAAATGAAGGTTTGTTACCAACAAGAAAATGGGTATTATCAGTGGTGGATGGTTATTAGCATTAAGACAACGTTAGAATTTATAAAAGTAAAACGCAATAGCACTTAAAAATATATAACAGGTTCATATCACCCGTGATTTAGATTGATAGATTTCAAGGCGAGCGCAAGGAGTGAGGAGATGAGGTGATCACCTTATGCAGCACTTTAGTAAGGACAACATTTTCATGCAACCATATTATTTTTAACATAACAAAATAATAACATTGATAATAATACAGTTAAGTACAAGACTAAAAGTTTCACATTCATCGACTTATTTTTGTGTTTCCTTTAAAATTGTGAAAAAATTTTCATTTCAGAAGCTTCAAATTTCATAGGACAAAGCTTGTACCACCTCACAACAAGGCAGACTTCTAAGAAACAGGAGAGCTCACGTGCATTTCAGAGCCACGTGTCAGTGCATGACCAGAAATTGCATTGTACATATTGGTGATGTCGTTTGGTTAATTTTTACATTGTTATTAAGGTGGCAGTCACATGTATAATGTCTATTAAATGTCTGTTTAGTTTGTACTGTGTGTTTCAGCCAGAAAGGTCAGACATTTTTGAGCTTGCAGGGCCTGAAATTAGAAAGGTATTTAGAGAGTTTCATTAACATGTCATTTAGTATTCAATTTCACATTCACAAGACTCAGTATAAATAGTTTTGTTTTGAGGGGGTTAAACAGAAGCAATGAAGATTTTATACATTTCTATTTTTTTAATCCTGATTTTGTGGAGTGTCATTACTTTTTAGCTAATCTTTTTCACTTTTTTCTTATTTATTGTTCAGAGTTTGTGCTGTTTCGTGGGATTACTGCATTCTGAAACCTGTAGCACAATTTATATTGTGCGTGAATTAAGTGTCTCATCTCATGCCAAGTAAGGAATTTGGCACAAACATGTGCCTTGCCATTTATTTAGCACACCGGCCCTAAATAGATTAACATAATTTCATGAAAATGCAAATATTGATGGCAAAAGACTACTTTTTTATTCCAAGATTATATTCAACCGGGTGAAAATTATATGTATTGAACAACATACTGCTAAGCATAAAAATAATTTAATTAAGTAGTGTTTTAATTATTGCAAATCATTATTATTATTATACTAAAACTAGCATTGTAGAATTAGCAATAGTAATAGTATTGCTGTGATCTCCAGTGAAAGCAACTTGAGCTCAAAAGAAGCACAATGCCTGAACCAATTATAAGGAGACTCTGGACACAATGGAAACTGTTGTGGAAGAGAATGGAGGCAAACTTGGTTGCCATTCATGAAAAATCTCCTCCATCCCCTCCAGAATGGGTACTCTTGGAGGACTTCTAGCCACAGGCGCAGTCCTCCACGATGTACTAAGAAGTGACTCTGGGCTTTCTTCTCTGCTTACTGACATCAGGCAATTCAATGGTTTCTCCCAACGCCCCAAACTAAATACTTTTTAAGTTCATTTTGCAATTCTTGCACAATACACATTTATTTATCTGTTTATTGATTAAAGTATTTGTTCTGTGACTCTGCATCTTTGTTTTTTATGTTTCTGCTGTTGTATACATTTAAATTTCACTTTGGGATTAATAAATCTAATCTAATCTAATTTAGACTGAGCTCTCTTGTAAAGAGCAATGTATTTGCAAAGCATTGAAATGCATGGCATATGTAGAACAAGTTTAAGTTAAAAAGTAACATATTTGAATGACTCGGGTTAATTGCAATTTACAGCAATCTGAACAGATAGATTTCTGTCGAATTACTAGATGGCCCACACAGGATGGGGTGTGTGACTAGTTGGCCGAGGTCTCCGTCGCTCTGATTGTGTCTGACTTTGTCTTTGACTTTCACTGTTATAACGGTCTGTGGACATATCCAAGATTTATTTTCTTTAGGGATGCTGCTGATTGGAGGCTTTGTTTTCCCTTCTCTGTTGTCAAGTGGCCATAGTTTAACAAATGATTAATGGCCAGAACTTGCTTGATTTATATTAATCAGATTCAAAAACTTTATTTACTGTCTGTTTAAATCTATATCTTTAAATGTACTCATTATATAATCAGTAATTTGTGAAGTTTGTATTTGTATCGGGTGGCACGGTGGTGCAGTGGGTAGCGCTGCCTCGCAGTTAGGAGTCCTGGGTTCGCTTCCCGGGTCCTTCCTATGTGGAGTTTGCAAGTTCTCCCCGTGTCTGCGTGGGTTTCCTCCCACAGTCCAAAGACATGCAGGTTAGGTGGACTGGAGATTCCAAAATGTCCCTAGAGTGTGCTTGGTGTGTGGGTGTGTGTGCTCTGCGGTGGGCTGGCGCCCTGCCCGGGGTTTGTTTCCTGCCTTGTGCCCCGTGTTGGCTGGGATTTGCTCCAGCAGACCTCCGTGACCCTGTAGTTAGGATATTGCCGGTTGGATAATGGACGGGTGTATTTGTATCTACCTGTGAACTTCATTCATTATAAAGAGCACTATAGAAAAATGACCTAAACTGAGTTGAATTTCTGTTTTCTAAAAATGCTTTAAGCATAAATCCTACATACTGACGCACTTCAAGTTTGAATTCCGCACTTGCATGCTCCCACAAAGTTTCGTCTGGCACCTACCCACTAACTCATAGCTTTGTGGCCCTGGTGTACTGAACCTACTGAGGTTTGCCTAGCATCATCAAGACTCCCACACAACTTTGAATAAAACAAGCACCACCGATCACACAGTGTTATATTTAGAGAGACTATAGAATAAGAAGTGAGGCGCCAGACAGACATTCCCATTTAATAAGAAGATGTTTTTGAAACAAAAATGTAAAAATAAAGAATACTCTTATAAGGTATGGAGCATAACATTTTTGCTTACTCTCTCTCTCCCTTTCTCATCTTATGTAAGTAGATTTCATGGGTTAAAAAACTGTTATGATTCTGGGTGTTTTAAAAAATTCTTGAACGCTTGTTTCGGCTTCTTGTTATTCATAGCTGTTCCCATTTTGGATTTGGTGCTGCATCACATTTTGTGCTCTTTATTATTCTTCTTCTTATTATGTTATTTATTTTTTCAGTTATTAACACACAGTGGTAGTGGTTTTACCTTGTAGTGAACAGACCAGGGTTCACATTGTGGGTCATCCCTTTGCGGAGTTTCCTCCGGCTGATCCTGTTTTCTTCCACAGTCCTCAGACATGTAGGTTAGGGGGATTGGTGATGCTAAACTGGCCCTAGTGTGTGTGTGGTGTGTGGGAGTGTGTTCACCATATGATGGACTGGCAACCCCGTCTAAGGGTTTATTCGTGCCTTGCTCCATATGCTTGCCCCCCACTGCTCTACTTAGGAGTATAAGGGGGCTTAGAAAATGATACATTATGGTAATTGTGTTGTTTCTGTTGCTATCGTACAAAGCAATGTTGTTTAATGGAGTGCAACTCTGGAAATATCTAAATTAACCAAATTGAAACAACAATTTAAAAAGTGGCTTACCAGATATGTCAAAGTTTACACAAATCATCAAACATCACTCTTTCATTTGCATGTGTGTGTGTTTAGTTCTTGTACTTTAGATTCCTGTGATCCTGACTCCTTTGCTTTTGTCTTCTTACTACAATTCTTGCATTAGTGTTTTAATTTAGTCACTAGTTAACATTTCCTCTTCTGCTTATCTCCATTTCTGAGTCAGCCTAACCATGTGCAAGGCATAACACCAGCTACTGTACCTTAAAATACCTGAGTGGCACCTTTCACAGGGAAAAAAGTGAACATGTTTTAAGAGACTTCATCCGACTTCAGGTGGTATGAGCTTCTAGTTTAGTGAACCCACCTCTTCTGGTGCCTTCAATACAATACAGCTTGTCATAATAAGTTTATGGGTATATTACAGCATTATAATAATAAAGGCACTGAATTTTGTCAAAGTGATACCTTATGTGAGCTTAGTAAATTCTCTTGCCAACAAACAATACGTCAATTGGCTAATACCTCATCTCAGGCCAAACAACATCTACTCAAGGGCAGTATATTTCCCCTTTTCCCACAGCAGTTTTCAGTTCAGGAAAAACATGAGTTGATGCTCGATGTCAGTCATGGACCCCTCCTTGTGAGGTTGTGTTGACTAGTAACACCAATATTGGCACAGTCATCTCCAGTTAGCATTATGTCTCAATTGGCAGGCTACGTGGGTCATATTATAGGTTATTCAGATCAAATGAGCAGATTCACGAGGTGGTGGTACTAATGGTGTGCCTAAAATAGTCAGTCAGTCAGTCAGTCATCATCCAGCCCGCTGAATCCTAACACAGGGTCACGGGGGTCTGTTGGAGCCAATCCTAGCCCCTAAAATAGTGGATATAACCATTATTCATATTCACTATATTTTACCTCATTTAATATGTTTAGTAATTGCACCTTCTGGGTAGAAGAAAAAAACACATATACCAGTTTCAATGATGTTTGAGAAGATCCAAAATGAAGAGATCATCCCTTCAAATGTTTCCTCACATAGACCACGGTCTATGAATTTTCCTGTAACAGCACTTTTTCTCTCAAAGGTTCTTGGCTGATTAGCAGCTCTAAGATGAACATAGCGATGTGCTCAAAAGGCATCTGAGCTGTGGATGTAGACATTTGCACCTGTAATGTAAGTAATATTCAGGGCAGAAAGTAAAAACACTCTAAACTTTTAATTTATACTGGGCCACTGATATCATGCTAATAACCTTTCCACTGTTGTGTCTGTCACAAGGTGACCCCATGTCAAATACACATGTGCCATCCATAATAACTCTGTCGGATATGGGCATAGTAAACTAGCTAATTTTGCCATTTCCCTGTGTAATTAAGTAATTTTCTTGGTTAAACATTTAGATAGATAGATAGATAGATAGATACTTTATTAATCCCAAGGGGAAATTCACATACTCCAGCAGCACCTTACTGATACAAAAAACAATTAAATTAAATTAAAGATTGATAATAATGCAGGTAAAAAACGGACAATAACTTTATATAATGTTAACGTTTATATAATGTTAACAATAGTGATCGTTCCAAACATTGAAAATTGTTTGCTGGCTTATAATTTGTATTTTGCATGTTTTTTTTTTTTGCATTCTTTTCAAGGCAAGGGTGCAGATGTAGATGAACAGGCAGATTTGTAGCAAAATAGCAAAGGGGAAAGATTAAGAAATTTAAATGCAGAAGGCAGGGCTTAATAAACACGCATGGGTTTTAAAATATAAGAAAGCAATTAAGACAGGCACAGATACCCAAAACACAAGGACAAGATGCAAAATCCAAGAGCAGAAATGTAATTCCAAAATACAGTAAACTCTCATTGCTGAGAGAAACCACAAAAAGGCTTCTTTAGCACTAGATGCTAAATGCTTGAATTTCCTTGACCCTTCCCCAACTGGACACCATGACAAATAACATTGCTAACCAACGAACCATAATAGGTGGGTTGAGTGTAAAACTTCACATGGATGGAAGTCATGGGGGTGTCTATACTGCCCTTGCTCAGAAAGGCAGTGCTAGCTATACGATTAGGCAGGCTTCAGTTTGGTTCAGCCTAAAGAACTAGCGCTGATGTGTGCTAAGGGTGTACTCAATCTGTGTTACAATACATGTATTAGTGTAATAGATCTGTTCATTAATGTAGTGTCATGTCATGTTGTTGGTCAGCTGAATTTCTTTGACATGGTTCAACTATGTTGAAAAAGGTCCTATTTTCTGCCATTAATAAAAAGCCTATCACTTTATTGTCCATTTTGCCTATTTAAAAATGTACCCTGTAACTCTTTGGTAAACATACCCCAACCTGTGGTTAAGGTGCCTATTCAGCAGACCCCAAGTTTCTCTATTAAAGAGGCTGTGCATTTCAATGGAAGTTCTTAATATAGACTAACTGGAAAGTTACAGTGGGAGTTTTTTTTTTTTAAAAGCTTAAAGTGTTTCTAGTACACGCTTTACTGACAAGAAAATCAGTAAAATAACCTGTTACAATATGCAGAAGCATAAGGTAAATGTCCAAATTCCAAATGTCCATCTCCAAAACAAGGAGAATGCAGACTAGGACGGTTCGGTGCTTGAGGTTAGTGGTGGGATTTGAACTTCCATTACCTACTGTACGTTGAACCTTGAACCTTGATTTTTTTATTTTAAAACTTAAATGTCATTATTTTTCTGACTTGCCTGTACTCTTGCCACTTATCACCTATTACCTTCCCAGCATTGCAGAGTAAATAGAGTAATAAACGCACTAGCATGGACAGTCAAAATGCTTTCTGCCTGACAAAATGAAGTGAAGCACCCTGGTGGAAATTTAATGTGTCTTTTAATCTGTCACCACAGGCATTGTATGACTACTGATAAATGAGCAGTTCTACTGTGTGGAATTTCACACCACCGTACGTGCCTGGGAGATTTACACATGCTGTGTAGCAGGAGTCAGCAACATAAAAATTTTGCTTGAAACGAAACAACGGTATGGAAAAGCGGAGGCATTTTCAGAAACAGTAAACGGCCTGTGAATACACATGAATGGAGAACAATCTAGAGGGGTGGTGAGATGTTATCCATCTCTGGTTATAGTATAATGATTACTACATTGGCTGAACTATCTATGGAGTTATAGAGACCCAAAGTTGCCATGGGAAAATATGAATCTTAGTTTTGGCAATTAATCTCATAAATTTCTCTCAGCTTGGTCTACAGAGTTTCTTGATAAATTTCAGTCAGGTTTTAGAACAAATCACAGCACAGAAACTGCACTCGTTAAAGTAGTAAATGACTTGCGGGTAAATGCAGACAGAGGCCATTTATCTGTTCTCATCCTCTTAGATTTGAGTGCCGCATTTGACACTATTGATCATAATATTCTTAAGAATCGCCTTGGTCAATGGGTGGGCCTCTCTGGCAGTGTCTTAAACTGGTTTGAATCCTACCTGGCAGGGAGAAAATTCTTTGTTAGTTGTGGTAATTATAACTCAAAGACACATGATATTCTATATGGTGTTCCACAAGGCTCTATCCTGGGTCCGCTGCTCTTCTCAATCTACATGCTTCCATTAGGTCAGATTATCTCGGGACATAACGTGAGCTACCACAGCTATGCTGATGACACACAGCTGTATTTATCAATAGCACCTGATGACCCCAAATCTCTTGATTCGCTAACACAATGTCTAACCTGTATCTCAGAATGGATGAATAGTAACTTTCTCAAATTAAATAAAGAAAAAACCGAAATCTTAGTGATTGGCAATAATGGATACAATGAGGCTATTAGAAGTAAACTGGATGCATTAGGATTAAAAGTCAAATCGGAGAAAAAAAGCTTAGGGGTAACCGTTGATTGTAATCTGAATTTTAAATCGCATATTAATAAAATCACTAGGACAGCATTTTTTCACCTAAGGAACATAGCAAAAGTTAGACCTCTTATATCATCGAAAGATGCAGAGAAATTAGTTCATGCGTTTGTCTTTAGTCGGCTAGATTACTGTAATGCACTCCTCTCAGGACTACCCAAAAAAGACATCAATCGTTTGCAGTTAGTGCAGAATGCACTAATCTCGCCCCGTCTTATATATCGGAATGTCTGACACCTTATATTCCAAATCGCAACCTCAGATCCTCAACTGAGTGTCTCCTTAGAATTCCAAGAGCAAAACTTAAAAGAAGTGGTGAGGCGGCCTTCTGCTGTTATGCACCTAAAATCTGGAATAGCCTGCCAGTAGGAATTCGCCAGGCTAATACAGTGGAGCACTTTAAAAAACTACTGAAAACACATTACTTTAACATGGCCTTCTCATAACTTCACTGTAATTTAATCCTGACACTCTGTATATCCAATTCATTATAATAACTATTCATTCAAAATTTGTACTAACCCCTACTCTCTCTTCTGTTTCCTTTTCCGGTGTCCTATTGGTGGTGGCTTGTGCCACCACCATCTACCCAAAGCACCATGATGTTCCAACAATGATGGATGGATTAAAAGCCAGAAGTCTGTATAACCATCAGCATAAAGTGACTCCGTGAGAACCCTAACTACAAAGAGGACTATTTCATTTATGTTAGGTAGAATGCCCAAAGGGGACTGGGCGGTCTCGTGGCCTGGAACCCCTACAGATTTTATTTTTTTCTCCAGCCTTCTGGAGTTTTTTTTTGTTTTTTCTGTCCACCCTGGCCATCGGACCTTACTCCTTTTTATGTTAACTAAGGTTGTCTTATTTTAATTTCTTATTTGTCTTTTATTCTTCTTTTCTTCATTATGTAAAGCACTTTGAGCTACTTTTTGTATGAAAATGTGCTATATAAATAAATGTTGTTGTTGTTGTTGTTGTTACTTAAGACTGAAGTAGGATAAATCAAATTGAATGGTACAGTTGCTGCCATGTGTGTCTCCATGCATTCACATGGAATGCAGACATGAAGATGCCTGCATCAAAACTCCTTAGTAGTTAGAAGATGAATGATTACAGTGCCACTAGAGCAGCCTGCTCATGGTCAAAATATGAGCTGTATGTTTGCTTAATAATGCTGTAAGCAGTGAAGAAAAACAAGTGATATGTTCAGCAGATGAGAAAACTATTGCCTAGAAATAAAATGCTCTTTTTCAGGTAAACTCTTTCTTTTTATAGCTATCTAGACACTTCTGCTCAGAACACATGGCTTATTAACAACAAACTGAAGTAATATTATCATTAACTATACAAAGCCTGATTGTAAGAAAATTCTGTTTTAGTTGCACTTCTCTAGTACACTTTGAAAGTGTTGAAATTTCAAGTGGAATTTTAAACAATTCTGGGCTGCGTCCTTGCCTACAGCCTCAGCATGGACACAGCAAGTGAGAGATAAAAGCATTGATCTGCTATGTCTGTGTGATGCGTGCTTTCAAGTCCAGCAATTTGTAAAGCATTTTAGGGTACAATTCATTAAAGCAAAGCAGGAGCCAACCCTAAGAGGAGCTCCAGTATATAGTAGGGTCCACAATTCCAATGAAGTTGGGACATTGCGTAAAACGTAAATAAAAACAGAATACAATGATTTGCAAATCCTTTTCAACCTATATTCAATTGAATACACTACAAAGACAAGATATCGAATGTTCAAACTGATAAACTTTATTGTTGTTTTGCAAATCTTCACTCATTTTGAATTTGATGCCTGCAACACGTTCCAAAAAAAGCTGGGACAGTGGCATGTTTACCACTGTGTTATATCACCTTTCCTTTTAACAACACTCAATAAGCGTTTGGGAACTGAGAACACTAATTGTTGAAGCTGTGTAGGTGGAATTCTTTCCCATTCTTGCTTGATGTACAACTTCAGTTGTTCAACAGTCTGGGGTCTCCGTTGTCGTATTTTGCGCTTCATAATGCGCCACACATTTTCAATGGGAGACAGGTCTGGACTGCAGGCAGGCCAGTCTAGTACCTGCACTCTTTTACTACGAAGCCACGCTGTTGTAACACATGTAGAATGTGGCTTCACATTGTCCTGCTGAAATAAACAGGGACGTCCCTGAAAAAGACGTCGCTTGGATGGCAGCATATGTTGCTCCAAAACCTGTATGTATCTTTCAGCATTAATGGTGCCTTTACAGATGTGCAAGTTACCCATGCCATGGGCACTAACACACCAACATACCATCACAGATGCTGGCTTTTGAACTTTGTGCTGATAACAATCCGGATGGTCCTTTTCCTCTTTGGCCCGAAGGACACGATGTTCATGATTTCCAAAAACAATTTGAAATGTGGACTCGTCAGACCACAGCACACTTTTCCACTTTGCGTCAGTCCATCTCAGATGAGCTCGGGCCCAGAGAAGCCGGCGGCGTTTCTGGGTGTTGTTGATAAATGGCTTTCGCTTTGCATGGTAGAGTTTTAACTTGCACTTGTCGATGTAGCGACGAACTGTGTTAACTGACAATGGTTTTCTGAAGTATTCCTGAGCCCACGTGGTAATATCCTTTACAGAATAATGTCAGTTTTTAATGCAGTGCCGCCTGAGGGATCGAAGGTCACAGGCATCCAGTGTTGGTATTCGGCCTTGCCGCTTACGTGCAGAGATTTCTCCAGATTCTCTGAATCTTTTGATGATATTATGGACAGTAGATGATGAAATCCCTAGATTCCTTGCAATTGTACACTGAGAAACGTTGTTCTTAAACTGCTGGACTATTTGCCCACACAGTTGTTCACAAAGTGGTGAACCTCACCCCATCCTTGCTTTTGAACGACTGGGCCTTTTGGGGATGCTCCTTTTATACCCAATCATGACAAACACCTGTTTCCAATTAACCTGTTCACCTACGGAATGTTCAAAACAGGTGTTTTTTGAACCTTCCTCAACTTTCCCAGTCTTTTGCTGCCCCTGTCCCAGCTTTTTTGGAACATGTTGCAGGCATCAAATTCAAAATGAGTGAAGATTTGCAAAACAACAATAAAGTTTATCATTTTGAACATTCAATATCTTGTTTTTGTAGTGTATTGAATTGAATATAGGTTGAAAAGGATTTGCAAATCATTGTATTCTGTTTTTATTTACGTTTTACCCAACGTCCCAACTTCATTGGAATTGGGGTTGTACAATGCACACACCCAAACTTGGCCAATTTAGAGTCAGTAATCAATATGACACAAGCACCTTTGCCAAATACTCTAACATGCTTGTCATTGAGATGAGGAAAAATACAAACTCCACAAAGACGATGATTCAGATGGAATTCAAAACAAGAGCATTGGTGCTCTGAGGTAGAGGTGCTAACAATTCAATTACTCTGTTAAAAAGATTGATTAAAATTGTCACAAATGCAAGATAGATCAGATTATCTCAAAGCACAAGGTGAGCTACCACAGCCATGCAAATGACACACAGCTTTATTTACCTGTAGCGCCTGATGACCCTGATGCTCTTGTCTCTTTGATCCAATGTCTTAGCAGTATTTCCGAATGGATGAGTAGTAACTTTCTCAAACTAAATAAGAAAAAAACAGAAATCTTAGTGACTGGCAAACATGGATATAGTGAGGCCATTAGAAATAAACTTGATCCCTTAGGTTTAAAAATCAAGGTGGAGGTAAAAAATTTAAGGGTAATTGTTGACCCTGACATAAACTTTAAATCACATATTAACCAGATTATGGGGACTACATTTGTCCACTTAAGGAATATAGCAAAAGTTAGACCTCTTATAACTTTACAAGAAGCTGTAAAATTTATTTCTCTCTTTTGTTTTTAGTTGATTACTGTAATTTACTCCTAACAGGATTACCTAAGAAAGACATCAATCGGTTGCAATTAGTACAGAATGCAGCAGCCAGAATCTTAACTAGAAAAAGGAAATTTGAGCACATTTCACCAGTTTTAGCATCATTACATTGGTTACCCATATCATTCAGAATTCACTTTAAAATACTACTAATGGTTTATAAAGCCTTAAATAATCTTGCTCTGTCTTATATTTTGGAATGTCTGTCCCCATTCTCCCCAAGCTGTAACCTTAGATCTTCAAATGGATGTCTGCTTATAATTCCAAGAGCCAAGCTTAAAAGAACTGGTGAGGCGGCCTTTTGCTGTTCTGCACCTAAAATCTGGAATACATTACCAACAGGAATTCGCCAGGCTAATACTGTGGAACATTTTAAAAAACTGCAAAAAAAACATTATTTTAAAATGGCTTCTTTGTAGCTACATTTCAGTTGTATTCCTAATTAATTGTATGGGTACAGAATTATCATATTCATCAGGGTTCTGCAATCTGTACCATTCCCCACTATTCTCTTCTGTCTTTTCAGGTTCTTCTGAGGTGACAATCTGCATCACCATCACCGGATCAATGCACCAAGCAGGCCCTAAGATGATGGAATGGAGGCAGGTGTCTCTGCTGTCCATGAGGCCACCTTCATCACATCCTATTACGTGAAGCATGAAATGTAAGAGGACTGATTTACAGACATTTATATTAGGTAGAATGCCCAGTTTCTTTTGGCCTAGGAAACCCTGAAGATTTTGTTTTTTTCTCCAGCCTAACTGGAGATCTTTTGTTTATTCTGTCCTCTCAGCCATTTGACCTTACCTTGTTTTATTGTCACTTATTCTTTAATATTGTTGCATATTTAATTGTTTTTGTTTTCTTGTAACTTGTTCTTTGTCATCTTATAAAGCACTTTGAGGTACACTGTTGTATGAAAATGTGCTATGTAAATAAATGCTATTGTTGGTGGTGGTGGTGAGACTCAGGGTACACATTGGCAGTAGTAAGCGGGTAGATTGCATGTTCCCGCTTAAGAATGAAGAAACAGTAATAGTAAGAAGCTTGGTGTTACTCCACCTTTAGCTCTACCCCTTTCACTACACAGGAATACAAGACCAAGTGCCTAAAAGGAGGGTGTCAAGCAAAAGGAGGCCAAGTGAGAAGAATGTTCCTGCTACCATTTCTAATTTGAAGCCTCATACCACTAGATGGACAACTTTTGACTGTTTTGTTTTTTCATTTTTCTATGTAAAAAATGCGCATCAAATGAGGAATTCCCAGTTGGATCCCCAAGTCTTTTCAAACCTGTTTGTCTTCTCATTTTCAACATACATCTACCTATTATATAAAAAAATCTTGGGACGAGACAAGACTTTTTCAGAAAGTTACTATCAATCTTTAATTTAATATTGTTTTTTGTATCAGTAAGGTGCTGCTGGAGTATGTGAATTTCCCCTTGGGATTAATAAAGTATCTATCTATCTATCTATCTATCTATCTATCTATCTATCTATCTATCTATCTATCTATCTATCTATCTATCTATCTATCTATCTATCTATCTATCTATCTATCAAACAGTAGAAGAAGAAAATACAAAGAGTAGAAGACAAAGTAGAACATCATAAAGAAGTCCAAAAACGTTGACGCGATACACATTCAGAGCAGGTTAGACATTATGAAAGTACTAAAATTTGAAAGTCTCAAAAAACTGATAGTAAAGATCGCTTTAGTATTAACAAGCGGAAATTATTCGGTGAAATAACGGAACACCAAAAAGAGATTGGATATATGGACATACTGTAAGTGATATGACAGAAGTATGTAGATATTGATTGGCTTTAAAGTTTAAGTCGGAGACTTGTAGATCATCTAATTCGTATAACATACAATCGAAAGAGTTAAACGATCGGATGTATTAGAAATTCTACAGCCAATAATGGATACAAATCCATATGTCCAAAAGTATCGTACTTTACACAAAATTTATCTGAAAGACATGGACAAAGCAGTTTTCTTGGATTTCTATATGAATAAATATAGATAATATATATAATAAACCAACATGTGATGAATTGTTAGTGATAATAGTTTCAAATGACAGATTTATCAAAGACAAAGCTGATATTCGTATTTATCCAAAAGCACAGAACGATTTGTTGCAAGCTGCAGATCCGGGTAATGACTAGCACGTAGAGCCCGCATGGGGGTTGGCGAATGAAGCGAGCAGGGGGCAGAGCTCCCTAGTGTTAGATAAAATATATGTACATTTTAAGCATATTGAAAAATCAGAATGATCCACATTAATAAAATGAGTGTTTGTGTGCCTGTCTGTGCGTCCGCCCAGTTGCTATGTCTCTGCCATTTCAAAAGATTGCACATCAAAAACATTAAAACTGCTTTTACAAATCCCATAACAAATTGCATATATATGAGAGACGTATGCATTGCATGGTGCCCTGTAAACATTAACGTTAAGATCTTTAGATTTCAACCCATCTTAGACGGGTAGCCTAGCTAGTAATTGAATGATAGTAATACCCTTATATATATATGCAAAAGTTTTACTGGGTAGATAAGTAAGTATGTCTGGTTCTCCTGTGTCAATTAATGCAAGAACTTTACTGGGTATGTAAGTAAGCAAGTCCAGCGCCTTTGTATCAATCAGACACTACATATGTTCTCGGTGCTGGCTGTTACTTGATGTTGTAAACAATAAGGCACTTTGAATGAAATAATCTGTCTCAATGATTCAGAAATCACTAAATTTGTGGTTTGAGCTGAACATACAGTTCAAAACTCAGTAACACAATCTTGAGGGGTTTTAACATGTTGGGTAACACGTTAAAAGTAATGCACACTGCATAGTCCAATCACTTTTTAACATAACGAGTAACCTAATGCATATCTTACGGAAGTAAAAATACCTGTGCTACTATTGTTCCAAGCAGTACTGTTTTTAACACAAGGAGCACATATGTCTGGTCCTTTGCAGGGTTCAATCGGTGGTAACAGAAACCTATTAATAAATGTCAATTTGAATAAACATATTTATAAAACACAAAGAATATTATCACAGGTGTCATGCTTATTTTTGGATTCACTGTGGCTGATGAGAATGTTTAACTCTTTTTTGAGCTGTATAATAACATTGGAGCATTTTGCCAAAGGAGAACTCAAGAAGATTAAATCTTGTGCATCAAATTATTAAGAAACCAGGTTTCCAGTTTAATCAGATTATGTGCATGCATGTAAAGGCATTTATTGTATCTTGTAATATGCCTCAACGTACATATGTTTTCATGTAGAGCAATCTCTGTAGGAGCAAAAGCATTATACATGTGCGTGCACTGAAGTGAATGGCAGAGCTGAAAAATTAAATTGCATTAAATCAGTTGGTCTGCTCACAACAATGAACACAGTTCTCACAACAGTCAGCAAGTAGTCAATAGTGATCACACTACAACAATAAAGTCTGGAAGAAGCCAGAGTTTTTCTAAAACTAAGACCTCCACAGTTTCTCAGTCTGAAATAAGTATTTCATTGTGAATGATTGATTAATGGTTTGTAATTCCATTTCATTTTCTACCTTATTTAATGTGGTGCATATGATATGGTGCAGTTACTTGCTTTATACATTAGTCATGTTTTTATTTCAAAGTTATTTTCACAACTTAATCTACTGTAGTTAGGCAATAGTACATAGTGTGATTGTTTTTGTTGGTGGTTTGCATAAAAGTTTGTGCAATTTTCATGAATACAGACAAATCAGTAGTCAGGCAAAGTGTCCACTTGGAATGCAGTTTATGTGGAAGTATTTGGTTGACTAAAAGTTGGCAGTGTCTTAGATACATGTGCCACCAGTACCTTCAAAACAGGAGGACTGTTGGGCAGCATGCAAATGGAGGTCTACATCTCCTGGCCTGGGTAATTCTTTAAAAAAGTAGCAGATGCCCATGTAATACATGACTCTAGAGTCAACATGCCTCAAGCGTGGCACGGGCTTCACCAGTACAACAATATAGAGAGTATTAATAAGCAATAAAATGCAATGGAATGTTTCTCTTTTCTAATACTCGATGACACCTTTCTTCGAACTAAGTAATGCAAAGGTGAGTTTGCTCTAATTTAATTAATGCTGCCTTTGCTAAAGAAATACAATTATAAAAACAATAACTAAAAAGGCAGCAAAAGGCAAAAATTCTGTTTCTAATCAGTGAACCCTTTACTCCTCGTCATATGCAGAACTTTATAAATAACAGAAAGTAGCACAATTAAAGAACCATTACAGTTAATTGAAAAATAAAAGTCAGACTTAATTTTCTTCTATAGGAGTGAGTTATCAGAGCTTAGGTTGATAAGCACCTGCTTGTATTCCATCTGGAACAAAGAATTAGAAAAACTAAGCCTTACAAATTGATATTGTAATTAAGATAAAATTGCAAACAAATTTTAGCCCGATATGTTATGCTAATTGGATCAACATTAATATTGCACTATTAATGGCTTGAATTAATTTACTGGAACTCAACATCAGCAGTAGTAACAGTATAAATATTTAATTTTAGCTTCTATCACTCTGATTGATGGACAGGGCCAAAAAAGGGAATAGTCTTGAGAATGGACCCCGTCCGTGGTATAACAACATGTCTGTATAATGTTAACAGGAGTAACAGGTTTGTGACAACATAGACAAACAGACAGTATGTGTTACTTTTTCGCATAAAAAAGAAGCACCAATGCATGACTGTTACGTGAGGTGCAGTGGATGTGCTTTTTCATCACCCACTCTATTCTTGTAAATTATATTATTTGGGCTCTGTTATGCTACTAAATCATGCCAAAGAGGAGGGAACGAGGAAAAAAGTTAGTCACGGTACAGTGTGTAATAACATTTTGGAACTGAAAAACATTAAAATAGACAACCTTATAAAGCCGGCAACAATATAATTCATATGAGATTTCTATTTGGGCCACAAAACAGTACCATCATTTTAGTTTTCAATTTCTTTGACTAACGGCAGGTTATTTTAAATGCCACACCTGGGTCCTCATGCTTAATGCTGTGAATAGAATTCACACTAAAACATGGCATACGGACAAAAACGGAAATGTGCGTACGCACAAAAAAGTCTAGATGCATAAATCTGTGCGTTCGCCAACTTCCACGTTCTTCCGCTCCATAAATCCCAGTCAGCGTGAAAAGTAATGCACGTGCACTTGCCTGCTGCCACTCCGAAACTCCTCCCAGAAATACGCCACTTTGAATACACAACTATAAATAGCCCTTAAGCTCAGCGTTCTGTGAAAAGGCAATGGCAAAAGCACTGGGGAAAATAGAAGAATTTCAGCAAATACCAAGTGGAGGCAAAGAAAAACATACTATTTGTTGGTTTTAACAGTGATATAAACAACAAAAGGAAGTTGATCGAGTGACATCAGAGTTCAAAGAAACTCGAAAGCTCAAGTTCACAAAGTCGCACAGTGCCCGAAATAAAAAAGAAGTTGTCAGATATCAAAGTCGCAGTGAAAAGGCGATTCGTAGCCCACCATCTGAGTGTCATATGAAAGCTTTTTAGGGTACAGAGAAAAGAAAACAAATAGGCACAGTGGGAAAAAAACTTTAATCTCGAAATTTCCACTTTAATCACGTAGTTTATTTTGTCATTAAAGTAGAACATCAAAAACTTCATCTTTAAATCGTTTAACTTACTAGCTTCTGAAATACCATCGTAACTAAAGTAGCACTTTAAATGCTTTGTTTTGTATATGTTCTTCTATGTGCTCTATGTGTATGAATCACTACGTGCTTCTTAAACGGGCTTTCTCTTCCTCTGACAGGACATAGAATCCATTACACTGGTGATATTACAGCTCTCTGAATAATTAAAATACTGAGATGTATACTTGATATCATTTTCATGTTGATAGGAGTTAAAGCATGTTATTAAACATGGGAACACATTGGCGCAGTGATAGTGAAGAGCTGGCGACCCATCCAGAGACTGCCTTACGCAAGATGCTTGCTGCGTGACCTTTGATGAAATAATTTATTGCAGCAATACTGTCTCTTTCAAATATACTAACCCCCAATTCCTATCCTTCCATTTCTTTCTCCAAGTAACTAATCGCCACACAATCAGCTCTGTAATAAATGTTAAGCCATCTGTAAACTTAGAATGCCAATTCTTCAAAACTTTTAAGGAACATTGAAATATCTTCGTAGTACATGTTTAATTATTCCATCCATCTATCCATCCAGGGTCACGCCAGTCCCAGCAAGCATACAGCATGAGGCAGGAACAATCACTGAGCGGGGCACCAGATCGTCACTAGCGCTGCGGCACCGTGTCCTCACATGTTTAATTATTAACAACATACATTATTTAAATAATGTTAACATTTTATCTGTATAATGTAATAAACATATTTTGCTGCATTTCATCTTAAAAATGATATCATCATCATATGTAAATACGCACTTTATAAAGTGGCTCGGGTAGTGCAATATTATAACTGTATTGACACTTTACAGTGAGGTGATTGTACTTATAACTACAAACAGTTCTACAAGGAGCACTTGATGGACTGATTGAGTGTGTTTATAGTTCTTGGGATAAAACTGTTTCTGAACCGCAAGGTCCATACAGGAAAGGCTCTGAAGTGTTTGCCATTTGAGAGAAGTTCAATAGACAGCATGGCTGAGGCAACATGTGTTTGATGCTGTATACTGATAATTCTCTTTCCAATCAGCTGCTGTAGAGGTGTGATTCCACACTCAGATACAGTGGGATAAATACTCTGAGTATTGCACTGAGAGGAATAACGCTAAAGCAGCTATGGTATTTGGAATAGTTTGGCCATTCCGTGGACCATTATATTGTTACAGGTTAATTACAATCAGATGCCATAAACTAATAAATAATATGCAGTTAATTTCAGTGTATTTGATAAAGCCGTGTCAGGGATGTGGATCTAAAAAAGAAAGAGAAAGGGAAACCACACTGGAACAAAAGCATTGCTTTGACGCTGGGTGCCGCCAGTTTGCAAAACCGAACTTGCATACGCCAAGCATTTAGCTGGCATTAAAATGTGTGTGGCTTTACGCCAAGTTTAGGTTTTATACATCGCGATGTGAGCGTGGAAACG
Organism: Erpetoichthys calabaricus; assembly: GCF_900747795.2. NCBI lineage: Eukaryota > Metazoa > Chordata > Cladistia > Polypteriformes > Polypteridae > Erpetoichthys > Erpetoichthys calabaricus. Next base: position 8,005,665 of record NC_041409.2, on the reverse strand, counting down.
GGCTTACGCAACAGTTTTGTGTGTATGCACTTTTGATGTGGCACATTCTCTCGAAGCCTGGGTGGATTTTCTTCTGGATATTCTGGCTCTGTTCCCACATCCTAAAAACATGCAGCTTAGGTTATTTTCCAGTTGGTCCATTGTGTGCATGCCTGAGTAATGACTGTCATGGCCAGGAACCCTCTTCACAGGTGGTTTCTTGCACCTGTTAGGGTTCCTGAACTCTTTATTAGAAGTTGTCTCTTAAGAGCTAAGAGTGTTGGAAACAAAGGAAAGATGAACTGCTGAGCTGTTAGCACAAAGGATGCAGCTGTGTAATGCTAAGACTTTACAGGAGAAAGAAGGGAACTGGTGGGTTAACATCAAGTCTGCTTGGTGACCAACCATTATTTGTGAATCATATTATATTGTAAATTATTTGTCTGATAATATTGTAGTTTAAGCATCTAAAACATTTCTGTCAGTCCACAAACTTCTGAAGCTGACTGATGAGGCCTGTTGTGAGAGCGTACCCTGTACAGAAGTGAACCTCCAATGCATGCCAGAATCCTTCACTGTCACATAGTTGGGGTAAAAACCATTGCAGCTCACTTCAGGGGACCCAACAACCTAAACTGCATTAAGCTTATTTGAGAATGTTGTGTTATTTAACAATTTGTTTACACCTTCTACAAAGAAATGACAGATGTGCATAATGAATAATTGCCTTATCCATAATAGACAATGGTGTGAAAAGAAGTTGTCATAACATTTCATGATTTATTATATAATATAAATAGAAATAAATTAAAGACAAAAAAGCCAAATGGTTTATTGATGGCCTTGGATTTAGGAGGTGCGGGAAGACAGGGTCTTGACTTGATGGACCATTGACACCTACTTTCTCCATGGGTGCTGCTGACTGGAGTTTTTGTTTATCTCCCCTCAGTGGTGTAGCAAAAGGCAAGGTAGACAATTGCCTGGGACACTTAACTGGGAGAAGACACTCCTTCCCGTAGGTACTAATTACAGTGAAAAATCTGCAGGAACCCCCTTCAAGCATAGCATCGAAGCACCGCAGTGACACAATTGAACCCCATAGGGTCCCCAGTCTCCATCTGTGAATAACGTTACTTTTTGGGTTTTTTTTATTTTTAGACAGTTTGGCCTTTTCTGATTTGGCTTCAGTCATTCTCTTCAAGCCCCACTGTAGTCCATGGGCAGCCAAAATCAGAAGCTCCAATTCAACCACAGGTTGAGTGGGTAAGAATGAGACGGGGGTCTAAGATCTAGGATCTACAGTTTGTCCTGACTCTTCCTATCAGTGTTGCGTCTGGTGAGAGGACATTTTCATTTTTAAAGCTGATTAAATCTTATTTGAGATCTATCATGTGCCAAGAGAGACTTCCAGCCTTAGCTGTAATTTTAATAAAGCGCAATGCTCGAAGGTCTTTGGACCTGGGGGACATACTGGCTGCATGTGCTGTAACCAAAGCCCCCACAACAGTGATTTGGAAAGTTATAGTAATACTGTTACTGGCTATTTATTATTATTTTATTTAATTTCTATTATGCACCCTTTTATTTTATTTTTTAAATATTATGATATGCAATTTGCATTCATTTTTTTTGCACCACTTTTACTTTTTTTATTATTTAGATTTTTAAAATTTATATTATTCTATTATTGAAGTTTTTCTATTTTCAATACAAATGTTGTATTTATTGCATTGTTTAATTTATATACTAATATTACATATAATAATAGATTATTATATAATCTGTTTTTCACAAAATTAAAATAAAGGATCTGTGTTTATCAGTGGCGGGCCATCAGGGCCTGCAAGGCCTTCTCTGCTGGCCTAAAAAAATATCTGAATCACAAACTGATGTTAATTATATTTTGTCCATGAATACTTATTAAATAATTCCAAATAATTCCTTTCATAGCTTTTCCGATGGTTGTGCTGCACCTGCTTCCAGACATGTATTTTCGTATTAAAGCATTTAACCAATCACATTTCAGCCATCATTTGTTGCCAGGCAGGGTCAAAGTCAAAGAAGTCTGCCCAGAGGCCTTCACAATCCGTTCTGCAGGCCCTCTAACACAAAATAAATGTCGATTAAACTGTTGCTTCAACCAATCAGATTTTGAGTTGGTTACACTAGGGCCCTCTAGCAGGTGTATGGCGACGTCACCGTATTCAGACCCGTTGATTGGATAAGATGGTGCAGATGGTGTAATAGAAAAATCTGAATGAGAGCATCATGGGGCAGCTGTACACATTGGTATGTTTGGCGGTGAGCATTCCCGTGTCCACTGCTTCTGTCGAGCGGACATTTTCAGCCCTAAAGCGAATTAAAACTTATGCCAGAAATACGACAGAGCAGGTTCGACTTTCAGCATTAGCTTCGATGGCGATAGAAAGGGACTTCGTGATGGAACTGACGCGCACAGATAATCTGTATGACAGAGTAATTGAACTGTTTTTGAGGAAAGAGAGGAGGATGGATTTTGTTTACAAATAATCCGAATTTTTGGTGAGTAAAATGTTGCGATTTTCCTAAATAACATTGCAAGTTTATGAGTTATTATTGATGTTTGTTATGTGTGTCGCGGGCTGTAGCTGCAGTAGAAAGGAACTTGTTCACCCTGGTTTGTCTATTCAATAAAGGCATTTATTGTGGCTACAGGAGTTATCTATCTGCGATGCTTATTAAGATGGTTTTTATAACCATAAATTAGTTTTTGAGGGGTGGGTTGATTCAGACGGAGCACTACTGAAGGCCTAGGTGTGAAATGCATGGTCCGCCACTGGTGTTTATTAAATTCTTCTTTTTGATCTTATTAATTTAGACTTTTTGCCCCCAAAGTCCCTAGAATCATCTCTGCCTCCCCTAACTGGCCATAGTTCAGCAATTAATTAATGGACAGATATTGTTGGACTCCTTTCATTTCAATCATTTCAAATGACTTTGTTTTCTTTTCTGTTTGAAAAAACTCTTTGCCTTCATGTGTACTCATTATGTAATTAGATATTTGTAAAGTGTGTTATTTGTATTTACCTGTGAACTGGTCACTGTGGTCTGCACCTACACTCAGTGAAGAGTGCTGTACAAAAGTAAATCAAATCAAATTGAATTAAATTAACTGAAGCCGGTGTCACATTACATGACCTTTTGTCATGGAACATGTCAGAATTGTCTGTCAAAGTTGTTGATCTTGTTGCTGCAATGTCAAGTAACACAACTGAAAATCACAGTCCATTTCACATTTACAGACCAATCGCCAATCTTCCAGTGCTTTTTCTGTCAGCCAATAGCATGTGGCCTGACAGAGCGGTGCTTTAGAAAGGGTTAGCAGCTGTAGTGAGTTCAGCAGCAATCTGTAACCTTTAATTCTTTTTTTTCCCATTCTGTTATGGTATGAAAATTTGCAAGATATCAGACACACAAGATTCTCTCCTGTTTGTCATGTTCAAATCACGCATTTTACTTATTCCTCGTTATTACATTTTATGCATTGTACTTCTGGATGAGCATTCATTAATTCATTTGGGTGTCAGCTCTCCTGCGTATATACGTAGCCAGCCGCCTCTGCTAATGAAAAAGCCACCCCGAATGATTTTATCCTAGCCAGTCGAAGACTAGTTGGTCTCGTTAGGTATGACAACAATCCTGAGCAAGTCAGTTTACCTGCCTGTGTTCCAATTGGAAAACTAACAGAAATGTGATCAATTGTATCCCAGATGTTGTAAGTCACTTTGGATGAAAGTGTCGGCCAAATAAATGTTACAATTTCTGACCCAGTCTCTGTGCTGCCATTAAGTTGACCTATTCTCCAGGTTTCAATATTGATTGTCTTTGGGTAGTCAGGTTTTCATCCACATTTTAGATATGTACTGTTCATGATAGCAAGGGTTTCTATGCGCTAGTCAGCTCTAAGATTAATTTGTAGCCAATCCATATTTGGTCCTTGTGTTTACATGTATCTTTTATGGGAGATCCACTTGAGCTTAGTAAGATTAGAATTACTTCCAAAATATGGGTTGTGGTGGATTGCCGGCTTCTTACTCCGGCCCTCACCCCCAGGCCGCCAGGAGGAGCTCTCCGGACAGCGTGGACATGCCCCGAGTTCCAGCAGGGCCTCATGGACTGTGTAGTTTTTATACGCAGCCCTGCTGGATACCTTGGGGGCCACCAGGCATCGCTGTAGGGGGGGCTCGTGGGCTCTTATGTGCTCTATAACCCGGGAGTACGTCATGGTCACATGACAGGAAGAAACGACGTGCTCCCGGGTTGAAGAAAAGGACTGTTTACCCTGACCCGGAAGGAATAAGGAACTGTGGACTGTTGGACAGGAACACCTCCAGGTCAGGGTGTATAAAAGGACTCTGGGAAAGCCCAGACATTGAGCTGAGCTGGGAGGTAGGAGGGCGAAGTGTCTGGGCGAGGAGGAGAGTATTATTGTGAGAGTTTATCTGTTATATGAATAGTGTGGAGTGGAGGGTGCTTTGTGCACTGTACAAGAAGACAATAAAAGAGTCTTGTGCTTTCACCTGGTGTCTGGAGTGGTACCTGAGGGCTCAAGAGGTGGATCAAGGGCATATCTGCTACAGGGTATACATGAAAATGAAGATTATGTTCATGTTAAATTATGACAATATAATAACTATTAACTATACTTAAGGCAGCATGGTAACAAATTGGTTAGAGGAGTTTCTGCAGTGCTCCACCAGTTCCCCATTTGATTCCAAGTCCTGGTACAATGTGGTGAAGACATATTATCCCTATCCCCACTGGGCTTTTTTTACTGTTTATCTGCCCACATTTAAAGGCATGTATTTCAAGTTTATTTGAAAATCCAAACTGGTTCAATATAAATGAGTGTGGGTGTTTCCGTCAATGTGCGCTTCATCATCTAATATTGGTGCTTGCCATGTCTCGATGCTGCTGGAATAGGGACCAGCTACCACCAGCCTGAACAGGATTAAACAAGTTCAGTAACAGATACCATTCTCTAACCCACTTAAACCCATGATACCCTGTACCACCATGCTGACTTGACAATAGATGGATGGATGGATGGATGGATGGATGGATGAAAACATCTGTCCATTTTCTGAAGTACTGGCCGATTAAATGAGTTCATTAATGACATATAGCAGCTCGCAAACTGGGAGTGAATAGTAGCCTTACAATAGCAGAAACATTTACTTATATAGCACATTTTCATAAGGGCAATATACTGTAGCTCAAGTGCTTTACAAGACGACAGAAAGAAAGTTATGTGAAATGAAAAACAAATAAGATTAGGCAATAATATTAAAGAATTAGTAACAAAGACAAAGGGTAAGGTCAGATGGCTGGGAGGACAGAAAAAAACAAATGAACAAAAAAAACTCCTTTTAGGCTGAAAATAAATAAAATCTGCAGGAGCTCCAAGGGCAAAAAGACCACCCAGCCACCACTGGGCATTCTACCTCACATAAATGTTCATAAATCAATCCTCTTTATTTTCATGCTTCACATGATAGTAATTGATGATGCTGGTCTTGTGGAGAGCTGAGACACCCACCTTCAGTCCTTCAGAAGAACCAGAAGAAAACAGCAGAGATTAGTACAGATTGCAGATCTCTGAAGAGTATGATAAATCTATGCTCATATAGGATATCAGAATAGAAGAATGCCTTTATTGCCACTATACACATGTACAATGAGATTAAAAGCAGCTCCTCCAGAACACAACAAACAAATAAACAAATGGTGCAAAAAGATGCAAAAAAAAGTTCTGCGATGCTATATACATATGGAAAGAATAAATAACTATTGCACTATTGGGTTATTGCACATTATTTAAATAAAATAAAAAATATTGCACAATAATGATGATCATGTGTAGTGAGTAGTGGAAGTTGGACCCTGAGAGTAATGATATTGTACAGTATACAGATATTGCAAAGTTATTATCAGTACCATTTAGATATTGGATATTGCACAGTTGATGGATAGAAGGAAGTCCAGGTTAGACTGTATAGTCAGAGCATGTGTGATTTTAGAATGGTTATGGCTTTTGGGAAAAAAACTGTTGTTGAGTCTGTTAGTCCTTGTGATGATGCACCTGTAACACCTCCCTGAGGGCAACAGGTCAAACAGATCAGAGCCAGGGTGGGAGCTGTCCTTGATGATGTTTTTTGCTCTGCTGAGGCAGCGGGAGGTGTAAATGTTCATCAGGGAGGGGAGAGGGTAGCCGATGATCTTCTGTGCTGCCTTTACTACTCTCTGAAGCTTCTCCCTGTCTGCCATGGCGCAGCTGCCGTACCGTACTGTGATACAGTACGTCAGCAGGCTCTTGATGGACGAGCGGTAGAAGGTCAGCAGCAGGTTGGAGTCCAGGTTGTGCTTTCTGAGGACCCTTAGGAAGTGTAACCGCTGCTGAACCTTCTTGATGACTGCTGTGATGTTGTCTGTCCAGGAGATGTCAGCGGAGATAAGGACGCCATGAAATTGGAAAAGTATGGAAACCTCTCCAGGAAATACAACTAAATGTAGCTACGAAAAAAACATATTAAAATAATACCTTTTTAGCAGTTTTTTAAAATGACCTACAGTACTAGCCTGGTGAATTTCTATTGATAAAGTATTCCCCTTTTTATGTGCATAACCACAAAAGGCCACCTCACCACTTCTTTTAAGTTTGGCTCTTGGAATTATAAGTAAACCTTAGATCAGGGGTGTTGAACTCCGGTCCTGGAGGGCCGCAATGGCTGCAGGTTTTCACTCTAACCACCTTCTTAATTTGTGACCTGTTTTTGCTGCTAATTAACTTCTTTTTCCTTAGATTTAATTAATTCGGCTCAGACCCCTTAGTTCTTTCTATTTCCTTAATCAGTAGCCAAACAATAATGAGACACAAAATGAGCAAACAGGTGACCAGCTGACCACATTATCTGAACATAAAGAAAGGTGACAGTCTCGGTAAGGTTGATCTCTCAGTTCAATAATCAGAAAAAGAAAATCAACAATTTGGGAAATGTCTGCTGTAGCAGAATGAGAGCAGCAGCAAGCCATGGAATTAAGTAACGGGTTTAATTAACAGCAAGAATTGGCTTCTCATTAAGAAACTGGTTGGAGTGAAATTGGTTGGAGTTTGAAACCCCTGTTTAGCTGGTCATCTGTTGGTTCGTTTCACATCACATTTCTGTTTAACTGCCATTTAATAAAGAAAAGAATCAATTTAGAGGACCAAATCCTTTAAGATCGGGCTATTAAAATGAAGGCAAAAGGAGTTAATTAGCAGTGAAAACTGGTCACTGATTAGGAAAAGGGTTAGAATGAAAACCTGCAGCCACTGCAGCCCTCCAGGCCTGGAGTTTGACACCTGTGCCTTAGATCTAAGGTGGGGTGTAGGGGGATAGGCATTCCAAAATATAGAATGGAGCCAGATTGTTTAAGGCTTTGTAAACTATTAGTATTTTAAAGTCAATTCTGAATGACAAGGGTAACCAGTGTAATGATGCTAAATCTGGTGAGATGTGATCAGATTTTCTTTGTCTAGTTAGATTCTGGCTGCTGCATTCTGCACTAATGGGAACAAAGTGATGTCTTTCTTTTGTAGTCCTATTAGGAGTGCATTGCAGTAGTCTAGTCCAGTGTTTCCCAACCTCGGACCTGGGGGCACACTGTGGCTGCAGGTTTTTGTTCCAACCAACTTCTGTTTTTATTTGAACTCCTGGGCTAATTAAGTGATGTGTTATTTCCCAAGTTCTGTGTTTTGGGAACAATATAGAAATGAGAAAAGTAAATTTGGTAAAAAGAAAAAAAAAAAAAATATATATATATATATATATATATATATATATATATATATATATATATATATATATATATATAAAATGTACCAAGCTGTTATAGTGGAATAATGTATTTTTTTTCTTTTTAAAAATATTTTCATTTTGATTTTCATTCTACTTTTCTAGGTGCCCTAATTGTTTAATTAATCCATTATTTACTAATTAGTGGGTCTGATGCTAAAGTAGTTGCAGCCTTTGATTATTAAGTTGTTTGTCAGCATGTCTGCTCTGCTCATTTTTAATTGTCATTAATAAAATACAATGAAGGGAAAAAACTGCACAGAGAAAGGGCAAAATATAATGAAATTAACAAAAGAGAGTTAAGCATTTAAATCTACAGCAAAAGCAGAAATATTTCTAAATGTCTTATTAATGTAAAAATCATGCTGCTGTGCTTTTCTGAATGTAGAATAAAAGAAAAATAAAACCAGCTAATTAAATGAGATCAGTGTTATCAGGTGTTGTCACTGATTAGGAATTTGGTTGGAACAAAAACATGCTGCCACAGTGTACCCCCAGGACCGAGTTTGGGAAACACTGGTAGTCGACTGAAGACAAAAGTGTGAACTAATTTTTCAGAGTATTGTAAATTTATAAGTGGTCTATGTTTTAAGTGTAAGTGAAAAAATGCAGACCTAGTGATCTGGTTAATATGTGATTTAAAGTTCTGGTCAGAGTCAGTAATTACCCCTAAATTTTTTACTTCTGCCTTGATTTTTAAACCTAAGGGATCAAGCTGATTTCTAATGACCTCACTATATCTGTGTTTGCCAATTACCTAGATTTCTGTTTTCTTATTTAGTTTGAGAAACTTACTACTCATCCAATACTGCTAAGTCACTGGTTCAGAGATCCAATAGCATCATGGTCATCAGGCGCTATAGATAAATAAAGCTGTGTGTCATCTGTATAGCTGTGGTAGCTCACCTTGTGCTTTGACATAATTAATTATTAATTATTATGATTAAGACATAAATAATAATTGTGAATTTCCCCTAAAGTATCTAGCTATCTATCTAATCTGACCTAATGGAAGTATGTAGATAGAAAGGAGCAGCAAACCCAGAATAGATCCTTGTTGTATACCATAAACAATATCATGGGTCTCAGAAGTACAATCACCACAACTAACAAAGAATTTTCTACCTCTTATGTAAGACTGAAACCAATTTAAGATGCTGCTGGAGAGGCCCACCCATTGTCTTAAGTGATTTAAAAAATGCTGCGACCTATGGCGTCAAATGCAACACTTAAGTCTAAGAGAACAAGAACAGATATGTGGCTTCTGTTCGCATTAACCTGTAAATCATTTATTACTTTAACCAATGCAGTTTCTGTACTATGATTTGTTGTAAAACCTGACTGAAACTTATCAAGAACAGCATGTTGAATCAAGTAAGCATTGAGCTGCACATTGATTCATACCTTCTCTAAAATTTTACTTAAGAAAGACAAGTTAGAAACTGGTCTAAAGTTATCAAAAACAGAACAGTTAAGATTATTTTTCTTGAGCATGGGTTTAACAGGTGCAGTCTTTAGACAGTCAGGGAAGACCCCCATATCTAATAATGAGTTTATTATGTTAAGTACAATGCTTATCAATAAGGACATCAGAGACTTCTTTTAAACTGCCTGTTGGCACTGGGTGAAGGACGCAAGTGGATGGTCTCAGCTGAGAAATTATTCTACGTAGTTTGGGTTGATCTAATCCGGGGAAAGAATTTAATTTACTGAAAGGGCATGCTAGGATTCTATTAGATTAACTTTGGGGGGTTGTTATTTCTAATATTACTTATTTTGTGTATAAAAATATAGCAAAAGTCTCACAACTTTCACCAGTAGTTTAGGATGCATTATCATTTACAATTTTAGAGAAACAGGACTGCCTGTCAAGGCGGACTGTATTCCTATATTCCTTATTTTAGCCTTCATTATTTCATATTGGAGTATCAGTTTAGTTTTTCTCCAATTACACTCAGCTCACCGGCATGTTCTCTTTAAAACAGACACTTTTTGGGTCTTCCAAGGTATAATAATGGTGCAGGATTTATTAAATGTCTTTTCAGGGACAACTATGTCAGCACTTTAGTATTAAAAATTTCCACCTTACTATTTATACTATTAGTATTATTAAGGTAAGTATAACAAAGTGACTGTTTAGAATATTAGAAAACATTGAAGCTGTAGATATATCAAAACAGGCTTGAGCCTTAAAGTCCAGTGTCCAAGTCAATGTCAAACTGTCAAATCTACCATATACAGTCATATGAAAAAGATTGGGAGCCCCTCTTAATTCCTTGGATTTTTGTTTATCATTGGCTGAGCTTTCAAAGTACCAACTTCCTTTTAATATTTGACATGCCTTATGGAAACAGTAGTATTTCAGCAGTGGCATTAAGTTTATTGGATTAACAGAAAATATGCAATATGCATCATAACAAAATTAGACAGGTGCATAAATTTGGGCACCCCAACAGAGGTATGACATCAATATTTAGTTGAGCCTCCTTTTGTAAATATAACAGTCTCTAGAAGTCTCCTGTAGCCTTTAATGAGTGTCTGGATTCTGAATGGAGGTATTGTTGACCATTCTTCCATACAAAATCTCTCCAGTTCAGTTCAATTTGATGGCTGCCGAGCATGAACAGCCTTCTTCAAATCATCCCATAGATTTTCGATGATATTCAAGTCAGGGGACTGTGACGGCCATTCCAGAACATTGTACTTCTCCCTCTGCATGAATGCCTTTGTAGATTTCAAACTGTGTTTTGGGTCATTGTCTTGTTGGAATATCCAGCCCCTGTGTAACTTCAACTTTGTGACTGATGCTTGAACATTATCCTGAAGAATTTGTTGATACTGGGTGGAATTCATCTGACCCTCGACTTTAACAAGGGCCCCAGTCCCTGAACTAGCCACACAGCCCAACAGCATGATGGAACCTCCACCAAATTTGACAGTAGGTAGCAGTTGTTTTTCTTGGAATGTGGTGTTCTTCTTCCGCCATGCAAAGCGCTTTTTGTTTTGACCAAATAACTATTTTTGTCTCATCAGTCCAAAGCACTTTGTTCCAAAATGAATCTGGCTTGTCTAAATGAGCATTTGCATACAACAAGCGACTCTGTTTGTGGCGTGAGTGCAGAAAGGGCTTCTTTCTCATCACCCTGCCATACAGATGTTCTTTGTGCAAATTACACTGAATTGTAATGATGTACAGATACACCATCTGCAGCAAGATGTTCTTGCAGGTCTTTGGAGGTGATCTGTGGTTGTCTGTAACCATTCTCACAATCCTGCCCATATGCCGCTCCTGTATTTTTCTTGGCCTGCCAGACCTGCTGGGTTTATCAGCAACTGTGCCTGTGGCCTTCCATTTCCTGATTCCATTCCTTACAGTTGAAACTGACAGTTTAAACCTCTGAGATAGCTTTTTGTAGCCTTACCCTAAACCATAAGACTGAACAATCTTTGTTTTCAGATCTTTTGAGAGTTGCTTTGAGGGTCCCATGCTGCCACTCTTCAAAGGAGAGTCAAAGGGAAGCACACCTTGCAACTGACCACCTTAAATACCTTTATATCTCATGATTGGACACACCTGTCTATGAAGTTCAAGGCTTAACGAGCTAATCCAACCAATTTGGTGTTGTAAGAAATCAGCATTGAGCAGTGACATGATTTAAAATCAGTAAAATGACGAGGGGACCCACATTTGTGCACAGCCAGTTTTTCACATTTGATTTAATTTCATACAACTAAATACTGCTTCACTAAAAATCTTTGTTCGGAAAACACCACAGTACTCAGATGTTCCTAGGAAATGAAAGACAGACCACTGTTATCTTTTTTGTTGAAAGGAGAGTCAATTATTATGTAGGCTAAGAGGGGTTCCCAAACTTTTTCATATGACTGTATATGTCACTTCAGTAGGTTGGGGTCTTGTGCACAATAAGGTATGCTGGTAAATGGATATATGTATAAAATAAAAATAAAATAAAATTTCTGCATGCATCAGTTACTTGTATCGCCTGGCAGCCTAAACTTAACACTATAGTCATGTAATCCATTCCTAGGATTTCCACCTAAAATGTGATATTTTGGTTTCCAGACGAAATGTCCCAATGACCTTTTACTTTTAGCCATTCCACAATGTTTTATTAAACTATCGTTTAAACTGGCCCAGGCAGTGTTTCTGATCAATGCTTATGTTACTATAAAGTAAGTGGATTGTGGTCACTGGGGTGAATACAGCCCAAATCACCCATCAGGTATCAAATCATGGAGACCAAAATGACTTGAAATAAATGACTACAGTGTATCCATAAAGGTGCTGTAAAGATGCCGTGACCTGCTGGGTGTTAGAAGTCTTTCCACCCTCCTGGCTTATTATGTGATATTTCCAGGATAATGTTAATCCCCTAATCAAAACACCTCTCCTCTCCTCGTCCTGATTTACATGCATCCGCTGATTTCCCAGGATGTTTATGGAAGGCGAGATTAGTTACCTAGTGTGCGCTGACATTTTCCCTTTGCACTGAACTAATTTGCTGCTATCTGAAACACAATAGTGCATTCTTATAGAGTACCTAGTAAAGTTGGAGCATCATTTTAAAGTGGATATCTTCCTTCACTCAGTGAAAACTTTTCATGACAGTTTCTCACATCCTTTCTTCTGAAGATGTCCATATTTAGCAAAACCCTGACAAACATCATTCTTAGCGCGCTGCCGAGGCCAATGCAGATAATGTGAGTGCAACAATTTATAGTAGGTTTTATTTAGAAAGCTGAGTTATCATGCAGTAAGATGGAGAGACAAGGTATTATAAATTAGGAGAAAAATTTCCTGCATAGAGATTGAAGGCCATTTTCTTATAATATTAAACAAAATCGTATTTACTTATAGGCAAAGCACAAAGTGCTCTGTTACAGGAGTATCTCCCAGCACTTATTGCAGCTTTCTTATTTACAAGGGCTGGATTTCAAGAAATTTCAAATATTGTCAGGGAACCCTTATAATATACTGTATGTACTCTATAAGCATATACAGTGGATTCAGAACATATTCACAGTCTCTTCACTTTCTGCACACTTTATTATGTTACAGATTTTATTTTTAAGTGGATAAATCTGCCATATTTGCCCATCACTCTACACTCAATAACCCATAATGACAAAGTGAAAACATGCTTTAAGAAAGTTTTGCAAATTTATTAAACCTCAGATTCTGAAATCTCTCATTCATATAAGTATTATTTGCTTGTGGCACTTCAAATTGTGGTCAGATGCATCATTTGGTTTAATTGTCATTGAAATGTGTCTTAAACTTGTTGGCAACTTGAATGTACTAGACATCATTTAGAAAGGCACACACTTGTAAATATAAAGGTCCCACAATACACGCTGTATATCAGAACAAAAACCAACCCATGTAGTCCAAGGACCTCTCTGTAGACCTGTGTGATAAAATTATGGTGAGGTATAAATCAGGGTAAGGGAATAAAACCATTTCTAAAGCCTTGAGTGTTTCCAGGAGCACAGTGGGCTCAACAATTGTGAAATGAAAGAAGTTTTTAACCACCAGGACTCTTCCTAGATTTGAGGTCTGGCCAAACTAAGTAACCAAGCAAGAATTGCCTAGCTCATATAGGTGAGCAAGATCCCAATGGTCACTCTAAGTGAGTTTCAAAAGTCCCCTGCTGAGATGGGAGAACCTGTTGGAAGGACGACTATTTCAGCAACATTCCATTAACCAGGTGTTTATGGTACAGTATCGTGGAGTGGTGGCTCTGAGGCTAGGGATTTGCTCTGCCAATCTGAACGTTGCTGGTTTGAATCTCGTAAACCCCAAAAGTAACTCCACTTCGTTGGGCCCAAGGCCCTTAACCTGCAATTCTCCATCCTGGGTATGATGCTAATCTGCATACTTCCCTGCATGTAGGTCCTCCAACCTGCAGGGAAAAGCCTGAGGGTTGGTGGCCGAATTGGCACTCCACCCACCATAAAAAACCTCACACTGGTTCCATTCCTGAGTTGGTTTGTCATATGGTGGGTGCGGCAATGCACTGTATCAGTACGTGCTCCTAACCTCTCTCCTGCTCCTCTATGGTACAGTGGCGAACTCCCGCATGGAGTTTGCCAAACTGCACTTAAAGGACTCGGAGCATGAGGAAAAATATTGGTCATTCGAGACAAAAATTGAAGTCTTTGGGCAGAACGCCATGTACTGTCACTGGTGAAGAGTAGGCCATCTTGAAGGTAGCAGTATCATGCTGTGGGTGTAGTTCTTAGTGGCAGGGACAGAGAGACTAGAAAGAACTGACAGAAGGATGAATGCAGCCAAATACAGAGAGGTCCTTCTCCAGAGTGCACATTACCTCAAGTTAGGGTGACAGTTCACATTTCAGCATGACAATGACCTGAAACATACAGTCAAAAAAAAGCTAAGTGGCTTCAGGACAAGTTTTGGACTGTCCTTGAGTGGTCCAGCCAAAGCCCAGAATTAATCCCTATAGAACATCGATGGAGAGACCTGAAGAATGAAGTTTACAGATGCTTCCAGTTCAGTCTAACAGATATGTCAGTTTAATGAAGTTAGTAGCATTTTAAAGTGTATTACCGTAGATACTCGCGTATAAGTCGAAAAATTTATGCCTTAAAATTCATTCAAAAAAACAGGGTCGACTTATCCACAGGGCAACACAATTGTCCATAGAATTTGGGTAATGACATTGTACACTCAACGCTTCACGGTGTTAAGTCACCGGTCATCTGCCATTTCCCATGGTCTTTGAAATAATTATAAGCCAGCAATACTATTGCTAATTAGATAGTTTTTTTCTAATTTCATTAAATAATTCTTTAAACTGTGAAATACTTGAATTTGAGCATTAGCTTTTGCAGGTTTTGGATAACAAACATACCATTAACTGCCACGTGCAACCAGATTTGGAATCAAAAGAACCAAGGCAACGCACGCTATCAATGCAATGCAAGCGCAGCCCGCGATTCAAAAAATTTCTCTGCCTACCTGTTTGTTTCGTCTGACAGTAGCTGAAAAGCAGCATCAGGAGAGAGCAGCCTGAAGTAGTCCAGCAGTGGGTGATCTGTCATGTTCAACAGCAAGCCATGCTGTCTTGTGAAGTCCTGTAGCCAGTTCGGCTCCCACGGATCAATATCTGGGTATTGCCGTAGCTGCATCGGCTGTGCGAATGCGTTCAGCTGGCTGCTGATCAGCTGGCGCGGCATCGGCTGGTGTCCAATCAGCTGATGCCGGCTTCTCACTCTCTTGCTCGATTCCTGATCACTGTCAATAAAATTCGATTCTGAAAAATTAGAGTCCGACTCAGCGATAATGTGCAAAACATCGTCTGCCGAGTGTTTTCTTTTCTGCACTCGCTTCGCTCCCTTGTGACATATTGACGCCATCTTGCCTTTGTTTACATTTCGCAACTCATGCACACGCAAGGATTAGTTGCCGAGTCAACGAGTCTAGCATTTCTCCAAGCACAGAGGGAATGCCTGTGACGTGACAGTGAGGTTTGTCGCCATTAACAGCTGATTGTCGCCCTCTATCTTTGATAGCTGTCAAGTTTTACCCTCGACTTATACGCGGGTCATAACAAATTTCGTAATTTTCGGCTTAAAAATACACTCGACTTATCTGCGAGTTCGACTAATACGCGAGTATCTACGGTAATTTATCCCAGTGCTCTATTTTACAAAAAAAATCACTGCCTAAAGTTAATCTATTTTCTCAGTAGTAACCGAGTATAATACCACATTAAAAGAATTGAAAATAATCGTGGCTCCCTTTCAATAGTAGTTAAAGTCTAAAGCATGAAGTCTATATTTTACTTAATTCATTTAAAAGTAAACAACATTTTACAATGCTTATAAGTGTAGTTGAGTGCAAATCTGATTATTTTTGTGAGTACCATAACATTACATTTTATGTCATGGTATCCACCAAAAATACAAACATTCCTCTGAACCCATGTAGTCCTTTCAGACAGCTAGCACCTGACTTCATTTCACAGAGAAGGCATCATCTTAGGCAAGGTTGCTTAAGTCCTCCATTTTAACCCTTTGGCAGTGTTTCTAAACTTGAGCTAGTTTTTATTTAGCTAAAGCTAAATATTATTATACTGTCATGGATTCTACAATATTTTTACCGCTTTTCCCCAAACAACGAGGAGCCTATAAAACTGAAATGGCCTAGGCCTTCAATTATTACTTTGAAATTTCTTCCATTGAATATATGTACATATTGGCAACCACAAAATAACTAGCTATTTACATTGTGGTCTATTTTCCACATCATACCCTTGGTTTATTGTATTGGGAATGTACTATCATACGTTGTTATCTCAGTCTCCATGGGAACTGTTTAAAATCATTCCCTAGGTTTATTGTATTCGAATTGTTTAAGATCATATCCTAGGATTATTGTATTTGGCCTGTACTATCATAAGATGTCTCAATTTTAACATTTTAACTTTTTCTACACTGCTGGTGGTTTGTTGTGTTCTGGACGTGCACTGTCTCTCAGCATGTCAGGGGACCAGGACATTGTGCAGTGTGGTCTAGCCTCAGTTGGGGAGGCCAAATGGGGGGGTGGCGGAGAGAGAAAGAGAGCAATGCTATTTCTTATATATCCTTTCCACCCCAATAACAGTATGTGCCAACATAACAATAGGCCCCATAGCCATAACATCTGGCAATAATATAAAATCTAGGTCAAAGCTCTCATATGTAACAATTGTACTACCTTATTTTAAGACTAAAAAACGCCACCAAAATTTCAGAAGCATTGTCTCTATGACCCAACAGTGTACTTTGTGACCTGGAATGTCAAATAGCTCAATCATGAATTAAAGAGAAAAGAGTATTCTCTCACCAAACAGGTCTCAATGCCAAGAGAGTATTTTTACAGAAGACTCACTTAATAAGTAAGGATCAGTTTCCATTGCAAACAGATTGGATTGGCCCAATTTTACACTCCAGCTATAAAAAGAAAACTAGGGTTGTGGGAATCTTAATACACACAGATGTACTATCTGATTCTGGAAGAGGATATGTCATGGTGATGGGCAATTTATTTAATACTAAATTGATTTTGATAAGCATCTATGCACCTAACGTCATTGACAGAGATTTCATCCAAAGTTTATTTTCATCTATTCCTAATGTGAACACTCATAAAATTATAATGGCCGGACACTTTAATTGCATTTTAAATCCAGACCTGGATAGGTCTTCTACAGTGGCAATAACATCTGATATTGTAAAATAGTTACACAGTTTTCAATGGATAACAACTTATCAGACCCATGGAGATTTTTTAAATCCAAACCTAACAGCATATTCCTTCTTCTCACCAGTATATCATTGTTATTCAAGAACTGATTATTTCTTCATAGATAATGATTTTTTGCCCATTATGAAATCTTCTAAGTATGACACTATTGTTATCTCTGACCATGCCCCTTGATCATGGAGCTTAAATCATTGTGCCCTACACACTCATCTTATAGCTGGCATCTTAAACCCCTGCCATTAGTTGATGAGAACTGTACAGAGTTCAAATCCAAGCAAATTTATTATTTCCTAAAATCCTAAAAATTTGTAACATCCACTCATCCAAAGGGCAACTCTACCATGACCTAAAACAGAAGGGGGAATGGCACTACCTATTATTATTGGGCGGCAAATATACAAGTCATAAAGACCTGGCGCCTTATGTATAAACGGTGTGTACGCACAAAAATGTTGCATACACCCATTCCACACTCACATTGCGATGTATAAAAACTAAATTTGTTGTAAAGCTACGCACATTTTCACGCCAGCTCAATCCCTTGCGTACACAAGTTCTCCACTCAATTTTGCAAACTGGCAGCACTCAGCGTCAAAGCAGTGCTACTGTTCGTGTGTGGTTTCCCTTTCTTTTTTAGATCCACATCCCTGACGCGGCTTTATCAAATGCACTGAAATTAACCGCATATCATTTATTAGTTTAAGGCATCTGATTATAATCAACTCGTAACTATATAATGGTGCACTGAATGGCCAAACTATTCCAAATACTATAGCTGCTTTAGCGTTGTCACTCTCAGTGCACCACTCAGTATTTAACCCATTGTTTCTGAGTGTGGAATCACAGGTGCATAGCAGATGTTCAGATTATCAGGATACAGCATGTAGCACACACTGCCTCAGCCATGCACACAGTCTATTTGAACTTTTCCCATAAAATACAGCAAATGCTTCACAGCCTTTCCTGTAGGGACCTCGCACTTCAGAAACAGTTTCATCCCAGGAGCTATAAACGCATTCAATCAGCCCATCAAGTGTTCCTGGTAGAAATGTTTGTACTTACAGTAGAGTACATATACTGTTAGAACACATAGAATATGAAGCATTTAATGTGCTACTTTAGTTACGATAGGATTTGAGAAACTAGTAAATTAAATGATTTTAAGATGAAGTTTATTATGTTCTATTTTAATGACAAAATAAACTACGTGATTAAAGTGGAAATTTCAGGATTAAAGTTGACATTTGGACATTTTTTTCCATTGTGTCCCAATTTTGTTTTTCTTTTCTCTGTACCCTAATACGCTTCCATATGACACTCAGACGGTGGACTACGGCTCGGCTTTTCATGGCAACTTTGATATTTGACCACTTCTTATTTACTGTATTTCGGGCACTTTGCAGCTTTTAGAACTTGAACTTTCAAGATTCTCCACCACTCTGTCACTTGATCAGCTTCCTTTTATTGTATATAACAGCTTAAACCAACAAATAGTACTTTTTTCTTTGTCTGTACTTAGTATTCGCTGAAATTCTTCTTTTTCCCCCGTGCTTTTGCCATTGTCTTTTCACAGAGTGCAAAACATAAGGGGCTATTTATATTGATTTGCATATTCAAAGAGGCATAATTCTGGGAGGAGTTGGGGAGGGGCGGCAGGCACATGCACAAGCGTTACTTTTCATGCTAACCAGGATTTATGAAGCAGAAGAACGTGGAAGTTGGCAAACACACAGATTTATGCATCTGGACTTTTTTGTGCGTACACACATTTCCACTTTTGTCCGTACGCCATGTTTTAGTTTGAATTCTACTCACGGCGTTATGCATGAGGCCCCTGGACATCAACACAGATTGATGAACAGAATTAAAATCTTTTATACTTTTTACTTTATAATCACTGCTTTGTGCCCCAGTAAATACAAATTATCGTCAAAACACGAATAATCCAAGAAGCACATTAAGAGAGAAACTTTTGTCTGTTGCATCTCTACAGGACAACCATCTTTTTCTGCCCTGTCAGACATACACAGTATTTAATGTTTGGAAAATGTCCAGGATTAAAACACTATTGTCTTAGCATCCTATGAACAATTCAGTTTCAAAAATAATTTCCCTTCAACTTTCCACTACTTTCAAATTAGAAACTTTGCTAACAAGAACCTGTCCTGTTTTCCTCACTTCCCACCTATTTCTTTCCAGATGAAATATTGATCAGTCTTGAAGATTCACATAGCATCTCTAGAGTATATAAAAACACATTAAAGTTCCTTCCTTTTAAAGATCCCTGGGTACGGTTGGGAAAAGACCTTTCACTTAATATTTCAGAAAAGGACTGGAAGGCAGTCATGCAGAGACTCTAGCTCCCTATGTGCAAAGCACTCATTCATTCAACTTAAACCTTTTATCAAGCATATTCATCTCATTTATAATTGTCCAAAATGTATCCAGGGCAAGATTCAAACTGTGAACATTGCAATCTAGCTCCAGCATCACTGGACCACATGTTTTGGGCATGCACCAAATTAACATCATTCTGGACAAAAAATCTTTGAATGATTATCAGACTGCCTTGGTGTCACAATCCCTCCTAATCCATTAACAGCTGTGTTTGGTGGACTCCCAGATTGGCTTAAAGTGGAGAAGGACAAACAAACTGTAATTGCCTTTACCTCACTATTAGCATATAGACTTATCTTGCTCATTTGGTAGAATCCCATCCCACCTCTTTTAAGTCAGTGGGTAACTGATGTTCTACATCATCTGAAATTGGAAAAAATCAAATTCTCACTTAGAGATTCTGTTCAAAAGTTTTTTTTTAAATAGGACAGGTTCTGATCAATAACATTTTATAATAAGCTTCTATATCAGGGAAAAGGATACTCTTCTCTTCTTTCTGCATTTAAATATTTGCTCTGGTTGTTGGCTTTCCTCTCTTTCTTTTGGGTGGTCGTTGAATTTTGGTATGTTAAGTTTGACTTGATTGTTATGCTATTTCCTTCAAATTAAAATCAATAAAAAAATATAAAAAATGAAATGACCTAGGCCTTATCTGAGTGCTCAGAGGGGCTTGAACCATTTGTGGCTTACAGGTAACTAGCTCCAACTCTCATGTATTAGGCAGAAGGCAGGAATCAAACTTTTATTAGATGTATGTAAACCCCTTGACTGCACCAAACTAAGACAGAAAAGGCAATTAGCTTAGCATGCATATGTTTGGGATGTACTCTTCTTGTAACAACAAGAGCAAACTCATTGCTTTATGAGGAATATGCAGAATCCAAACAAGAGAGGTCGGCATTTGTACCTCAGTCCATGGCTAAAAGTTTCTAGCAAGTTTAAAAATAATAGACAGAACAAAATAGAATCAGCACTTTTATTTATCATAGCAACAGGATTCTTTCTTCTGCTCCCATTTAAGCTTTGTCAAACATTTCTGCCCCCTCACTACCTGCTTCCTAGTTGTAATGGCAGGTGGGGTTGAACAGGCTTCCTGAATGGAATGGATGGGTGCACCATAGGCACCACCACCATCTGTTGGGAATATCTGATAATGGACCAAAATAGAGTAAGTGAGAGAGACAGACTAGCCCTTCTTTCAAAGGTGTAGCAGAAGTTTTTAAATACACAGAATTGAAGTGACATAGTACAAGAGTAAATACATTTTCAGTCTTCTTTAAAATCATGCCCTTAAAAAAATGGTGTCTTCAAGTGTGCAAAATATATCCAGCTGAATATTAAATAAATACTTTTAACACAACAGTTTATTTCTTGTATAGCCCAAAGTCACACAAGGAATGCCTTAATGGGGTTTAGCAGGCCCTGTTTTTTGACAGCTCTCCACCAAATTAGTCTTTCATGAGGTATTCCCCTCATCAAGACTTCATCATGGATCTCTATTTGCGTAGCACCACCTTGATCGTTGCCCTGTAGACCCGAAATGCCACGTCAGTCAGTCACCACAGCTCCTGAACTGCCACCTCAGTCTGTCACCACATTGCACCAGGCAGCCTTAACCTCAAACAAATGCTGCTAGGCTCTGGACCCTCCTCTTTGTGTATTGTTTGAGCAGCTTCTCTGCTGTCTCATCTACTCTCTTTACATACTGTAGCGCAACAGAGCTGATGCTGCTGTTCCTGTCCTCTCACCATCTATCGCTCTTTTGTTCTTGTTGATTTTTCTATCCACCTAAGCAGTCACCCTTTTACCTTTATTCTCTTTTCCACACCCTATAGGTAGCACTCAAAAATTACTACACACAGTAATTACTCCTGCGATCCCACACATACACATATGCACACATGTGATGCACTACCTAAAACCTGCAGGGTCTAAAATTGATAAATAAACCTTTGAAACACCTTACAACATTACTTATACTACATCCCACCCAATACACTTCCACTTTGTGCAACTGGGATGATTCATCCGGGTCACATGTGACACATTTGGGAGCCAAGGGTATGGAGCCACATCACACTGCACTGTTAAAAACCAACATTAAAATTCTCCTACCTCCCCTCATATAAATCATAGCAACACAAGAGATTAGAAAAATGAAGAACAGGAAGAATAAAAACAGTTTAAAAACACTATGCAGTCCATTGTCCCTTTACTTTGCCTTTGTACTCAATGTCCTCCATCCTTATGGTGTGAGATTCTGCCATGTTTCCTCCATTGTCTTGCACTGTCCTTTTCTCTCCCTCACTGCCACTGGTCCATCCCATGGCTCCCACCGTAATGTGATGCCCTGGTTCCCACAGTCATGGACACCACCTCCTGTTCGGATAGCTGTTAGTCATGAACTGAGATGGACCAGGGCAAGTGAGGAGTCATACAAGACTTTCTTTTCAAAAATGTAGCAGAAGTTTATTAAATACACAGAATTAAAGTAATACAATGCAACAGTGTATATATTAACTAATCAAATAAGTCTTATTTAAAATTGTGCCCTTAAAACAACAAAAAAGCAAAAAAATCTAAATAAATAAGTATTTTTTAAAAATCCATCCTTCATGAGGAATTCCTCTTGTCAAGATTTCATCACAGA
This sequence comes from Erpetoichthys calabaricus, assembly GCF_900747795.2. Lineage (NCBI taxonomy): Eukaryota > Metazoa > Chordata > Cladistia > Polypteriformes > Polypteridae > Erpetoichthys > Erpetoichthys calabaricus. Next base: position 7,983,473 of record NC_041409.2, on the reverse strand, counting down.
TCTCTTATTGTATAGTCTGCCACTTCCCAGTCTGCCACCTTGACTGCTGCTCCACAGACCCGAATTGCCAGCTCAGCTGGTCACCATAGCTCAGGAACTGCATTTGGTTACTGCAGCTCTTGAACTGCTCCATTAGTGTGTCACCGCAGTTCACCATGGATGGTGGCAGGTGTGGGATATGAACCCATACCTCCACAAAGAAATCTGAGAATTGTAGTCCCATTGTGTAGTAATGCATGGTGCCATGTGTGCTACCAGAGGGAATTGCCAAGAGGAAGTATTCCAAATTTGAGGGTCTTCTGCCTGGCCACCTGGAACTGCTTCCTTTGTGTAATGTTGTGGCCCTGGAAGTATCCCCAGGTCCAGAATAAAGGGAGCCCCCACACCTCACTTGTGGAGTCAGAGTTTGGAGGAGGCATAAAAAAGATCTTCTGTTAAAGGTATTTCATTTAAATAAAAATATTATTTGCACCTGGATTCAACTTGGAGTAGATGGAGTATTGTCTATGGTGATGTCCCCCTGTGGCTACATAGACAGCATGTCATAAAATACCAGCCAGCAAATTTCAGCAACTGCATTCTAAATTTGAACTTTACCTTTCTAGCACAAAGTCTCTTATGCATTGGGATTCTTGAAGACATAGCCAGCTAATCAGAAATACAGAAACTTCTGTTAATTCAAAGATATTAATGGTTTAAAGACAGACAGTAAATCAAAGCAAAAACTCAAGGGATCCATGTTCACTAAGTGAGAAATGATTTGACATAATTGATGATGTGTTTCTATTTGGTTTTGTCTCTGAACTGTTATGGCTCCTTGTAATATGCTTCGTAGGCATTGTATCCCTGGGACTAACTGTTGTAGTATGCACTCTTGTTCTGTAAATGTTGTTCTCTGATGGTTTTTTTAAGTCTGTAATTTCTAACTCATATATATGGGTATACTGTATATAGTACATATAATAATTTGTTTTGGTAAGTGACCTTGCATAAAGGGGGTCTGCTAAATAAAGACTGCTATTAAAAGTAATAGGCCTTTCTTGTTCTCCATTTTAGTAGCTGTTGAAAATGATATTCAGCATGATTAAATAAGTTGAATTTCACACAATTTATATTACATTTTAAAAAGAGAATGAACACATTATTTAATTTAAATTCAAGCATCATACTACCTGCATCATACTAACTGCATTTAACAGTGGACTGTTAAAGCATTTTCCAGAATCCTGAGTTAAAAATGTGACACCTCTTGGTCATCAAAGGACAGGGAGAACTTATATTGTGTGTAGAGATACATGAATTTACTCAAAGATTCACAAGTTGCTGACCCCTTTCCTAGCCTAATGAATCAAGTCGACAGTTTTAAATTAAACTGTGGCTTATCGATGAAATATGGTAACGAAAGCTCAAGGGTGCATCATTCTTTCTACTATGGAAATATGTGTGTCTGGCTTCTCATGCAAATATTTCAGATATTGGGCTTCTGATCTAACCCATAGATGAGTGGCTTTTCCTAACCTACAGAGTGCTGCAAGCTACCTATTGTGCTTATTGTGTCCACACTAAACAAAAGTTTCTTTGGGAGGAAACTGGCATGGAGATGAAATAGTGAATAGAGGCAAAGCAAATAGAGCAATAGAGGCAAAGCAAATAGTAAAGAGGCGGAGGATCAAAACCAGGGAAAATCCAGTGACCAAAATTCCAAAATGAAAAGCAAGAATCATGAGTCAAAATGCCAGCACTTGGTTGGAAAAAAGCACATGTTCCCTTAAATAATTATGTAGCTAATCAAGATTTGTTGAGAAATTTAGAGTTACCTCATAGCTAGTACACAGGTTGTGGTATGCCACCATCTTAAATAGGAAATGGCCGGTTATGTCACACAATTGAGATGATCATGTCACTTGCATCAAAAAAAGGCTACTTGTTATTCAAAAAAACGAACACTGACATAATGTTTTAAAATATTACAATTAACAAAATGACTCAAAAGTAAATAACATAAAAAGGTATTCTGTTACTGTATACCAAAGAGCAATTGATCTACAGAATAAGCTACCAAACAATATTGTAGATGGTTGCATTTTGGAAATCCTTAAATCTGTATCAGTCCTTGTGACACCCTGGGTAGTGGGAACTGGGGGACACCAGACTACACTCTTAGCATCTAGTAAGCAGGACCGAGCATACACCAGGATGATGGTGTAAGACAGCGAGACACAGACACAAAAGGGTTGGACTTTTGCAAAATAAACTGAGGTTTTATTTACAGGTGCACTTAAAGAAAAATAAGAATAATGTCAATACACTGTCAAATACCACAAAAAAACACACAAAAACAGTTATAAAGCAGAGCCCAAAAATGATGATTATATGCAGTATTTACAGTGCTGACTGAAAGTCCCAAACGAAAATGAAAAATGCACACAAATTAGTGAAACCCATATATACACAAAAACAAAAATAAAAATGTCTTTCTATACAGTGATCCAAGTCAGGAAGCTCCAAACAGTGTATAGTCCAGGGTTTACCAAGAAAAATATTCAAAATACAAAAAAGAAAAAGTATATGCAAAAATAAACAGTGCACCGTTAACCACAACCCAATAAATACCTCCACCAAAGCTAATCCAGAGCTATTTATACAAGAAGAAAAATATTAACAAAAACTCACGAGAATGCTCTACCAAGTACCTCACTCTAGCGTGAGCTAGCCAGAAGACCCCCTCTAGAGGCCAGAAATTCCCTTTTGTATTCGGCACCCTCGTGCCAACCAATTAAGCTGCTGAGCGTCATCCTTCCTGCAAATGTGGGATCCCTTAATATGCCACGGCAAGCCGATACTAAGACACTTCGCACTTTCTCTTACTCTTCCAGTGCTACGATGTCGAGGCACACACACGAGTGGGGGACAGACAACACCACCTCAATGGCAGAGCCATCTTTCCACTCTCACACGACACGAAACCCATCGCTATGCTCCCCAGAAGCCACTCATATCGTCAGTGAAGACATCCCTATGCACTTTCTAAATGGATGAAAGGGCAACCTTCATTCCTTTAAACTTTTTGTCCTTTTTCTCCTAAACTACTGCCACTCTTTTAACACTGCAGAGGACACTAAACTAACTTTATTTATTTGCTGGTAATGCCTATGAGGCACATTACCACAGTCCTTTTTTATGAAAGCGCTATTTGAATGGAAATTAATGGCCTCAGCTTGGCATAATGACCTGCTCTCATCTAGATCTTTCTTTAGAAAGTGTTTATTAAACCTTTTTACTCATGACCCAAAATTGCCCTTCTTAGTGTTTTCGAGACAGTCATAGCCTTTCCCCTTGGAGATTCACCACATACAGTCATAGCAGAGCAATATCGATTTCTTAAACTGTTTGCAGTGACCCATCATAAGACATTTTGGAAACTATACAATTTTTCCCATTGAATAAAACACTGAGTCACAACCCTGCATGAACTAAAAGCCAGCAATGGGTCACAACCCATAGTTTAAGAAACTATGCTCTGGAACATTACAACATTAGAATAATCTAGACAAGAACAGGCCATTCATCCCAACAAAGATCGATAGTCCTATCCACTTATAGTATCCACTTCCATAGTAACATCAAGTCGACTTTTGAAAGTTCCTAAGTCCTACTGTCTACCACACTACTTGGTAGCTTATTCCATGTGTCTATGGTTCTCTGTGTAAAGAAAAACTTCCAAATGTTTGTGCGAAATTTACCCTTAAAAAGTTTCCATCTGTGTCCCTGAGTTCTTGATGAACTCATTTTAAAGTAACAGTCTTGATCCACTAGACTAATTCCCTTCATAATACAGTCATATGAAAAAGTTTGGGAACCCCTCTTAATTCTTTGGATTTTTGCTTATCATTGGCTGAGCTTTCAAAGTAGCAACTTTCTTTTAATATATGACTGCCTTATGGAAACAGTAGTATTTCAGCAGTGACATTAAATTTATTGGATTAACAGAAAATATGCAATATGCATCATAACAAAATTAGACAGGTGCATAAATTTGGGCACCCCACCAGAGATATGACATCAATACTTAGTTGAGCCTCCTTTTGTAAATATAACAACCTCTAGACGCTGTCCTCCTGTAGCCTTTGATGAGTGTCTGGATTCTGGATGGAGGTATTTTTGACCATTCTTCCATACAAAATCTCTTCAGTTCAGTTCAATTTGATAGACAGCCTGCTTCAAATCATCCCATAGATTTTCGATGATATTCAAGTCAGGGGACTGTGACAACCATTCCAGAACATTGTACTTCTCCCTCTGCATGAATGCCTTTGTGCATATCGAACTATGTTTTGGGTCATTGTCTTGTTGGAATATCCAACCCCTGCGTAACTTCAACTTTATGACTGATGCTTGAATATTATCCTTAAGAATGTATTGATACTGGGTTGAATTCATCTGACCCTCGACTTTAACAAGGGCCCCAGTCCCTGAACTAGCCACACAGCCCCACAGCATGATGGAACCTCCTCCAAATTTAACAGTAGGTAGCAGGTATTTTTCTTGGAATGCGGTGTTTTTCTTCCGCCATGCAAAGTGCTTTTTGTTATGACCAAATAACTCCATTTTTGTCTTATTAGTCCAAAGCACTTTGTTCCAAAATGAATCTGGCTTGTCTAAATGAGCATTTGCATACAGCAAACGACTCTGTTTGTGGTGTGAGTGCAGAAAGGGCTTCTTTCTCATCACCCTGCCATACAGATGTTTTTTATGCAAATTGCGCTGAATTGTAGAACGATGTACAGATACACCATCTGCAGCAAGATGTTCTTGCAGATCTTTGGAGGTGATCTGTGGTTGTCTGTAACCATTCTCACAATCCTGTGCATATGCCGCTCCTGTAATTTTCTTGGCCTATCAGACCTGCTGGTGTTTAACAGCAACTGTGCCTGTGGCCTTCCATTTCCTGACTCCGTTCCTTACAGTTGAAACTGACAGTTTAAACCTCTGAGAGAGCTTTTTGTAGCCTTCCACTAAACCATGAGACTGGACAATCTTTGTTTTCAGATCTTTTGAGAGTTGCTTTGAGGATCCCATGCTGTCACTCTTCAGAGGAGAGTCAAAGGGAAGGTGAAGTTCAAGGCTTAACGAGCTAATCCAACCAATGTGGTGTTGCAAGTAATCAGAACTGAGCAGTGACATGCATTCAAATCAGCACAATTACAAGGGGACCCACATTTGTGCACAACCAGTTTTTCAGATTTGATTTAATTTCATACAACTAAATACTGCTTCACTAAAAATCTTTGTTCAGAAGACACCCCAGTACTCAGATGTTCCTAGGAAATGAAAGACATACCGCTGTTATCTTTTTTTGTTGAAAGTAGAGTAAATTATTATGCAGGCTGAGCTAATACTTTTTCATACTTTTTCATATGACTGTATATGCACTTAAATCATGTCACCTCTTAATTTCATTTTACTTAAACTGTAAAGGCTCAGCTCTTTTTATTTTTCCTCATAACTCATCCCCTGTAGCCCTGGAATGAGCCTAGTCACTTTTCTAGCATTGATATGTCCTTTTTGTAGCCTGGAGACCAAAACTGCACCCAGCACTCCAGATGAGGCCTCACCAGTGCATTATAAAGCTTCAGCATAACCTCCTTAGACTTGTACTCCACACATCAAGGTGCCTTCTTGATGGCTTCTGAACACTGTCTGGCAGTTGATATTGTCAAGTCCACTACAACTCCTAAATCCTTCTCATATGGTGTACTTTTGATTTTCAGACCTCCCATTGTGTATTTCAGCGTTTCTCAACCTTTAAGTATTTGCGACCAGAGTTTTCATAACAGTTTTAATTGCACCCCCCTAACATTTTTTTGAAAGGAGCCCACTAATACCAATTTGTTCTTTTTTAATTAGTAATATATCATAGATGCATATTTTATTATACCTACTTAACTTTTATCGACATTTATCTAACTCTATATTTATTTTTCTAGTATCAGAATGTAGTTTAAGTTAATTTGTTTTGGTTTCAATAGATGTATTTTTCATATTTTCGATTCTTGTTTTCTTTTTTTCACATTTTCGCGCCCCCCTTTTTGTAACTTCGCACCCCCCCTAGGGGGGCCCGTCCCAAAGTTTGAGAACCACTGGTGTATTCAAACCTAACATTTTTACTTTATATTTGTAATACTTTACATTTTATTACATTAAATGGGCACTTGTAATGTTCTTTTGTCTATCTGTTTTAGTCTGGGACTTCAAACATCAACTCTTGCAGTGATATTGATAAAACAGTGCTATAGATAGATAGATAGATAGATAGATAGATAGATAGATAGATAGATAGATAGATAGATAGATAGATAGATAGATAGATAGATAGATAGATAGATAGATAGATAGATAGATAGATAGATACTTTATTAATCCCAATGGGAAATTCACATTCTTCAGCAGCAGCAGCATATTGATACAATAAATAATATTAAATTAAAGAATGATAATAATGCAGGTGAAAAACAGACAATAACTTTGTATAATGTTAAATGTTAATGTTTACCCCCCCGGATGGAATTAAAGAGTCGCATAGTTTGGGGGAGGAACGATCTCCTCAATCTGTCAGTGGAGCAGGACAGTGACAGCAGTCTGTCGCTGAAGCTGCTCCTCTGTCTGGAGATGACACTGTTTAGTGGATGCAGTGGATTCTCCATAATTGATAGGAGCCTGTTGAGCGCCCGTCACTCTGCCACAGATGTTAAACTGTCCAGCTCCATGCCAACAATAGAGCCTGCCTTCCTCACCAGTTTGTCCAGGCATGAGGCGTCTTTCTTCTTTATGCTGCCTCCCCAGCACACCACCACGTAGAAGAGGGTGCTCGCCACAACCGTCTGATAGAACATCTGCAGCATCTTATTGCAGATGTTGAAGGACGCCAGCCTTCTAAGGAAGTATAGTTGGCTCTGTCCTTTCTTACACAGAGCATCAATATTGGCAGTCCAGTCTAATTTGTCATCCAGCTGCACTCCCAGACCACAATGATCTCAAAAGAAAAGTACCAAACAGGCTGATGATGACATAGAAAGGCAATTTATTGAACTGCAAGAAACATCAAAACTGAAAGAAAACACACCGTCAGGTATGAAACCTGAACATATGAATATATGAAAATGTAGGTTTTATAAGTTGTGCAAATTTTAGAGTATTTTTAAATACCTTTTTGATAAAGTGGATGTTTTTTTCTACCTTTTGCCAAACCTTTAGATACTTGCATACTGCCGTCTTATTCATTTGAGGTGGTATTGGCCTTAAATGTAAATTTGATTTTATTGGTGCATTTTTCAGCTTCTAAACCAGAGAATATTTTGAAAAACTAAAACATTGTAAACAGTAAGGCAATTATTTTATATCAATAACTGTAATTTGTAGCAATTTAAAATATTTCAAAATAATAATGCCACTTGTTTTTCTTAAAAATTGAAATTAACCTAGTGGATGAAACTCATAGACAAGTTGTATATACAATGTTGCAATGTTAAAACAATTCAGGACAACTAGTTCTTCCATCCTATCTACTTAAATTCTCCATATAACATCAAGTAGAGCTTTGAAGGTCCCTAAAGTCCTCCTCTCCACTATACTACTTGACTGTTTATTCCATGTTTCCATTGTTACTCATGTGCAGGACAAAACATTTGTATATATTGCTATGCTATAATAAGACATAAGTAATTAAATGAGCAGAAATATGTTTCTCAGTGTGCATTGTATATCACACTCTGTATGAAGTGATCACTTCTTGAGGCAAACATTTTGAATTGGTTAATGCAAAGGTGAAAAAGAGCATTCATTCAGACATAATGCAGTGTCTGATATAATGCAGTATATGTTGATATAATCAGTGAATTGTTTCAAAAATATTAAAACATGGAGCAACTAAGAAAATTAGTTCTTAACATACCCGAACTCACATAACCTAATTTAGGGTGATAGAAGGCTGAAGCCTATCCTGGCAACATAAGGTGTAGCACCGAGTCCATTACATTTCTGACAAGAGAAAGCAAACAGTTATTTTTTAATGTCTTTTACACTTCCAGGAAAATTTCATTTTGTTTTTATTCTTCCAGGTATAATTTATGTTTGGACCAATTCACTCAAATCCATACCACTAGGCTCCAATTCCAATTTGAAGGTGTGAGCAAAGGTTACTTTGTATTGTACTGTCACTGCATCTAGAGTTTCTTTTTTCTCTCTGTCCCAAGATGAGGGAAACGATGGAAAATAAAAGTTATGTTACATTACTCCAATGACTTTCATTCTCAGCATTTATTTACATAATCTTAGTGACTTAGTGAGCTGTCGGTGGTGCACACCCATGAAACCAGTCATGTAAAGTAACATGCTCAACAACTCAATCCAACTAGTCTCCAACTTGCTCCGACAAAATTAAAAATGTTTGATTTTATCTTTAGGCATACGGGTTGGTTTTGTATGTATGAGAGCTGACAAACCACTCAACTCTCACTCTGAAGTGCTCGATCCTGAGAAGCCATTTACATAATGTGGCATGCCCAGTGACTCAGTCCAACTACCCTACAACTCACTGTGACAAAATCAAACTGTTCTGAATTTAGGGTTTTAGGTGCAGGCTTCTGCACATGAGAGATGACAATCAAAGAATGCTCATCCGGAAATACAAAGCATATAAAGTCACAAAGAATAAGGAACACGGATGTTTTGAAATTTGAAAACAGAAGAGAGAGCTCATCTATCTAATGTTTGGTGTTGTATGTACCATGACAAGATGGAAAAAAGAAAAAGGAAAGGGCAGCAATTGTGAACGAACTTGCCAAAGCTGTTAACTTCTTCACATTCGTGGACTCCGACAGGCAGCACACTATTGACAGTCACAAGAAGAGGTGAGCGTGACTGTGCTGGAAGGTCGGCATGCATTCAGTAAATGTGCCAACAATATTTAGTCACTTGGTCTGGCAATGCTATTAGCAACTGAGGTTGGCATACCCCATGGCTAGAAGACATGTAATGTAACATTGACTTAAGATGGGGTAAGTCTATTTAAGAATTGAACAAGTGAATATACCTTAAGATGTTATAAGGACAGATACATCAAAGTATGAGAAGAGAAGAAAAGAGAGGATAACACAAAAGAGATGTGATGAGATAGTACAGAATAAGAAAGAAAAAGAGGATAAAAGAGAGACAGGATAACACAAGTCAGAAGATAATGAATCTGGGTAAGGCAAGATAAGGAATGGCAATGTCAGATAAGACAGAATATGACTATACAAGAGAAGATGAAATAAAGCAAGAGAAAACAAGGCATGAAATGACAAGAAACGAGATATGATACAAGACAAACATACAGCAGATATGACAAAACAACACAACATGGAATAACAAGAAATGATAATGCGGGACAATATGTTTGCTGCTGCCCCTAAGGAAAACCTTTCTTTGGACCCTCAGCACTTGTGTAATTGCCATTGATAAAACATAATATAGAAAATAACCCTTTTATAAATTGTAAACACAAATAAAAAATACCTTCATTTACAAGCCTAATGTCTCCTTACAAATATTTATCAATAGTTTTTCTAAGTCACTTCTACCATGTAGTGGGGCTACATAGTAATAGTGTATTCAGTGTATTCACCCATTCTTTAAAGCAATGTGTTAGTGCTAGAGATCGACTGATGGCACATTTTCAAGATAGCCCTGTCCCAGAAATCTCCATTTCACACTTCCAGCCACAAGCTCCTGAATGATTTCACAGAGTCCTGTGGCTGGAACAACCACAGATGGGTCTGTAACTGGAGGTCTGCAGCCAGACTCTTCTCATCATAATTTTCATGCCAGCCAATCTCAAGGCACATTCATATACAAGCCGGGTCTCTCAAGCACAGATAGCTTGGAGTTTTAATTAACCTAATTTGCACGTCTTTGGATATAGTAGGTAACTTGGAATGTCCAGAAGAAAACCCACACAAACACAGGAAGAACATGCAAATTTCCAAGATATCTTCCTAGACCAGGATGTAAATAGCACTAACCATGGAATGACTATGACGTCCACAATAGGTACAATTTATAATTCCCTAATTCAGTCTCTATTCAAATTCTGGATGTTTCTGTTTGCTTGTTCTAATTCTTCTCAGAAAATGTGATGTTTGATCTATTTTTATTCTTTTTCCTCTTCATTTGATCCATATCATTATTGAGAAGATAGAGGCTATCCTGGCAGCACTGGTGGCAAAGCAAAAATGAGTACCAGAAGGGGCAACAGTGTATTATGTAGCATAGTCATGCAGAATTATTCCTTCCGTTATACACTATTTAATGCTTTAAATAGGCAAAGAATCAAGTGTATGTTTTTATTAATTAACCAGTTGTTGCTTGTATTTCATACATTGTAGTCTTCTTGTTTGTTGTTTATATTCCAAGAAAATCTTACACCCTTAGCCTGAGCCAGTTCATATACACCAGCAACAACAGAGTTAAGCCAGCAAGGTATACCCAGATATGGTACACTGTTGTTTATTATTCAAATGAAAATTAATAAATAGCTGAAATAAAATTTATCGAGTGGATTTTAACTGTTGTAAAACAAAAAAATTATTTTGCTCTTGTGATATCAGCAGAGACAGACACAGACAAACACAGCGGTATTTAGAAGCAGAGAAGCTTTAAATGTCACCTTGTATAAGGTGAAAGCAGATGATCGTTGGAGGGCCAGTTGCCTAAGCGCAAACCGAAACTAACTTCTTTTGTTATCTGTCAGTGCCTGCCACCTGTCGTTACTCACCTAGTGCCTTGTTGACATTAATCAGGCCCTATCCTGTATCTTCTAAACAGAGGCTTTTCTTAATGTTTTCCTTCATGCTTAGCACCTCTGCCAGCCATCTGCTGTTCTTTATCATACAGTGTGTACAGACAGATTCTTAGGCATAAAGGGAAGAAATTTTGATAAGACTTAACATATTATATTTGCTTTACTTCGTACTGTGATTCAGGTGAAATTGAAATAGAGATATAAAGTAAACTATAAGTCAGACATATTATTAGTCAAGGCAGGAGAATGAAAGCACATACTTTGGTTATTAAGCATTTGATATCTACTCATGTCACGAAGTCAGTGTTAAGATGTTAATTGCAAAGCATCAATTTGCATGTTGCTGCTTTGAGTTCTGCTCCTTGTATTCATTTTCTTTGCTCCGTGGTGGATTTTGAAAGTTCATCGAAAGGATACCAGTTGGATTGAAAATGCCCTTTAGAGTGTGGTGTTCCTGGAATGCCATGATTAACAGAACGGAATAACATGAGACTCTATGCTCTTTCCCTTTAAAAGAAGACCCGTGAGAGTAATTACCATGATATTAAAACTACAGAGCAATCTAAGCAAGAACACGCCATTCAGCCTAACAAAGCTTGCCAGTACTATCCACTTCCCAAATAACACCAAGTCTAGTTTGGAAAGTCCCAATAGTTCTACTGTCTACCACACTACTTGGTAACTTACCCTTAACAAGTTTCCATCTGTGTCCCAGTGTTCTTGATGAACTCATTTTAAAGTCACTGTCTCTATCCACTTTAATAATTCCCTTCATAATTTTAAACACTTCAATCATGTCATCTCTTAATCTCATTTTGCTTAACCTGAAAAGGCGCAGCTCTTTTAACCTTTCCTCATAACTCATCCCATGTAGCCCTGCAATCAGCCTAGTCACTGTTCCCTAGACTTTTCATATCACTGTTATGTCCTTTTTGTATCCTGGAGACCCAGACTATCAATATGAAATCTGTTTGCATCACATATTCATGTAAAACAATCATACAGTATGTTTCTCAAACCCACTTTCCCAGTTGCAGAAAGCTAGAACCAACACAGGACAGAACAACAGTCTTTCACTAGGTATACACAGCCACACTTAAACTCTGATATGAAGTATTAATCCATTTTTCTAACACACACAATCCAGTTCACGGTCATGAGGGCCATATCTCAGCAGCCTTATGGGGTTGATCACACTGTGTTCCTCAAGCGCCTTGGCATCTAAGGTACAGCACTGGAATGGGTTCCCTCTTACCTTAATCACAGAATCTTTTCTGTTAATTTCGGAAGTCATTTCTCCTTATCTGCTATTTCTTTATGTGAGAGCCCATGTCCTGCAGGGTCTATTTTGGGGCCTGATTTACAGTATATGCTACCTTTGGGGTGGATCATTAGAAAACACAATATTTCTTTTCACTTTTGTGCTGATGATATACAGCTTTATTTGTCTGTAAAACCTACTAATGCTTGCCATTTGAAGAACTTTTCTGACTGCTTGGAGGAGATTAAAGGCTAGTTGGCAAATAATTTCATTCAAGTAAATAAAAGTCACTCTGAGATGATCTTGTTTGGTCCAACTAAAAGTATTCTCTCTGAAAGCCTTTTGGAACTTGTCAATTAAATTAAATTACACTTTATAATTGTGTGTATGTTGTGGAGGGGTGGTCATGTGGACCACTTGACAAACAAATCAACTTGATTGTGAAGGGTAGCTTTGTCAACTTAGAATACTCTCTAATGTGAGGCCAATATTATCTTTTCCTGATACAGAGTTGTGATCCATGCATTTCTATCTTTCTCTTTAGATAATTATAAAGCTTTGTATATGGGTAGAAGTCTTTGCCACACCTGCAACTGGTACAAAATGCTCCGGCGAGATTATTGAATGGCACTGAGAGAAGAAGTCACATCATACTGGTTTTAGCTTTCTATATTGGCTCTAAATTTGGCTTAGGATTTACTTTAAAGTAGTACAGTAATCCCTCACTTATCGCGGGAGATAGGTTCCAAGGCCGACCGCGATAACTGAATTTCCGCGAAGTAGGGACACTATATTTATTTAATTATTTAACGTGTATTTGGACGTTTTTAAACCCTCCCTGTATTGTTTACAACCCACCATTTACTGTATTAAAAACAGGGACAACTGCTAAGCAATATGAAATCGGTAGATAAGTTTACACTTACTGTATAGCGAAGTACACGTAGCAGCTTGTAGGCGGTCATGACGTCGTCGACCTTGTTGCAAAGATTCCTAAAGCAGATTCCATCCAGACTACTGCCTTATCACGTCCACTTGCAACTCGTTTTGCACCCTGGTAAAAGGACACTGCGGCCGTAGATCTTATATGCTTTTCCTCCTTTTTAAATAAAAAGAATCGATGTCCTGCAGCGTGTAGCTGTTCCTTTCCCTCAACATATCCAAAACTTTTACCTTTTCTGCAATCATTTGCATCTTCTGTTGGTGCTTGGACACGGCCCCTGAAGCATTAGCACGTTAATGATGAATGAGTGAGATGAGACTTCCTGGTTAATGCAACACTCCGTCGCTGAGCCAATCAGCAGCACACAGGAACTTAACTGCGTGCTCTGATTGGGTAGCTTCTCAGCCATCCGCCAATAGCATCTCTTGTATGAAATCAACTGGGCAAACCAACTGAGGAAGCAAGTAAAAAGACCCATTGTTCGCAGAAACCCGCGAAGCAGCGAAAAATCCGCGTTATGTATTTAGATATGCTTACATATAAAATCCGCGAAGTCGTGAATCCGCGAAAAGTGAACCGCGAAGTAGCGAGGGATTACTGTACTTCTTTTTTTGCAGCTCTAAATGGTAAATTGTTGACTTGCTCCACCACCATCAAGATCGTCATGTCAGCTATTGTTAGATGTGCCGCAATCCTGATTAATTAAGGGGGATTGTGCCTTCACAGTAACTGCCCTGAGGCAGTGGAATGGCCTACCCCTCGGTGTTAGAACTGCTCTTTCCTTTGCTGCTTTCAAGTGTAGACACACCTTTTTATTAGCTTTGGAATCTGTGGAGATGCATTGTGGAATAGCGGGTCCGTGGCTAGGAAATTAAGAGTCCATTTTATATAAATAAAGAGTTCATTTGCAGGCTTGATCTCTGTGGGTGTGTGTGCATGCGCAGCTGCAGGGGGTTGGTGAAGTAATTGGGGCAAGAGGCACCCACGTGAGGGTGCAAAGTATCTCCATTGCTTCATCGGGTTTCTGTGGTGCACGATTGAGGTGCTGCATCCACAGAGGCATATAAGGGAGAGCTGGCACAAGAAAATAGGAAAAAAGACGAGAAAGAGAAAATAGACTGGCCAGTGACAGATGGGAGGAGAGACACAAAGGTGGTTAAAGTAAGAAGAAGAGAAAAAAAAGAGGCAGAGATGGAGATAGAGAAAGCACCCGTGCTGAACAGAGTGAGACAGGTGGTTGGGTGGGAGTGTCAAGGCTGTAGGACCCGGAGGCTGTAGAAGGGGTGCTACTACTGAGTGTTTGCCTGGGAGTGGCAAAGTACTGGTGGTGGGAGACGTATGTGGCTCAGCGTGGAGCCCCTGGTTTGCTAAAAGCCAGGCAATTGGGGACCTGAGCTGGGATTTGAAGGTTAATTTCACCTGTTAGCTGGTGTCTCCTCCTTCTGAGAGGTCTGGACAGGATAAGGGGAGGAGACGCCAGATTTAAGAAGGAAGATTTGGGGCTCATTTTTTTCCTGGGCTGTCTCCGGTTTTAACCTCTGATTTTAATGAATTATTTGTTGAATGTTTTGCACTGCACTTTTTGGACACTTTGGTTTGGAATGAATTTAATAAAAACACATCACTTTCACACCTACACCTTAATATATTTTTGAGTTTTGTCCTCATCCACTTGGTCATCTCTCTGGTATGTTACAGGTAGTGGTGTGTTCAAGAAGCCCTGGAATGACCCGGTAGCCTGAGGCCAACCCACACTATCACATGCATGTTTTTATACTTTATTTTATGTCCTAATGTGTCTGTGCTAATGATTTTGTGGTTTGTAACTTTGTTGTGCTTTTCCTTGCCTTTTTTCTTTTATACGTACAGCACTTTGATCAATGCAATGTTTAAATGTGCTTTATAAATAAAATGTGCTTACTTTCTTGCTTGCAAAGTTGAACTATCCCTTGTGACGGATGGCCGGGGCCCATGCTTGTCCGGGACTCTCCTGCACCATATATATCAGGGGGGCAAGGGTGAGAAACCCAGTATCTGCCCCTGGACGCTAGATGGCAGCCTCCCTGGGTTGCAGCGGTGCCTCGGACACCCCCAGGGCTCCAGGGGGGTTGGAGTTCTGTGCAGCCCTGTTAGGTTCCACAGGCGCCGCCAGGGGGTGCTGCAGCAGGAGCTGCTGTCCTCTTTTGGGCATTGGTTTCGCCACACCTGGAAGTGCAGCCAGATGTTAGCAATCAAGCACCTGGAGCACTTCCGGGTACCCAATAAAGGAGCCAGCTACCACCACTCAGCGGCCAGAATCAGGAGGAGGAGGACGAGGCTGCCAGGGAAGAGTGGTGGAGGAAGAGAAAGTGTTTTGCTTATAAGTACTTTGTGTGCTGTGCTTGGGACTGTTATGCCTGTGGGGTTCATGGGGAAGACGTGCCCCACAGGTGAAGAAAACAAATATTTGCTTTATTTTTCACGTGCCTCCCATGTCAATCTGTGTTGGGTCAGGTGCAATTTAGCGCCATTCTTACACCCTAGACTGGGCAACAGTTGATTACAGGATGCCTACACTCATCCTTGTCAATCTTCTTCTGGTGAACTTCAGGTCTGCAGGGGTGGATTGGATCCAGACAAGAATGGAAATGGGAATAAGACAGAACCCACCTCCAGATAAGGAGCCATTCTACCACTGGACATACATGTTTGCACTAGCTATGGTGCAAAACATACACTCCTTCATTTTCTATAATGCCTACTCCAGGTTATATCTCAAGAGCCAGAGTTTTGGGTAGAAGGCTGGAATCTCAGGGCACTAATCCATCACAGCACAGCACACAGACCCACTCTCAGTCTAAAGTAAAATATCAATTCCATTTCTAACCCATTTCAGAGTCACAAGAATGGACCAAATTCATATCCTAGAAACCTAAGATGCAACGCTGGAGATATCCTCGAGTAGAATCCTACCTGATATCTGGTGCTGCTTAGAGGGACCTATAACAAGATGAGTTGGCTTTGAATGTGGATAGCTGGACAAAAGGTCTTCCATCCATGTACCTGTTATGGCTAAAACCCAAAATAAGCCAAAGTGGGAAGTTGTCCGACCAAATCGGGAAATGGCCAATGTCACTGTAAATTGACCGGCCAATGTCCAATCTTTTCCTTGATTTCAGGATTTAGCCAGCCAGTTTGCGAAAAGGCATGGGGCAATCAGGCAAAGTCAAAAGAAAAAAGGCATGAGGAGCGATTTGTTGCACACTTAGTTGTGCAATTGCATCGAGTGTAGCCTTGGTGGCTGTTGTTCAGATAGCGGACGCCACTTGGTTGTTTCACAATAATTAAGATTAGGTATATAAGTAGGTTTCACATTTCTGTTATCATTTTAGCCCTAAAATAGTGCCTTAACATCAGGGACTTATTTTATTGACCTTAAGGTTAGTGTTTGGGCGAGGGGAAGGCCGTCTCAAGTGGTGTCCGCTTTCTGAACAAGACCCACCTTGAGCAGTTTCTTGTGCAGAATGGAAGACTCGCGTCTGAATCTGCATCTGAAATTTTTAAGCATCTTCGCACCTGGAGCGAACAGTCTTACATCAGCGCATCGAATTTTGGCCAATTAGTTCTCACCACTTCGCGAAATGGACGTCCAAAGTAGCATAAACGCTGGTCATTTCTAGTAATTCGGACTTTGGCCACACCTCACGAACAAAAACGGCCAGCCAATTCGGAAACTTCGGGTTTAGGCCGTAACATATCCATTTCTTCAATTTGCTCTTTCTGTTACAATTTGTGGGGGAACTGGGGCCATTGCTGGCATCATTAGGCTCAAGTCATGAACAAGCTATGAATTCATGGGCTGTCAATCAGAAGGCCTGTGAATTAAATTAGTTAGATAGCATTCCATATTCCACATCCAAAATAGGCATTTAAACACATAAAACAACAACAACAACAAATATGTTATGTCAATTATATCCATCCATCTTCCAACCCGCTGAATCCGAACACAGCGGTCTGCTGGAGCCAATCCCAGCCAACACAGGGCACAAACCAATCCCAGACACCGCAGGACACACACAAACACACCCAGCACACACTAGGGCCAATTTAGAATTGCCAATCCACCTAACCTGCATGTCTTTGGACTGTGGGAGGAAACCGGAGCGCCCGGAGGAAACCCACGCAGACACGGGGAGAACATGCAAACTCCACGCAGGGAGGACCCGGGAAGCGAACCCAGGTCCCCAGGTCTCCCAACTGCGAGGCAGCAGCGCTATCCACTGCGCCACCCTGTCAATTATAAACTTTTGTCATTGTAGGAGTCTTTTAACCAGTACCTCCTTAAAGCCTGATATGTCAGGCTTGAATAGAGCAAATATGCTTTCATCAAACCTGATTTTATTTTATGTAATAATTTGCTAAAAAGAGGAAAGGTTTAGGTGTCTGTATCAGTAGTGGATGCCTGCCGCATTTGGTCCTATTTGCATTTGTCTTGACTGAAAGAGCTGGAGTATATAGAGAGAGACAGAATCAATATTCAGTGATCCAGTTGAGTAGAGGCACTACAGAAACCTCTATGCATTCAAAGTGGATGACTGAATGAGACGAGCCAGGCCTCCAATTTAAGAAAGTCATTTTTCAATATTCCTGATACTGTAAGATTATAAACTAGAAAAGACTCGAGCTGGATCGAGCTGTAAATAAATGCTGAGGGAGCCTTTCTTTGATCAACTCTGATTAATCCACACTGGAGTCAGGCCTTACACTATATCTAAAGCTAAAGCATTTTTCGTGCACGCAAAAGAATACCTTTTTAAAAAGATGAAGAAATACAGAGGCGTCTTCTGTGGCTTTGACTTCCGAGCTGAAGTGGAGAGCAGCGTAAGCATAATGGCACAGCTGATTATCTCGGCTGAAAACTGGCATTGGGTGATGACACAGAAATCTATAATGACACTAAATCCATGAAAAGCGGGCATGGTATGCTTTATTCTCAATAAATATGAACAGAAGGAGAGTAAGGTGATGTTGGAAAAAAGGACTTATTTTGTATTTCATGTATACCGATTGGGAAATGTAAGTAAATCTAAGTAAGGCTGAATAAATACTTTATTTGAGTAGTGTATGAGGATGTAAAAATTTCATAAATATTTAAACAATCGGTAATTTTGCAAAAAAAAAAAATATCCAGATGCTATAGGAGGATAAAGCATAAATATTAGAAAGAAAAGCAAACATTAACATAATTTATAGAAATAACCTGTAGATATAATTCAACAGGCAAGAAATGCATAAATGAAATGTTTTAATACTAATAAATCAGCAGTAATAGAGAAACTGAATTTATGCAAATACATTACAGATGAATGTACATAAATATTCATCCATCCATTTTTAAGCTTACTTTTTAGAGATAAACATCATGAGACAGAGCCTAACAGTGGATGGATTCAGCCATGGAGGCGATGTTTGCAACACGCCAACTTAACACAGATGGCACTGCCTTCCTGAACTGAACTGAACAGGGACAAAATAATGCAAGATGGCATATCTAATGGCTTCAGTGCCCATAAATGTTCAGGCAAAAGAAATTTCAGTTTAATATCATGGTCATTGAAGTGACATAGAAGGTACTGCTATTGCCTCACAATGCACATTTAATGCCCACTTGGGAGTCCCTTTTCTTTTGGAGCTCGCACATTCTCTACTGTTTGACGTAGCTTTACTTTCACTTTGAGGATCATATTTGTGGTAATGAATCCTTGCATGGCCTACACTCAGATCTAGATCTGTAGCTTGCCCTGCTTAGGTTTCATGGAGCATTGCTTTCCAGGCCTGGAAAACAAAAACTGGTATATGGACAGGAAAATATTGTAGAATATATAAGGTATATTATAAATCTGCAGTGTCTCTTATACAGTTGTCATACGTGCACATCAGAAGACTCTTCTGCCAGCTTAGTAAAGGTATGTAATAAACTGACGAGACGAGAAGGGGGGCTACCGCTAAATTTGTACTCTTTATCTTCTTCCCTCACACTGCCAAGAAAACACCCAATACCAGCACTTAGCACTGCACCTTCTGGTCCGACTGCCATAAAGGACGGACGTCCTGGGAAGAGTCGTCTTTTGAGACCAGAGCAAACTGCAGAGCGGACCTCTGTCTCGTTTTCAAGACAGAACCACAGTATATGAGAAACCCCAGATCGGGGAGCAGAATAAAGCCGTAAATTTTGTTTTCTTTTTTACAGTTAATTTATTTCATCTGGCGACAAAATCTTTCACTTTTCAGACTGTCATTCCACCATCCAGTGTAATACTCACCAGTTTCACTACCTGAAATATTATAATAAATATTATTAATGACCTGCGGTGGGTTGGCACCCTGCCCGGGATTTGTTCCTGCCTTGTGCCCTGTGTTGGCTGGGATTGGCTCCAGCAGACCCCCGTGACCCTGTGTTCGGGTTGGAAAATGGATGGATGGATATTATTAATGATAAATAAATATTAATAAATATTATTATGGTAAACTGTAAAGTTGGCAGAGGTTCCTGCTCAAACATAAGTGCATTGCAGTATATATACAGTATGTACCATTAAATATCATAAGTATAACACTTTGTTTGCCACTTTGCTTTGTGTTCAGTAACTGTGACAGACATGGAGTCAGACTTTCTGGTGTATTCTACCAAAATTATGCGCTCAGGACTACACTGGAGTACTGTATATACACTCTTAAAATGCAGGTTCTTTAATGGCACAATATGGTTCTTTACTGGGTTATGTGATTCCTCATAGAACCATAAATTGACGAAGATCCATTTCATTCTGGGAAGGGTTCTTTGAATATGAAGTTGGCTCTTTGTGCTTTAAAATACCTCCTAATATTTAGAAAAAAATACTATATGGTTGGCTGCAGGACATGTGGTGGGATGGTGCCCTGCCCGGGATTGTGTCCTGCCTTGTGCCCTGTGTTGGCTGGGATTGGCTCCAGCAGACCCCCTTGACCATGTAGTTAGGATATAGCAGGTTGGATAATGGATGGATGGATGGCTACAGGACAATAACAGATTAAGGAAACCTGGACTTAGACTGTGTTACTGACTGTATGCAGCAAGAGTCCTTTTAAATCATGACCCAATAGTATTTTATAAATCTGCTACCATCTATTCAAGGTTATTCACATTATGGAGTCAGTTCCAGATGTAAATAAATAAATGGCTCTTTCTGGAACCTTCATGCGGATGGGTCTTTTTAGAACCAAAAATGGTTCCCCAATAGAATTGCTTTGAAGAACTACTCTGGCACTTTTATTTTTAAGAGTTTAGAAGTGTAGCCGATGGGATGGGTGGCAAGGCAGCCTTAAGCATATTTTATAAACATCATTTTCATAAAGATTGTTAATTTCACATCAGTTTATAGAGTCAATATAAAGTTAGGGTTTCTTTTGTCCTCCTCTGTACCTCCCTTTGTTTTAGCCAAGTATGCAAAGCAAACTTCTCGACCACAGCTCACTTCACAGGAGAGAGACACATTCCTCACCAGCCTCTGTGTCACTTGCAACTATGTCATCAACAATACCCTTGCATCTGGCCCCTCTTAGAAATTCAACATTAAACTTTGGGCTTCTTGTCAGTCTAAAAATCTCATTTACAACATTTCTCGTATAAAGTGTAGAGCCATCTCTGTAGGGAAAACAAGGAAAAGGCTAGCAGACCATTTCTGGGAGCATGCTTGAACCATTAAGATCAAAGTCCGTAGCACTTGTCACATCCCTTGATCATAGCCACACTGATTTCTGTGTGTGTTCTTTCACAGGGCTTCAAAGACACTGTTCAAAGACAAAAAAACAAAGAGGAGCTCATTCTCATCCTGGAATCACAAATCTCCCAAAGTCCTAATGACTGACAAACCTTTTAATCTCTAACTTCATCTTTTTAATGGCAGTATTTTCTCACCTATTCTCCTTTTGTCTGCCCTGACTTTGTTCTCACCTTCCCTTCCTATATTTGGTAACTGCTCTTTCCTTTTCAGTTCCACTCCTGATAGCGGCTCTACAGTTGGAATGTTGTTTCTTTAACCTTCTTTCCTTTTCAGCATGGAAATAACCTTTAAAATCTTTTACTTGTTGTTTTGTCTTGGTAGAGCAATATTTTACTCTACTTTCCCCTTTTGTATTGTTAATATGTAGCCTTTGTCAGAATGCCTCCAATCTCACAGACCTACCACTGTTTATAAGGTACTGCACCATATACTGTAACTTCTCCCCACCTTCCCTTCTACATCTATAACCTCAGGTAATTGGGTGTAGTAAAAGACAAGCAGGAGTTAAATTACAATTTAAATAATGTATTATTGATAATATTCACAAATAATAACAATATGCAAAGTACATTTGAATATTGGCAACCATACAACCTGATAAATGGTGATGTGTAGTTTCAGGTGGCTCACAGACTTGTTAGTTATTTAAAATGTCTCTAGTTAAGGCATCATTTTGTGGTTAACTTTCTTCAGAACAGGTCGCATGCCTGTCTCAATATGGCTGCCGAGTTGTGCACTTCATTGTGTTGTCCTTTTCAGTTCATGGTGTGTGAGATGGTCGTTCATCAGTTTGGTAAGAGAGAGAGAGAGAGTGAGGAAGTGAGCAAATATATAGATTTTCTGTCCAACCCCTAGAGCCAATAGGGCGTCATGGTACTTAAAGGCTTCTGATACAAGCCAATTCCAAACAGCCATACTTCAGACCAATGGGGGAATAGAACATCTTCACACCTGCCCCCCAAACCATATGTTAAGGTAAAGCTTGTCAGTTAGGCAGCCTGGCGTTGTGTGGGGTTGACTGAGAGACTTTAGCTTAGAAACACTTGCCAAACTGGTTTGAGGCACAAACTCCCCCCATCCCAAACCCTATCGTAAAATTACCGAGAAACTCAGTCCTAAAAGGGGGGGGGGGTCTTAGACCATTTATGTTATTATCTATAATGTAGCACTAATATTACATTGCTTTGCCTAAGTTACAAATAAAGACATACAAAATATTTATCAACTTGTAGGCAAAATTTCATCTCACAACACTTGTATTCGTATTACCAGGGAGGAATTTAAACAAACTACTGTCTATCCATATATATGCTTACAGAGCCATTAAAATGTGTTTTGTATTTGTAATTAATTTAGACCACTTTGCAGAGGTCTGTTTTCACTTTGAAATTAAAGAGTCTTCTGTGTTAAAAAGCGTAATTAAATCCACTATGATTCAAAGTTGCATAATAATAAAACATGAAAACTTCCAAGGGGTGAATTCATTTTATAGGCACTGTAATTGTTTTTTGCACATTGCATGCATTTTTTATTTTAATTTGTTACTTTGCATTTTATTTTAATAATGCTAAATGAACTAATGTGCTTTGTGGCATGGTGATAAAGTAGTTTACCAAACTGCCTCACAGCTCCCAAGTCCTGGGTTCATGTTCCCATTCAGGCTGCAAGCTCACTCCTTTTGAGCTCGTGTGGATTTTTCTCTCATATTTCAAAGACGTGTGTGTTTAGGATTCAAAACTTTTAACAATTCATTATATTTGTGACTAATGGTATTCACAGTTTCTACCACAATGCAGTTGCAGGAACTACTTGTTTGCAAGAAGGTCACATCACATTCTAACTTCCTGGTGGAGTAGTTATTTCAGATAAGGAAGACAGAAGTTTCAAGGTATGGAAGACAGAAGTTTCAAGGTAAATTTGCTGTAAACTTTGCTGCCTAAAATACTAAATAAAGACAAATATAGGATATGCAAAGCAAAATAAGCTGTAATGTATTGAAAAAAGCTGTAATTAACCAGAATAAAATACAGTAGTCAAGATAACCCTGAACAAATAACGTAATTTTATGCTCAGTCCTATAGGACACAAGGAGCCGGTGAAGGTGGAACAGGATGGCTGTTATGTGCTTGCTGTTGCAGGTTTTGTGTAAGGACTAAAAGTCCTGAACCAAACTCTTACTGAGTTCCGAACCAAATGGATCTGCAATAACAGATTAGCAGGGGCACCTGCCAGTAGGGAGTTGCAGTACTCGATGGAGGAAAGAATGGACAAGTTTCTCTATTTTGCAAAAGGAGAATAATGAGCAAATACAGGATATGGTGGAAGTAAGAAAGTCTCCTAATGTGATGAATGTGAGTAGAATAAGAAAGGGAGGAATCAAAAATGAGAAGAAGAAGAAGGTGTGATGACATCATCACCATGGGTAATTGCATTGGTAAAAATGAAATCTAAGCAAGTGAAAAGTATTTATATCATGACGTTACATCTTGTTTTCCTTATTGTAAGAATTATTGCCTCATCCAAAAATTTGTATTTACAATTAGTTAGTAAAATGTAAGAAATTTTGTCAAGGGAATTTTGCTTACACGATTAACAGATTTTTTTACTAGGTAAAAGCAAAGCCACTTCCATTTAAAGTGTTTTTGTCTAGTTTTTGCATATGCACTTTGTAGTGTGAGAAGGAGCTCAAGTTCTTCAGTGCCAATTAGCATGACTTCCGTTTTGTTGTAATTGTAATGAGTTACTGTATATTCCATCCAGGTTTGAATTTCATTGAGGTAAGTTGTGAACTGAGAAAGCTCTGATGGACTTTCCCTTTTTAACACTGCAATAGATCTGAGTATCATCTGCGTACTGTATAAATGATAACCCAGTCCAAACCTACAGTCATATGAAAAAGTTTGGGAACCCCTCTCAGCCTGCATAATAATTGACTCTACTTTCAACAAAAAAGATAACAGTGGTATGTCTTTCATTTCCTAGGAATATCTGAGTCCTGGGGTCCTGAGTCCTGGGATGTTTTCCGAACAAATATTTTTAGTGAAGTAGTATTTAGTTGTGTGAAATGAAATCAAATGTGAAAAACTGGCTGTGCAAAAATGTGGGTCCCCCTGTAATTTTGCTGATTTGAATGCCTGTCACTGCTCAATGCTGATTACTTGTAACACCAAATTGGTTGGATGAGCTCATTAAGCCTTGAACTTCATAGACAGGTGTGTCCAATCATGAGAAAAGTTATTTAAGGTGGTCAATTACAAGTTGTGCTTCCCTTTGACTCTCCTCTGAAGTGTGACAGCATGGGATTCTCAAAACAATAATCAAAAGGTCTGAAAACAAAGATTGTTCAGTCTCATGGTTTAGGGGAAGGCTACAGAAAGCCATCTCAGAGGTTTAAACTGTCAGTTTCAACTGTAAGGAATGGAATCAGGAAATGGAAGGCCACAGGCACAGTTGCTGTTAAACCCAGCAGGTCTGGCAGGCCAAGAAAAATGCAGGAGAGGCATATGAGCAGGATTGTGAGAATGGTTACAGACAACCCACAGATCACCTCCAAAGACCTGCAAGAACATCTTGGTGCAGATGGTGTATCTGTACATCGTTCTACAATTCAGCGTAATTTGCACAAAGAACATCTGTATGTCAGGGTGATGAGAAAGAAGCCCTTTCTGCACTCACGCCACAAACAGTCGCTTGTTGTATACAAATGCTCATTTAGACAAGCCAGATTCATTTTGGAACAAAGTGCTTTAGATTGATGAGACAAAAATTGAGTTATTTGGTCGGAACAAAAAGCACTTTGCATGGCGGAAAAAGAACATCGCATTCCAAGAAAAACACTTGCTACCTACTGTCAAATGTGGTGGAGGTTCCATCATGCTGTGGGGCTGTGTGGCTAGTTCAGGGACTGGGGCCCTTGTTAAAGTCGAGGGTCAGATGAATTCAGCTCAATATCAACAAATTCTTCAGGATAATGTTCAAGCATCAGTCACAAAGTTGAAGTTACGCAGGGGTTGGATATTCCAGCAAGACAATGACCCAAAACACAGTTCGAAATCTACAAAGGCATTCATGTAGAGGGAGAAGTACAATGTTCTGGAATGGCCATCACAGTCCCCTGACTTGAATATCATCGACAAGCTATGGGATGATTTGAAGCAGGCTGTTCATGCTCGGCGGCTATCAAATTTAACTAAACTGGAGAGATTTTGTATGGAAGAATGGTCAAAAATACCTCCATCCAGAATCCAGACACTCGTCAACGGCTATAGGAGGACAGCGTCTAGAGGCTGTTAAATTTGTAAAAGGAGGCTCAACTAAGTATTGATGTCGTATCTCTGTTGGGGTGCCCACATTTATACGCCTGTCTAGTTTTGTTATGATGCATATTGCATATTTTCTGTTAATCCAATAAACTTAATGTCACTGCTGAAATCCTACTGTTTCCATAAGGCATGTCATATATTAAAAGGAAGTTGCTACTTTGAAAGCTCAGCCAATGAGATACAAAAATCCAAAGAATTAAGAGGGGTTCCCAGACTTTTTCATATGACTGTACAAACAATGTGGCCAAGGGGAAGCCTGTAGATATAGAAGAGCAGAAGGCCTTGAGGAATTGTTTGTGTGACTGATGCTGAGCTGCACCTGTTCTTGCCAACATTAACAAACTCATTGGCTACCACTCATACAGGACTTAAACCACTAGAGGGCAGTGCCAGAGATAACCAGAATTGCAGCCTCTTCATATAAAATGTTTTTTCAATCCCTGATTCTTTTTCCATGGTTTTTAACTCTAATTTTAGGATTCCCTTTTGAGGTTTGCTGTACCCTTGTTTGCTTTAAACAATGCTATCTGCAGTTCTATTATTTGCACCTGAAATATCAGTTTACAAGTTTTATTATAAGTTTTTCCAAGACCAAGTCTCACATGACATGCTTAAATCTGGAGGTAAGCATATTGGAGAACTTGATCTGGAAGTGAGTAGTATTTCTTTGAGTTATACTATTTCAGAGGAACCTGCCTTGCAGCGGTATAAATGGATGCAACAGTCATTTAGTGCTGGATTCTCTGAATCAAAGCCAGTGTCAATAAGGATTGATGCCCCCATCGGCCAGACAAGATGACAGTTCCACCAGGCTCAAACTAAGAAATGCAAAAGAAAGGAAATGTGAAGGGTTAAAGCAACTGCCCCATGTTCTGAAAGAAATAATCAACGTAAGGCACCAGGTGATAATCTATAGGGATCTAACCTGTTTATTTCTGACTGGAAATAGATCAGAAAAACAACAATCTGAGAAGCAAATTTGCATTGTCTGTGCAGCAGGTATTAAAAGCCAACCAAATGTTAAAACTGTTCCGGGTATGAGCCCATAGTTCTTTTTCTTGAAGTTTCATAAAATGCTTTCTTGGGACATACTCATTCGTTCAATTTACATTGGAACCCCTTAGGTGGATTTGATATCGTCAGGCTTTTGTTGTTCCTGGACTAGCGTTTCAGCTTCAATCAATCAACCAATTAAACTCTGTGTCTGATATCATAAAGCAGGAATTCCATGAAAAGGAACACAAAATCTCCCATCAGAATAAATAAAAGATCCTTCCTGTATCATTCTCGAAAAGCTCATGTGAAAATCCTCCAAGGTTGCAAAGAAAAAAATCTAAAGCAATTTATTTTCATAAGGTGAGCAGTTTTTATAAACCATTAAAGGAAATACAATTGTGCACCTTTGTGGATATGGTATCTGCTTTATGATGTCACATAAACTTTGTACTGCCAGAAAGTAAATTCCTAAAAAAGTATTGTTATTTCTCATTAGAGTTAACCTCAGATGTTTTAAATTCAAAAGCTCAATCCAAAGTTGGCAAACTACCTTGACAAGCTTTGAGGATTTTGTGTAATGTCACCTGTATCTATTTTAGAGTCTTTAAAAGCAGATTTTATATTTAATGCTACTAAATTATTTCAAAAGGAAGGTGACTTGGAAAGAACCCCTTTAATACATTTTTTGGTTTTAATGTGGACAATTGATTTGATTAATCTTTTATATTATGCATCACTAAGTCAGAAATCTGCACCAAATGCTCATAAAGTAAATGCTCAATGCCCAATAAAGACCATTATGTGTCAAACATAAAGGTGCATACAGTTACTTAATTTTTTTTTTTAATTTTTTTTTAATTTATTTTTAATATAATTTGATATGAAGTTATTTGTTGTATTAGTTCGACTTGATTCTATGCAATGTTATTTTCTTCAAATAATCTACTCTATATACTGTATATAAAATCCTAAGCCTAAAAGTGCAACGATTTTGTGCAATAATTTTATGTAATGTTTTTATGTCAAGTTTTTTGTCACGCTTTAAATTGGGCTTATTATAAAACCTACATATATATGTTTGGTATCAGTTTTTTCAGAATTTATCAAACTTTAATGTGATATTAGATTGTCAGATTCTTATTCCGTTTTTAAATTATAAACTAAAAATATCAAGAACTCAAGTCCCATGAGATGAGACTTTGTGCCAAGAGATTTAACCACGCCTGGGACCAGAAATAAAAGCCAAAGAGTAGGGATGGTTGCTGTAGAGGCTTTTAAATGTTCGACGAGCCGCAGCAGCAGAAGCAGCAGCAGATGATCGAGCAAAGAGGAGGTAAAAAAAAACTGTATTTGTTTCCCATTGTATCGTTATTTAAGAGGAGATTTCGGAGAAGCGACCACATCTCATAGTGGTGCGTTCAGCCCCCCTCTTCACAATGTGAGCGGCAGAGACACGAAGTGGCTGGTGCATAGCATAGGCTAGGGGGGTTGGCGAGCAAAGCGAGCAGGGGGCGAACCCCCTTGTTAATAAATAAATAAATGAAGTTAGTTTCACAAGAAAACTAGCCTTAGCCTTCACAAGAAAGCTAAAGAGACTTCACCTTTGACATGCCCTTCTTCCTGGAGTGTTACATGATAATAATAATAATAATCATATAATAATATATATATAATAATAATACATTTTATTTATATAGCATCTTTCCAATAGTCAATGTTAGCTTTTTCATGTAAAGCTAGCAGCAGATCTTCATCTTTTTCACCCATGATCACACAAACTGCTGGTTGCTATGATTTGCACTCTTCTTTAATTTTTGTATGTTTCCTGAGATGTTTTTGGACTATATTAGCATTTTGTTTTTTAACCCAAGGATTCAGAATTTGAGTTGTATCTGAAATGTTTCATTAAAATAATAACTAGTATGCAATGTAAACAGGTAAAAAGTGCCCATTTTGGACTTTGTCTAGTCAGATGGATAATGATCATTTTGAATAACATACTAACTGGTTCTTCAACAGCTATAGTATATCTAACCTCTGTTTTTCAAACCTGGTGTACTCAGGGAGTGAGGAGCACAAGCCTAGCCCACCAACTAAGTATACAAGATGTACGTGATGCACAGAAACTCGTGATAGCTGAAAGTTATCCATTAACACAACAACATTTATCTGAATTGTGGGCCAGCAGCAATAGCATAAAGAGTTAATAACAAGTAATATATATTTATGAACATGCACTCTGTTTTTATCTGATTTCAGAGTTCTTATCAGAGCAGTAGATATAAGTTTCACTTCACATTCACTTCTTCTGAAACCATCCTGCTTGAGAAAGTTTGATCTGATTTAATTTATTTCGTTGAGGTAGCCATACCCACACATTTGTGAACCTTACACTGTAGAATCATTATTATCAAACTCATTTTCATCTTACTAATTATACAAATTTTTCACAACACACAAAATTAATAGAAGCAAAAAGAAACACATGATAAAGTAAACAGTGCTAACAGTGTTGTTATGCACTGTACATAAATTGCTTTATGAAGCCCCTGGTGGTGTTGCCATCTGTGAATACTTTATAAAAACAAACTCACTAAAGTCAATTCAGGACCATGGGGAGATGAAGTCTATATTAGAAGCAGCAAATGGAAACAAGGAACCAAGCTAAAATGAGGCACCAAGACATTGCAGTCACACTCATGCATATTGTGGCAATTGTTAGTTGCCAGTTAACCTAGTACATACTGTAAAGGACGGTGAGCATGCATGGGCTCGTGTCCCTACCAGGATGGTTCAAGATTCCTTACTTGGCAAGTAAACCGATCTAGTGCATAGGCAAAGAGGACAGGCAGGGACCAGGATTTTGACCAAAGTTGCCCACACAGATTTGGATACACTGGCGTCCCAGTGGGGCTTGACCAAAGATCCTTACCTGACCAAAAAAGCAAGTACACTGGAGGGACAGGGGGAAATAATTTGTTTGGATTGTTTGCTCCCCCAATAAGTCAGGTGGCTGCATCCCCGGGCTACCGTACCAATACAGGCACCCACAGGGCATGCTGGGAATTGTAGTTCGATAAGGCAACCTCGTTGGGGTCCATGGGTGCTGCCAGGGGATGCTGCAGTGATTTGTGAACCCCGTTTTGTGGGGCATCCACCTGACCCAGAAGTGCTTCCTACAAGAAATGTCCTGAAAGCAGAAGTACTCCCAGGTCTTGTGTAAAAGGAGTCACTCTGCCTCACTCAGGCAAGTTGGAGTCAGGTGGAAAAGGACAAAGCTCTCTTGGGAGGAATGAAGGAGAAAAACAGAGAAGAGAAATTATTGTGCCCCACAGAAACTCCATTATCGTATCATTGAAGAAGTTGAGTTGTGCTTGATCATCAGAAGTCATGGGGCTCACCTTGCACTCACTTTATTGAATTTCAACTCTTTCTGAATAAAGTTCTTAACACCTCTACTCTAATCACGGTCTGTTCTGATGGGGCCAAAGCATTCTGCCACTTTGCCAACATGTTTTGGTCTCTCCCTTTCTCAAAAGCTGATCAGTTGTGCAGGAGCTCCATCCTATGTCGTTGTCTGTTCACAGAATGATGCTGTCTTCTTTCGACCCCCTGAGTTATAGGCATGAGACTGAAAGGGGCAGAGTCAGGTGCCCTCACTGGGTATCTCTTCTGTGCTGTGGAAGGAATAGGAAAGAACATGATTAGCGAGAGGTATCACATACCTTAGAGAAACCCTGCGGGAGATCCACTGACATGCATGTGTGACAAGGGCAACAATAAATAATGCTGATTATCAAATCGATTGCAATATGTACAGAAATATTGTGAGATATGGTGTCCTGCAGCCTTAGTACTGGGACCTTTACTGTTTTCACTTTACATGATTCCACTGGGATCTATCATTAGAAAACATAATGTAAATTTTCACTCGTATGCAGATGACACCCAGTTATACCTTTCTTTTAGATCAAATGAAGTTTCTCCGATGTTGTCTTTAATTAGTTGTGTTAGTGAATTAAAGGAGTGGATGGATGAGAACTACTTGTCTTTAAACACAGAAAAAACAGAGATGTAAATTGTTGGAGGGAATGACGCTGATCACAACAATATTTTGTCATCATTTAACTCAGTTGGAATCACAATTAATTTTACTGAATCAGCCCGCAATCTAGGAGATATTTTTGACTCTAGCTTGTCATTTAAAGCACACATTACAGAGTTGTCCAAATCATGTTTCTTCCATCTTAAAAATGTTGGGAAATTAAGGCGCTTTCTAAATAAACAGGATTCTGAGAAATTAATTCATGCATTTATTTCTAGTAGGATTGACTACTACAATGCGGTGTTCACTGGATGTTCAAACTGTTCTTTATACAGCCTCCAGTTAATCCAAAATGCTGCTGCAAGAATTATTACAAGAACAAGAAAGTATGAACACATAACTCCAGTTCTTAAATCCTTATATTGGCTCCCGGTTAAGTTTAGGGCAGATTTCAAAATCCTCCTTTTAATATATAAAGCATTAAATGGCCGAGGTCCGGCTTACTTGTCTGAACTTATCATGACTTACAAACCAGAGTGCACATTAAGATCTCAAGATGCCGGTCTGCTTATGATTCCAAGAATTAATAAAATAACAGTGGGAGGTCAAGCTTTTAGTTACAGGGCCCCTAAACTGTGGAATGGTCTGCCTGCCACTATAAGAGATGCCCCTTTGGTCTCAGCTTTTAAATTCCGGCTGAAGACTCACTACTTCAGTTTAGCACACCCTGACTAGAGCTGCTGATTAACTGTATAGACTGCATCTCTGTTGTTAGTCATTAGCACTAAAACATAAGTAACATGATAGTTTGTTACAAACTCTCACCTATTCTGTTTCTTCTTCTCGGTATTCAAATGTGGCACTTGGTGCCACAGCCCAACTGCCAAGTTGTTTTGCCTGCCTAAGGTAAAGTCATCCCTGATGGAAGATCACAGGAATCATGGGGTAGAGGGGTCCTTTCATCGGATTGGCTGGCCAAGCAATGTTTCAGCCGTGGAATGGCCAAATGGGGGAGGCAGCTTGATGGCTGAGGTCTCCAGGACTCTAAACAAATCCAAATCATATTATGTGATATCATCTACTGTTAAATTCTGGTCTGTACTTGTAAAATTTTGATTTTTATACTGTATTGAGGATTTGTTCTGTTCTGTGTATTGTATTGTATTGATCCCCTTCTTTTTGACACTCACTGCACACCCAACCTACCTGGAAAGGGGTCTCTCTTTGAACTGCCTTTCCCAAGGTTTCTTCCATTATTACCTACTAGGGTTTTTTTGGCAGTTTTTCCTTGTCTTCTTAGAGAGTCAAGGCTGGGGGGCTGTCATGAGGCAGGGCCTGTTAAAGCCCGTTGCGGCACTTCTTGTGTGATTTTGGGCTATACAAAAAATAAATTGTATTGTATTGTATTGTACAAGTTTGAACTTATCTTTACATGTTCATGCAAACTGTTTTCTGCCCAAGCTAAAGCTAAACTCTCATAAAGATCCAAATATTTCCTCATATGTTGGCAGCTTTAAGTAACCGTGAGCAGGAATCTGTACAATTCGATTGTGTTCTGTGATGGACATCCATCCAGCCTTCATCCTTCTTTTAACTTCATTCACTGGAGAAAGTGGGAAGCATGGAAGAAAGGACACTAAAAGCTTCAAACCTAAAAAACTCTCCTACTAAGGATGTTGAAATGTAGCACTTGTATAATTCAGTATTTAGAAAGGAAGAGAAGACACAGCAAATGAATAAAATTGGTTTTCTAATTTTCTTCTACAGGTCACGGTGGCAAACTCTCAAAGAATCCTTTATAGTTTCTTTTCACACAAACAATTTATTTGTAAGCTAATCTGTTTTCCCAATAAGAAGGCACTTAGAATTAATTAAAGAAGTATGGTGCAAAAGACGGCAACATAATATGCTAAAGAATAACTGGAGCAAGATTAATGCTATCATTAAAAACCTCACTGGTGGGAGGATTGTGCCAGTAGAATGGCTAGTTTTAAATGCTTTATCTAAAGAGCAATTTGTACCTTTGAGAACCTAATGGAAAGACACACATCAGCCTAGCTGAACTTCAAGAAGTATGCAGAACACATTATAAAGATGATAATGGCCAAAATCATTACTCAGAATTAACCACTGATTATAAGGTTTAGCAAATGTGTGTTTCTCTAAAAACAGTTTTGTTAGCTCTGAAATCAGCAGAATTAGGAGAAAAAAGAGTGAACTTTAGTCACAACCAAAAAAACATTTTCTGTGAAGTAATGTAATTTTAAGACAATTCATCGCATTCAGAATTGACCCATAGACTGAAGAGAATGCCTTAAATTGAAACTCTTTTATAAAGTGAATGAATGCTCATTTATATATTCATCCATTCACTCTGTTTATATGTTATGAGTTTCTGAATAAAAAAAGAATTTCAGTTGTTAATGGAGTGACCAAGCTGATAAAACATATAGGGACAATATTGTGTAGCATTGCAGAGGAAAGAATTGTGACTAGACCAGGGAATGGTATACTGTATCTGTTTGTTTCTATCATAGCCAGGTAATGCCTCACCATGAAGAGAACAGCTGACCTGGTTGTGACTTTGCTTACAGCTATAAAAGAGTCACACACATGCACATGGGAGGCAGCTGAAGGGCTCACAAAGGGATAATTCCGTGCCAGACCAGGGGGTTGCAGAGTGCACTAATCCTTCCTCCCTCTTTTTCATTGGCAGACCAACCACAGGAAATTTCGTCTGGACTTGAGGACATCACTTCTGGTTCCGGGCCC
This sequence comes from Erpetoichthys calabaricus, assembly GCF_900747795.2. Classification (NCBI taxonomy): domain Eukaryota; kingdom Metazoa; phylum Chordata; class Cladistia; order Polypteriformes; family Polypteridae; genus Erpetoichthys; species Erpetoichthys calabaricus. The sequence continues at coordinate 7,950,489 of NC_041409.2, read as the reverse complement.
GATGACGACACTCCCTGTTTGGTTCCATTGGTGTCACTTCCAGTTCCGGTCCTGATGACATCACTTCCGGTTCCTGCCCCAATGACATTACTTCGCTTGCACGGCTTTAAAACTGCCATGTTTGCCTATTGTTGTTGTTCTATTTTTGGACTGAAGTCATTTGGAACCAATCTTTCATCTCGGCAGCTTGATTCAAGTATACGGGCTGCTGCCCCCAAACCTCTTTCTGTGTCTGTTCAATAACTTAACACCATACATAATCTATCATCTGTGCACCAGAACGAGAACTACAACAAACCGATGGATGCTATGTAATGTGTTATCAAGAACCAACACCACAAACATCTATCTTGGCTTCTGCAATTAATTTGCATCATACCGATCTGAAAAATAATGCCATTGTTCCAGTAGCCACAAAATTTACAATCATCTGCCAGAATGATTAAATCACCAGGACCAGATAATATTTACCCTCGAGTTCTTAAGGAGGTTAGCGAGTACATAAATAAACCCTTGACACATATTTTTAGGAAGTCACTCCACACTGGAGAGATTGCAAAGGACTGGAAAATGGCAAATATTATCCCATTATGTAAAAAGGGTGACAGGGCAGATTAAAGCAACTATAGGCCAGTAAGCTTAACATACAACACAGGAAAATTAATGGAAGGAATTATTAAGGATAAGATTGAGCAACACCTGAAAAGGACAGGAGTTATTCTGAACAGTCAGCATGGGTTCAGAAGAGGGACGTCATGTTTTACTAACATGCTGGAATTCTATGAGGCAACAAAAGGATACGATCAAAGTGGAGCAGATGATATTATTTATCTTGACTTTCAGAAGCATTTGACAAGGTGCCACATGAGAGGTTGGACATCAAACTAAAAGAAGTGGCAGTTCAGGGTGATGTT